>NC_135888.1:58907698-59507698 GCF_964194155.1 Cetorhinus maximus | reverse complement strand
AACCTCCCTTTTCTCTCCATAGTTTTTGAACATGTTGCCTTCAAAATCCATGCTTATCTTTCTCACAAATTCATGGTTTGAACTCAAATCTATTTTTTTCTAAAGTGACTCTGGATATTTACTCTGGTTGATGAAAGGTCATGTTGACCTGAAACATTATTACCATTTCTCTCTACAGATGCTGCTTGACCTGCTGAGTATTTCCAGCATTTTTGTTTTTATTTCGGATTTCCAGCATTCGCAGTATTTTGCTTTTGTATTAATCTCTGATCCAAGTGTTTGTCAGCTCTTGATTTATTATTCCAATCCTTTGCTGGTCAGCCTCCCATCCTCCACAATCTGAATTTCAGCTCATACAAATTCTGCTGTCCGTATTGTCAAGAAGATATAATGTCTATAATGTTATTGTAACTTATTTTAAAATAAAGTTGTGTGTATGTGCATGTCTTAATTGGATTAAAGCCAGCTGATCCAGAGGCTTTGATGTATAGAAAAGAAGTAGGTTTGAAATGTTAATTAAACAAACATGGGGAAGTTTAGAAACATAGGTGTTGAGGGGGCAATTTGCATTTTTAAATAAACCACTGAAAAGAATGGGTGAAATATTATACCTAGCCAGAAGAAGCCAAACAATGTGTTTACTTTTTTCAAAGCTTACTAATAAAATTGGTATCATGAAAGGGTCTTATTATTAGAAGAGGTAAAGTTCAAAAGACATTCTGATACAATGAAAATTTGCATTCAAAGAGGAAAATATGCATAAAGGAAGAGAAGGCTGTTGGTAAAGAGGAAGAGGGATTCTAAGATCTAAAGTCTCCAGCCTGTAAGCCTCAAACTGCTATTTGCAAGAATCCATAGCTGAAAGTAACTCCTTTTGAATGTGACTGTCCAGATTGTGCTTTGCCAGGTGTCTGTTTAAATCTATGTGTTTTACTGCTGCCTTATAGGAGGTGTAACTAGGAGTCAGATTAATTAGGAAATTTTTGTAGTTATTTTAGTAGTAATTTTGTAGAGATATACAAATACAACCTTTCTTGTATTAATAAATGTTTAATTTAGTTTTATAAAAACCTTTTGAGACTCGGCAATCTTATTACTACTGAAGTCAAAGCCTGCATCTCAAAACACAAATTGCAAAATAGGTTATGACAGTTGTTTCAAGTTTCTTTCTGGGATTTGAACAGCTCAGCATTTACCATCGGCTGTGTCATAATAACTGGGGGCTCTTTGTAGGATGTATTTGAAATTCCTTGATTTTTGGAATTGGTGAATCTTAAGGTTATGAGTACAAGAAGAACTTTAAATTCAGGAGTGGGTGTGAGGTAATTTTGAACTGGTAAGGCTGCAAAAATGGCTGTATCCGTGGCTTAATCTTTTTTGGAAGTAGGAAATGTAACTCTGAGTAACAGAAAGTATCCAAGAATAAGTTAACAGAGTTGGTGGGTAAATTAAAATTGGGTTACCTGCAGGGCTGGGAAAGCAGATATAATTGAAGGAATAGCACAGCATTTAAAGTTGGAAATGATGCCTGACACTAGTGAGTCACAGCTGGAGGTAATGAGACTTCAGTTAGAAATGAAGAAGCTTGAACTTGAACAAGCAAAGGAAATGAAAAAACTTGAGCTACGGACAGCAGAAAGGGAAAGGGCAAAAAGAGAAAAAGAAAAAGCATTTCAAAGGGAGCAAGTAGAAAGGCAGGAGGAAGAAAGGAAGCTGGAACTGGAATTCCAGGCAAGAGAGAAGGATAAAGAAGGAGAGGCAAGAGAAGGAAAGAGAAAGGGCATACCAGCTTAAAAGGCTGGAAGCTAAAAAAGAGACCTCAGATTCTGAGGAAAGTTCTGATGATGAAAAAATCTCTAATCTAAAGCCCAGTGGGGAGACACTTAAATTTGTACAAGCTCTTCCAAAGTTTGAGGAACAAGGTGTTGAAGCATTCTTTATTTCATTTGAGAGGATAAATAAACAGATTAAATGGTCACAGGAAAACTGGACATTGTTGTTGTAATCCAGGTTGGTGGGTAGAGCACATGAGGTATATGCTTCGCTGTCCGAAAAGCTATCGTTGAATTATGATGTATAAAAGGCACACAGTGAGTGCATACAAGTTGGTTCCTGAGGCATACAGGCAGAAATTTAGGAATATGAGTAAACAGCCTTGGCAAACTTATATTGAGTTTGAGAGAGTAAAACAAAGTAATTTTGACAGGTGGATACGGGCATTAAAAATAGAGACAACACATGCAGCTCTTAGAGAAGTAATTCTTTTGGAAGAATTTAAAAGTTTCAATTCCTTCGGTAGTGAGAGCTCATGTGGAGTGACAGAGGTTTCAAATGGTAAGACAAGCAGCAGAGATAGCTGATGATTATGAGCTAGTTCATAGAGCTAAACCTTTTATTCATCACCCTTTTAAATCAGAGAAGAATAAAAAGTGGGGAAGTGTAAGGAAGGTGGGTAGTCAGGGAAGAGGAGTAGGTGGAAATTCCCAGGAAGTTTTTTCTCATGATAAAAAGGAAGGTGCTGAGTGTAGAGTGACATTTGAAAGTTGAGATGTTTTCATTGTAATAAAGTAGGACACACAAAGTCAATGTGCTGGAAATTGCAGGGAAAACCTGTTGGAATTATTGGGGTGCAGAAAAGTTCTGGAGGTAAAAGTACTGTGGTTTCTGAGGTTCAGGCACAGGAAAAACCAATGGTTTGTGTACAGATAAAACAAGGAGAATCAGTGAAAGGTAAAGAAGTGGGAATGTGTTCACAATTTACCCAAGATAATTCGGAGGAAAGGGTTGCAGAAATGTTTAAAGATTTTGCGTCTGAAAGGAAAGTCTTTCCATATGTACAGGATGGAGTAGGTAAAGATGTTAAAATTTTAAGAGATACAGGGGCTAATCAATCCTTAATGTGGGATAGTGATATTTGTTGTTTAGAGGGAGTATTGCAGAAACAAATGATAATAAGTGGGATTCATGGAAATGCTAAAGCTATTTCATTGTGAAAGGTAAATTTAAAGAGTAAGTGGAAAACTGGTGAAGTGACTGTTGGGATGGTGGAAAAATTGCCTATTGCAGGCGTTCAATTTATTTTGGGTAATGATATAGCTGGATCACAGATGTGGGTGATGCCTATGGTAGTTGAGCAGCCTGTAGAAGTGTTTTCAACAGAAGTGTTGCAAAAGGAGCATCTTGGGTTGTTTGCAGATTATGTGATAATGAGATCACAGGCACATAGATTGAAAGAAGAAAAGCAAGAAGGACAGGCAGTTCGAAGTCAGGAAGGAGGTATTGAAACCCAATTAGCAGGCACTATGTTTGATAACACTGCTCAGAAAGACACAGCAGTGGAAAAGGGAGTTGAAGTGTTTAACTCAAGGCAGTTAATTGATCTGCAACAAAAGGATTTGCAATTAGAATAGTTATATCAGACAGCTTACTCAGAAACAGGCAAAATGTATTCCAGAATGTTATTACCTTAAGGGTGAAATTTTAATGAGGAAGTGGAGGCTGGATCATGTCTCAGCAAATAAAAGCTGGTGGGAGGTACATCAGATTATTATCCCAGTAGGGTATAGAAATGAGATTCTGAGGATTACTCATGAAATTCCAATAGGGGGACATTTAGGAATTAGGAAAATACAGGCAAAAATACAGAAATATTTTTATTGGCTTGGTTCGCATAGGGACGTAGTCAAATTCTGCAGAACATGTCAGACATGTCAGGTGATATGGCAACCACAAGAAGTGATAAAGCCAGTACCTTTAATCCCAATATCAGCATTTGAAGAACCTTTTACCAGGGTCATGATTGATTGTGTAGGACCCCTCCCTAAGACTAAAAGTGGAAATCGGTATTTACTGACAACAATGGATGTATCTACCAGATTTCCTGAAGCAATACCTTTGAAACATTACAACAAAGAAAATTGTGGAAGAGTTAACTAAATTTTTGGCAAGTTTTTTACGGTTTACCTAAAATGCAATCAAATCAGTGGTCAAATTTCATGTCACTGCTGTTTAAGGAAGTAATGAACAGTGTGGGGATATAACAGTTTAAGTCGATAGTTTTCCATCCAGAGTCACAAGGGACTTTGGAAAGATGGCATCAAACCTTAAAAACTATGATGAGAGCGTACTTTCAGGATTTTCCA
Source organism: Cetorhinus maximus (assembly GCF_964194155.1). Classification (NCBI taxonomy): domain Eukaryota; kingdom Metazoa; phylum Chordata; class Chondrichthyes; order Lamniformes; family Cetorhinidae; genus Cetorhinus; species Cetorhinus maximus. The sequence continues at coordinate 59,503,556 of NC_135888.1, read as the reverse complement.
TAGGAGTGCGATGGAGGAATTCCATTCTTGTTATTTACTATTAGAGACACTCCAAATGCATTGACTGGTTTTAGCCCTTTGGAACTAGTTTATGGTCATGAGGTAAAGGGACCACTGAAATTGATTCATGAAAAATTGGTGGGTCAAAATTCAAAACTCTCCTAGATTGGATAACAAACTTCAGAGAGAGATTAGACAGAGCATGTGAGTTGACTAGGGAACATTTAAAGGTATCACAGCAAGTGATGAAAGTAAATACAGACAGGAAGGCTACAGCTTGGAATTTTGTTGCTGGAGAGAGAGTGCTAGTTCTGTTACTAGTCCTGGGTAACTCACTAAAGGCAAGGTTTAGTGGGCCTTGCAGTATTGAAAAGAAATTGAGTGAAGTAAATTATTTAATAAATACTCAAGCTAGAAGAAAGAAGCAGAGGGTGTGTCATGTAAGTATGCTTAAAAAGTACTTTGAAAGGGAAGACGACCAAAAAGAGGTGTTAATGATGGCAGATAATGAAAAAGAGGTAGAAATGCAGGACTCTGAAATTGATTTTCCTCTAATCAGATTGGATAATGAAGGGGTACTTGAAAACTTAAATGTAATATTGAGTTACCTTCCAAACAAGTGTCAAAGTGATTTGGAAATCTATTGCAGTCACACAAGCCTGTTTGTGGGAATAAGTTGGGGAAAACAGATCTAGTTATACATGATGCGTCTGTAGGAGTTTCATCTTTGATAAGGCAACACCCATATAGATTAAAACTGGCAAAGTTATCACAAGTACAGAAAAAAATTGACTTCATGCTTCAAAATGATATAATTGAATCTAGTTGTAGTAACGGAGTTCACCTATTGTACTGGTACTGAAACCAGATGGAACACAAAGACTGTGTGTGGACTATCAAGAGGTGAATGTGGTGACAAAAGCAGATTCATATCCTATACCATGGTTTGTATACCAGGATTGTATTGAGAAAGTGGGACAATCAAAATTTATCACGAAGATTGACTTGCTAAAAAGATATTGGCAAGTACTGTTATCAGAGAGAGCAAAGGAGATACCAGCTTTTGTGATGCCAAATGGACTATATCAGTTTAAAGTCATGCCATTTGGTATGGTAAATGCACATGCAACATTTCAAAGACTGATAAACAAAGCAATTGCAAGCCTAAGCAATTGTGCTCTTTATATTGATGACTTAATAGTTTTCAGTCAGATGTGGGAGGAGCATTTACAGCTTCTGGAAGAATTATTTACTTGATTACAAGAAGCTAATTTGGCGATGAACTTGGCTAAAAGCGAATTTGCAAAAGTGCAAGTTATGTATCTAGGCCATACCATTGGACACAGTAAGATGGCTCTGAGAGATGCTAAAGTGAAAGCTATCGTGGATTTCCCAGTGCCTTAAGTGGGTTTTACAGGAAATTTGAACCAAATTTTAGCAGTGTGGTTGCTCCACTGACTGAACTATTAAAAAAGAACAAGAAGTTTCAATGGGCACAGGAGTGACAGAAGACATTTGACAGTTTGAAAACTGTATTAACTACGACAACAGTTTTGGCAGTACCCAATTACACCAAGCAATTTAAGTTGGCCATTGATGCAAGCGATATAGGCATTGGGACCATACTGTTACAAGAAGATGAAACTGGAATTGAGAAACGGATAGGGTATTTTTCATGGAAGTTGAATGCACAACAGAGAAGATATTCAATGTTCAAAAAGGGGATGTTGGGTTTGATGTTAGCATTGCAGCAGTTTGAAATCTATGTGGAAAACAATTCAGCAGAAACAATTGTTTATACAGACCACAATCCTTTAAAGTTTCTGGACAAATTTCGACTCAAAAGTGCAAGGCTATAAAGGTGGGGTTTATTATTGCAACCATTTAATCTACAGATTATACATGTTGCTGGGAGTGAAAATCTGTTTGCAGATGTGTTATCAACAGCTTGAAGCTTAAGGGGAAAATTGGACATTTGAACCCTGGGCACTGAACTTGAATGATTTCTGTTGACACCAAGGATTTGTATATATAATCACAAAACAAAAACAAAAATACCTGGAAAAACTCAGCAGGTCTAGCAGCATCTGCGGAGAGGAGTACAGTTAAGGTTTCGAGTCCGAATGACCCTTCAACAGAACTAAGTAAAAATAGAAGGACAAGTAGAGCTGGATAGAGGGCCAGTGATAGGTGGAGATAACCAAAAGATGTCACAGAAAAAAGGACAAAGAGGTGTTGAAGGTGGTGATATTATCTGAGGAATGTGCTAATTAAGGGTAGAAAGCAGGACGAGCAAGGTACAGATAGCCCTAGTGGGGGTGGGGTGGGGTGAAGGAATCAAAAAAGGCTAAAAGGTAGAGATAAAACAATGGATGGAGATACATTTAAAAATAATGGAAGTGGGTGGGAAAAGAAAAATCTATATAAATTATTGGGAAAAAAAGGGGGGGAATCAGAAAGGGGGTGGGGGTGGTTTTGGTTATCTCCACCTATCCCTGGCCCTCTATTCAGCTGTACTTGTTCCCCCCCCCCCCCCCACCCGTAAACTAGCTTATATTTCACCTCTCTTCTATTTTTACTTAGTTCTGTTGAAGGGTCATCCGGACTCGAAACGTTAACTGTGCTCCTCTCCGCAGATGCTGCCAGACCTTCTGAGTTTTTCCAGGTATTTTTGTTTTTGTTTTGGATTTCCAGCATCCGCAGTTTTTTGCTTTTATCTTTGTATATATATATTGGGCTGAAATTTCCCCCCATTGGGGGGTGGTTGTGGGGTGTGGGCGGCGAGCGGGAGTGAGGACGAACCCGATCGGCGCCTCTGATCTGGTCCGTGCCACCATTTTACGTGGGCGAGCCTTAATTGGCCCACCCAGCGTGAAGCACACCCGGAAGCGCTGTGTGCTCCCTGTGCAGGCAGGGGGATTTGCTGAGTCGGGGCCAGCGCTTTTTCACGCATGCGCACGAAGTGCCTCAGGGAGATCAGTTTAAGTTCTGGAATATTTACTAAAGGTGAAGAAAAATTTTAAGGACATGCCCCTCATGTGAAACTGTTACATGAGCTGGGACATATCCATTAATTTTTTCAAAACATTTTATTTAAATAATATACCCTTCATGAAACCTCATCCTGCCCGTGGATAAGGTTTCATGAAAAATATGAAGGCCGCCTGGGCTCTTTGCTGGCCCGCCACCCTTAAGGTTGGACGGGCAGCATTCTTAACAACTTTAATTACTTTGTTAATGGCCTTAATAGGCCTTTGACAGTTCGGCGGGCGTGCAGCCGACACGGCTGCATGCCCACCGAACTGAAAATCGAAATGACGCGCAGTGATGTCGGGACACCCGTCCAACGTCACCGTGCGTTATTTTACATGTCGGTGAGTGGACCCCACACCCGCTCGCTGACAGGAAAATTCTTCCCATTGTTATGTTAATGCATGCATCTGGTAATGTAATAATGTAAGTATATAAATAAGTATAGGAGATAGTATAAGATAGTACAAACATGGACAAAAGAGCTTAACTCCCGGGTGAGGTGAGAGTGACTGCCCTTGACAGCAAGGCAGCATTTGACCGAGTGTGGCATCAAGGAGCCCTAGTAAAACTGGATTCAATGGGAATCAGCGGGAAAGTTCTCCGCTGGTTGGAGTCATACCTAGCACAAAGGAAGATGGTTGTGGTTGTTGGAGGTTGGTCATATCAGCTCCAGGGTAGTGTCCTCGGCTCAACTATCTTCAGCTGCTTCATCAATGATCTTCCTTTCATCATAAGGTCAGAAGTGGGGATGTTCGCTGATGATTGCACAATGTTCAACACCATTTGTAACTCCTCAGATACTGAAGTAGTCCATGTCCAAATGCAGCAAGATTTGGACAATATCCAGGCTTTGGCTGACAAGTGACAAGTAACATTCACACCACACATGTATCAGGCAATGACTATCTCATTATGTCATGATGGCATTACCATCACTGAATCCCCCACTATCAACATCCTGGGGGTTACCATTGACCATAAACTGAACTGGACTAGCCATATAGATACTGTGGCTACAAGAGCAGGTCAGAGGCTAGGAATAGTGTGACGAGTAACCCACCTCCTGACTCCCCAAAGCCTGTCCACCACCTACAAGATACAAGTCAAGGGTGTGATGGAATACTCCCAACTTGCCTGGATGAGTGCAGCTCTCACAACACTCAAGGAGCTTGACACTATCCAGGACAAAGTAGCCTGCTTGATTGGCACCACATCCACAAACATTCACTCCCTCCACCACCGACGCACAGTAGCAGCAGTGTGTACCATCTATAAGATGCACTGCAGGAATTCGCCAAGACTCCTTCGACAGCACCTCCCAAACATACGACCACTACTATCTATAAGGACAAGGGCAGCAGTTGGATGGGAACACCACCACCTGGAAGTTCCCCTCCAAGTCACTCACCATCCTGACTTGGAAATATATCACTGTTCCTTCACTGTCACTTGGTCAAAATCCTGGAACTTCCATCCTAACAGCACTGTGGGTGTACCTACAACACATGAACTGCAGCGGTTCAAGAAGTCAGCTCACCACCACGTTCTCAAGGGCAATTAGGGATGGGCAATAAAAATGCTGGCCCAGCTAGTGGCACCCATGCCCTGTGAAAGAATTTTTAAAAAGTGACTATATAAATGCAAGTTGTCATTGCAAATCTATTTTTGCGGCTCATGTGGAACTCCCTGGTAACTGAAACTGCTGAAAGTGCATGCTTAGTTGAATTATAGCATTAGCCCAGCATTATAGTCAGTAATGCCAAAGTGATTTTCCACTGCCTAATTTTACTTTTGTCTGTGGGCTGAATGTTAACATGAAGGTGGCTTTTGAGTAGGGGTTGGATTTGCATAGGTTAAACTTCAATGTCAACTCAATAAATTTTGACTTCCAGGCTTTGCATCTTCAAGTTGGACAGCAGGTGTGATGCACACCTGCATGACATGATCTTAGCTGTATTTAAAGGGATGGTACACAGCCAGAACTTGAAAGAGTTTAGGATAGATAGTGAAATTGGAGAATGTCTGCTTTGGAGAGAGAGGGCACTTCTTTGGATCTTCAAGCACAGCTCTCAACTGAGTCCCTGTAGGCCATGACCAGAACTTGCCTGCTAACGTAAACAGAATGACAGATCCTGTATCTATGCCTTTTACAGTGCATCATTGATTTCCAGCAAGCGGATTTGCAGCAGAATGGTAGTAGTGATGAGACACTGGCTCAGGAGAGGGATGATGATTAAAGGGGTCATGGAATGGAAACTCCACTCAAAGCACTCCCACTACTCATCTGTACCACCCCCTCTCGCAAGCCAGTACCTGACATACTGCTTTGTCTTCAGGTGATGGAGCCTGCCCCTGCATATGTGCTGATGGAGCAGTCTTTCACTTTGCCCTGATCTGGTACCTCAGAATAAACTCTAAACTCCAACCATCTAATACCCCTTGTTTTACCTCTCCTATTAGTTTACTGGTATGAAGTCACGACCACGAGGACTTCTGCTTTTAGTTATGGAGCATGTGAAGTTGCAGAAATTGCTCACTAGTTATCAACTAAACTTGCTAAAAAATCTTACAATTTTTCCATGTTTGTATAGGTAAAGCTTTAACGCCCTGATAAATCTCAATTGCTGCCAAGCAATTGTTCTTTATAAAGCTCTGGTTAGACGCCAACTAAAATATTGCGTCTAGTTCTGGTCACCACACTTTAGGAAGGATGTGAGGATCCTTGAGTGGATGCAGAGGAGACTTAGCAGAATGGTTCCGGGGATGGGGGATTTTAGTTACAAAGTTAGGATGGAAAATCTGAGGTTGTTCTCCTTGGAGCAAACGAGATTGAGGGGAGATTTGATAGAGGTGTACAAGATTATGATAGGCTTAGATAAGGTAGACAAGGAAAACTGTTCCCCTCAGCTGATGGTACGAGTATGAGGAAGAACTTTTTTACACAGTGAGTGGTAATGACCTGGAACTCGCTGCCCACAAGGATGGTGGAAGCAGGAAAAATCAAAGATTTCAAAAGGAAATTGGATGGGCACCTGAATGAAATAAACTTGGGCTATGGGGATCAAGCGGGGGACTGGGACTGACTGGATTGCTCCACAGAGAGCCAGCATAGATTCAATGGGCCAAATGGCCTCCTTCAGTGCCTTAAATGTCTATGATTCTAGTTCTGTTCCAAGACTGTTCTGTCGTTTTATCTTACTATCTAATCTATTGAACCTACAGCCTCTGCTTGCACTTCTATGTCAGGATGACCACTGCAAGATCTCCCTCGTGCTTGCACTTTCGGACAGTTTTTCTCTGGCACACGTTTGGTTGTCTGAATCTCATTATCTAATCTATTGAAACTACAGCCTCTACTTGCACTTCTATGTCAGGATGACCACTGCGAGATCTCCTTCTTGCTTGCACTTTCGGACAGTTTTTCTCTGGCACACGCTTGGTTGTCTGAATCTCATTATCTAATCTATTGAAACTACAGCCTCTACTTGCACTTCTATGTTAGGCTGACTACTGTGAGATCTTCCACTTGCACTATTGGAGGATCTTTCTCCTGTATGTGGTCATTTTCTGATACAAGACCCACTGTCAGTGCTTGCCCAGTGTTTCTTATACTCTTCACTCTTTCATCCAAATCTATCGGTCTACAGACATTGCTTCTTGGCCAACATCCTGAACTTTTAACCAAATTTTAAACTTGTCAGTAGCCTTGCCTATACGTCCCAAAATTTTTGCATCTCTCCAATCACTAGACCCCTCTGGAATATATGTCACCCAAGTACCCACTCTGGACAACTTAAAGTGCATGGTGAATTCCTCCATGGAACGACCATCCATTTTCTAAACTCTGTCAAAGTCTGACCATGTTTCATAGGCATTAAGCAGACCAGTTTCCTTATAAATTTCATCCAAGAACTCCAGTAGAAGGTCCAAACCATCATCATTATCCAACTGATGGCGATTCATCTCACAAAATACTTTGTTTCTGATTTTACGTTTTTGAGGAAGCAACAATGTCAAGGCCATACTTTGTTTCCATTTTGATAGTGACGTAAACTGTAGCATAATGTATTAATAATTATGGTAATGAGATAGTGATGTGTATCATGATGTAACAGTGATATCAGCAGTCCTGGGCAAGAGACTCTAGAAAGATGGAATAGCCTGTACACAAGAGAGATGTACTTAACTAGAAGCTGATCATGTATATAGTGTAAATAAAGTAGTTTTGAAGAAACCTACCTGAGTCAGACCCGAGTCACTCATGAGGAAAGGAAAACATTCCCAATACAGATTAGGCCACAAGTTACCCAAAGGGAGATCCAAATACTATTCTACATGGAAGCCAAACCACAAACCATAAATCATGTCTACAGGCAGGATTTTACAGGAGCCTGGTCCTCGCCGCCCCCAGCTAAAAAGTCAGTGGGGAGGGGGGAATCCCGCCCATGTTCTCAATGGCTGCCCCACAGCAATTTAACACTGGGAGCAGAGTTAATTGCTTTAAGGCTAGACTTCCGCCTCCTTCCGGGGAGGAAGTCCTGCCTTAAAGAGCTGCTGGCTAATCGGATTGGCCGGCAGCTCTGTAGTTCCAGCAGCAACGCTGAGAGCCACTGCTGGGACTACATGCAACCCCCAATATTGAGGAGCCCAGACTGACAGATAAGTCCAGGTTTGGGAGTCGCAGTGAGGGGGTGAGTAGGGACGAGGGGGTGAGTTGGGACAAGGGGGTGAGTGGGTTGGGTCAGGGGACTGGGCTGAAGAAGCCGGATGGGAGGGTTAAAGGGGAGGATAACCTTGGGTGGGTGGGGTGAACTTTTGGGGGGGGAAGGGGTTACCTAGGGGGCCCCTAAAGAAAGGAATTTCCCTCTCCCCACTCCACTTGCCTGACAGCAGCCCACTACTGCCGGGGCTTCCCACATGATGGGCTGAACAATACGCTCTGAAAATGGGAGCGTTACACGTCCATGCCGACGTATTATCAGGTGCAATGACATCGGGTCACATTCCCTATGTCATGACGCCAGTTCCGGATAATATGGCAAGTGGGCAGGGCTAAAAATCAGGAGCCCGACTGCAATATTCAAATGAGGCAGTTAAGATCATTAATCAGACAACTGACTGGAGTAAAATGTTACGTGAGCAATAAAATGCTTGCAAAGTGTGTTTCACGCCAGGTGGGTTTCCCATTTTTTTAAGAGGCAGCTTGTTAGGGTGGGTTTAAAGGGCTCAGCTGAGCTCCGAGTTTCAGCTCAGCAGTTCAGAGTTCTGTGACTGCTGGGAGTGCTTCATACAAGAAGCAGAATTTGCATTTCTAACTTACCTTACTTAGAGACCTTATTCCTCCCGCAGAGAAGGCTATTTAGGCCTTGCCCATCACCTTAGCCTTCAAACAAAGCCAAACATAGGTATAGTGGTCCCTGTGGGAGACACAACCTGCAGTGAGGAGGGGATGAGGAGAGTGAGCAAAATAAGGGATCATCGAGAGGTTCAAGATTCACTGGCAGTGCATGAGGGTTGCAGAGCTGTGCCAGACCCGGAGGGTGATAAAGCCATAATGAATCCTCAATGGAGGCGCAGGACTTTTGCAGCCCCTCGGGTATATAGGCAGGGACTGAGCTATCTGCAGCTGTCTGAAACACAATGCAAGAGGAGGCTCAGGCTCTCAAGAGCCACAGTCACATCCCTTTGTGACGTGCTGGCAAGGGAGATCTCGTCCAACTGTGTTCGGGGCTCACCCACACCTATAGCTCTAAAGGTCACTGTTGTGCTCAACTTCTTCATGACAGGATCCTTTCAGGCATCATGTGGAGACCTCAGTGGCAAAATACAGCCTATTGCACACCATTGAATCATGAATTCTATGTTCAGAAGGGCAGGAAATGATATCACTTTCACAATGAATGGTCAGAGTCAACTTGAGAGAGCTATAGGATTTGGGGCGATCGCATATTTCCCCAGGGTACGGGGAGACATTGATTGCATGCACATCACCATAAAGGCTCCTGCTGGCCAGCCCTTTATCTCCATTAACAGGAAAGGCTTCCACTCGTTGAATGTCCAGCTGATCTGTGATCATCATTGATGGATAATGCAGGTGTGTGCCAGGTACCCGGACCCCTTATTTCTGTGAAACTCACAGGTGCCAGACATATTCAGCAGCCCTGATGCCCTAGATGGATGGCTTCTGGGTGACAAGGGTTACCCATTGAAGAGATGGCTCATGATTCCAGTGAGGGCACCCAGAACAGACATGGAGAGGAGCTACAGTGACAGCAACGGAAGCACAGGGCCATCGTTGAACATACCATTGGGTGATTGAAAATTAGATTCAGGTGCCTTGACAAATCAGGAATGACATTGCAGTGCGCTCCATCATGTGTGTCCCTCATGGTCATGGTGTGCTGCACCCTCCTTAACCTCACTATTCAGAGAGGGGATGCCCTTGAGGAAGAAGGGACGCCAGATAGGGGCCATTCATCTGAGGATGAGGGTGCGGATGAAGTGAGGGAACACAGTGACATTCAGGTGGAAGGCCCTGAACGTGATCACATGGATAGCTGTGACACAAGAGATGCCTTAATAAGGCAGATGTTTCAATAGTTTATGAAGAGATGCGTGCATGGCACGTGTCCAAACCTTATTCCATGTGGAATGTGAGACTCATGTCAACTATCCTGCCAACACACTTACCCTATCCAGTTATTGGCACTTTATGCATCCTGCCCTGCCTCAAACTATTATCTCCCTAAAGGAGTTCAACAATAATATATTAAAATAACCTCTGCATGAGGGACAATGAGGTCAGGGTTTATTAACATAATAATAATGAGATATTACATTAACAACCATAAGAAATGCACCCATGTGACCCACTCAGTGACTAGTGTGAAATTTTCTTGATGCGTTGCCTGGCACAGGGCTCCCCCCATGCTTGCAGCTACACTGGAGAGACGCTGCTGATCTGCTACTTCCCTTGCCCTGAATGACTTCGGCAGGTGTCCTCTGTGCAACTTGAGGTCTTGAGCAGCCCGCCACGTTAGAAGATTCCTGCTGAGTGGCAGGAGGAGTTTCTGTCGCTGCAGCACTGGACGAGGGCTGTGTCAGTGGCAGATGGACGGAGGAGACGATGCAGCTGTCAGAAGTGCCCTGAAAGGTGCTTCTAGGTGGTGGCAGCTGCTGCTCATCCTCCGGCACTAGGCCTGTTTGGTCCTCCCTGCCTTCCCGTGAGGTCCCAGGAGCTGGCGTGGTGCATAGGCTCTTGTCACCCTGGCTATGGGCCCCTAAGCTCAGACGGTGTGCACATCGGAGGGCATACCCATGATTGCATCTGCAATGTGCTTGGTTTCCCCTACCAGTCATCAGTCTGTCCATGGTGGAAGCTTGCCACTATGAAGAGTGGGTGATCACAGTGCACATGGCCTGGATGGACACCTCCACAGCTTGGGCCAGAGCACACAACCCTTCTGGTATATCTGACAAATGTGCATGGACCTTATACTGGACATCCAGCATCCGCCGCCTTATGGACAACTCCAAAGACTCATCATTTGACTCAGAATCAGCCTCTGGATCACCTCGGGCACTCCTCTGGCTGTCCGAGGAGGCCTGTTCCTCCACACTCTGCTGCAGCTGCACATGCGAATGCAAAGTGCCCTCGCCAGATTGTACCTGCCCTTGTCCTGACACGCTAATCCCTGCCAAGGTGCCAGTATCTGCACTGGGGCTTGGGCCAGAGAGAGGATGTGGCAGTGCTTCCTCAGAGGGTTCTTCCTCCTCCTCCTCAGAGGGGAATGACGGGCCAGCATCGACATTCTGGTCAGTGGAAGAGGCTTCACCTTGGAGGATTCAGATGCAGAAAGCACGAGAACCTCCTCCTCAAACAGTGTAAGTATCACAAGGTCAGACCTCTCTCCCAGGCATTGTGGTTATGCTTCTCCCGAGAATTGGTGTAACATTGCAATCACCAACAGTGTTAGGTTATTTTATGTCATCCCGCCTGCGCATGATCAGTATAATGCTTGACAGCCAAGATGCTGTCCACCTTCCTCATCTATGCAGGCTCTCAACTGCTTACCCTCCACCTGGACCAATGTGAGAAGTGCATACAGACATCAGTGCTAATTCTAGTGGCTTTGCCGAGTCATGCTGCCTTGGACCTCCGGACAACCTCCAGCATTTGCAATCCTACTCTGTAGCTTCCTGGCACAAGAATACACATACTGAGGACTTACTAGCTGACCTCAGGAGGTCATTGAGCCTCTTCTGGCATTGCCTCCAATTGTGCCGCACTAGCCCAACGCTGTTGACCTTCACTGCAACATCCCCCCAGGCTGCACGTCTTACTGATGGAGATCTCCTCTTCCCTTCGGCTGGCATTAGTTGCTCCCGTCAGTTGGATACAGCCAGAGGAGGGCACACAGGGATTCCTCATCAAATCTAGGGGCTGATTTGACCCTTCTTCCCTGCCTCTCCCATTGCCTGCTTGCCTCAGACATCTCTGGATGGAAACATGCAATAACTAGACAACTCCTCTATACTAAGATCTGGAAAACTTGTTAATATTCAGGTTGAATGCCACCTGTGATCAGTGGCAAACAATGGACATTTCAGAGAAAGCTTAAACAGATGCACAATTACTTTAAAGGCCTGCAAATATCTCCAGATCAAAAATGTTGATTATACACATTTGCTGGGTTACCTGACTCTACACCGTGACAGGTGGCCCTTTCAATGATTGGGCGAAATCCTCACTGCCTTTGGGCCTCAACTAGCCCTCTGCTCCCAACTGGCCTAATTGCCTTTTTATTTGGCGTATTGGTACGGTGGACCTGGAAGTTGGAAGGCTGCCCTCTTCCGGGTGTGGCTCCTGCCCACCGTGCCGGAGCATCTTATTCAGCTTGGTATAGGCCTCCCCCTGTCATGGGTAAAATACTGATGGGGCAGGCCATTAATTGGCCACTTAGGCCCACAATAGGCCCAAGTGCAAGTGGGTTGTCTGGCTTCTCTTTCGCCCCCATAAAATTTCAGATGGGTTGGGGGTGGGTAGGTAGGTGGCAGGAAGGCCACACCTGGATTATACATGCCCCACCCACCCCAGCCTCTGCACCTCTAATAGGGAGTACAAAATCCAGCCCCACATATCCAGTTCATTCTTCTGCTGATCATATGGTTCAGGTATACCAGAAATTGAGAGGATAATCGTACCCCAACTATTTACGCTTGTTTTCTGTTATTTTCCCCACTGGCCACTAGGATTGTCGTTTTCTATCTGATTTTTTTTCTGTCTCAGTTTTCAACGTTCACTTTCAGGCAACCATCCTCTGTTATATTCCAGAAAGCCAGTTGGTAAAGGAAAGAACTTGAGCCAATCTTTACACACTTTTAGAAGTATTTATTTATTTGTAGAGTTATACATACAACTCCTAATCCGGTATCCACAGTTTTAGTATGTATCTATTTATAGAAGCACAAGTGAAACCCTAATTGATACCCAACACCTCCATACAATTAAACACAATTAATATACAATTAATAGACATACTTTATCCGTTTATCTGCAGCTGACTATAAGATCCTAGGTTTGCTTCTAGTAGCACTCAGAAGGAAATGGAAGCAAAAATGTTGAAGGTGTTGTGCTTTTCACAGCCACTGGTAATTCATGGTTGCCAAGTCCAGCAGGGAGGGAGCAGACCTTCCCCTCGGAAGTTACAGATGGTGTGACCACCTGATGTGACAACCTTGACCTGAGAAAGTGCTACTTTGACCTGGGTAGTGCCTCTTGGCTCCTATTCTCTGTATCTCCCTTGTACGCACCTCCTTCCTGTGCACCTCCCTTTTGTGTGCGTACTGATCCCACCACAGCATGTCCTCGCTGCCATTGATGTGATGGTCTCCCTGTTTTGGTGTGCTGTCAATCACACAACAAGCACCTCCAAATCTTTTGAGTCCATATCACTCTTCTTCTAGCTCTGAAGAATCATATGGACTCAAAACATATGCTCTCTCCACAGATGCTGCCAGACCTGCTGAGTTTTTACAGCATTTTCTATTTTTATTTCAGATTTCCAGCATCCGCTGTATTTTGCTTTCACCTCCAAATCTGATGTCTGTTTTAAAGCCTCCAAGGTGGAAGTAAACTGTATCCACAAAGAACCTTCTGCCAATGTTTACCAGAGGGAACTGAGGAACCATCAGCAAATGTGAGCTTTTATTCAGATGGGAAACTGGTGCTGCACATGTTAACTTTGGAGCCATGTTAAAAACAATTTGCAAAGTCCTCATTAACACTTCCTAAGGATGTTAATTGTGCCAGTGAATACCGCCTGCCTGCAATAATTAAATTCCCAACTTTGGTGTGCAAGTTAAACCCTCTGTTAAACGTAGAAGTAGGTGTGTTGGAGACAGATTTGTGCACTTCAACTGGCTTTGCAGCCAATGAAATACAGCTTGGAAAAATCAGGAGAAAATGGCAGTTGCGCTCCTTACATTTAGGAATACTGTCATTAGTGAAAGAAACCCTACCTCTACCATTGTTGGCACTCCCTGACCATCTTGATTCAACCTATTTTTCTTTAAATAAAGACAAAAGACAACTTCAGAAGAAAAGTCCTAACCCACCACTGTGACTTTTCCATTTCACCTCCCAGATTCTCTAATGGCCCTTAATTGAGACCATAAGTGGAGTGCTGTTTAGCGCTTAAGCGACGGGCAGTATGCCAGTGTAGAAACAGCATGATCAATTAAGAAAAAGCCAACTTGGACAACATCCACCATTTTTTGTCATATTACTGCTTTTGACTTTATTTTCCTGCTTTGTAAACTAACTGTAACAATGGCAAAAATAAAGATTATAGCTGTATCAAGCTCTTTCACCTCCATTTGTACCACAGTTAAAGTGAGTCAGAAGAAGTTACAGTGTGGAGACTAACTGACTCAAAACAGTATTACACAGTAGTTACAGCACAGAAACAGGCCATTCTACTGTATAACTACATGCTTGTATTGTATTGAAAGTCCTGCACATGTGCACATTTCCTACAAGGGTCACATTTTCTTCACTTCATGCCTTCCCCGTCACACTCTTCTGAGTAACTATGTGCAATGCTATCACAGATCTACTTGCAATATATTAGAAATTATATGCCAGCACTCATACATTGCACTGTAGACTGTTCAATGCATATCTCAACATCAGCACTTAATAGAAGAGAGAGAGCTTGAGGCATTTCAGCTATCAGGGCCCATATTTTCTTAACTTTGTTGAATTCAATATTCAGCCCAGAAGGCTGTAAAGTGCCTAGTCGGAAGATGAGGTGTTGTTCCTCCAGTTTGCGTTGGGCTTCACTGGAACAATGCAGCAAGCCAAGGACAGACATGTGGGCAAGAGAACAGGGTGGAGTGTTAAAATGGCAAGCGACAGGGAGGTTTGGGTCTTTCTTGAAGACAGACCGCAGGTGTTCTGCAAAGCGGTCGCCCAGTTTGCGTTTGGTCTCTCCAATGTAGAGGAGACCGCATTGGGAGCAACGAATGCAGTAGACTAAGTTAGGGGAAATGCAAGTGAAATGCTGTTTCACTTGAAAGGAGTGTTTGGGCCCTTGGACGGTGAGGAGAGAGGAAGTGAAGGGGCAGGTGTTGCATCTTCTGCATGGGCATGGGGAGGTGCCATAGGTGGGGGTTGAGGAGTAGGGGGTGATGGAGGAGTGGACCAGGGTGTCCCGGAGGGAACGATCCCTACGGAATGCCGCCAGGGAGGGTGAAGGGAAGATGTGTTTGGTGGTGGCATCATGCTGGAGTTGGTGGAAATGGCGGAGGATGATCCTTTGAATGCGGAGGCTGGTGGGGTGATAAGTGAGGACAAGGGGGACCCTATCATGTTTCTGGGAAGGAGGAGAAGGCATGAGGGCGGATGCACGGGATATGGGCCGGACACGGTTGAGGGCCCTGTCAACGACTGTGGGTGGAAAACCTCGGTTAAGGAAGAAGGAGGACATGTCAGAGGAACTGTTTTTGAAGGTAGCGTCATCAGAACAGATGCGACGGAGGCGAAGGAACTGAGAGAATGGGATGGAGTCCTTACAGGAAGCGGGGTGTGAGGAGCTGTAGTCGAGGTAGCTGTGGGAGTCGGTAGGCTTGTAATGGATATTGGTGGACAGTCTATCATCAGAAATTGAGACAGAGAGGTCAAGGAAGGGAAGAGAAGTGTCAGAGATGGACCATGTGAAAATGATGGAGGGGTGGAGATTGGAAGCAAAATTAATAAATTTTTCCAGGTCCCGACGAGAGCATGAAGCAGCACCGAAGTAATCATCTATGTACCGGAGAAAGAGTTGTGGGAGGGGGCCGGAGTAGGACTGGAACAAGGAATGTTCCACATACCCCATAAAGAGACAGGCATAGCTGGGGCCCATGCAGGTGTCCATAGCCACACCTTTTATTTGGAGGAAGTGAGAGGAGTTAAAGGAGAAATTGTTCAGTGTGAGAACAAGTTCAGCCAGACGGAGGAGAGTAGTGGTGGATGGGAATTGTTCGGGCCTCTGTTCAAGGAAGAAGCTAAGGGCCCTCAGACCATCCTGGTGGGGGATGGAGGTGTAGAGGGATTGGACATCCATGGTGAAGAGGAAGCGGTTGGGGCCAGGGAACTGGAAATTGTTGATGTGACGTAAGGTGTCAGAGGAATCACAGATGTAGGTGGGAAGGGACTGGACAAGGGGAGAGAGAAGGGAGTCAAGATAACGAGAAATGAGTTCCGTGGGGCAGGAACAGGCTGACACCATCGGTCTTCCAGGACAGTTCTGTTTGTGGATTTTGGGTAGGAGGTAGAAGCGGGCCGTCCGAGGTTGGGCGACTATCAAGTTGGAAGCTGTGGGAGGAAGATCTCCAGTGGAGATGAGGTCAGTGACAGTCCTGGAAACAATGGCTTGATGTTCTGTGTGGGGTCATGGTCCAGGGAGAGGTAGGAGGAAGTGTCTGCGAGTTAGGCACTTTACAGCCTTCCGGGCTGAATATTGAATTCAACAACCTTAGATCTTAAACTCCCCCTCCCCCCATCCCCACCCCGTTTCTCCCCCCTCCCTTTTTTTCAATAATTTATATAGATTCTTCTTTTCCCACCTATTTCCATTATTTTTAAATCTAAAACTAAAACTTTGTTAGTCTTTCCACCCCACCCCCACTAGAGCTGTACCTTGAGTATCCTGCCTTCCATTCTTAATTAGCACTTTTCTTAGATAATATCACCACCTTCAACACCTCTTTGATCCTTTTGTCTGTGACATCTTTTGATTATCTGCTCCTATCACTGCTTGCTTATCTCCACAATCATCCCACCCTCAACTTCTCTCTCCCCCCGCCCCCCCACCTTAGACCAGCTTATATTTCACCTTTCTCCTAACTATACTCAGTTCTGCCGAAGGGTCATGAAGACTCGAAACGTTAACTGATTTCTTCTCCACCGATGCTGCCAGACCTGCTGAGTTTTTCCAGGTAATTCTGTTTTTGTTTTGGATTTCCAGCATCCGCAGTAGTTTTTAGCTTTTTGTTTTTTTTTCTTAACTTTCTCCTTTCTGTTGGAAGATACCTGGACAATGAACCATTTGGGTTTTATCAGCAAGAGAGCCAGAGCTGCAAATATGCTTTTCAGAGTGACTCTGAACTATAATTACTGTATTGCAATGAACAGATAGAGGAGCTCATCACTCTGGGCTGAGTTCAAAAGCAGGCCATGAGGTGAAAGGATGGTGTGCCAAATTTGTTGCATGACTCATTCTTTATAAGTTACTTATATCTTCAGCAATTACCATCAGCAAGGTCTGCAACTTAACTGTCAGACACCCAACAACGTCATTAGATTTCCCAATAAAAGCTTCCAAACATCAAGTAAGGAGCGTAAACTGTACTGTATTAGGTTTTAAGTGTTGTTGTTCATCACTGTCTGATTCAAGGCAATAATTCTGCTTGTGGGTTGCCCAGTTGGAAGGTTGCTGGCGTATGATGAATAGGATATGGTGATTATTGCTTTCGGCTGCATTCAAGTGTTCCTGCTTATCTTGGTCTCAGTTAACCACGGAGAGTGGAATTTACCTGAAGTGGTTGTTTTGTGATTGATAACGCGCATTGTATGATCAATGGCGGCGGCAGCTATCCTTCGATTTGAGGATGACATCTACTCAGGCTTGGAGTTTCTGCCGTGGGTTTTTATTTGGCTGAACAGGCCAATTCTCGACTCAGATATTTGGGCACGTGGGGCAGAATGTCTCACAAGGTAGTAGAATACGAAATGCAGGATTTGCTTCATTTTCTTTCCTTCTTTGCTGCCTGGCAAGACGTTGTGACTCAAAACATGATGAACCTTGATGTACGAGTGTGTGGTGAGTACTTATCTTTTAAAATACTCCAGTGCTTAGTGGGTAAATACACTGCCAAACAGATCTGAAGATTCCAAATTCATCCCTGAGTATCTATTGTTAGCTGATCTCAGCCCAGGTGATAATAGAGGATGTTTGGGTTTTGAAATGCAACATTACTGCATGTCCTATCTGGCTTGCTGTAGTCATCTGACCTCTGCCATGAAGGACTCTCTCTGCAGGCAGCCATCTTTACAAGCAATAAAGACATAATTGACATAATAAGGACATAATTACTCTGGAGGGAACACGGAGAAGATTTACAAGAATGCTGCCAGGACTTGAAAATTGCAGCTATGAGGAAAGATTGGATAGGCTAGGGTTGTTTTCCTTAGAATAGAGGAGGCTGAGAGGTGACATAATTGAGATGTACAAAATTATGAGGGGCCTCGATAGGGTAGACAGTAAAGACATTTCCCCCAGCTGAGGGGTCAATTATCGGGGGCATAGATCTAAGGTGATTGGTAGAAGGATTAGAGGAGACATGAGGAAAAACTTTTTCACCCAGAGGGTGGTGGGCATCTGGAATTCACTATCTGAATTGGTGGTTGAGGCTGAAACAGTCAACTCATTTAAAAGGTACTTGGATCTGCATCTGGAACGCTGTAATCTGCAAGGTTACGGATCATGTGCTGGAAAATGGGATTAAAATGAGCGGCTAATTTATTTTACATCTTTTTCTGGCTGACACAGACATGATAGGCTGAATGGCCTCTTTCTGCACTTTAGCCTTTCTATAATTCTATGGTTTCTATGGTTCTAAACACTGCAATCTTGGAACCAGAAACATGATGTCAGAGTGAAGCTAAAACTGAAGTTTGAAAACCTGGAAAAGCTGCAGAGAAGCCATAGCTATGAAGAAAGTAACACAGAAATATTCAAAACAAAAACAAAAATACCTGGAAAAACTCAGCAGGTCTGACAGCATCTGCGGAGAGGAATACAGTTAACGTTTCAAGTCCGTATGACTCTTCAACAGAACCGGTTCTGGTGAAGAGTCATACGGACTCGAAACGTTAACTGTATTCCTCTCTGCAGTTGCTGTCAGACCTGCTGAGTTTTTCCAGGTATTTTTGTTTTTGTTTTGGATTTCCAGTATCTGCAGTTTTTTGCTTTTACAGAAATATTCAAACTTGCTGAAAGCTGCTGAAAAAGGACAAGGAAAAACAAATAAAACTAAAGGCAAATAAAATCCTTAGTGAGTTAAAATAGCTGTAAACTTCCCTCTCCCTTCTCCTGTAGAAATGAAAGATGATATGTGGCAGAACTTGCAATGGCAAAACTACGAGATTGCAACAGATTTAATTAACAAGCTGGAGCCAATACGAGTAGTCACACTTCCAACACTGCTGGATAGAGACTGCTACAAACTGTATTCTATCCTAAATCTACCTGACAAACAAAGGAAACAGATGACAGAGATTGTGAAAGCCTTGAAGGCAGGCTTTGAACCCTAAGTGAAAGTAACTTTTCACTAAGTGAAAGTAACTTTTGAACGCTATGTATTCAACACTAGAACTCAAGGTGAGAAGGAGTACATTGATCAGTATGTGGCTGCAGTAACACAGCTTGCAGAACCAAGTGAATTCGGACAACTAATAGATGGTTTCATTAAAGATAAAATTGTCTTAGGTAAAAAGGCCTCTCAGTAAGAGCAAATTTACTGAAAGAGGAGAAACTTACTCTCAAGGAAGCGATAGGCATGTGTAGAAATGCAGAGGTTGTAAAATGCCAGCTGGAGCACATGTATGGCAAAACAGACCCTGAGTTACATTATGCTGAGAGACATTCCAAGTTGAAAGAACAGAACAATTGTGGTCAAAGAGCAGGGTGAAAATACTGTGGAAGACATCATACAAAGGAAAGGAAGGATTGTCCAGCGTGGGGAAAGCAATGTTTTAACTGCAAGAAACAGAATCATTTCGCACACAAGTGTTTGGCTAGAAAGAAGCAAATTCAGCCTATACAGGTGGCCACTGAAGAGATATCAACTGAAGAGTCTGATGAAGCACTATACACAATACAATGGGTTGGTTCAGTTAAGCCTATAAGTGGTAAATGGTTTGTGACTGTTACAATGATGACCGCAGAAAGAGAGTATCAAGTGAACAAGAAATGTCAGATAGACATTGGTGGGCCATGCAACATCATGGCCTTCACAGACATGTGCAAAGTAGCTCAACATGGCGATCCGAAAATGAAGCCCTCGAAAGTAAGGTTGAGGCTGTATGATAGCACGATACTATTGAGAGGACAAATTAGTCTGAGAGCCCAACGCAATGGCAAGAATGGAGATCTGGAATTCCAGATCATAAATGGCATGCAACAGCCACTCATCCCAACTGGAGCAAGTCTAAAGCTTGGACTAGTAACCCTAAATGTGCCAACAGGGATTTACAATGTGTTGCAGCACACAAAACCATTGACTGCCAAACAGATCCAAGAGGAAGACCAAGATGTGTTTACAGGGTTGGGATGTCTACCTGGAGAAAGATAGAAGAGCTGGAAAAAATTGGAGTCATCAATAAAGTAACAACTCCTACAGACCGGATTAGCAGCATGGTAGCAGTGAAACAACCTGGAAAGCTGAGAGTATGCTTAGGCTCAAAGGATCTAAATAAAGCGCTGAAGCGATCTCACTACCCATGCCAACTATTAAAGGAATTTCGCCACAACTTGACAAGGCAAAGATCTTTCTACCCTAGATGCGAAAGATGGAGCTGAATTTTGCCATCGTTGGGCAGGTGTGGTGGGTAGACCCGGGAGAGGCTGCGAGAGTAACCGCCGCCCGCGATCGGGTCTCGGCCACGTGAAAGGCAGCTCGTCACTGGCCAGGAAGGGCCGAGTTGGGGCGGGAGCCTGTTAGCCGCCAGGTCCAATGGCGACCCGGTGGCTGGTTTAAAAGTGGCCCTGGCAGCCTCTGGAAGGCTGCTACGGAGGATGTTCCCCGAGCAGACACTATGGACATAAGTGCAGCTGCACATGGCAGGCAGGAGGGCAGGCCCGGTGGGCACTCAGCCCCCTGCTTCTCTGATGAGTGCCTCACCATCCTCCTGGGGAAGTGGCTGCCAGGAGGGACACCCTTGTCCCCAGGGATGGGAAGACGAGGCCACCGCACCTCACCAAGAGGGCACAGGAGGAGGTGGCATCCCGGGTGAGCAACCATGATGTGGTACGGTGCACATGAGTGCAGTGCTGGAAGTGCTTCAATGACCTGCTGTGTTCAGGAAGGGTGAGTATCGTGTTGGCATGGGTCAGTGTGGAGAAATGTAAAGGCCTTGCCATCACCCCATGGACTTCGGAGCTGCCCAACGGGGTGAGCCCTGGCTGCTTGGGCTGGTTGCCTTGTGGTTCGAGAGCCACAACTCAGACGTGCCAAGCAAAGTTTTCCTCAGCTGGGGTTGGCCAGGCTGCAATGGTGCTGCAGGTAGAGAGGAGACTAATTAATGCTCCTCTATTCTTTCAGGAGAAGACAAGCCATAACCAAACAGAGAGGCCACAAACAGTCAGAGGGCTGCCCACCCTGCTGCTGCTCACCAGGCTCGAGCAAGATGCCCTGGAGCTGGAGAGCTGGCACGCTCCCCATGCAACCAGGCGTGGAGATGTGGGGGTGCCAGACAAAGGTAAGAGCGCAGTGCACACTGGTGAGACTTTCGGATTATGCAACCATTCTAGTGTAGTCTCCTCATTGATGTGAGCCTCGAACCTGGATGCCCCATTGATCATTGGAAGACAATGGCATCATGATGCAGATCTCCATTGTCTCACCAGGGTGCCTGGCATGCATAGTGAGTGTGATGACAGTAACTAATGACATGTCCTTCTTCTCCCTTTTAGGTTCACCAGAACGCACTTCGTCTTTACACCCTGAAGGGCCATCCCTGGTGCCAGAGGACCACCTGCGTCATACCTGCTCTCTGAAACAGGCACCAGTGCAGATTCCAGCACCTTGGTGGGCATTAGTTTCGGCGGCTAGTATCTCAGTGCACATTGGTGAGGGCACTTCACACCCGCTTGAGTTGCAGGCAGAGGCAGAGAGTGCCCAGGGGCCTGGCAGTCGGAGGGCTGCTGGAGACCAGGATGATGCTCAGTCGAAGGCCGATGATGAGCCTCTGGAGTCGTCCATTAGGCAGCAGATGCTCGATGTCCAGCGAGGTGTGCGGGAGGATCTGGCAGAGATCCATGAGAGTATGGGTGCCTTGATCTCCATTATGGAGGAGTCCATGTAGAGCGTGAGCACTGCGTTGACCGTCATGGCTGAGTGCACTGCGTTCTCCATGGAGAGAGTGGCGACTCTCATGGACAGTCAGCTCCAGGGATAGAATGAGGTGTTCCGGGGGTTGCGCTCGGATCTGCAAGCTCTCACACAGGCACTGACCTCAGGTGGTCAGTGTCCATGTGGGAGATGGATGAGGCACCCAATATCCCAGCTAGGTGCCCGTCTATCAATGGTTTGCAAAGTGGTCCACAGCGACCTCACATTGGCGCATGAGCCGCCTCTCAGGGCACTCTGGATGATGGCAGCAGCTCCTCCACCCCTTTGCCAGTGACCATAGCATCTGACGAAGCTGTGATGACTGGGGAGATGCCAAGCGTGGCACTGCCCACTCCCTCCCAGACAGGGCCAACATGGGCTCCACTGGCCAGAGGACGACCGCCAAGGTCATCAAGACCTACAGGACAGCAGGGTCGGCAGGCTGTGTCCAATGCCGGTGCCAGCGAGGGGGGATAACCTAGACGTAGCACTCACAAGCGTAAATTAAAGGCACCATGAGCACAAGAGGGACAGGTCACGGGTGATTCTATGTTTATTTATGTTTAGTTACTGTCTCCTGGTCTGGGACTTAAGACCAGAGACGTTAATGTCAAAAGTCTGTACATGTGGAAATGAAATAAATCTGGTTTTGTCATCATGGCCTGAGGATTCTTCACCTTTTTATGTCATTGGCGCAGGGAACACTGTAATGCTGGATTTAGGTGGCTCTGATCTTTATTGCACAGGCACTGAGTGTTCTTTGTGTTCAAATGAAAAGATCATTTCAGACATCTGGGATGGAGGAGGCAGTCCTGGCATGTGGTTGAAGCTGATCTTTGGTAGCCTAGCTGAAGGAGCATTGGATCAAGGTGTCCCTGCCTCCGTGGAGGTTGCTGAGGTCTGGCGCCATGCCCTCAGGATTCTCCTCACCGTGCTCCTCTTCTGACTCACTACTGGACTCATCATCTGTGGCCTGTGGAGCTGCGTCAAGATCCTCTTCCTCCGGTGGATCCCCCTTTGCCAGTGCCAGATTATGGCGAGCGCAGCGTGCAACCACTATCAGTGACACCCACTCTGGGGGGTATTGTAGTGCTCCCCCTGCATGGTCCAGGCATCGGAATCACATCTTGAGGAGACCTAAGGTCCTCTCTACAATCACCCTTGTTAAGGCGTAATTCGTATTATAACGCTGCTCAGCCTCTGTTCTTGGGTGGCGGAGAGGCGTCATGAGCCACCTCTTCAACGGATAGCCCTTGTCACCCAGCAGCCATCCATCCAGTCGGGCTGGAGCACTGAAGAGCTTCGGCACCTGGGAGTGCCTCAGGATGTATGCGTCGTGGGAGCTGCCAGGGTTCCTTGCATAGACTTGCAGAATCTGCGTCTTGTGGTCACACACTATCTGCACGTTCATGGAGTGGAATCCCTTCCTGTTGATGAAGGCACCCGGCTG
This sequence comes from Cetorhinus maximus, assembly GCF_964194155.1. NCBI lineage: Eukaryota > Metazoa > Chordata > Chondrichthyes > Lamniformes > Cetorhinidae > Cetorhinus > Cetorhinus maximus. The sequence continues at coordinate 59,480,416 of NC_135888.1, read as the reverse complement.
ACCCACTGGCGCCTTGATGGCCACATGTGTGCAGTCAATGGCATCCTGGATGCAGGAGAACCCAGGAATTGCTGCAAAGCCTCTGGCTCGCTCAGCCTGGCTGGCCACGTCTGTACAGTAAAGAATAAATGTCAGTACCCAGCTGAACAGAGCTTCTGTCACCAGCTTGACGCAACTGTGGACAGTTGATTGGAAGACTCCACAAAGGTCGCCCACTGAACTCTGGAAAGATCCGGAGTCTTAGAAGTTGAGGGCCACTGTGACCTTCAGAGCCACTGGCATGGGGTGTCCACCCACACAGTCAGAGCTGATATCAGACCCAATCGTCTGACAAATGGAGGTCACAGTGTCCCTTGGGAGGCAAAGCCTCCTTCGGCATTGCACCTCAGAAGTATTGAGGTAGCTGCATCACTGCCTGTAAACCCTGGCAGGGGATAGTGGTGTCTTCTGCGGCCGCTGCCGCCTTGGACTACCTGCTGGCCCTGCACCCCTTGTGCCTGCACCTCTCCTCCCACAGGTCCATCCACTGGAAGCTGCATAGGGACACGTGGCCTCCTCTCCCTTCTGCCCCTCTCTTCCTCCTCAGAGGAGGTGACCCAGTGGAGACCACAATCCCCATTACCAGGGGAACAGAAGGCTGTCTGATACCTGGAAGAGTCTGAATCCTCTGAGGGCCCAGCAGACAGCAATGAGTCCTGAAATAGGGCCTGGAAACACTGCAGCCTTTGAGCTTGAAACAGAGGTGTTGTAATTGGCACTGGCATGCTAGGGCTAGGGAGGGGAACACCACGTGTGGCAGCTACTCTCTCTTGACTGGAACAAAAAAAAATCTCAGACTCCCTCTTCTGCTGATGACGATATGCCACTCTCTTTGTCTGTGATAGGCTTTTACTGGTCTCTTGGGATACTAGATTAACATGAACTACCACATATAAAGAGCTAAAAGTAGTTAAAGCAAAAATGTTAATAAGTGGTGAGCTATTGCATACGTTTTTATAGCATCACATCAGTATATAAATGTACATAAATGGGCCCACCCTTTCAATCCAATGCACATGTGCTTTTACATTGACCTACTCAAACTAGCAAGGCCTGCATTGTGTTACCCAATTGCAGACTGATGTTACTTTTGGTGGAAAGCTAAGGAATGATAAATATCAGCCTGTTGCTATTAACTGACCTCTGTTAAGCATGTGTGTGTGAAATTTTTAGATTGCAGCTGTAACGTAAAGGGTTAACATCAGAAGCATACATGATGCTGATGTAAAAATGATGTCAGATCACATAGAAACATTGAACCATAGAAAAGTTATAGTGTAGAAAGAGACCAGTTAGCCCATCATGTCTGCACCGGCCAAAAAGAGAGAAAAAAAGAAACTAGCTGCTCATTTTTAATCACACTTTCTAGCACCTGGTCCATAGCGTTGCAAGTTACAGGACTTCAGATGCAGATCCAGGTACCCTTTAAATGATTTGAACTTTTCAGCCTCAGCCACCAATTTAGGCAGTGAATTCCAGATGCCCACCACACTCTGAGTGAAAATCTTTTTCCTCATGCCCCCACTAATCCTTCTACCAATCACCTTAAATCTATGCCCCCTGGTAATTGACCCCTCAGCTAGGGGAATCAAGTCTTTCCTGTCTACCCTATCTAGGCCCCTCATAATTTTGTACACCTCAATTTGGTCACCCCTCAGCCTCCTCTGTTCTAAGGAAAATGACCCTAACCTATCCAATCTTTCTTCATAGCTGATTCATGATAAAATCATAGTAAGGGTTTTAGACAAAAAATTATCAGATCCCTTACAGATGAGAGGATTTAATGCTGGTTAAAGCAGTATAGATTGTGAAATGCACCAAGCTTAGTAAACAGAATTAGGCGTTTGTTTGAGGGAAAGCAGAGCTCCCGTGGAGAAGATTGAGTGACACTATCCAATTTGTAGGCCATAAAAGGGAAAGCATGCCAAACCCTAAGCCTGCCAAAATGAGAAAAGTGCACCAACCACCATTTTGAAACATCCCTGTTCTGGTGGGAATAAACCAAACAAGCAAGAAAAATGTACAGAAGGTGGAGAGATGGGGGGATGGGGAGAGTACCACAACTGTGGAAAAATAGGCCACTTCAAAACTGTTTGTCACTCAAAAATGCTGCCAGCATGTAAAAAGAGGGAGAAAGTTTTATAACAGACTATATACAAGAAGTGGAAGCACCACAAGAACAGGGATTAACCTTCTTAGGGGAGTTAAATGACAGTGAAAACAAGTATTGCAGTGTTTAACTGACATCCCACTGAATTTAAATTAGACACAGGAGCAGGGGCTTCTATTTTATCAGATGAAGACAAATAGCTCAAACAGATTACACTGCAACTCTCATCTATTAAATTACAGTGCCTTGGGAGAATTATATTAAAAGTGAAAGACCAAGTCATGCAAGATTGAAATATAAAGACCCAGAAATCTTCGAACCTCTCTATGTCATTCAAAATCAAGAATGCTGTCTACTAAGCAGACAGGCATGCCTAAAACTAAAATTAATTTGTAAGGTGGATGAAGTTGGTCATCAGAATTACAGCACTACATTTCAAAATTAACTCCCAAAATTGTTTACAGGGCTAGGGAAATTAAAGACTGAGTATCACATCACCTTACAGATTAATGCAAAAACAATTTTCCTCTTTAAATTGAGGAAAGTCCCACACCCACTTTGGACAAAGGCAAGGTTGAAATAGAAAAGATGCAGCAGCAAGGGGTTATCTCACTGGTCACCATGCCAACAAAATGGCGTTCAGGTATGGTTACAGCCCTAAAACGAAAAGGTTCTCTGAGAATCTGCATGGATTTAACTCAACTAAACAAATCAGTGGAACATGAGATCCATCCAATGGCCTCAATGGATGAGAGCCTCACCAAACCAGCCAAGAACACATTATTTTCCAAATTGGATGCGAACTGGATCTAGACAGTGGATTTAGGCAGTTGTTATTGTTTCAATAGATTGCCCTTTGGAATTGCATTCACTTCAGAAATTTTCCAGCAAACAATGCCTAACACTTCAGAAGGCATGGAAGGAGTAATGTGCCAAATGGAAGACGTACTTATACATGGATCCACGGAGAGGAGCATGATTGCAGGGTCAGAGCAGTCCTGATGCAGGCCTAACACTGAATGGAAAATATGAGTTTGCCAAACCCATGATCAAATTTTTGGGTTAAATAGTACAAACCACAGGGATTACAGTTGATCCACAAAAAATGAATGTTTTAAGAGAATTTCTGCATCACTGGAGCATAACTGAGCTTCAAAGATTTCTCGGGATGGTGAACCAAGTGGGCAAGTTCCTACTGAATTTGGAAGAGGTCAGCGAGCCCTTGAGACAGTTTTTGAGACAGGGTCAACACTGGTGCTGGAATTTGGACCAGCAAAATGCTTTTAAAAAGATTAAAGAACTTCTATTTGCTTCTGAAATCCTGGCACATTACGATCCAGAATTAGCAACCACAGTAGTGACAGATACATTGTCTACAGGTCTGGGAGCAGTACTATTTCAAGTGCAGAGAAATGGCAAGTGTAGACCAGTCTGCTATGCCTCTGGGTCACTAACAGAAACAGAACACTGATATGCCATGATAGAAAAAGAAGCTTTGGCAGCATTGTGGGTGTGCAAAACTTTTCAGGCTATGCTATGAGATTATGTTTCAAAGTCAAAACAGATTATAAACCTCTAGTCACCCTCCTGAACATGAAAGAAATTTCAAAGATGCCGCCCAGAATCTAGAGGTTCAGGTTAAGATTAATGAGGTATGACTCCATCACAGAGTACGTGTACGGAAAATGTCAAACAACAGCGGACACACTGAAATGAATAGCATTGTTACCGGAGGTCACCGAAAACGGTTGTTGGCTTAGTACAAAGAGGAGAAGAGTCAGTTCTCTCTTAACTCTAAATTCGCTTTATTCACGTCATCAGATCATCTACATATAGCTTATGCGTCTGGTTAAATATAGACATGCAGTTTACAGCAAGTTATACAGTTTTATACCCAAAACTAGGATCTAAACGCACACCCACTAGGTTTCTGTGACACTCCCTGAGTGGTCCCAGAATATAAAAGCTAATACCCGAAAAGGAGAGCTGACGCTGGCCAGGCGTTCCGTTCTCTCTCTCTCGTGTCTCTACGTTGCTGACGTAGGTTTTTCTGCTTCTGCGATGGTTGGTCTCTGGAGTTCCCGCTGGCTCTACGCCCTAAGTTCTTCATTCTTATTCCGAAATCTTATCTCTCCAAGCTGTGCTGTCTCTCTCCCGTTGGTTTAGGCTTGCTTGCCTAGTCTGTGGCATCTCCTCATTGGCTCTGTCCCAAGAACTTAGGTAGCATTACCTTGTTACTCCTTTCCTAAATAAGGACTTGTGTCTTATCACATTCCCTTTGTTTTCCAAGAAATTCAGCTATTTCAAACCGGTTCCAGCCAGCTCAGGCCAGTGACTGGACTCAGGTTACTTCAGGTCAAAAGTTGCTTCTGCCTGTGTCAGCAGTTCGGCTGCAGCCCCTGGCCAACATCTCTCCCCTTTTGATCCAAAGATACTTATCTTAGGATCATTATTCTCCCTTTCTGTGTACCACTCCTGAAATTGTCATTGTCCCCCAATGGGCATGTTACATTCGCGATATCATATGGTTATATAAAAATATAAAAGAGAAGCATATATAAAATATACTTCACACAGTGTCCTTATACTGATAATTGTTTCTTCTGTTTCATTATAGCACTAACATTCAATTGGTGCAAAATTTCAATTTTCCACCTTCTAAGCTGATATATATTGAATATGACAAGTATTAATGCACATATGATCCCAACTACAGCAGCATGTGATAAAATCATGATCCATGGATGTATTTGAACATTAGATCCCCAATTCCAAAACTTATCCCTGAACCTGGGGTCCCGTAGCAGTTCCTCTGCTTTATCAGCATGAGTTCTAATTATTTTAGTATATTTAGTCCATTGATGAATTATCTCATTGGCTTCCTCTGCTATTTGCGTCCAATCTGCAGTCAGGTGCGGAATAGGTGGTAGTTCGATAAGAACATATTTCCGCAGATCTTGGTCTATATCGGTACGTTGGACTGTGAGGTTTTCATTTATTACTATCCTCATTATTAGCTTAGGCAGAACTTGTCCACCGATAACCAGGTCTAAGGTCACATTGTTAATGGCCACATTATGTCCTTCCAGAGGGCACTGTTTCCATCCTTTGTTATAGTTCATAGCCGCTGTAGCTATGTAATATGTTTGTCCCACAAGGGCATATTATAAAAAGAACTAAAAGCAAAAAACTGCAGATGCTGGAAATCCAAAACAAAAACAGAATTACCTGGAAAAACTCAGCAGGTCTGGCAGCATCGGCGGAGAAGAATAAAGTTGACGTTTCGAGTCCTCATGACCCTTCAACAGAACTGAGTAAAATTAGGAGAGGGGTGAAATATAAGCTGGTTTAAGGTGGGGGAGCTGGGGGGAGAGAAGTTGGGGGGGTTGGGGGGGGAGGTGGTTGTAGGGACAAGCAAGCAGTGATAGGAGCAGATAATCAAAAGATGTCACAGACGAAAGAACAAAGAGGTGTTGAAGGTGGTGATATTATCTAAGAGAATTTTTTTCCAGGTAATTCTGTTTTTGTTTTGTAAAAAGGACTGGCTGTTAACAGGCAGAATGGACAATGAACAATTTTCATAAATACTGAACCCGCAATTAGTGAGTTTCTGTCTCTTTATCTCTTCTGGACAGGCCCAGTGATTCCCTCCTTGGTGACACTTTGACAAATCTACCCTTTTGTCAGCACCATTCATTACGATAGCATGGGATGGTGGGTTGCTCAAAGATATCCATGTACCCTCATGATACTTGCCCATGTTCTGAACTCTTTTTAAAGGGTAGGTCAAATTGCTTCCATGCCGGGGAATATGAAACACCGCCCCAACATAATATCTCTCTTATGAGTCGCTACCCCAGTCAATATTCACATAGGTGTGGTCCCAGTGGACCATAATTTTACCTCGTCCATCGGTCCCCGATGGTCGCTCAATAATTGGGCCCACAAATTGACTAATGATTTTTCCCTCTGGGATTACCGACAATGTCACCTCTAGAACTTTGTTGCATGAAAACTGTACTCCTGCTCCCTCCGGTATACCCAAAGTTTTTCCCGCGCACTTTAACCCACCCATTCCCGTATAATACAAATTTAATTCCTCTCTTTTCCCTTTGTTGGTTCGGACTGTCTTATTCTGCAGAGCAAAGTTGTTCCTGGTCTCGGGATATCCCTCCGCCGTCGACACTGCTTCAGGGACGTTCATTTGTTGTGACGGCTCCGAGGCAGGTTCAAGCACAGTTCTGACGATGATCAATCCGATAGCAACAAAATGCATTATCCCCTTCATTTTAGGCTGGACCTGTAATGAACAAGTGTAATTTCTGTTCTTATTTACAGTTTCTTTTAAATACTATTTTAAGTCCAGTCTCTCCATATACTGAGCCAGACTGTCCATATCCTGTTCCCAATTTGTTTCAGATTCTAACCGTCCATTTCTTCTAACCCACTTATTCCCCCTCTTTGTTTTATTTTTCTTTTGTTTTTTCCCCGGATTCGCCTCTGCATGTGAACGGACAGTATCAAATTTGTTTTCAATCACCTTCTCTTTTATCTGGTCCTGTTCTTGATCTCCCTGACCTTCGGGATTCGGAACATCATTAGCATCAAGCAGCACATGCCAATGGTGATTATCTTGTCTTTCTCCCACTAACTTTAGCTGATTAATGTGATACCAGCCACTCTTATCTGGTGTTGTTAATATCTTGTATACAGATGGGCTAGCTTTATCTACTATCTCATAGGGGCCAGCAAACTTTGAACTCAAGAATGAGGTGGGCTGGTGTATTCTAATCATTACTCTTTGTCCGGGGCTCAACTCTATCAGGCTGGCTTTTGCATCGAAATTAGCCTTGCTTTGCTGTTTCTTCTTTCCCTGTCGGTGAGTGGCTACATAATTTGCTTCTTTTACTGTTTCTACTAATTGTTGTACCCATTTTTCTGATATAATGTGGTCTACCTCGGGTTCAGACAAATCCAAACCTACCAACCCCTCCATTCCCCTTATGTCCCTTCCTGTCATGAGTCTATAAGGAGTGTAGCCTGTTGATGAAGCCACGGTTCCTGATTATCATCAGCACATAGGGCAGAATGACCTGCCAGGTTGTCTTGTGCTGCTGCACCATTTTGGCTATCATGTTTTTCAATGTCCGATTCATTCTTTCCACAATTCCACTAGACTGTGGTCTATAGGGTATGTGGAATCTCTGTCTGACCCCAAAAAGGGTCATACATCTTGTATTACTTGGGCTGTAAAATGTGTTCCCTGATCCAATTCTATGCTTCGGGGTAAACTTCAATGGGTAAACGCCTTTTCTAATAGAATTTTCGCAGTAATTTTGGTTATGTTTGTTCTGGTAGGAAAAGCTTCCACCCATTTAGTGAAGATATCCACTATTCCTAGAATATACTTGTATCCTCCTGGAACGGGGGGGGGGAAGGGGTCCTACATAGTCTGTCTGTAAATTAGTCCAAGGCCCTTCTACTGGTCTAGTATGTCGGAGGGCCCCTTTCCTAACATTTCTATCGGGGTTGTATTGCGCACAGATCAAACAATTCTTGACATAGTGTTCCACGTCACCTTTCATTCCGGACCACCAGCATACTTCCTTTATCTGATCCAGGGTGCTCTCCGTCCCTTTATGTCCCCATAAGTCATGGTACCAGTGGATTATTTAGTTTCGTCCCCCCTCTGGCACCACAAATTTTCCTTCACATAAAACCACTCCGTCTTGAATATAGACCCCCTCGTGCCTTTTATATGTGTCTGATTCTGTTCCTTGTATTAGTTTTTTCAATTCTCCGTCTTTCTTTTGCTCCTCTGTTAAATCCATTACTTTGACCTGCTTCTCTTTCTGGCCCCCGATTTCCCCAATCGGTGGCTGCCATTCCTGTCCACTTACAGCACCTCGTTTGGCTAGTTCATCAGCTTTCCTGTTCCCTTCGGGAGATAGTTTTGAATGAGCTTTCATTTTTGTGACCCCAAATCCTTTCCCCTGTGCTTCTTCAAAGATGTACCGTAATAGCGGGGCCGAAGGAAGGGGCCTTCCATCCACTGTGACAAATTCTCTCACTTCCCATAGGGGCAAATGTTCTGTGAGGCTATTACAAACATACATGCTATCAGAATATATGACTGATCTAGGCGGAAAGTATTCCGGGTGGCCAACCACATATGCGACGGCTGCTAGTTCTGCTGCCTGCACACTCATGGTTTTAGGTAATTTCAAAGCCGCACTATATCTTTCCTGTCCGTGTTCATCCTCCATGTATCATCCTCCCACAGCCAGTTCTCCTTTCTCCGTCCTAGACTGATGAAGAGCCATCCACAAAAATTTTAAAATAAGGTTCTTCCTTTCCTGTTTCCTTTGTTTTTCTACTTTCAGGCCCCATCTTACTCCCTCCCTTTTTCTTTGATACAAATGGGCCCTTGGGGTCATTTGCTATCATCAATTGACACTCATGTTTTTCTCCCTGATAAACTAAGTTGTCTGCTAACATAATAGTGGTTTTTACCCCCTTTACGGTTATATTTCTCCCTTGCAGCAACAATGTCCATCTAGCGATTCTATTTTGGCTAACTGCACCATCCTTAATCCTTCAGTCTAACAGTAGCTGTACAGGGGTGTGTTCTGTTAATATTGTAAGTGGGTTTAGTCCCACTATATAGGTAAAATGCTGCATTGCCCAAAAGACAGCTAGCAAGTGTTTTTCACATATCGTAAACCCCTGCTCTACTGGTGAGAGCATGCGTGAGGCGTACGCTATTGGTCGTAATTTCCCATGTGTCTCCTGTAATAGAACTGCTGAAAGGGTGGTGTCTGTGCTGACCACCTCCAATGAAAACGGCTCAGTTGGCTTTGGGGTTTTCAGAGCAGGCGCATCAGCTAGTGCTTGCTTTAGAGTGGTCATGGCCTGGGTGTGTTCTGTTTTCCACTCCCAGGCCACATTCTTTTTTAATAATTCCATTAGCGGGGCCGCTTTTGTGGTGAATCCATCAATGTGGTCCCTGCAATATCCCACCAAGCCGAAGAAGGACCTTAACTCTTTTACATCCCGTGGAACAGGGAGTCTGCCAACTGTCTCTATCCTTCACTTGTCAATGTCCCTCTTCCCCAGTGTCAGAATCATTCCCAAGTAAGTAACTTTTTGTTTCATGATCTGTGCTTTTTTAGGGTTAATCGTTAATCCCAAGTCATGTAACAACTGCAGTAATTCACATAGCAGTTGATAATGTTCCTTTTTGGTTTTAGTTTGTAGGAATAAGTCGTCTACATACTGCACTAGACATTCAAGCCTCAAGAATCCTTTTAACCCTTCCCTCAGCCGTTGGTGAAATATGGATGGGGAATTGTGAAATCCCTGCGGCAGGGCGGTATCCCAGCGGCAGGGCGGTCCATGTATAATGCTGTCCTTGAAAAGTAAACGCAAATTTATATTGACATTCTTTCTCCAGTGGAATAGACCAAAAGCCGTTACTTATGTCCAAAACCGTAAACCATTGCGCATCCTCATTTTGTCGAACTATTGTCTCTGGGCTAGTTGCTACAGTAGGGGCTGTTAACGGGGTAACTTTATTTAATTCTCTGTTGTCTATTGTTAGTCGCCAGCTACCGTTGGGTTTCCTCACCGGCCAAATAGGTGCGTTGTTAGTAGAAGCTATTGGTCTTAATATCCCTTGCTGCAGCAGACTTTGTATCACCTTCCCTATATCTTCTTCTGCTTGTTTTGGGAAACCATACTGCTTTTGTGGTTTGGGGTCTGGACCTTGTATACTCACAATCCCGGTCATTTTCCTACAATCATGTTTATGTCGGGCAAATACTATTGAGTTTTGTGCGATAATTTGTTGTACTTCACGATTGTCATTCATTTCTCCTGGTTCTATCCACATTTCCCTGATCGTGCATATCCTATCCTGATATTCCCCCACCAGGATGAGTGTGTGATTTATACTGCCTATGCCCAAAGGCATTTGCCAAACCTTACAATTAACGGGATCAAAGCAGAGTCCCGCTTTGGCCATATAGTCACTCCCTAATATATGTTCTTGTTCTTTGGGTAATTTGATAAGGACCACTGAATGCTCTATCAATATGTCTCCCACACCGACTTCCAATGGTACACTCACATATCCCACTTGTGAAGCCCTGTGAATCCACTTAGAATAATTTTGTTTTAACTTTTCCAATCTATGTCATTGTTCTGAGTGGTGTTAACGGTGGTTCGGGATCCCCCTGTGTCCCAAAGGAATGTAATAGGGTGGCCTCCAACCCTACCATTCACTAGGGGTCTCCCCGTGTCATCCCACCGTGTGTCACACACCCATAATGGAGAGGCCTGAGACCGTCATTGCAGTTCGGGGTACAACCCGGGACTCGGTGGTATTTCTATCATATCACACTGAGGACTTGGTCTATTCGGCCCTTCCACGGGTAGGCTCTGGTTTCCTTCCCGACCTGCATTCTCTTGTCTCGAGTTCGGGCAGTCCCTTGCGAAGTGTCCCTCTTGGCCACAGTTGTAGCATCTGGACACCTCGCTCTGAGTTCTCCCTGTTCCCGAGAAGTTTCCTTTTCCTCTGCCTCTACCTCTTCCCACTGTCTGATAAGCTGGAGGGGGTTCTTTCTGAGTAGGTCCCCTCCCTTCATTTCTCCAGGTTGTCGCCTGATTCTTAACAGGCATTGCTCTGTCCCTGGATGTCTTGGGTAGTTTTGGTGTTCCCCTTTCCCATAATCTAACCATCTTCTTAATTATCCAAGGCTCTGTATGTGTGTCATCAGTGGGATCAAACTGATCTAATGCTTTCCTCGACTCCTCAGTGCCATGCGACACTAGTGTTCTCAGCCATCGGTTCCGAACCTCTGGCTGTAAATTATCCCTATCTAGGCCTGTGCCGTAGACCCCTTGAAACACCGCCCAAATGCGAGCCAAAGATGCGGTGGGGTGTTCACCTTTTCTTTGATAGCATTTCATTAGCGCCTCCACTGGGTCCCCTCTGTTATCGCCCATGACAGATAATACCTGGTCCTTTAAGGCCTCATTTGTGCCTCTACCAAGTTTTTGTTCCTCTGGTAGGGCGGAGTGTATATGTGGGTGTAGGCACATTAGAATTAATTTTCTTTCCTCAGCATCATCTAAGCCGTGTACCCCTCTCTGTTGCCTGACTGCTAGGAACAACTCCCTAGGATCATCCCCAGGTGCACACGTCCCAATATCTTTCGCAATACCCCTCAATTCTTGTACCGCAAGTGGGGTGGAATATGTCATATTCGAGCCGGCTTGCCCCTGGCCATCTGCCCCTGCTTGTGCTCTAATGGTTACAAGGGGGGCCATTGGGGCAGACAGTTTTTCTGGCTCTGGAATATATGCCGGTGGTGGATCCTCTGGTGGAGGTTCCCCGTCACCGCTGCTGTATCTATCCGTCCCATCTGCTAAATCATCCCAATCTACATCCCCTTGACCGTTTTCTTCACCTCTTCCGGGTGCGAAAGCACAAAGTATGCCCCTCTGTGCGGCTAGCTGATTTTGCAGCCTCACTATCACCGGTACTGCTCCTCTTTTCCTGAGCTGCTCTGTGAATCACATTCATAACAGTTTTTAAATCACTACATTGTTGTTTCCATCCCTCCTCCTCAGCTTTAGCTGCTTGGGCTTCTCCCTCTCTCTTACTCTTTTCATTAGCCAATTTTTTGCACTGTAACTGATATTGGTTCATGTGCATCAAATTCGTACTTCTCTATCCCTTTAAATCAGTTACCTTCTCACTAACGCAGGCTATCTCCTCACAGAGTTTTTTATTCCCTTCCTCTGTCCTGCTCTTTCCTAGCCTCCTGTCGGCATTCTATCCATTCCTCAAATAAACATCCGATCGCTACGGACTTCTGTACCTTTTTAAATTTCTTATCTGACATCTTTGTTTGCGCAATTCTCCAAAGGGCCTCCCCAGTGGGTTTTCCCTTGTCACCAATGTGACCCGCATACTCCCCGTATTGCGGCCACTTCCCTATTACGTATTTTTGGAGGAGTCCCTTCCAGTCAAAACAATCCAAGCCCCCAGGGCTTGGAGATTCCCTTTGATTCATCATTTTATGTTAATAGCTATGAATTAACCCAAACTCCTGTTCTCGGTGTACTTTGCCAACTCGGGTCGGCTCGAGTCTCCCACTGACTCAACGGAGAGATTTATTCTCGAGCCCACCCAGGGACGCCAAATATGTTGCCAGAGGTCACCGGTAACAGCTGTTGGCTTAGTACAAAGAGGAGAAGAGTCAATTCTCTCTTAACTCTAAATTCGCTTTATTAACGTCGTTAGATCATCTACACGTAGCTTAAACGTCTGGTTAGATATAGACATGCAGTTTACAGCAGGTTATACAGTTTTATACCCAAAACCAGGATCTAAACGCACACCCACGAGGTTTCTCTGACACTCCCTGAGTGGTCACAGAATATAAAAGCTAATACCCGAAAAGGAGAGCTGACGCTGGCCAGGCGTTCTGTTCTCTCTCTCTTGCATCTCTACGTTGCTGACATAGGTTCTTCTGCTTCTGCGATGGTTGTTCTCCGGAGTCTTCGCTGGCTCCACGCCCGCAATTCTTCATTCTTATTCCGAAATCTTATCTCTCCAAGCTGTGCTGTCTCTCTCCCGTTGGTTTAGGCTTGCTTGCCTAGTCTGTGGCATCTCCTCATTGGCTCTGTCCCAAGAACTTAGGTAGCATTACCTCGTTACTCCTTTCCTAAATAAGGACTTGTGTCTTATCACATTTCTTTGTTTTCCAAGAAACTCAGCTATTTCAAACCGGTTCCAGCCAGCTCAGGCCAGTGACTGGACTCAGGTTACTTCAGGTCAAAAGTTGCTTCTGCCTGTGTCAGCAGTTCGGCTGCAGCCCCTGGCCAACACCATCACAAGGAACTGAACAAGAGGATTTACACTTCATTGAGGACGTTGAAGGATATACATCGTTAATCACTCAGCAATTACCAGCTACTGCAAGAAGGTTGCAGGAAATAAACAAGCCCAGAAACGAGATGAAGAATGCCTTCAAATCTGAGAATATTGCCTGGAAAGATGGCCAGACTATATCCCCAGTAACCTGATACTATGCCAGCACTTTGCACAGCACAACCACCTCACTGTCTTTGACAACTTATTAGTCTTCAACGAGAGAATAGTCATACTGAGAACACTTGGCTTGATATTCTTCAAAAACTTCACCAAGTCATCCAGGAATTGTAAAGTGTCGTGTGAAGATGCAACAATCAGTCAGGTTGCCAGGCAATACTTGCTGTACTGGAGGAATGATTTATAACTATCTTACACCTGCCGTAAACAGCCATGAAGAAGAAGAACCACTATTACCTTTCACCTTTCCATCAAGTGTTATGATACGTCAGGTGGTATTTGCCAGGCTGACAAAATCTCAAAGGGAAACTTGGCCACTCTATCAGAACAATTTTGCAATTTGTATGTATGACAAGAAGGTTTGCGCACTGAAGTCAGAAGCAATGGGTCCACTACCACCTTTAGAGATTTTAAAGATTAAATTAAAACATTTATTAACAAAAGAAAAGTTAAACACACACAACTATAGTTACACAGTTATTTAGTCTTATAACAGTTCCCAAAATTTCTACTCAACTAGGCTCCCAACTACACAGCCCTTTCAGGCAACAATCCAAAATAGATTCTTAATCTATAAAACATTCAGCAAGATTACCACAAAAGCACCCACTGTTGCTCTAAGGGAGGTCTTTCACAGCTTCTCTCTTCCTCTCACTAGACAATGAAACTCCAAAGGCTTTTAACACAACCTTGGTTATTGGAACCACAAACTTCTCCAGGGTGGCCAGAGGCTTTTCCCACAAGTGTATTTCACACAGTGCACCTTTCAAGATCTCACACGGTCACAACCCATTCAGCTTTCCATCTTTCTTTAAATATATTTACTCCTCTTTGATCTGTAAATTCCATTGTTTCAACCTGTCTTTGGTAGTTACTTTACCCAGTATATAAATATTTCATGTTGTAATTGTGGCCAGCACTTCTGGGAAAAATAAACATAATAACTTTTCCTTATTTCCCTTGCCAGTTGTAAACATCTTACCATGTCCCTTTGAAAAGCCAACAACCTCTCTCCTTAGCTAAAAATGCAAATTCCATTTTACTTAGCTCGTTCTTTAACATTTCAAGTACCTGTTTTTTACATTTAATCCCCTTGATGATTCAAACCTTGCAGTCTAACTGTCTGCAGTTTACTTAAATTATTCACACACATAGGAACATACACACGTACAAACATAAGCCCGCTTTAAAGTATCCCACAGTAATTTCATGAAAAATATGATAGCTCCTTTACTCAAGGCCCTGGGAGCGCCTGGGAATGGACTTATTTAAATTTAAGGGGAAAACCTTCCTCATTGTCATTGATTACTACTCATGATGGATTGAAGTAAACCGATTACATAGTATTACAGTAGAAACAATCATTCAATCCCTCAGGAGAATTTATTCAATGTGTGACATTCTGGACATTGTAGTGTCCAGCACTAGGCCACAATTTGTAAATGAGTTATTCCAAAATTTCACACACGAGTATGGCTTTGTTCATGAAACCAGTTCACTTCGCTACCCTCAAGCAAATGGAGAAGCTGAGAGAGGCATACAAACAAATAATCTAGCTCTTCTGAGTTATTGATTCTCACCACTACAGATGGTTTCTCACCATCAGAGTTACTAATGAGTAAGAGATTGAGAACACAGCTTCCATCTCTGACACAAAAATTCAAACCCAATGTCACTACGAATGACCACAAGAGTGTGAGGAAGAACAGAGAAACGACCAGGCTCAGAACTTTAATCACGGGCATACTGCACATGAGTTATCAGTGCTGAAGCTTGAGGAGAGAGTATGGGTCCAAGACCAACAGAGAGAAGGTACTATAATTGAAATGACTCCACAACCAAGATTGTACAGGATTGAGACAGACCAGGATGTCAAAAGAAGAAACTGCAGCGCCTTAATATTCTTGGAAAGAAAGCCAGTAGAAACTTGAGCTTACTACTCAGATCCTGAAGATGAAGAAAAACTTACTGCAAGCTCTATAGCCACCCAAAAGAAGCTCACTCACACTGACAGGAGGGAGTGTGCTGAATATCCTCGACCTCAAAAAGAGATCCAAATCAGATCAGGACTAGCCCTGTGAAGTCTGAGACTTTGCGGGGAGATGTAGGAGGGTGTGAAAATGATGGGGATGCAGAGTGAAGGTTTAATATCCAAAGCATGTGTGATGCTGATGTAATAATGATTTCAGATCACATGGCTTAGAAGTAAGAGAGATCTGGAAGAGGAGAAGCGCTAAACTCCTGGGGAGGTCCAAATGTGTAAATACTTGCTGTAAACAAAGAGTAATGATTAAAGAGACTACAGACTCAAGCAACACACTTTTGGGAGACTAGATAATCCCTCAAGCCCCCATCTAAAGTCCAACCACACAACAAAACAGTAGCAGAGTCAGACTATAATATCTCTCTAGTTGAATGGCCAATTGCTACAGACAAGCTCCAATCATGAAGTATGGCTGCTTTGGTTGCAGAGGCCACAGTTGTATACAGAACTATTTCCATGGGAGAATTTGGATATGCCCACACCATGACCCATCTAATTAGTATGTACAGACACATTTGTACACCATTGCCGTCTTTATTGCCATAGCCTTGGCTCAGTAACCCCAGTTAAGAACCTTGAGCATGAAAATCTAAGCTGACACTCCAGTGCAGTACTGAAGGACTGCTGCATTATCAGAGGTCCCAGATTTCAAATAAGATAGAAAACAGAGGCACAATCTGCTTTCTAAGTGATCGTAAAAGATCGCACAGCATTATTTTGAAGAACAGCAAGGACATTCTCACCGATGTCTTGGGCTATATTTATCCCTCAATCAACATCGCTCAAAACAGATGGTCAGTGTCTTATTGCTGTTTGTGGGAGCACTCATTTGCTGTTGCATTTCCTACATTACTATAGCGACTACCCTTTAACAATGCTTAAATGGCTCGAAAACACTTAGGGTCATGCATAAGCCATGAAAGGCACTATATAAATGTGAGTCATTCTTTATATTGACATTTCAAAAGTTTCCCAGGGAAAATAACTTGGCTTTCAGCATGGAAACCCCTGGTTACCATGGTTACATTAAGTATGATCATTGTTGTATAATGTTTTCAAAACCAATGATGGTCTTGTGGGCATTACAGCAAATGGGTTTTGAGAAGGTGATGGTGAGCCATCTCCCTGAAATGCTGCAGTCCCTGTGGTGTAGGTACACCCACAGTGTTGTCAGGAAGGGAGTTCCAGGATTTTGACCCAGTGACAGTGAAGGAACAACGACATATTTCCAAGTCAGGATGGTGAGTGGCTTGGAGGGGAACTTGCAGGTGGTGGTGTTCCCATGCATCAGCTACCAATGTACTTCGAGGTGATAAAGGTCACGAGTTTGCTGTTGAAGGATGAAAGGTCATGAACCTGTAACATTAACTCTGTTTCCACAGATGCTGTCTGATCTGCTGAGTATTTACAGCTTTTTTTTTGTTTTATTTCACATTTCTGGCATCCGCAGTATTTTGCTTTTGCTGTTGAAGAAGGCTTGGTGAGTTGCTACAGTGCATCTTGTATATGGTACCCACATCTGCCACTGCACATTGGTGGTGAAGGAAGTGAAAGTTTAAGTTGGTGGATAGGGTGCTACTTAAGGAGGTTGCTTTTTCCTGGATTGTGTCAAGCTTTTTGAATGTTGTTGGAACAGATGAATGGAGAGTATTCCATCACACTCCTGACTTGTGCCTTGTGGATAAGTCCGGAGGTGAGTTACTTGCCATAGAATTCCCAGCCTCTGACCTGTTCTTGTAGCCTCAGTATTTATATGGCTAGTCCAGTTCAGTTTCTGGTCAATGGTAACCACCAGGATGTTGATGGTTGGGCATTCAGCAATAGTAATACAGCTAAATCTCTAGAGGGATGGTTAGATTCTCTCTTGGAATAGTTATTTGGTAGTACTGAACTTGAATATTGCTGAAAAAACACGTGTCTTCTTTCAGCAATACTCATGTTGGAATGTTGTCCAGGTGTTACAATTGGTGTTGAACACTGTGCAATCATCAGTGAGCTCCCCACCTCTGGCCTTATGATGGAAGGAAGGTCATTGATGAAGCAGCTGAAGATGGCTGGGCCGAGGACACTACCCTGAGGAACTCCTGCAATGATGTCTAGGGCTGAGATGAGTGGCCTGCAAAAATAACAACCATCTCCCTTTGTGCTAGGTATGACTCCAACCAGTGGAGAATTTACCCCATGATTCCCATTAACTTCAGTTTTGCTAGGACTCCTTAATGCCACACTTGGTCAAAAACTAACATGATGTCAAGAACAGTCACTCTCACCCCACCTCTGGGGAAAAAAAGCCACAAATGTGCCTTAGCATAGTGCTTTACCAAGGTTACCTGCAAAGGAAAAGCAAGTGGAGTGTGAAATCCTTAACCATATCCAGGTTGGGCTGAACAAAGATCTTTATATTTTCATGACTATATCTGTCACTAGTTACACTTCACAAAGATTTTCACTTCTTGTATCTGTACATAAAAACATCACAGGTCCTCCAGTTTCTGCCAGCACTCTTGGGCTAGAGAAACAAAATCTCAGCCAGGGCTCCTGCTGCTAATGGAAAGTGTGTGTGGGCTGAGGATAGGGTTGGTATCTGTGGCGATGTCCTCTGTGGGGAATAGTCTGCTGACACTGATCATCCAGCTTGGCAAGTGAAGAGTTTGCCTACAGTATGAGTTGATAGCTGTGGATCCATATCGGAACATGAATCAGCATCTTCAGAGAGGAAGGGAGAAGGCTAGCAAAGAAAAAAACATTTCAACAGCATACTGAAATTCTCTGAATATGACATGCACCCAAATAAAATATGCCGTTTGATTTTTCATGAATGAAAAGTCAAATTTGCTGTATTGCTCTGTACAGTACAAACCTAGACTTTTGCAATTCTGTGGTTAAGGCGACCCTTTATTGACAAATGCAATGAGCAAACTTGACCAAGCTAAAGGGTCCATTCTCAGCCTAGTTTGCCGAGAGGCAAAATGTGCAATACTCAAGTAGACCGAATGAGCCAACAGCGTTTCTCAGGGCAGCAATGAATCATCTGACAGGCCCTTCACAGAGTTTCTTTCTAGGAGAAGACGCATTAACACGCAAAGTGCAGTGCCTGTCAAACCAATCAGTGTAGCTGATAAATGCCAAGAGTTAAAACTAGAGTCAATTCTTATTGATGCCTTAGAAACTGGAAGAACGTAAAAGAAATACCATCAAAACACAACGTTTCTAGTGAATATACATCATCACTCATAATGCATCAGGAAAAGATATTCTTGACCAGCTGCAAAAAATCCCATCTTATATAATACACACCCTAACTTCTAAATAGATTTTTAGGGGAAAATATGTATTATATTCAGAAAATTATGGTAAATCTCTTAGCTGGGGCCTGGAGAATATAGTAATCACTCTTTTAATACTTGGCCCTTCTTCCAAGGTCGGGAATACAATCCTGATTGTTAATTGTATATTAATTGGATATAATTGTATGCAGGTGCTAGGCATTAATTGAGGATTCCCTTGAGCCAATATAAATAGACAGAGACTGAAACTGTGGTTGTTGGGTTAGGAGATGTATACTTGTAATATGTTACTTTGTGCACAAATATGAATGTGTGTAAAGATTGGCTGCAGTGCTATCCTTCACCAAGTGACATTCAGGATTGGAACATTGATTGTGACTTTGATTATGTTCAGATTCTTCAGTGAAGTAAAGTGGATGAAGGTGCTGCAGATTTAACTCTGGGCCACACACATGCAAAGCATGTGCTGTACCACTGAGCTACATTCCCTGATATTTGACTTGTAGACCTTAACTTTGAGTTTGTGCTCATTCCATTTCATTCTCAGGAGCACAATTTGTGGTTTTAAGCAAAAAATCCAATGGCCATCACTTTCCATCTCTTTACAACACACTGTAATTATTTACTAAACTGGAAATGTTTCTGTGAAACTGCAAATAACTGACAGCTGTAGTTGTGAACTTACTGTTGTTTTTTTAACTGATTAAATGCCACATTGCACCAGTGTCAGTGACAGTGACTCAGTTTTCTGTTATTGTGTATAGATTATTGAAAGTGGCAGGACAGGTGGAGAGAGCAGTTAATAAAGCATATAGTATTCTGGGCTTTTTAAATAGGGGCATAGAGCACAAGAGCATAGAGGTTATGCTGAGCATATATAAGACACTGGTTAGACCTCAGCTGGAGCATTGTGTACAGTTCTGGGCACCACACTATAGGAAATAGGAAGGATGCGATCGCATTGGATAGAGTGCAGAAGGGGTTTACAAGAATGGTTCCAGGGATGAGAAACTTGAGTTACGAAGATAGATTGGAGAGTTTGGGACTTTTCTCTTTGGAGAGGAGAAGGCTAAGAGGAGATTTGATAGTCATGTTCAAAATCATGAGGAGGGCTGGATAGAGTAGATAGAGAGAAGCTCCTTCCGCTTGTCAAGGGATCGAGAAAGTTCCCGGGCACGGATTTAAAGTGATTTCAAAAGAAGCAAATGTGATGTGAGAAAAATCTTTTTCACACAGCGAGTGGTTCGAGTCTGGAATGCACTGCCTGGAAGTGTGGTGGAGGCAGGTTCAATCAAGGCATTCAAGAGGGCAATAGATGATTATTTGAATAGAAAGAATGTGCAAAGGCACAGGGATAAAGCAGGAGAATGGCACTAAGTCATGATGCTCATTTGGAGAGCTGATGCAAACATGATGGGTCGAATGGCCTCCTTCTGTGCCATAACAATTCTGTGGACAGAAATTTTTGCTCGGCGGGTGGGCAGCGCCTGACCCGCTCGAGTGCGAAATGATGTGCGTTGATGTAGGCCGAGCATGCTGATGCCAATACGTAGTCGCACGACAGTTCGGTCGGCGGGCACACACTGGAGTTGGCAGCTCACCCGCCAGAAATTAAAAGGCCTGTTAAGGTCATTAAATAATCAATTAAGCTAAGTTTATTGCTGCCCATCCAACCTAATAGTTGGCAGGCAGGCAAAACGACCAAGCGGCCTTTGCATTTTTTTGGAAACCTCATCCAAGGGCTGGGTGAGATTGCCAAAAGCAAATAAAAATAAAATAAAAGTTTTGCAATTTAATTAATAAAAATGTCCCTGCTCATATGACAAAATCACATGAGGGGACATGTTTTATTACATTTTTAGTTTCTTTACTATTTTTTGTTATATCTCTTCATCTCCCCGAGGCACAGAGCTGCCTCAGGGAGATTATGTAGCGCTCACTCACACGGCCCGCTCGCCTCCCCCCACTCCCCCCAACACAGACAGTGCCCAGTGCTGCCGCTCGCAGTGTGGTGCTGATCGCGGGTGGTGGTCAGCTTCCCGCCTGCCCCGCCTGTCCTCGCCGAGCCTGCCCGCCAAAGGCAAAATTGTGCCCTGTGATTCTGTGGGTTTGTCTCGGGATTCCTTGGTTTCTTATTCTCAAAGAGATTTTGTTGGAGGCAATGGTATCTCATTCAAAATATCTTTATTTACATCACTAACAATTTATAATGTTATAGGACATCAGGACATAGCTCCAGCTCCTCGCTAAGGTGCTTCTGACTCATTTTCTCTCAGTGAGTGACATCACTATGACATAACTCCTATGCACATGCTCAGTAGCTATTATTTGAGCTAACCCTTTACATCTCTCCCCCCCACCGCCCCGAGTCTTCATCCCCATATTATATACATATCCTCCTATACTTCCGCACAATGACTCTGCTTTTAAAGGGATGGTCTGCTTCGTTGTTTCACCAATCTTCCTGAATAAGTGCAGAGTTCCTTCTGAGGTAGTTGGGAATCTGTTTGCTCGGAAGTCAGTTCCTGAAGGTTGTCATGCCATGTTTCCCTCCTTTGTGGTTCTGTAGGTGTGACGTTCTCCTAAGGTTCAGGGTATGCAGCCCATCCTGCTAATGGTTTTCTGTCTATTGACATCAGGGCAGTTCTGTTCCTTTGAATGATGTCTGTGTGTCTGGACCAGATACAACCTCGATTACTGTAGCTTCTCTATTACAGTACCTTCTCACTGCTGGTCTGTAATCTATACCATCTCTCCCTTTCCAAGAGTGGAAAGTTGTGAGCCCTGTGTGGTTGGTTAAAAGTACAGGCTTTACTTACTCTGTAGATTTCTTCCCTTTTTCTAGTCTGACCATGATCTTCTGCCATGACATTTGGTATCAATGTGTGGGGAAGGAAAATAAGTTGGGTTCTTAGCCTGCAGTCCATCAGAGACTCTCAAGTGATGAAACCACTCTTCGACGGTGTAGAGCGACAACTGAACAGAGCGAGCTCAAAGTTGTCATTCTTCCTTAGTAGGTCTTTTATAGTACGTACTCCTCATTCAGCCTCTCTTTTAGACTGAGGCCACTTCGCCGAACACATGACGTGGTCAAATCCATATGATGCTGCGAAGGTATGGAAATCCTCATTGGCGAATTGCGGCCCTTTATCAGAGATGTCAACGCCCAGAACACCGTGCGTGGAGAACATCTTCTTCAAGGAGGTAGTAATGGCTTCAGAGGTGAGGAAACTTAGCTTTTGCAACTCTATCCAGTGGGAATAATAGTCTACTACTATGAGAAATGCTTTCCTTTGAGTTCAATAAGTCCATGCCAAGGCATCCCCAAGGCCTGGATGGGAAGGAGGAAGGCAGAAGTGGCTCTTTCTGCTCATGTCTGTGAATGGCGCAGGTGACGCAGTTGGAGACCATCTCTTCAATACAGCGTGAAATACTTGGCCACCTTACAGACTGTTGTGCCTTGACTCGACATTTGGTAATACCAAGATGGATCTTCTGGAGGACTTCCAGGTGGGGAGCTCATTGGACCACCAATCATTCATCGTAGACCAAGAGGTTTTCTATGATGCTAATGTGATGATGTTGTTCAAAGTATAGCCTCAAGATGAGGTTGCTTGGAGTGTACAGTAGCCAACTGTGCAGGCAGTATATGCGCTCTTCATCTTGCTTTTGAGCCTCACAAAATTCTTGCAATTTCTGCTCTGTTGCAGGCAAATATTCAGTAGTTAAGGTGAAGAAAGGCTTCACCTCCTCAATGAAGGTTTTATCTTCCTGTACTGAGTAATTGGTGAATACCCATGCCAGAGTGTCGGCCGCAGTCTGGTAGTTACTCTCTACATGCGCTGTAGTAGCGTCATACTGCCAGAGTCGCAACCTGAATCTCTGGATTCTGGGTTGCACCTTCACGATTTATTTTGAGTTCAACAAGGTTACTAGTGGCTTATATAATATAAACAGAAAATGCTGGAAAAACATAGCAGGTCTGGCAGCATCTGTGGAGGGAGAAACGGAGTTAAAGGGCTGGATTTGCAGCTCGGCGTGCTGGCGTGTGCCTGACATGCATGAGCGTGAAATTACGCATAATGACGTTAGGCGAGCCAATGCCATCACGCACTTGCGCAATATTTCGGTCGGCTGGTACATGTGGAAGTCGGCAGCGTGCCCACTGACAATTCAGAGGGCTGTTGAACCTATTAATAAATTAATTAAAATGAATCTTTCCCTGCCCGACCAACCTTACGGTTGAAGGGCAGGCGAAAAGGACAAGCGGCCTTTGGATTTTTGAGGAAACCTCATCCACGGGTGGGATGAGGTTTCCAATGTTAATTAAAAATCAAATAATAACTTTTAAACCTCATTTTTAGCATGTCCCTGCTCATGTGAGAGAGTTGCATGAGGGGACATGTTTATCTTAATTTTAATATCTTTATTTTTAAAATTAAAAATTTTCAGCTTCCTGAGGCAGCTCTGTGCCTTCAGGAAACTTTCGCTGAACGCACCCGTGCGCTGGTGCTAACTTCCGCGCTTGCCTTCCTCCGCACCCAACCTCCACCCAGGCAGCGGCGAACATTTCAGTGTGTGATTCACGCTGGCTGGCTGTTAATTGGCCAGCCAGCGTGAAATCGTGGAAGTGGCCTGATTGCGGGCGGCAGTCCATTGCATGGCCACTCCCGGGCCCACACGCTGCGCCTGCGCCACAGGGGGAAATCCTCCACAATGTTTTAAGTCTGTAACTGTTCAGAGCTCTGAAGAAGAGTCATACGGACTTGACATGTTAACTCTGTTTCTCTCTCCACAGATGCTGCCAGACCTGCTGAGCTTTTCTAGCATTTTCTGTTTTTATTTCAGATTTCCAGCATCCGCAACATTTTGCCTTTATACTTGTGGCTTATGGTCAGTTTCAATCTTAAGCTGTTGGCCCAGGATGTAATCAGAGAGTTTCTCACACACCCAAGTTGGCTCTTTACCTATGACAGCATGGGTGGTGTTCAGTCTCAGTTAAGGACCTGGATGTGTAGTAGACAGGTCTTCTTGTCCCATCACTTTGGACCAGGAATAGCACTGCTCCCAGTCCTGTTGCAGATGTTCAGGATCGTAGTGGGCTTAGACCTCTGGGAATGTTAACATCGTTTTGATTTGTTCAAGTGGTTGCTACTGATGCTCAGTCCAGCACCACACCTGGCCTTGCACCAGAATTGTCAGAGGGATTCATTTATCCAGGCTCAGTGAGGTAGGCTTTTAGCTAGTTGGCTGACCATACCCATAAACCTTTGTAGTTCAGTAGTATTCTTGGGTGACCGGAACTCCTTTATAGCTTTTTCCTTCTGTCCGTCTGCAGTTATTCCAGTTGCATGTACAATATGACCCAGGAACTTTGTCGTGAGCCTAGAAAACTCACGTATGCCATTGAGTGTCAAGCCAGCACCTTGCAGTGTTAGACTTCTCAGATCTGTCTGTCATGTTCTTCCTTCGTTGAACCATGGATCAAAATGTCACCCATGTGGCATATGACAACTTCCATGTCCTCTAGTATGTTAGACATCGTCCTTTGGAATACTTCTGGGATGGACATGATTCCAAATGGCAGACAGTTGAAACAGAGCTGTCCAAAGGGTGCTATAAAAATGGTTAGGAATTTTGACAACTGATGGAGTGGTAACTGCCAGAATTCACTCTTGGCACTGAGTTTGGTGAAGGTTGCACTTTTTGTGAGTTTGGCCAGGTTCTCATTTACTGATACTATTGGATATATTTCTTATTCCACCTCCTCGTTCAGGTGTGTTAGGTCAATACAGACTCAGATGGAGCCATTTGGATTTGGGACTGGTACCATATCAGGGCACTACCTCGTTGGCTTACTGAGTGGTGAAATGACTCCTTGTTGAAGCACCACCTCTATCTCACTTCTGACTCTTTTCAGAAGTGTATGTGGGACCTTTATGGGTGTAAATAGACAAATGGATTTTACATCTGTCTTGAGTGTGATATGATACAGTCTTCAATTTAACCAGGCCTTTGAAGAGTGGGGGGAATTTCTTTCTAAAGTCATCATTTTGTGTTTGTGTGTTGACTTCACCAACTTTAATGAGCAGGTCCAGAGCTATGCAAGCTTTTCTACTCAACAAATTTTATTCTTGATACTGAATAGGTCTGTATTGTACATAATATAATGTTCAGTAAAAGGTGGAGCTTACCAGCAACCTTGCCTCCAAAAGTATTTGCAAATGCAGACCACAAGTAATCCCTTCTAAAACCCACAATGACGATAACAGATTTTGATAGTGGAAAACACGATGAAAGAAGGAACCAGTGAAGAGCCCAGCGATGGCAAGAAACAGTGAGAGAAAAGATTGCAGGACAAGGACAGCGTGAGAGAATCATCAGCAGAACTCCAGAACAGGCAATAATAAAAGGGAAGTCATGGAGAAAACCTTACCTTTACCAGTGTGCTTCAACCATGTGGAAGGCCTGGATCAAGCCAACAAGTGGCAGAGCTGGTGTCGTAGTTTTACCAGGTACAGAACAGCTTCAGGACTAGCAGAGACGACTAGCAAGGAACAGGTCAGTAGCTTACTCTAAGAGCAGGATTTTCCCGTCGGTGAGCGGGGGGCAGGGCCCGCTTGCCAACGCATAAAATGATGCGCAACGTCACCACACCCCATTTAAATTTTCCGGTAGGCGGGGGCGCAGCAAAATCAGCTGTGCGCTCGCCGACCTGTCAATGGCCAACTGAGGCCATTGACAGAATCACTTAGTTAATTAATTAACCTTAAGGTTGGTGGGCAGGCCAGGAGCCCCGGCGGGAATTAGAAAAAGCAGGAAGCCTCATCCACGGGCGGTATGAGGTTTCATGTAGGTTTTTAAAAATTTTATTAAACATTTTTTTTAAATTATGGACATGTTCCAACTCATGTGACAGTGTCACATGAGCGGACATGTCAGGAATTTTTTTTTTCTATTTTTAATATTTGTGACAGAACAGCCGATCTCCCTGAGGCAGCACTTAGCCTCAGGGAGATGAGTGCGCTCTTTCGTACGCATGCGCGAAAGAGCGCACTCTCGGGTTTAGGGATTCCCCCCCCCGCCCGCACAGGGAGTGCATAGCGCTTCTGAGTGGATGTCACACTGGGCGGGTTTAATTGGCCTGTCCACGTAAAATGGCGCCGCACCCCCAATTGGGGGCACCGATCGGAGGTGCACCTGTGCGCGCCCGCAATTCAACTTCGCCCCCAACGGGGGGAAAATCCTGCCCTATGCCATAGGCAGTAGTATAGATGATGTAATGGTCAGACAGGGCATAAATGAAGACGCACCATATTATGAAGAAGTTATCAAAGCCTTTGATACTTATTTTAATATTTAAAGAAACACCATTGTAGAGGAGCAAAATTCAATATGTGCACTCAAAGACTGAGAGAGAGCATAGATTCTTTCATTAATGATTTATATCGATTGGCTGAGAATTGCGAATATGGAGCCCTGAAACAAAAGGTTGCATCAGCGCAAAGAATGCCCCACCATAAATACAGAGTGCCGTGCCTGCAAGAAGAGGTGCCATTTTAAATCAATATGTCACAGCAAAAAGCTATAACAACCAAAATTGAAGGAGGAACAGCTAAAATCATGTATTATCCAAGAAGTTGAAGAAGAAAAAAGTAATGAAGTGCCATTTTTGGGAGGAATTACAGGATCAAATGGGATCTATTGGAGTGCAGTATTGTGGTCAACAGACACAAAACAACCTTCAAGTGGGACACTAGAGCAGGAGTTTCAATTCTTTCAGACACAGAGCAGTGGCTGAAGCCAGAATTCCTCTAGCCATCGACTATATGATTTCATAGTCCAGTCCAATAGTCCAATAGGCATTCAGCTGAAGGTCAGATACAGTTGACTGCTAAACTTCAGTACAAAGGTAAAAAATAATCACAGAAACTTTGTAAGTGACCCACAACCAAGAATGCTCACTGTTAAATTGGAAAGTTTGTGCAGATCTACAACTCATCTACAAAGTTGATGGGCAGGATTTTACGTCCCGCGAGTGGGTGTGCGCATGACCCGACCGGGCATAAAATAGTACGCAATGATGTCGGGCGAGCTTCCCGACGTCATTGCGCACGCGCGTGATATTTCGGTCAAAGGCCGCATGTCACAGTTGGCAACGCACCCACTGACAATTAAGAGGCCTATTAAGGCTCTTAGTCAATTAATTTAAACCTATTTTTCGCTGCCTGTCCAACCTTACGGTTGGCGGGTGGACGAATCGGTCTTTTGATTTTTTTAGCAAACCTCATCCATGGGCGGGATGAGGCTTCCACAATTAAATAAAAAATAAATATAAATTTTTGGGCAGAATTTTTATTCTGCTGATGTTATTGTGAGTCAGCCCCATGCAGGGACACTTTTTTCAGATTTAAAAATTTTTTATTTTTAATTTTAAAATTGATCAGCTCCCTCAGGCAGTCCCCTGCCTTCAGGGATCTTTCAGAGTGCGCTCCCCCGTGCATGCGCAAACTTTTGTGCTTGCACACCCCCCTCCCCCACCCCAGCGCCACTGAGGTTCTCAGCAGGCGTTTCATGCTGGCTTGACGTTAATTGACCAGCCAGCATGAAATCGCAGTCGGGGGCCGATCGCGGACCATTGACCATTCCCCTGCCACGCCCGCCTGACAACCTCAAAATTCTGCCCGCTGAATTAAAAAGCCCAGAAAAGTCAACAGAATTCTGGGCACAATTTCCAAAAACCGTTCAGAGGTCTGGAGAAGCTGAAAATGGCCTATCACATCACATTGAAGCCAGATGTAAAATCAGTGTGCTTGTTTACCCCCAAGGAAGGTTCCACACCCACTTTTGCAGAAAGTGAAACAAGAAATTAAATCAATGCTGCATGATGGAATCATCTTATCTGTCACCAAGCCCACAAGCTGGTGTTCCGGCATGGTCCCTGTACCAAAACAGCATGGCTCAAGACGAATCTGATTTGGCCTCACACAGCTAAACAAAGCAGTGGAAAGGGTGATCCACCCAAAGGCATCCATAAATGAGAGTCTGGCAAGGCGAGCAAAAAGTACCATTTTTACAAAGCTAGATGCAAATAGTGGCTCCTGGCAGATACCACTGGACAATGAATCCAAGCTACTGACTACTGCTTTAATTGCCTATTTTTTGGAATCACATCACCTCCTGAGATTTTTTAGAGAACGATGACAGACATTTAGGAGGGATTAGAAGGGGCCACATGGATGACATGGGTCCAACTCACTGGAGCATGGTAGAAGGAGGAGAGCAGTGTTGCAAAGCTTGGAAGAAGCAGGGCTAACTTTCAACAATAGTGTGAGTTCTCACAACCCACCATCAAATTTTGGGGACACATCGCACATATATTAGGCATTAAGGCTGATCCCCAAAGGAACCAAGGCAACCAAGGACTTTCCACTGCCCCGCAATGTTACAGAGCTTCAGTACTTCATGGAGATGGCCAATCGAATAGGGAAGTTCCTACCTAATCTGGCACATGTGAACAAACCACTACGACAATCGCTTAGGCAAAACCAAACTTGGTATTGGGGAGAGCATCAACAACGTTCATTCCAAAAATCAAAGAAATGCTCATTTCACTGGACATATTGGCACATTACGACCCGGAGCTGCCCTAGTAGTTGCTGCGGATGCATCAGCAACTGGACTAGAAGCAGTACTCCTTTAAATTCAGAACGATGGAAAATGCAGGCCAATATATTATGCTTCTCGGTCATTGACTGAAATGGAACAAAGATACACTGTAATCAAAAAATAGGCCCTGGCAGCCACATGTTGGGCCTGTGAGAAGTTTTCTGACTACGCCTTAGGCCTGAAATTTACCATCGAGACAGACCACTAGACACTGGTCACCCTATTAAATACCAAAGAATTAGCAAAGATGCCACCTTGAGTCTAGAAATTTCGGCGGAGACTCATGAGATTCGATGGCAAGACCGAATATGTCCAAGGCAAACAACAAACAACAGCAGATGCATTGTCACACATTCCTGTTGAGAAGCCTGAACAGTACATAAATTTAATTGGGGATGTAGAGTTATACACCTCATAGACTACAAAATTCCAACCAGCAACAGCACAGAAGCTGAATGAAATCCGACAAGCACAAAAAGCAGATGAAGAAGGTGCTAAAATCAGAGGATACTGCAAAGATGGATGCCCAGAATATGTTCCAAATTATCCTATATTGAAACAATACTTTTGAGCAATGCAGACATCTCAGTGTTGTAGAAGATTTACTAATCTGTAATGAGAGATTAACCATACCAAGAGCCCTCAGACTTGAGATCCTTCAAAGAATACCCCAGGGACACCTAAGAATTGCAAAGTGCTGTGCAAGATAACAAAATTCAGTCTGGTGGCCAGGAATCTCAAAAGCATTTTGAGAAAATGATTTTGTGCTATATCATCTGTGCAACCCATCACCAAGAGCAAAAAGAACTCCTCATTTCCACCCAGACCATGGGAATGGACTTTTTCAAGCTCAAGAGTAAGAAATTCCTCATAGTGAGGTCAAATGTCTTCATGTTACAACCTCAGAAGCAGCTATTAACTTGCTCACTTTTCCAGAACCATTTATCCAGCTCAAGGTCGCAGGGAGTCAGAGCCTGTCCCAACAGGCAATGGGCATGAAATACCCAGGACAGGACGCTAGTCCATCATGGGGCACACACTCATACGTAAAATAAGGGGCAATTTAACCATAGCTGACCCACCTAACCAGCATGTCTTTGGACGGTGGGCAGAAACCAGAGCACCCAACAGAAACCCACATGGACAGGGAGAACATGCAAACTCCACACAGGCAGGCACCTGAGGTCAGAATCAAACCTGGTCCCTGGAGCTGTGAGGCAGCAGCACTAACTGCTGTGACACCATGCTGCCCAGTTAATAACACACTAAAAGAAATTTTTGCTACCCATGGCATTCCAGATCTTGTCATTTAAGGCAATGGCCCACAATTTGTGAATGAGTGGTTCAAGAAATTTACAGAAGATTATGGATTAGCCAATGTAACTAGTTCCCCCAGGTATCCACAAGCAAGTGAAGAGGCTGAAAGAGGCCTAAGAACTATAAAAGCTTTGTTGAAAAAGAATGATGATATTGACTTAGCACTGTTGAACTACTGTTCCACACCACTTCCGAATTGATTGGCACCATCAGAACTTCTGATGGGAAGAAGTTTATGCACTCAGCTCCGTGTTCTTCCACATACGCTCATACCATCTAAAAACAACTGATCTTTCGAGAGTAAGGGAGAAGAAGGAGGAATATCATGAAAGTCAGACCAGAAACTACAATCAACGCCACAGAGTGTATGATTTACCAGAACTCCAATCAGGTAGATCAGCCTGGATTAGAGACAAGAATGGAAGAGGTCAAGAACTGGAAAAGACAAAAAAACACGCGTTCTTATCTTGCTGAGACTACGAGTGGGATACTGCGAAGGAATAGAAACACACTGATATCACCAAGAAGAAGACCATCACTGGAATGGACTACCTATCCATATGATCAGGAAGACAACCTGATCAAAGAACCAATATTCTCTGATGGTTTGAGAGGGAACATGGAGAACTTGAAACCTATGCAACCTTCAAGAGAGCTGAGAACAAAGTCGGGGAGATTGGCAAAACCCCCACAATGTTTGCTTCGATGAACCAGAGATGAAGGTAGAGGCTTTGCGGTTTGATGTTGAATAATGTAAATAGTATTTATGGGAGTCAGAGACTTGGTGGTGGGGTGGGGGTGGGAGGAGAGGTAGTATAAAGGGTTAAAGTTAAATATGTAAATATATAGTCTACATCATCAGTGATGTAAAATCACATGACGATAGAGCATAGAGAGAGATATGTCTATGTAAAGCCTTGTGCTGAGTTCTGTATTTTACATAGTGTGTAAAGTGTCGCACCACGGACCTGGCCGCATTGCAGAAAGAAGTTTAATGACCTCACTTGGGTGGTCAAGGTGAGCGTGTGCATCTGCACATCACATCACACACCACCAGCCTCACACACTGCTCAATGCACCACACCATTACCGCTAACCCAGCACTATACCCTGACACTTGCAACTCACTCCTGACATTAAACCTCACCCATACACACTTTTGAAGCACACCAGCCACACATGCTTCTCACTGCCTCCACATACTTCCAGCTATTCAGCTAAGGCAGGCATCACCCAAACAGTGACTCATGGTCAATGAAATTCTGCCCTCTCGCTTCCAGGAGAAGGTGGCACACAACAGGAGAGAAAGCCAGAAGCCTGAGGGTGGACCAGATTGTATACACCCCCCTCAATGCCCTGGAGGACATAGTCCTGTGAATAATGGACAGCAACTCCACAGAGCCAGTGGTATCTAAAGCAGCAGATGGATAGGTGATGGGAAGTTGTCACCTTACCCACCTTCTCCACTAACTCATAACCTTTACCCTGAAAGGTGACATGAAATGCAAACTGCAGATACGTGATTATGGACCTCCTGATTTCCACCCCACCCCTCTCCACTTAATCCTACCCTCCCTTTCTGCTCTTCGGTAGCCAGGAACTTCCGGTTGCTCAGCCCTTCCAGAAGCAGATTGAGAAGCAAAAGGAGAAAGATGGCCTGGAAGAAGAAGCATCATCACTCAACCGAACACATGCAACACTAGCTCAGGTACTGGCACAGTCCATACCTTGGAGGCTAATTTCAAGTCATGATCCACACATGGTGAGGTACTGGGCATGAATGGGGTGTAGCCAGGATTGCTTTGAGGGATCAGCTGGCCAGAGGAATAGTCAGTTTGTGTGCGAATCCCTGGAGGATACAATCAAGCAAAGTCAACGTCGTTTTATGAAAGGGAAATTGTGTTTGATAAATTTATTAGAGGATGTAACAAGCAGGGTGGATAAAGGGAAATCAGTAGATGTAGTGTATCTGAATTTCCAAAAGGCATTCGATAAAGTGCCACATAAAAGCCTGTTGCACAAGGTAAGAAAGAGCTCATGGTATTGGGTAATATATTAATATGGATATAGGACTGGCTAAGAACAGAACACAGAGAGTCAGGAAAAATGGATCATTTTCAGCTTGGCAAACTGTAATTAGTGGAGTGCCACAAGGATCAGTGTTGAGGTCTCAATTATTTATGATCTACAGTGTATTAATGATTGGTTGAAGGGACTGAGTGTATTGAAGCTGAATTTGCTGACAATACAAAGATAGGTAGTGAAGCAAGTTGTGAGGAGGATCCAAAAAGTGAGCAAAGGGATATAGATAGGTTAAGTGAGTTGGAAAAAATTTGGCAGATAGAGCATAATGTTGTCTGCTTTAGTGGGAAGAATAGAAAAGCAGAATATTATTTAAATGGAGAGGGACTGCAGAATACAGCAGTACAGAGGGATCTTGGTGTCCCCATACACAAAATGTTAGCATGCAGGTACAGCCAGTAATTAGGAAGGAAAATGGACTGTTGGCCTTTATTGCAAGGAGGACAGAGTATATGAGTAGGGAAGTCTTACTGCAACTATACAGAGCATTGGTGAGACCACACCTAGAGTATTGTGTATAGTCCTAATCTCCTTATTTAAGGA
The DNA here is from genome assembly GCF_964194155.1 of Cetorhinus maximus. Taxonomy (NCBI): domain Eukaryota; kingdom Metazoa; phylum Chordata; class Chondrichthyes; order Lamniformes; family Cetorhinidae; genus Cetorhinus; species Cetorhinus maximus. The sequence continues at coordinate 59,448,206 of NC_135888.1, read as the reverse complement.
GGGATGTACTTGCATTGGAGGCAGTTCAGAGATGGTTCATTAGGCTGATTCCTGGGATGGAGGTATTGTCTTATTAGGAAAGGTTGTGTAGGTTGGGCCTAAGCTCACTGGAGTTTAGAAGAGTGAGAGGAGATTTTATTGAAACATGTAAGATTCTGAAGGGGCTTAAGAGAGTAGATGCTGAGAGAATGTATTCCCTCGTGGGGGAATCTAGGACTAAGGGGCACAGTTTCAAAATAAGGAGTCTCCCATTTAGGACAGAGATGAGAAAGAATTTCTTCTTTGAGAGAACACACCTACGTGAACCACATCAGTCACCAGATGCTGTGTGACTTGTGTGGGAACTAGCACCATCTCCTGAACACAGACATGAAGATATGTCTTAACAAGATTGAATTTCACGTCCATTTTGTTTAAGGTAAGCATGATGATCTACTAGATGAGGAGATTTTTTTTTCTCTCAGAGGGTTGTGAGTCTGTGGAATTCTCTTACCTGATGGTGGAGGCAGGGCCATTGAATATTTTTAAGGCTGGGTTAGATAGATTCTTGACTGACAAGGGAGTCAAAGGGTATAGGGGATCACCAGGAAAGTAGGGGCCACATCAGATCAGCCATGATCTTACCAAATGATAGACCACGCTCGAGAGGAGGAAAGGCCTACTCCTGTTCCTAATTAGTATGTTCATATGTACTGATGTGGGGAAGTACAATGTGTTCATTATTTTGTATTATTATTCAAAGAGAAATCGTCAGACTGATCATAATTAATCCTCTAAATGTTCACTTGCTATGAAATGAAGCAGATTAATGATTTGTACCTGGGCATGCCTTATCAAGACTGGAGAGGCACATAAGAGCGCAAGTCAGAGGCACAGATATGCAGTGTGGGGTGTAGAGAGCACTATTGTTATACTTGGGTTTCATAATTGGTTAGTTATATATTGGACATCATGCACACAACTCTGAATATATGCTGCTCAGACCACTTGTGAGAGTAGCTAACACTGCTGTACCCAAGAAAATATCAAAGGTAAGGCTCCAAATTCGTAACAGTGTTCTTTTGTATATGAGTGTCTTACATTTTTGTGTAGAGTCGTCTCACTTTATGGGTACATATAGGGATCTTGCATTGTAGTTGTACATTTTTGTGTATGGAAGTTCACATTATTGTGTAATCATTGAAGCCCACTCACCGATTTGGAGCCCACTCACTGATTTTGATATGTGTATCAAGCTCCAAAGTGTTGGACATCATTGGTCTAGGGGTAACAAACAAAGCCTTTTGGTTGAGATGATCCAATGTTTGCTGTCTATTCTCTCCTGCGTTAGGTCATGGATCTTTGGAATTCCATACCCCCGAGGGCTCAGGGAAGAAGAGGTGAGTGGGGGAGGCTTGAGTGGAGCATTAATGCTGGCATGGATCACTTGGGTGGATGCTCAGTCATTGAATATATTACGATGAGATTGATTGATTTTTGGATACTAAGGAATTTAAGGTGTATGGGTTTCATGCTGGAAGATGGAGTTGAGTTGAAGATCAAGCCCATGTTCATATTAAATGGCAAAGCAGCTCAAAGGACTGAATAGCCTACTCCTATTTTTTATATTCTTATATTCTTGTGTTCTTGGTGAATTGTTCCTTGGGTATTGGCACGGGGACCCTGGTTCAAATCCCACCATGGCAGATGGTGGAATTTGAATTCAATAAAAATCTGGGGGAGAATTTTCTCCCTGTTGTGGGGGCTGAGCAGGAGCGGGCGTGGGTAGGTGCACCTGCATACGAAAGATTGCAGAAATCTCCCTGAGGCACAAAGCTGCCTCAGGGAGATTAGTTTAATTATTATGAATTGAAATAAAGAAAATAAAAATATTCAGACATGTCCCCTCATGTGACAGTGTTACATGAGCTGGGACATGTCAATGAATTTTATTAAAAATTTTTATTCAATTTATAAAGCCTTCATGAAACCTCATCCTGCCCTTGGATGAGGTTTCATGATAAATGCGAAGGCCGTCTGGGCTCTTTACCTGCCCGCCAACCTTAAGGTTGGATGGGCAGCCCAGACAACCAGCTTAATTAGATTATTAATGGCCGTAATAGGCCTTTGACAGTTCGGCGGGCGCGCAGCTGACTCTGGTGCCTGCCTGCCGAACTGAAGCTCGGAATGACGCTCGGTGACGTTGGGATGCACCCCTGACGTCACCGCGCGTCATTTTACCTATCAGCAAGTGGGGCCCACCCCCTCAGGCTGACCAGAAGATTCAGGTCCTCGAATAAAAGTGTAATGATGATCATGAAACCGTTGCCGAATGTCGTAAAAAACCATCTGGTTCATTAATGCTCTTTCAGGAAGGAAATCTGCCATCCTTAGCTGGTCTGGCCTACATGTGACTCCAGATACACAGCAATGTGGTTGACTCTTAAATGCCCTCTGAAATGGCCTAGCAAGCCACTAAGTTGAATCATACCGCTACAGAAAATTAGACCTACACCATAAGGACTGCGGCGGTTCAAGAAGGCAGCTCACCATCAGCTTCTCAAGGGCAATTAGGGATGGGCACTAAATGCTGGCCTAGCCAGCAACACCCACACCCCATGAATAAAAAAGAAAATTGGATTGATATGATTAGACTCAGCATTCATGGGCTAGGGAGGAGAAAATCAGTCAGGTTTTCTGCACCTGATCTTTGTTCAGTGATTCAGGTTGGTTAATGAACTTGTATAAATGTGTGGTAACTTAAAAAATTGTGGCATATGAAATTCAGATGAAACTCTTTACCCAAAGAAGGAACTCGCTACCACAGAAATGTTTGAGGCAAAGAATATAGATGCATTTAAGGGGAAGCTAGATAAGTACATGAGGGAGAAAGGAATAGAAGGTATGTTGATCGGGTTAGATGGAGAGGTGGGTGAAGGGGGCTTGGATGGAGCATTAATGCTGGCATGGATCACTTAGGGTGAATGATCTGTTTCTTTTGCCTAGATTCTAGGCAGAATTTTCTGTTCTGCGGGTGGGCGTGTGCCTGACCCAAATGGGCGTTAAATCACGTGAGATGATGTTGGCCGAGTGTCCCGACATCATCGTGCAATTGCGCGATATTTCACCCGGCGAGCGCGCGCGGCGGTCAGAAGCGCACCCACCAACAATTAAGTGGACAATTAAGCTAATGAAACAATTGTCAGTGATTTTTCATGGCCTGTCCAACCTTATGGGCCAATCGGCCAGGCGGACTTTACATTTTTGATGAAACCTCATCCAAGGGTGGGATGAAATCTTCGTTAGGAAATAAAATAAAAAGAAATATCTGGGGACAGCATTTTTATGGGGTATGCTTTCAGGTGCTCGATTGTGCTGCATGGACATTTTTGCAGCTTTTTTGTGCTTTATTTTATTATTTGCAGATCTGCAGCTCCCTGAGGCAGATGTCTGCCTTCAGGGAGCTCAGTGGAAGTGCTCACCCAAGCCTACGGTGATGTCGTCGCTCGCCCCCTTCCTGTTCCCACCCCAGCAGCGCTGAGCTTTTCAGCACATGTTTCATGCTGGCTGGCCGGTAACTGCTGTCAGGGGCTCGTTTTCCGACTGCTCCCTGGGTCCGCCGATAGTGCACGCCTGATGAGGGAAAAATTCAGGCCTATGTAACATGTGGTTCCGTAGGGGTGCTAATCCTCTAGCAGCAGTCAGTTCCTTTTAGAGAGAAAATTAGACACAAAAAAGACATGCTCAAAGATGTGATTCTATAATTATTTGGTGGGCATTATGTGAACTCCGTTTGTGTTAATTTTTTCAGGCATCTGTATAAATGGAAGTCTCCAAATCCTTATGCTTTTCCATTAATCCTATGGTCAACCTGTCTTCTGTTCCACTTTGGCAAGAGTGCAGCGCTATTAGGAAACAGTTTTATATTTTGAGGTCACATGCTTGCAGATTCAGTTATTTTAAGTTTTGCTTCTTTGTTGTGTTTCTTAGACACATATTGCACACTTCCACATTGATTTTTTAAAACTATGTGGTTGTTTGCTTCAAGTATTACCAACTTAGGAGTTTGGCAAGGTGCAGATAGAAAGGGTTGGAAATAAAAAAAAATCCATTCAGGATAAGAGGACTCGGGTTCGATTCTGGATCTCAGTTGGATGTGGTCTATGTATCTGCAGGCTAGGGAAGAACAAGGATCAACCAGTAACTCCTGATGCTTTGTGTAATTATTGATGCCAGTTGACCGGATGAAAACTGGTTGTGGTGCCCCACAAGGTTGAGTAAACTGCTGAGGGTCAGTGTGCAGGGTTACACATGATGAATGGTTGCTTGGGTGAGATACTGAAGGGCAGCCAACAAAAGAGCAGGTCCCAGCAAGACTTCCTTCAGGGCAAAGCAGGAGAAAATTTGGGAAGGATATCACTAGAGGTCTTCCATATACAGGATGTTTATAAAGTCCTTGTGCAGCTTCAAACTTTATGGACGCACATATGATAGAAGCAAACTTTAAATGTCACAAGGAAGCATAATTCATACATTTCCTATAATGAATAGTGAATTTTCTTCTCACAGATGTTATGAACTTCAGTTCAGCTAGCCATAACACACAGTTCACCATTTTTTCCTACTGTAGGTCCTGTTTCAACATCCAAAATGAAAAAAAAACCATGAATGCAGCCTTAACAACATTAACATTAAAAAACTTGCTTTGATATGCCATTTACCATTTGCTTCCATGTTGTTTACATCCAAAGTTGTTGAAGTTTAAAGTTGTGCAAAGAACTTATAAACACTGTTTAGGTAAAGAAAAATAACATACTTGGAAGAAACCTTTGTTTACAGGACACATCTTCAACCAGCCCTCTAAGCAGCAAATCTATTCTTGCAGCATTAGTCAGAGGATCCCTGTTAGTCCTCTTGCTTGATAGAGAAAAGGTTGTTTTCAAGTATCACTATTGAGATTTTGGGGAAAAGTGGGAATGGTAAAGTGTGACCAGCAAAATAGGACCTCCATTCTGTGGAAGTCGACATCCTGAAGGGTATCCAATGGCTCATCATTTCTTAGGATTTCCAGCTTGGCTGAAGTGGAAGATTTCAATCTTCCATCTTAACTTTCCTTTCACCAGCCAGGCTTCAGTAATATTTCACAAATTGATGGAAAACAGCAAAAGGCAGACCTGCTCCAGCCTAGCTTTTTTTTGTCTTGCTTTCAGTTGTGCTGATAATGCTACATTCACTGCTCCTCTGAACTCTCTATTGTTCCTTCTAAGCTCCAAATAGATGATACTACACATTATGTTTCCTCTCAAACATCTTGGTGTACTGTTGTCAAAGACCCCAACACTTCCTCCTACTCCAACTCCTTCTGTCCTTGGAGCTCAAAGCTCTGACATTCCTTACTTTCTTCAATCTTCCCTCCTTCCTACAATCGTAAGACTCATAAAACTGAAGCTTGGCATCACATAGCCACTATTTCCTCATTTACATTGTTTTCATTTATTTTACTCTTTTCAACATTGGTAGTGCCTTTACTATGGGTCCTTCACCCATGTTTCTCAATAAAAATGTTACAGAGCGACCACCTCATCAATGCTGCATTTAATCCCTACACCAGTGAAAACTCAACTGCATATTAAACTAATAAAAGGATCTGGTCCAGCATATATAAACTTTTCCCATCTCTCCTGAAGGTGCTAATTTTGGGGTGCAGTTTTGCTTGGACATTCATTATGCTTTGACACCCCACCTATGGCCATTGTCATATGCAAGTTTTGACACTAAGCATAAATCTTCCTCTTGGTCATAATGTCAATGAGAGTGTGACGTGGCAGGGCCTGTGCCCATAGTGAGGTGCCACCCAAATTTCTTGCAGGACCAGAGCCAATTTTTTTGGTGAGATCTTTGACCTCTGCTGGAGAGTTTTCTTGGAGGAAGTACTAGGAATGGCTGCAGTGGTTGATGACGTGCACTTTTTTTTACTTCAAAATTTTAAAATGCCTCCATGGCAACTCTGTACCCCAGAGATGAATAGGTATTTCTTGTGCCTATTATTGTTATGGTACAAATAATAGAAAATATGGTGGAGAAACAAATTCCAGTATTTAAACACCACACCATGCCTAGGCTGACCCATCATCTCCCATTCATCATCCATCATTTTTCGTGGGAAGTTGCACAGATACATAAATGGGTAAGAACCCTGTGAAAGAAGGATAGAAATTCTTTGCCTAAATGTTGGTAGGTTCTGCATTGTGGAAGGGCATCACTTATGATTCTGACACAGTCCATTCCCAATATTCACATGCACAAATTGTAGTATAAAGACCTGAGGGTTTTGCCAGCAAATACAGCAGCTGGGAGTACCATCCTGGTATTCAGCCTATACTGCCTTGAACTTGATTTTGAGAGTATGAGTCCACTCAGAAATTTTGCACTCTCTTTCAGCCACATTGAGGTTTTCTCAGGAGTAGGTCTGGTATCGCTTATATGTTTACTTTTGCTACAAGTAGCAGAGGAGAAGCAGGGGAGGGTGCAGGAAAAGAGATGCATTTAAGGAGCATGCACCTCACAAAATATTATCCCCTCTGTAGGCAAAACAGGTCCTATGAGGACCTTAATAAGGATATCTGCAATAGAAGAGCACTCTTTACCAAAGAGAGGATTGGGGAATTCTACCACTTGCTGCATGCAGATCTATATCTATGGCCATTTAACTGCACTGCTCCATCTCTTTGCAGGTGGCAACCACATTTGACTTTTGGTGCAAAGGGTCATTTCAAGCAGCAGATGGGTAATGTACTGTGTGGAGTAATGGCTTCCATTGCCAATGGATGCCAAGGCCATTTTTACCACAGGGAAGTCAAATTCTCTAGCCTTGTCTGAAGGCTCCACACTAAGCCATGTGTTATAACTGAGGCATGGTGTAAACCCAGTAAAATACGTCTTCACAATGGAACACCAATGACTTAATGTATAAGGATGGAACATATTTAGAGGTAAAAGCCCATTTGTTTTCTCAGCAAACCACATCTTGACTGCGGCATGGTGGAAAGAGTCAAGGAGAGTTTAGGTACAGTAAGAGAAATTGTTTCCAATGAAGGCTGAAGGGCCAATAACCAATGGGCAGCAATTTAAGGTGACAGAATCAGAGGCGACATGAAGAATAAGCATTTTCTACAAATGATTCCTGAGGTGAAAGGGTTGTCCAATGAATAGACATTGAGTAGAATGGACCCAAATTTGCTGGAGATTAGAAGAATGAGAAGTGGTCTAACTGAGATGTACAAAATTCTTAGAGGGCTCAACAGGGTTGTTGCTGGTGGCTGTTTCCCCTGGTTAGGGGTCATAGTCTCAGGATAAGGGGTTGGCTCTTTGGGACTGAGTTTCTGCTAGTTGTGAATCTTTGGAATTCTTTTCCCCAGAGGGCTGCACTGCTCGGTTAATAAATATATTCAAGAGGAAGATTGGAAGATTTTGGACAGTAAGGAAACCAAGGGATTTGTGGATAGGGTGGAAAAATGGAGCTGAGGTAGAGGTTCAGCTAAGATCTTATGGAATGACGGACCAGACTTGTGGAGCCATACAGCCTATTCCCACTCCTATTTCTTATGTTCTTATGCCTCATAGGGTGGTGGAAATAGAATCAATAGTAGATTTCAAAAGGAAATTGAACAAATACTTCAAAGAGAAAAAACATTTCAGGAATATGGGGGAAGAGCAGGGGAGTATAAATATATAACTAATCGTTGCTAGTACAGAACTTGAGTGTCGCTGAGAAAAAAAAAACACTTGTTGAAGCTTTTTGTCTTGCACTCATCAGGATATTCACAAGAATACCAAATATAAAGTGAACAACAATTTATACTTCATGAGCTGAAAAGCTTCAACATGGGCCTTTTTTCATAAATATATATAGGATATTGGATTAAGAGCAAAATTTGAAAATTTGCAGATGATACCAAACTTGAAGGAGTGGCAAACAGTGAGGATGATACAAATTGTGCAACAGGACATAGATAGACTTGCAGAATGCGCAGGAAGGTGGCCGATAGAATTTAATGCAGAGAAGTGTGAGGTGATGCATTTTGGAAGAAGGGATAGGGAGAGGCAATATAGACTTAATGGGCTGAATTTTACACAAGGGATGGGGTCCTCACTCCTGGCATCAAAAGTCATAGGTGGGCCCACATCTGCTTGGCCAATTTGAACCAAGTTGTAACATCCGATACATCTGGCAATTCTGCACCACCCGAAAGGGATACCGACAAGAAAGCCCAGACTTTGAGGTTTGATCCTGCAACTCAATGCTACTGCACATGGCCCTGCATGACACCAGCATCTTCAGGAGAAACGGGGAGGAAACCGGAAACAAAAAGCATGTAGTCTGTTAGGAAGGACCACAACCTAACAAACTACCATGTCATTTTGTCCGTTGTGGATTATGAGATCAAGTTCCTTTGTCAAATATTTTTGACATTTACTGTATAGACAGTGAAAAAATGATCAATTAAAATATGATTTAATTGAACACCTACAAGCAGCATGTTCTTATTGTGAGGTAAATTTACGAATTAGCGCTCTTGGCAGAAAGCTTCATGGAATGGGAGTAATTTATCAGAAATTCTTTGCCAGGGTCAGTGTACTCAATTATCAACCTGCATGATTTTCCATCCATTAATTCAATCTTATGAGGCATTTAATTGATTAAAGTGAATCACTGGAAAATTGAGGGACCCTGTTTCACATGCCCATTTTTCCAAGCCATGCTCCTGTAAAACAACACTGTATGCCGGTAGAGGAGCTGGCAAAACTTATCCTCATATCTCTAAATACCCTTTGCTTTCGAAATAAATAACTCCTTTTAAAAAAATCCTGTTGATGGCCTGAAATGTATTAAGAAAGTGGACAGAATTTTATAATCCCCTGCTTCCAGGTTTTCAGGCAGGGGGGCCTGTAATATTCCTTGGATGGCCTTCCTGATGCCCTCTAGCTGGCCCCGACCCTCCAGAATTTTACATTGGGATGGGTGAGGCCTAGGCCGGCTGGCCTGCCCTTGCCCCAACTGAGGCTCTTAAGTGGCCAATTAATGACCACTTAAGGGCTGTTTCCTGCCCAGCTTCAGTTTTCAGGCTGATGGGAGGATTTCAGAGGGGTAGCCCAAAAAGTGACCCTGCTCAAGCATCGAGCAGGAAGATGGGGTGGGGGTGGGGGGGATTAGCAGTGGGGGCGCCTCCATCAATAGCTTGCTTTCAATATTGGGTGTGCCCCTCTCCCCAAAAGATCTGCGGGTGCTCTCTCCACCACACCCCCCCATCCCACCTGACCTCTCCACCAACACCCCGATCCCCCTCTGCCCAACTCCCCAGGTCTCACCTCCCCTTCCCGCCCCACCCTGAGATCCCGCCCCACACTTACCTGGTCCTGGACTCCTGGGACTTAAACCCTGGGACCTCTTGCAATCCCAGTCCTATCCATTGCAGCTTCTGGCACCGCCAGGACTAAAGAGCTGCCAACGAATCTGACTGGCCGGCAGCTCTCTGAGATGGGACTTCCTCCCGGCTGAGGGGCGCAAGCCCCAACTCAAGGGAACTCAAGCTCGCTGGAGGGTTAAACAGCTGCAGAGCCGCCAGTATCAGCGGCGATGCATTCACTGCAATCTCCTCAGATGGTGGGAAGGGAGATTCGGCCATCCTAAAAGTCCTGGCCAATGGTTTTTCTTGTGATGAACATCATTGGGTGGAAAGGCACTTCAGTAGCTGAAAGTAAATCCACTGGGTGACCTCAAGCTATCCGTCCATCTGATGTCTACCCGTCTATATATTGATCTACCTACCGAAATATTTATCCAACTATGCTTACCTGTCAATCTACCTGCATGCCTGCCTGTCTATTTATCTGTCTGTCCGCCTTGTGTATCACATGACCATTTTTACAGGGTTATAGGTTGAAAGTTCTGCATATCTGCTACTTTGATATCAAGAAGGTTAAAATCCACTTGGTCATTCAACACAGAATGATTCCACAGTTAGGTGCCTGTATATGTATCAGAGTCTGCACAGTCATTTGCATCAAAGTGAAACTTTTGCTGGCCTGCAAAGATCATCAGGCTGATTTGCTGTTGCTACCCTTTATGCTGGCTAACCACTTCCATAGGTTATCCGGTAACAGCTTGAGGCAATACTCTTCAAGGTGCTGATTAAAGTTCTTAACAGCCTCGACCGCACTCTTAGGCTCTCTTAACAAAATACCTTCTTTGCTGTTTTCATTTGATACTGTCACGCAGCTGCTGGAGGGCTCCTGCTCACGAGAGCTAAAGGCTTGAAACGCTATATTAGTGGCTTCCTGGGAGGCTTTCTTTTACTTCCTGAAAAGGCTTGTTTACTCCTTTTGTCTATTTCCAAGTGCCTTTTAAATAAACAAAATAGCACTTTTGTTGGCTCTTTCAGAAAAAAAAGCTCCTGGAAGATGAATTTATTCTGATATTTTTGAGCTTCCTAACAGATCTATTTACGAACATAACTACGAGGTGCTCAGACTTCTGTTTGGCTGAGTCTGGGCAAACTAAGAGCTTTCCCTCCTCCCAGCCTGGTCTACATTTCAGAAACATTCACGTAAACACAGGAATATTGGGCTCGCTGACTCTTGCTGTGGTATGAGGCACCGGCAATCCTCCGATATTTCTTCCTTCTTGGGGGAGCTCAGACAATAGGGTTGAATCAAGCATGACCAGATTGGCATTAGCTAGGTGGCAGCAGCTATAAAATGGGGTTGACAGACTTAACCGCCAATGCTCCAACTTCTGCCATTTTTAATGGGGCCAACAAGAAGATTTTCATCAAGACCGAGTAGCTAGCCTGCTACTTCTAAGTTCACACCTAGAAAATGGACACTTAGGTGAGATAAGAGAGGTTACAAGTTTCCAACAAGAGCTAAGAAAAGGAGAGAGAGAGAAAAGGGTAAGAACAAACAATAATATCTCAGTGATACTTACATGGGCTACTTTAACATGTAGCAGCAGCTGCCAGCAACAACAAGGCTTCTTTTATGTACAACTTTCAGACTACAATATGTCCCCAGTTTCTCAAGTTCAAACTAGCTCCTCCCCACATTGTTGTGAGTAGGAGGCGATGGCATTGTGGCATTGTTGCTGGACTAGTAATTCAGAGACCCAGGGTAATCCTCTGGGGACCTGGCTTCTAATCCCAGATGGTGGAATTTGAATTCAATAAAAATCTGGAATTAAAATTGATTGTTGTCCTTGTCTGGTCAGGTCTACATGTGAATCCAGACCAAGACCAATGTGGTTAACTGCCCTCTGAAATGTAGTTACTGCTACAAAGTCACAAAAAAGGAACTAAGCTGGCTTGACCACCCAACATCGACCTAGGCACTGGCAATCACCGCCCTGTTGACCCTGCAAAGTCCTCCTTACTAACATCTGGGGGCTCGTGCCAAAATTGGGACAGCTGTGTCACAGACTAGCAACAGCCTGACATAATCATTCTCATGGAGTCATAATCTTACAGATAATCATCCCTGGGTATGACAAGCAGGACAGACCCAGCAGAGGTGGCGGCACAGTGGTATACAGTCAGGAGGGAGCAGCCCTGGGAGTCCTCAACATCGACTCCAGACCCCATGAAGTCTCATGGCATCAGGTCAAACATAGGCAAGGAAACCTTCTGCTAGTTGCCACGTATCACCCTCCCTCAGCTGATGAATCAGTGCTCCTCCATGTTGGGCACTACTTGGAGGAAGGTAGCAAGGGTGCAGGATGTACTCTGGGTGGGGGACTTCAATGTCCATCACCAAGAATATCTTGGTAGCACCATTACAGACCAAGCTGGGCGAGTCCTAAATGACATAGCTGCTAGACTGGGTCTGCAGCAGGTGGTGAGGGAACCAACAAGAGGGAAAAACATACTTGACCTAATCCTCACCAATCTGCCTGCCACAGATGCATCTGTCCATGACAGTATCAGTAGGAGTAACAACCACACAGTTGTTGTGGAGATGAGGTCCCACCTTCACATTGAGGATACCCTTCATCATGTGGCACTACCAATGTACTAAATGGGATAGATTTCAAACAGATCCAGCAACTCAAGACTGGGGACCCATGAGGTGCTGTGGGCCATCAGCAGCATCAGAATTGTACTCGAACACATACTGTAACCTCATGGCCCGGCATATGCCCCACTCAACATTACCATCAAGCCAAGGGATCAACCCTGGTTCAATGAAGAGTGCAGGAGCAGCACCAGGCATACCTAAAAATGAGGTGTCAACCTGATGAAGCTGTAACACAGGACTACTTGCATGCCAAACAGCATAAGCAGCAAGTGATAAACAGAGCTAAGCGATCCCACAGCCAACAGGTCAGATCTAAGCTCTGCAGTCCTGCTACATCCAGTCATGAATGGTGGTGGACAATTAAATAACTCACTGGAGGAGGAGCCTCCATAAATATCCCCATCAACAATGATGGAGGAGCCCAGCACATCAGTGCAAAAAGATGAGGCTGAAACATTTACTACAATCTTTAGCCAGAAGTGCCGAGTGGATGATCCATCTCGGCCTCCTCCGGAGGTCCCCAGCATCACAGATGCCAGTCTTCAGCCAATTTGATTCACTCCATGTGATATTAAGAAACAGCTGAAGGCACTAGATACTGCAAAGGCTATGGGGCTTGACAATATTCTAGCAATAGTACTGAAGACTTGTGCTCCAGAACTTGCCACGCCCCTAGTCAAACTGTTCCAGTACAGCTACAACACTGGCATTTACCCGGCTATGTGGAAAATTGCCCAGGTATGTCCTGTACACAAAAAGCAGGACAAATCCAACCCGGCCAATTACCACCCCATCAGTCTACTCTCCATCATCAGTAAAGTAATGGAAGGGGTCAGCAACAGTGCTAACAAGCAGCCCTTGCTTAGCAATAATCTGCTCACTGACGCCCAGTTTGGGATCCGCCAGGGCCACTCAGTTCCTAACTTCATTACAGACTTGGTTGAAACATAGACAAAAGAGCTGAACTCCCGAGCTGAGGTGAGAGTGACTGCCCTTGACATCAAGTCCGCATTTGACTGAGTGTGGCATCGAGGAGCCTTTGTAAAACTGGAGTCAATGGGAATCAGGGGGGAAACTCTCCACTGGTTGAAGTCATACTTAGGACAAAGGAAGATGGTTGTTGTTGCTGGAGGTCAGTCATCTCAGCTTCAGGGCATCAGTGCATAAGTTCCTCAGGGTAGTGTCCTTGGCCCAAACATCTTCAGCTGCTTCATCATTGACCTTCCTTCCATCATAAGGTCAGAAGTGGGGAGGTTCGCTGATGATTGCACAATTTTCAGCACCATTCGTGACTCCTCAGATAGTGAAACAGTCCATGTCCAAATGCAGCAAAACTTGGATAATGTCCAGGCTAGGGCTGACAAATGGCAAATAACATTCGCACCACGCAAGTGCCAGACAATGACCATCTCCAACAAGAGAGAATCTAACCATCACCCCTTGATGTTCAATGGCATTACCCTCACTGAATCCCCCACAATCAACATCCTGGGGTTACCATTGGCCATAAACTGAACTGGACTAGCCATATAAATAGTGTGGCTACAAGAGTAGGTCAAAGGCTTGGAATTATGCTGCGAGTGACTCACCTCCTGACTTCCCAAGCCTGTCCACCGTCTACAAGGCACAAGTCAGGAGTGTGATGGAATATTCCCCACTTTCCTGGATGAGTGCAGCTCCCACAACGCTCAAGAAGCTTGACACCATCCAGGACAAAGCAGCCCACTTGATTGGCACCATCCACAAACATTCACTCCCTCCACCACTGATGCACAGTAGCAGCAGTGTGTACCATCTACAAGATGCACTGCAGGATTTCACCAAGGCTCCTTAGATAGCACCTTCCAAACCCACGACCACTATCATCTAGAAGGACAAGGGCAGCAGATAGATAGGAACACCACCATCTGGAAGTTCCCCTCCAAGTCACTCATCACCTGGACTTGGAAATATATCTCCATTCATTCACTGTCACTGGGTCAAAATCCTGGAGCTCCCTTCCTAGCAGCACTGTGGGGTGTACCTACACCACATGGACTGCTGTGGTTCAAGAAGGCAGCTCACCACCACCTTCTCAAGAGCAACTAGGGATGGGTAATAAATGCTGGTCCAGCCAGCGAAGCCCATATCCCGTGAATGAATAAAAGAAATACTTCTTTCTGTTTACCAGATAGCAATAACTCCTACCCAATTATCAATAACTAACAGAAATTACAATTGTAATTATTATGTTGATGCACTTTCTCCTGGACATTTATTCAATGGCATATAGTGTATATGAATAGAATTTAATGAACAAAAGCATATACTAAAATTTTACATAGTTTGTGTACTCTATTGATAACTGCTATGTAAAGAAACCTAATGGAAATTTCAGTAATAAAGTATCCACACCTACCTGTTACATATAGATGTTTCATTTCCCTGTGACATCAGGAGGTGGCTGTCTAATGAGTTGTCACTGATTCCAATAGGTGTGAGTCTTTAGCTTAATGGTAGCATCCTTAGTTAGAATGTGACTCAAAGGGTGGTGGAAACAGAGCCTTTGAATATTTTTAAGGCAGAGGTAGATAGATTCTTGATAAGCAAGGGGGTGAAAAGTTATCAGGGGTAGGTGGGAATGTGGAGTTGAGGTCACAATCAGATCACTCATGGCGGAGCAGGACTGAGGGGGCGATTGGCCTTCTCCTGGTCCTAATTCATATGTTCGTATGTTTGTATGTAAAGAGCTCAATCTTCACTCCAGAGAACCCCAGCAAGCAGAGACTGGACCATTGCCTCTGAACACTGGGTTGATGTCCAGCGCAGGATTATGCAGGTTGGATGCGGTCCCACCCCATCCTAAAGGGTAAAAATGGCTCTTTAGCTTTGGTTACAGCCCACCTAGAAGACCTGCCTGAAAATTGTATCAGGTGGACATTGGGCATCAATGTGAAGATTAAGGTTCCCAATGCAATTTTGAAGTTGAAAGTGAGTGGCCAATTGAAAATTGCCCCTGATATTTTTGCCCAGATCTGTGATTTTGTTACCTGAGTACCAATTATGCAGTATGAACATGTGCCAGGTATCAGATTTCCAGAAGACATCAGCACCTTTCAGTCAGCTGAATGGGTTGAATATTTCCAGCTGCCTCTGACGGAAATGGATGGGAGAGGGTAAAATGAGGAAGAGGGAATAGGAACAGTACATGGGCGAGAGTGCTTTTGGCATGAGGAAGGTAACTTGGATGAAAGGGAAAGTGAATAGTTGGATATGAGGCGAGTGACAGCAAATCAAGGAGACAGCAGGGCATTGGGGTTGCAATGATAGTTCAAAGCAGTAGGGATAGGGGTAATGATATGAATGAATAGGGCTAGCAATTGGGCTGTGAAGGGTGGTAGGAGGAAGAGGGGGTAGCAGAAAGACGATGGGTGTAATGGGATCAAGGGGATATGGCACAAAGCATATGTAAGAAGGGAAGGGGATGGAAGGGCAGCAGTTCAGAACTGCAGGATACAATTGCCCTGCAAACCACACTGGGAAATATATCCTGTAGCTCATAAGGAAAATGAACATAAAACACGGATTATTACAGATGAGATTCCTATTCTGTAGGTTGTAAATTTGAGCTGTTTGCAGCTGGATTTGATAATTGGAGGCATTTGTGCTTTAAATATTCTGCATTGAGACATAGCTCTCAGTGTGAACTAGGAGAAGGTTGAATTCAGTATATTGTGTTTCAAGCTGTACTTTGGGCGTGCTCAGAGAGATTCCTAACAATTGGAAGTCTACAGGATGGAAATTAAAACCTTAACCATCCTTTGCAGTGTAGTAAATTCTCTATCGAATGTGCAACATCCACCTTCACTTTGGGTGGGATGGAGGCAATTCAGATAAAAGACAGGGACAGGCTGTATAGGATACTCTAATATCTAATAGGATCCAATTCTACAATAGGATACTTCTCCCCAGCTCCTGGTTTGTTGAATTGCTTTTAGAACCAGGATCATTCGCTGGGGGAGCAATGTAGTCAATTCCTGGTATTGTGGGCTGGGCTTGGTTATGCTAAAAAAAATACTAATTGCAACCAATGTACAAAATAATATCACAGGTTATTTAATTTAATCATATTTGTAAATTAATTGGTGGCAAGTTAATACCTGAAGGAGGGGTGTGGGGTGTAAAGGAAGAAATGGTGAATGCTCTAAATTCAGGTTGTTCATCCAATACTACTTTGTGAAATGCGTCTAATTGAAATTGGCACACTTTCTGACCTCTTGGTCAGTTAGGTGTTACCCTGGTCCCCATTTTGGTAAGATTAGTCAGCCATTAAGGACCCTTCCAATGATAAATGTGGTGTAAAGCTGAATCATACAAATCAAGAAGGTCCCACCAAGATGTGTAATGTTAGCAATATTTTGGTTAAAGTGAAGTTTGGGAAGGGAATAATAAAATTGAGCTCCCCAATGCTATCCAGCATTTCCTCTGGAAAGTATGCATGGATAGGGTCATAGAATCATAGAATGGTTACAGAAGGAAGCCATTTGGCCCATTGAGTCTATGCTAGTTCTCTGCAAGAGCAATTCAGCTTGTCCCACTCCTTGACCATTTCCCTGTAACCCTGTATTTTTTTTAAATCTTAGGTGCTAATCCAATTCCCTTTTGAAAGCCATAATTGAATTTGCCTTCTCAGGCAATGCATTCCAGGTCCTAACTACACACTGTGTAAAATAGATTTGGCTTGTCTGTGGTCCCACCCAGTGCTTGAAAAGCCTCTCGACACAATGTCAACTCACATATGAGCAGTTATTTGGAAGAGGTAGCCAAGAACAGGTGTATTCCATAGGGGACTATGCCTTCAGTAGAGGAAGGGATTGGGAAGAATATACATCAGTCCAAGAGAATCTTTAATTACTAACATTGTAGATGAGCCACACGATAAGAAGTGGAGACAGGAGTGGCAAGAATGTGCTCTGACACATATCAACAGGCGTCAGTCTTAGGAGTGTTACGACGGGATGGGGGTAGTGAGTGAATTATCAAGCCCCACTACTCCGCAAGCTTTACCAATTGTTTACCTATACCTCTAGTACCCAGAAGAAAAGAGACTCTAACCAGGCTTCTTTCAAAAAGCTCAGAATGATTAATTTATTAAGAAACAAAACTCCTTTTAAACAGGTTTCACGAACTGGTTGATATACGATTGTAATCTAGAAGTGCAACTAATTAACTCTTTTAAACTTCCCCAGAGCACGTGTGTGCACACACACACAGACAAACAAAAGACACACAGGTAGTCTCTGCAGAGTCAGGTGGATGGAAAAAATTGATCTTAGAAAGAGAAAAAAATTAAAGTTCATGGAGGTTTGATGCTGTTGGTCTGAAGTTCCCTCGTGTGAAAACGTGCGGCTGGGCCCAGTAGATGTCGGGAAGTTCACCAACGATGCTTCAGCGTGGAGGAGAATATAGCTGGACCAATTCTTCCTGTCTCATCTAGCAAGTCCAAAATTATGCAGACAAACTACACTCAGATGAGGATTATCTAACTATAGGTCAAGAACCACACGCGGTTTCACAAAGCAGAGAGGGAGAGAGAGCTAGCCAGGGTACCCTTCTGTTCTCAGCCTTTTCCCAACAAGACTGAAAGCAAAACCACAGGTTCAAACTTAAGGTTTTTTCCTCTGCCATGTGATTGCCTGTCTTCCAGCTTTTCATTAATTAAACAGTTTTGCAGTTCATAACAAACAAACAACTGCTTCTCAAGTACCGTGTAGCTAAGGTGATTTCTTGGAAGAGGCCTGCTTGTTGACAGTTCCAAGGTGAACTTATTTTATTTTATTTTTTAAAAAAAACTCTGGGGCTGCCTCCAATGTCCAAATAATGCAATATCCTTCCATCTTTTTAAAAAGTAAAATCCAGTTTAAAGAGACATGATTCTAAAAGGAGCAAGGACACCATTTTGTGGCAATGAATTTCTGAAAGAACAAACTTTCTTTTTTATGTGGCACCTTTCACAACCTCGGGACATCTCAAAGCACTTCAGAGGCAATCAAGTACTGTTGAAGTTTTGTTACTGTTGTAATGTTTGTATGGTCTCAGAAACAACAGTAGGGAAATTACCAAATAATCTGCGTTAATTGGTTTGGATCAGGGTGAAATGATGGCCAGGACACCAGGAGAACTATATCCTACTGTTCAGATAGTGCAACGGGACCTTTTACATCTCAGAGATAAGGCCTTGGTTTAGATAGTTTAAGCACCTTCTAACCTAGAAGCAAGGGTGCTACCAGTAGTCCATGGCTGACACCTAGCAATTGGTTCAAGAAATAACAATACCAAAGAACAATCAATGGAACACTTTCTTGACCAATGGTTGTAAAATGTTGCATGGAGCAGAGGGACCTAAAAGATTGCGGGAGTGAGGAAGATGTTTGTAAGCTGGTTTATGGTTGTAGCTCAGAACGATTGCTTCTATGCTTAGTAGTGGGTCTTAGGACAAAATTGTCCCTAAATTGGCACTAATAGACACTAAAAAAAAGCAGTCACAGAAGTAACTGGCATGGGGGATGGAAACCTGGATTGGTACAGAAGGGGTACAGTTCAGTGCTTGGGACTGAGGAATGTCCTTTGAGCAGAATTGAGGGAGCTTGGTTCTGCATCTAATTTTAGCATACCCAGCATTATTTTAATTCCAGAAATAAGCCCATTTTTAGTTTCCAGGGTTAATTCAGTGATCCTGCAGAGCTATAATGGCCTGATGGGAATGCAGGATGGCAATGCTGCATCATGTCTTTGACCTGTTCTCCTACTGAGTGAACTCCCTGCTGCGAATGGAGGATTGCTGAATTTACTCATTCATCTTGTCATTGTCTCAAACTGCACTGTCATTTTTAATATCATTGTGGGTAAAAAATACTTAGTCATAAAGTTAGCTTATGCTTTCCATGTTTGTGCTCTTGACATATGTCAAAAAATGTTGCAATTGTTGTTTCACTTCTTGTGTAACTTATGGCACTACAAAAAGAATATACTGAGAGATAAACTGTGGCTTGAACACCGACTGAGACTTTTATTCATCCCTTTCAATTTTTAACATCTGCTCCAAACATTGTGCACAGCGAGGGGTGAACTTCAGCTGCGCTGTCAGTGTGAGAAGCAGAGTGAGGGTTTGGTGCTTCAGCACGTGAGTTATATTGTGTCACAGTTGTGGTCATCCTGGAGGCTGTTGTCCTAAAAATAAACTTAGAATTAGCACAGGTAAAATGCAGATTTTAAAATAATGATTACATTTATCCAACACATAGTCTTTTGTGCAAGTGAAGTAAGTGAGAGGTAACTAATTAAAATAAATGCATAATAGCTGCTATTCCTACGTATCTGTGATTTTTCTAAATTATTAATTTTAAGGCCGATTTTAGTTTGCACTACATCATCACTTCCCCCCACCCCCGCCACCCCCACCCCCCAGTTGTCCTTTGATGAATAGTAAAATGCTTTGTGATAGTGACAAAAGGATATTAGATAAAGATAAGATATCATATTTATATTTAATATTTATATTTATAAGATAAACCAGGCAACATGACTGAACAATGCTGTCGGCTGTCGGACAATCAGCACAAGGCATTGTGGAGCAGTAGAAAGTAGCTTTTTGCTTGTGATGCCATGCAACTTGGTCTCAGTGCTTTGCTTGTAGCAAGTAGCATGGGGGAGCAATACGGGAGATGGGAGACTGATGGATCATCCAGATCTTTCATCCCCAATGCCTATCTAACTAAAAATCTTACACTTGCATACACTTCAGACCAAATTTTTGCCAAATCAGGATGACTCAGCTGACCTTTAAAAATGGTGGGTGGGACTCGGAAGCGGATGTCTCGCCTGCATTTCTGGCAAATCCCATTTTCTCCAGTGAGGGAATGGAGAGGGCATGAATCATGCACAGACATGAAACATAAACCTGCTGGGCCATTTGAAATTTGTGTTGAGTTCAAACGGACACCATTTTCGCTGTTTCAAGGGCCTAAAACCATTGTGGGAAGCATGATTTTAAAGAGGAGGCATATATGCTTGTGAAGGGTGGATGCAAGGTCTGTTTAAATGTAATTATCTGAAGTGATTTAAATCCCCAGCCCTTTAAAATTGAAAATAAAACAGTCCACAACTTTCATTCAGAATTTAAAAATAGACACCCACTGATGGAGTGCATTGATTGACAGGCCACCTGGTGTAGCTTAAGAAAAAACATACACTCTCTGTTTTTGCAATTCCAATAGACTCCATGGTTTATATTTCGCAAGAATTGTTATTATAGCTGAGCCCATTATGAATGGTTGGCTGAGTTTCAAAATGTCAAGACCACTTATCTTAGCAGGGGGCTGTATAGACATTTGGATTGACAGTTTTAAGAAGTTATAAAAGGATTAGCTGCCTTTGATGTGGTTAGTGAAGTAGTTTCTTTTTTACAACAGATTGACCACTTGAAGAGATTTGCATTTTTTGAATGGGTTTCATGAATGAGAGTTTTTATCAGTATCAAATATGTTTGAGTGAGAGCTCTAATAGATTGTTAGAGGTTTATTTTTTAAAAACTCCACATGGCTTCTGATGTCTGTCCATAATACATACTGGGTGAGTGGCTATGGTGCATACCTTAGGGGCACAGGGGTATGAGGCAGCATGGGGGGGCCATATGGGTATGAGGGGACAAGGAAAGTGCATGGGGGTGTGAGGGACCATGGGGAATGGGTGAGGTAGTGTGTGGAGTGAGGGCTAAAGGGCCTAACAGCCTTTAGTACAGTTGGGCTGAAGTCCCAGAGAACCGGGACGGGTCTTCTAACCAGCCCACCTCAGCACTTGCCACCTCTGTGGCTGCCTTTGAAATGGCTCCAGATGTGCTGGGCCTGACTCCATCCCTCCCCTGCCTTCCCAAAACAAAAGTATGGTGGGCAGGAGCTCTTTTAAAGGAGATGGGTCTGCTGAGTTGGATAATTTCCCGACTTGACCTTCATAGCTCGCTATCAAAAATCAGACCCTTCCGGCCCAGAAACCTTACTTCTCAATTTCATCTCTTTTGGCCCTGATTATATAGTGAGTTGACATTATAAAATCCTATGTATACATTCTCCATTCAATTCTCCCATAAATTGGCATCAGTCACTCTGTTATTACAGTCTTGGGCCAAGAGATGGCACTATGTTATCTTTCCTTCACAAATCACTTGGAGTGCTTTCTGCAAAAAAATTGCATTGAATAGTGGAGGACACCGATTCTCAGGAGTGCTGAATTGGGGCCATTGTTGTAAAATCTGTATGCTCACCAAGGGGCCTAAAAGAGGCAGATGTTCTGCAAAGATTGGCACAATTTTTCGCTCTAAGTAAGATTCCACGCGAGGCCAAAGCCTTTAGCAGTTAAGTCTCAGGGACCATCAGGAGGAGTCGTTAGCTGGAAGATCACCTTTTTCCCATTTGAATATTTACCGTTGCAACTAAGGGCCACATGGTGACCTTGAAACCACTGATGAGTATGTCAGAAAGCAAGAAAACTGGTCCTGTGCATCTGCTGTCATTTTCAAGCGTAAGGTAGAAAAGAAACAGGCAGCATTTTCCCCCTGTGGTTAGGGGGAGGGAAATCCTGCTTGGGGAATAAGGGTCACTATCCTAATTTTCCAGTGTTATCTGTTGTGATTCTTCAGGCATGCTCCTGAAGAAGAATTTTACCAGAGTATTTTCCTCATGCATCTTGAGAAGGCCAATGGCTCTCTCTACCACCGCCCTTGTGGAGGCATGGCTCCTGTTGTACTGCTGCTCTGCCTCTGTTCTTGGGTGACGGAGAGGTGTCATGAGCCACCTTTTTAGGGGATAGCCCTTGTCACCCAGCAGCCATCCATCCAGCCGGGCTGGAGCACTGAAGAGCCCTGGCACCTGGGAGTGTCTGATGACGTAGGTGTCGTGGGAGCTGCTTGGGTACCTTGCACAGACTTGCAGAATCTACATCCTGTGATCACACACTATCTGTACGTTCATGGAGTGGAAGGCCTTCCTGTTGACAAAGGCACCAGGCTCACCTGCAGGCGCCTTGATGGCCACATGTGTGCAGTCAATGGCACCCTGGACGTGGGGGAAGCCAGCAATCATTGCAAATCCTCTGGCTCGCTCTGCCTGGCTGGTCTCGTCCATATGGTAATGAATGAAAGTCAATGCACATCTGAACAGAGCTTCTGTCACCAGTTTGACACAACTGTGGACAGCTGATTGGGAGACCCCACACAGACCCCCCACTGAGCCCTGGAAAGAGCCGGAGGCATAGAAGTTGAGGGCCACTGTGACCTTCAGAGCCACTGGCATGGGGTGTCCACTCACATAGTCGGAGTTGATCTCAGGCCCGATCCTCTGTCAAATGGAGGTCACTGTCCCGCTTGAGAGCTGGAGCCTCCTTTGGCATTGTGCCTTGGACATATTGAGGTAACTGCATCGCCGTCTGTAAGTCCTGGCAGTGGGATAGTGCCATCTTCTGTAGCCCCTTCCGCCTTGGGCTGCCAGCTGGCTCTGCCCCCCCACCCCCCATCCCATGCCTGCGCCTCTCCTCCCACAGGTCGCTCCCCTGGAAGCTGCATTGGGACATCTGGCCTCTTTGCTCTTCTGCCTCTCTGTTCCTCCTCAGAGGAGATGTCTCCAGCGTACACCACAGTCCCCATTACCAGGGTTATGGAAGGGCCCACACAGTCTGAATCCTCCGGCGGCCTGGAAGAGAACAATGAGTCCTGAAATGAAGTGTAGAAATGATCAGAATGCAGCTTTGAAGTGAGATGAAGTTGTCCACTTCACATAAGCAACCAGCAGCAAACGATCTCCAAAACTCCTCACTACTCACATTGACAATGCTGTTGATCCTTCTTATCCTGCCCGTGGATGAGCTTTTGCAAATTGTGGCCTGCTCGCCTGCCTGCTTTGCTCTTGCAACGACCAAAAAAATCACACGCACTATGTAAATTCGGAGACAATTGGTGCATCAAGAGCCTTAACTGGACTCTTTATTAATGGCGGGCGCACCTCCATCACCCGCACGTGCCCGTTGAGCAAAATATCACGAGAGTATTCATTGACGTCAGGACGCTCAGCTGACATCAGCGTGTGTTATTTCTTGCTCGAGCGGGTCGGGTGCGTGTCCGTCCGCTGAGCAAAAAATTCTGCCTGTTAATTCTGTTTCTCTCCCCATAGATGCTGTCAGATCTGCTCAGTTTTTCTGGCATTTTCTGTTCTTATATTACTCATTAAGTTTAACAAACCCATAGGTTACTTGCATTCTATGTCAAAGTTCCTTACTATGATTAATAATCAAATTTACCTACTTATTAATTCACAACTGCAGCTTTGATCCTATAGACCTATATAGTTTCTCTCTGTAGCATTGCCACTGTTGAGCAACTATCTGTTACTTTTTCTTTTCATTCACAAAATAGTTTAGTATTTATTTCAATTATGGTAGTTACAACATTGAACCACAGTGATCTTTCACATAACACACACTGTTCATGGCTACATCTGTTATGTGGTAGATCTGTAATTGTTATCTCATTACTTTAACGCAGAAAGGAGATACTCAGGTAGGATAGCGTTAACTCATATTTGTTAATATGGAAGAGCCATTTCTGGCTAATCTGCACGTGGTGAGGAGGTGTGCCTGTGACGTTGGAATTGACAAAACTATGACTTTCCTTTATAGTGTGGAGCTTTTAATTTCCGTGCCGTCCGAATGACTTCTTCTATCCTGGAAAGGATTGTATCTCTTTTGTCAGATCTGTCTGGGAAATGAAGTTCTTTGAGTTGAGATCTGAGCATTTAGTACACTGACTGTCGTTTTTGAAAAGTAGATAACATGGCAAGTTATTAGAAGTGGATAAAGAATACTAAAGTACTTGCTTGTCTTCTTTCGGTTCCATGGTATAAAAGTAATTTTTCCTGTCCTCCTTTATTCTCCACTTCCCGTACTGTATAAATCATTCTGACCAGACTTGTCATGGTTGACCTGGAGATCTGATCTCAGATCTTTCCTATTAAGGCTCTTGAGTTGGCCACCCACTGTGTAGCCGCTTGTTGCTGTTTCTTTTGATTTCTTATACAGATAAGGCATTCAGTCTTCATTCATTGCCACCACTCTGTACTTCACTGTGATTGAAAACTTCTCATCTTGCAAAATTGTGACCATTAACATATGTTCTGCTACATCTTGGTACATGGTACCATGCCACCTGTAATCCCAGCCTTTAAAATGTGATTTGCATGCTCTCCAGATGGCTCAATGGACACATGAACTGAATATACATTATAATGTGTCATACATAGCAGAAGATTCCAGTCTCTGGACTTTGTTAAGTTAGAGGCTGAGGAGAGGTACCTGTCCATACCCCATACAGGTGCTAATATTAAAGTGTGGTTCCTTCTCTGAATTGCTCTACAGTCACTCCTGCTAGAATGTGCAACATAGCTGTGATACGTGTACAGTAGTTGGTTGCCCTCCACATTGGAATGGATTTCCAACATCCCCTGTGCCCAACATGAAAATCAACCAGTTGGAGGAGATACCAGCAGGATGGCAATGACCATTGAACTGAAAGTACAACGGGAACTAAGATCTTCAACAGAGTGAGACAGCTTGGTGTAAAATAGATTGAAAGTTGTTACTGTGTAATTACATAGACCATTATTAGCAGAAATATTTAAAACTTGCACAATGGCTTCCATGCATGGGTCCTCGACCAAATATTAGGAACAGGACAGCACTTACCATGCTTTGGTGGAAAGTCCATCTTTTTTTAAGAAGCATTTAACACAGCGCCAGCAACACAAGCCCTGAAGATGTGAATAGAAAGTTTCGCTTGTGACCCATTCCTGGCTGTTTGTCCTGTCAATGTTTCTAAACTACATGACACTGAATTGATATGGCAGACACCACCATTAGGCAGAGGAAAGGTTTATCTCAGCTGGATGCAGGACCTTTCTCCTACTTCCTAGCTCCTTCACCAAGTCCTCTAGTGCAATAGTGAGAAACCTTGGAGCCCATGCTCTCCATGTTGTACCATTCTTCACTGTTTCCCAGGTCAGATTCACTCCCTGAATGACTGCCAGTGCCAGCACCAGCCACAGTGAACCTCCCCTCTAAGAGGTGCAGGCTAGCTTTAAGTAATGCTAGCAAATTACAATTTTGGGCCTCCTGTTGATATGTGCAGTTGTTGAACATCGTGGTTAGTGCTGGCTGCAAGTAGCAAACATTCAAATGAACAGGCAGCAGTTGGCCTGCTGCCTGTAGTGCATTGAAAGGGACTGTCCAATTTAGCCCACAGATTGTTTCCATTGAATCCCTTAAGACACTACAACTGATAACTCTGAAATTCTTGTTAATGTAAATGGATAACGGTTACTGCTATTTGGCCTATATAAATGACTGTCACCTACAAACATGAACATCTTGAGTAATGCGGGTGTATTTGCTCACAAGGAAAGTAAATGCCAACACATTCTAGTTAGGCTGAAAGGTCTGTTTCATGTTGTGATTTATCTGCATATCACTTTTCTTATGAAAAGGGGGCATCAGCTAGGCAGGGGATGCACAACTTTCATCAGATGGGAAGATTTCATTGAGTGCAAAGGATTGCCTATACCAAAATGCCAAGTGATTTGGGTATCAGGCATCTTCATTCAAGCACATGACCTCATTAAGAGAATGGTTTTCACTCAGTTACTTTTCAGATGGTATCATCATGCATGTCAGTCACTGTTACCCAGGAACCAATGACAAGACCATCATTGTGTAGCAGTATTTGAAGGAAAAGAAACAGTGGGAGGGTGTTTCTTAGGAAATTCTGTATCACATAGCTGCTGGCATCACTGAGAAATCTTTAAGAGAAGAATAATATATTGGCCTGGATTTGTGTTTCTGTTTCTGTTAGACTTTTGTTAGACTTTTGCCTTCAAGAAAAGTGTTCCATGCAGTTCAGTCACAATGACAAGGTGGGTACACAATGCTTGAATTGGTACATCCAAAGGAGTAGGATATCGTAACCTAGCTTTGTGTCTGCCAAAAAATTTCAGCAAATGGGAAGACTGTAATTATCTTTTGTTCACTCCTGTAAGCAGCACATTTCTTCCTCATTTACTGCCAGATACAGGGGAACTAAGTAACAGTATCAATTTAATTGGCGACCTTCCTTCATGCAGTTGGCACCTTTGCTTCCAGTGAAGGTTAGCCTTTAGGTGTGGTCTCTTTCTTTTCTAGCACTTTCTGCAGGAGGACCTCCACAATTAGGAGGAATGTGTTACCATCATGTTTCTGCTTTAATAATTAGATAACTTTATTCCCCACAATAATTTCTCCATTAATAGCAAGCTGCAGGCTTTAACAGCTGCTCCCATACTGGATTCTGTAATCCTCAGAGTGGCATGCATGCACTCAAAATGTTCAGTAGTGCAAAATTGGGTCTGTAGTGTAAATAGATGACCATATAAACCACCTGGGATTTTCTCGTACACTTTCTGATGTGATGTAGACCTTTCATTTGGATGAATCTGGAGTGGTCCTTTAATGTTGATTTCTTGCATGTTAATTTTCCAGGGATTATTAGCTATTATTCCACAATGTGTATATGAGTGCATTCCAGCACTTCTCTTTGTGCTGTGCTCCACTTCTCTCCCCTGTCGCTTCTGTCCCAA
Source organism: Cetorhinus maximus (assembly GCF_964194155.1). Lineage (NCBI taxonomy): Eukaryota > Metazoa > Chordata > Chondrichthyes > Lamniformes > Cetorhinidae > Cetorhinus > Cetorhinus maximus. The sequence goes on along the minus strand of NC_135888.1, from coordinate 59,421,471 downwards.
CTATTCCACAGGTGGCCACACTCTGGTGCCTGCATGACCAAAGTTGCCTTTTTTCTGTATGTGATCCTCCACATTGAAGATTTGCAGGCCATTCAACTCTGGGTTGGTAAGCAGAACTATACTCTCACTGAACATGCACACAGCCTAACTTCCATCAGGGGTTGCTGGATTAGGATCAGGAAGAGGAGGGAGAACCTATCCCGAAGCACTGAGATCAATTGTAATGGGCTTGGCTAACTCAGCACAGACTGGGAGTTTGACCCCATGATCTTTTGGTCCATGTAACTCAGTACTGCCAATTCCCACATTTAACTTTGAACCCTTTAGGCTTGCTGAAGGGCAAGCTATTTAGCATTTGCACTACGCAATGATTTTTCTAATGTGTTAATTGGAAAGCCAGCCTTAACCACCACCCTGCATCCCCCCAACCTCCTTAAATAAATAAACAATGAATATCCTGTATATTTTAACCAGCGTTGACAACTCTGGTAAAAAAAATATTTGGGGAGAAAGGACATTTGTCATTTGACTATGAAAAAGGGTTCAGATTGTGTCTCCTCATGGTGTTTCCGCTCAAAAGCTCTGAAATGTGACACTGGCACTTCTCCACTTTCTCTATTTCATTCATCATCAGGGTTTCCTTTTCTCCAGTGGAAAGGAAAACAGTGTGCGGATATATGGCAGGAATTGTTTTGACTTGGAACTCAGGGCTCAGATAATTAAAAATTCCTCTCTCTAAACGTATCGTGGAAAGCACCAGTCTGTCTATTTAATAAAACTTTTTAAAAACATTTGCGCTTGCGCTCAGCCATCCCGAGGGTACTGTTTAAAATTCAGCTCCCTTGGCCTTTCAGTCCTTTTTGCCCTCCCCCTTCTGAAGAGTGCTGGGGAGTGGTTGTCCAGGTGCTGACAGCCCTCTGGTAGCCTTGTCCAAAAGGCGAATCTTCATGTGATAGTCTCACCTATGGGGTTTGATGGACTAGTTAGCTGGAGCAGCATTGCAGCCAAGAGCTAGATCCTGCCCACCTATGTGAATTTTCTAGGAGCTGCCGGGTGGTAAGGTTTTAAAATCGATGTTTGAAATAGTTATGTCGGCACACCCGTGAGCAAATCAGTTGTATTCCCCTTTGTTGCTGAAAGAAAAATCACAAAATGCACCAATTTCAGTCAGTGAATGCAGCATGACATTGTGGTCTAATGAATGACCTCTCAGCAATCAATGGCTGTTCTCAGCAACTGGAAATCAGCCCCCTCACCACCACCCCCATCTCCCCCCACCAACTGACTGTAAACTTTGTTTCTACTGAGCAAGTGAAAGGATGAAAAATGAACTGGAGCTGGAAACCAGATATCAGGGGAGTTTTCCGCCCATTAATTACAAGATATTTGGAAAGGAGAGCTTTTCTTTAAAGAAAAATTATTAAACAAACATAAAAATATTATTTACAAATGTACTTGACGTTAGTATTCCAGGTCACTCTGGTTACTAATGTCAGGTTTATATTACAGAACTGTTACTACTTGAAGTTGTTCTGTAATAAGCTGTGTTGCAATGGTTTGATAGTCACAAGCATTTTAATTTATTTCTTTCCTGCTGACTCAGGAAGTTATGTGCAGCCAGTAATGTCCCAGCTGCCTTGCTTATCTGTAGAGGCAGGTAGGGAGGTCAGAGCTGAGGCCATGTCTGATCCTGAAACTAGCTCCTATGTGCTTCTGGCTCTGTCTCCATGAACCTCATTGCCTCTTGATCAGGCTGAAACTAGTGGTGCTCAACCATGATGTCCAGTTCACCTTTCAATTCTATATCTGGCTCTTTGCCAAGGCTGTCTTCGTCCACCCCTGGAGCATTGCCCTGTCACACCCTTATCCCAAAGCTGCTGAAACCCTTTATGCTCATCTTCAATAGCTCTCCTTCTGGTCTCCATGCTTCACAAATATCAGCCAATCCAGAATTTGACAGCCTGCATCCTTTCTCAGGCGTTCTTCATACATACGAACATACGTACATATGAATTAAGAGCAGGAGGAGGCCACCCGGCTCCTCAAGCCTGCTCCACCATCCAATAAGATCATGGTTGATCTGATTTTAACCTCATATTCCTGCCTTTCCCCGATAATCTTTCACCCCCTTGCTTATCAAGAATCTATCTACCTCTGCCTTAAAGATATTCAAAGACTCTGCCTCAACCACCTTTTGAGGAAGAGAATTCCAAAATCTCACAACCCTTAGGGAGAAAAAAAAAATTCTCATCTCTGTCTTTAAATGGGCGACCCCTTATTTTTAAACAGTGACCCCTAGTTCTAGATTCTCCAACAAGAGGAAATATCTTTCCACATCCACCCTGTCAAGTCCTCTCATGATCTTATATGTTTCAATCAAGTCGCCACTTACCCTTCTAAACTCCAGTGGATACAAGCCTAGCCTGTCTAGCCTTTTCTCATAAGATAATCCATCCATTCCAGGTATTGATCTGGTAAACCTTCTCTGACCTGCCTCTAATGCAGTTACATCTTTCCTTATATAAGGAGACCAACACTGTACATAGTACTCCAGATGTGGTCTCACCAGTGCCCTGTATAATTGAAGCATAACCTCCTTATTCTTGTATTCAATTCTCCTTGCAATAAATGATAAGATTCTATGAGCTTTGTTAGTTACTTGCTGCCCCTGTGTACTAACCTTTTGCGAATCATGCACTAGGACACCCAGATCCCTCTGCATCTCAGAGCTCTGCAAGCTCTCACTGTTTAGATAATATGCCTCCTTTTTATTCATCCTGTCAAAATAGACAATCTCACATTTTCCTATATTATATTCCATTTGCCAAATCTTTGCCCACTCATGTAACCTATCTATATTTACATTCTCTTCACAACTTACTTTCCTACCTATCTTTGTGTCATCAGCAAATTTAGCAACCATACCATCAGTCCCTTCATCCGAATCATTTATATAAATTGTATAGAGTTGAGGCCCCAGCACTGATCCCTGTGGCACACCACTCATCACATCCTACAAACCAGAAAATGAGCCATTTATGCCTACTCTCTTGTTTCCTGTTAGCTAGCCAATCTTCTATCCATGCCAATATGTTACCCCCTACACCACGAGATTTTGTTTTCCACAATAACCTTTGATAACCTAATCAAATAACTTTTGAAAATCTAAGTACAGCACATCCACCAGTTCCCCTTTATCCATAACACCTGTTACTTCTTAAAAGAGCTTCAATAAATTGGTTAAACATGATCTCCCTTTCACAAAGTCATGTTGACACTGCCTGATTACCTTGAATTTATCTATGTGCTCTGTTATAATGTCTTTAATAATAGCTTCTAACATTTTCCCTATGACAGATATTAAGCTAACTGGCCTATAGTTTGCTGCTTTCAGTCTCCCTCCCTTTTTGAATAAAGGAATTACATTACCTATTTCCAATCTAATGGAGCCTTCCCCAAATCTAGTGAATTTTGGAAAATTAAAACCAACACATCAACAATCTCACTAGCCACTTCTTTTAAGACCTTGGGTGAAATCCATCAGGACCCGGGAACTTGTCAACCTACTGTTCCAACAATTCGCTAAGTATCACTTCCCTGGTGATTGTAATTTTGTAATTTTCTTGAGTTTCTCCCTCCCTTCCAATTCCTGGTTTACAGTTATTTCTGGGATGTTACTTATATCCTCTATAGTGAAGACCGATGCAAAATATCTATTCAAATTGTCTGCCATCCCCTTATTTTCCATTATTAATTTCCCAGACTTACTTTCTATAGGGCCAATGCTCTTCCCTTTTTAAAGTATATATAAAAACTCTTATTTTCTGTCTTTATATTTCTAGCTAGCTTTCTCTCGTACTCTAATTTTCCCCTCTTTATTAATCTTTTAGTCATTCTTTGCTGTTTTTTATATTCTTCCAATCTTCTGATCTGCCACCCATCTTTGCGCAATTATATGCTTTTTCTTTAAGCTTGATACTGCCTTCAACTTTTTAATTTTACCGCGGATGGTGGATCCTCCCCCTGGGATTTTTTTCTTTCTTGTTGCAATGTATCTATTCTGTGTATTCTGAAATATTTCTTTAAATGTCTACCATTGGATCTCTATTGACCTACCCCTTAACCTAAGTTGCCAGTTCACTTTCACTAGTTCTACTTTCATGCCCTTGTAATTTCCCTTATGTAAGTTTAAAATACTAGTGTTAGACCCAGTCTTCTCTCCCTCAGACTGAATGTAAAATTCAATCATATTATAATCACTGCTACGTAGGGGTGCCTTCACTATGAGGTCATTAATTAATTTTATCTCATTGTACAATAGCAGGTCCAGTGTTACCTACTCCCTGGTTGGCTCCAGGATGTGCTGATCTAAGAAATTATTCTGAAAACATTCTATGAATTTGTCATCTATGTTACCTTTGCCCATCTGGTTGTTCCAATCTACATGTATATTAAGATCCCCCGTGATAATTACCATTCCTTTCTGACAAGCTCCTGCTATTTCTTCTTTGATACCCTGTCCTACCTTGTGATTATTGTTAGGGGGCCTGTACACCACTCCCACAAGTGACATCTTGCCTTTATCATTCCTCCTCTCTACCCAAATTACTTCTATATCCTGGTTTGCTGCACTTAGGCCATCCTTCTCTACTGTGTTAATGTCATCTTTAATTAACAGAGCCACTCCTCCACCTTTTTCTAATTTCCTATCCTTCCTATAAGTCACATTCCCTTCAATGTTCATGTCCCAATCTATCCCATCCTGTAGCCATGTCTCTATAATGGCTATTAGATCATATTTATTTATCTCTATTTGCACTATTGGTTTATCTGTTTTGTTTCGAATGCTATGTGCATTCAGATACAGAGCCTTAGGTTTTGTCCTTTTATTATCTTTGTAACCTCTAGCCTTATCTATTGGTTTACTCTTCGACTTCTACTCCCTGTCCCTTCCTGTCATGGTCTGTTTATCATTTCCCAAATTAATACTTTCCTCTCTTGCCTTGTCTCTACTCTTTAATTTCCAACATCTTCCCACATTTGATCCCTTGCCCCCATGATTTAGTTTAAAACCATTTCTACTCCCCTAGTTATGTGATTCACAAGGACACTCGTCCCAGCATGGTTCAGGTGTAGACATCCCAACGGTACAGCCCCCACTTTACCCAGTACTGGTGCTAGCGCCCCACAAACTGGAACCCACGTCTGCCACACCCCCAGCCTTTAAGCCACACATTCATGTCTCTAATCTTATTTGCCCTATGCCAATATGCACGTGGCTCAGGTAATAATCCAGAGATTATTACCTTTGAGGTTCTGCTTCTTAATTTGGTGCCTAGCTCTTCACACTGACTATGTAGAACCTCTTTTCTTGCCCTACATATGTCATTGGTACCTACATGGATCACAACAACTGAAACCTCCCCCCCCACTTCAAGTTCCTCTCCAGTCCTGAGCAGACGTCCCGAACCTTGGAACCAGGCAGACAACGCAGCCTTCAGGCTGCAGAGAACAGTGTCAACCCCACTCACCATACTGTCCCCTACTATCACTACATTCATGTTTGCTCCCCTGCTTGAACGACTTCCTATACGGTGGTACATGGCCAGCCTGCTCATCCAGCTTGTAGACCTCGCTTTCATCCACAAAAGTTGTGAGCACTTCAAACCTGTTTGAGAATTGCAAAACCTGAGGGTCCTTCACTTCTGTCTGCTTAGTCCCTTTACCTGCCTCATGGTCACATCCTCCTGTCCCTCACTGCTAACCAACATGGGTGACCCTATTCTAAGAAGTGTGACCGTCTTCTGGAACAAAGTGTCCAGGTATTTCTCGTCCTTCCTTATGTTGCGCAGTGTCTGCAGTTTGGCTTCCAGATCAATAATCCTGATCCGAAATTCCTCTAGCTGCTTACGCTTTCACCTTCACCTAATGTCCCTTGCTCACCAAGATTCTTTCTGTTGTAGGGTGTTGGTTACAGTTCGGTAGGTCTGAAGAAGTCTTTGTAGTCATATATAGATTATCTGTAAGTCTTTATTGACTCTTGGATCTATTTACAAATATACAGTAAAGGGTACAATTTGTATTACTTTCTCTGCAAGTTCACCAAACCATTTTGAAAAGGTATTAATCTGGACTTTTCTGACTTTCTACTTTGACCTGATGTACTCCAGTATTTTGTAAATTCTCTTCTCAAGGATGCCAAATTTCCCATTAGGTTTGGTCCTTGGTTAAGTCCAAATTACTTTGGTAGAGTGGAATTGTGATTGATAGTTAAATTTTTAAAAGTATAGGCTCTACTTTAAGAAGTTTCTGAATTTCAGGATGGCGTCACCATTCACTTGGAGGCCAAGGGATTTCCTGCGCTTGCTGGTTTTGACAGGCTCCCTTACAATGGCAATCGTGCTCAGCTTGAAAGGAATTTTTATCAACGATGGCTGCCTGGAACCTGCAGAGCTTTTTTGAACAGTGTTTATGTTTAAAGTCACAAATTTGTTGAATTCTGGCTTTTGCTTGCCTTTAGCTGGCTTTTAAAATGTCATGATCCACCTGGAGCATTCAATTAATTATTTATAAATTTTTTGGACTGAGCTTGGATGCCAGTTGTTAAGGGGCCAACTTAGGGATCGGGATTTTAGTGATGGCTTTTTACAAACTGCACTTTTGATTCTGAAATTTTAAAGATTTCTCAGGACTTGCTGTAGCTTGGAATTTTAAAAGACCTAGCTTGCTCTTTCTAGGTCTGCTGACCCTGTGCTCTGGGGTTTGAAGCTGGACTTCCAAAGCAGTTGCAAAGGGGTCTTCTGCTGCAGTAAGGAGTTTTAAATCTCTGCCTTCGGGTTCCAAGCCTTTCTTTGGAGCTTTTTCTTGGTGATGTTTCCTCTGCGCTGTGGTTCTGGAGCTTCTTTTCAGGTCAGACTGCTTTGCTGAATTTTTTGTCAGTCTTCTAGCATTTTAGTTTCTCACTGCATTTTTTGCGATGTTTTGGGTTTTTCCACAAGCTGCCACCATGTGGTAGGGTGTTGGTTACAGTTCAGTAGGTCTGAAAAAGTCTTTGTAGTCATATGTAGGTTAACTGTAAGTCTTTATAGACTCTTAGAACTATCTACAAATATACAGTAAAGGGTACAAGCAAGGAGCTGTCTCCATGTCCATCTAGTGTAGATGGTGTAGTGGATAGACAGTGCAGCCTGTAGAAAGTGACATGAACCGAAAAGCCTGACCATACCTTGGGTAGTGCAAAGGATTCTGGCTGTGGTTCCAGGGTGAATATCCGTGAGTTAAAGGATTACCTGTGGTTATAGTTAGAATATCAGCATCCTGCACTATTATCACCAGTTTTATCTAGACTATCAGTTATATTTATGCTGCTTATAAGGGGAATCTGAGTGTTACCATTATTATGATCAGTTATCAGTGTAATTTCAGTGTGTTACCATAAGTTACTAGTGGAACCTGTCCAGCATTCAACTGCCCCTGGGTGTGGGTCATGTGCTCTCTTATATCACAGTGTGGGCGGTGCTGTACTCAGTCCCACATTAACTCTGTATGTGCCAATCCTTATACTAGACCTTTGACAACACCTTCCAAAAAAGCCATGAACTCTGCCACCTAGAAGGACAAAGGCAGCAGATGCATGCGAAAACCACCATCTGAAATGTTTCCTCCAAGCCACACACCATCCTGACTTGGAACTATATTGCCGCTCCTTCACTGTCACTGGATCAAAATCCTGGAACTCCCTTTCTTAACAGCGCTGTGGGTGTATGTACACTAGATGGACTGCAGCAATTCAGGAAGACAGCTCACCATCACCTTCCCAAGAACAATTAGTGATGGCAACAAATGCTGGCCTAACTAGCAACACTCTCAGCCTATGAACAAAAAACAAAATGACTGCCAACTCTGGTTGGAAGCATTTCTGGAGGTTTGATCACGTGATGTTTTGGGCCACATGACATTTGATCACGTGATGGCTGTTTACCTGACATATGGGCTCATGACTTCAACAAATGTTGCTGCATTTAACTTATAAAGGTTGAGTGCACTGTAACTGGTTTTATGCTTGTGGTTTTGCACCAGCAGCTGTTGTGCAAGAGGTTCCAAGTACTAGGTGCTACATATGAGCAGGAAAATTGGGGAAACCAAGGGTGGGAAATGGGAAATCAAAGGTAGGGAAGAAGGGAAACCAAAAGCAGGGAAGAGGGATAACCAAATATTGGAGGAGCGTTTTGCTGAGGGGAAATCTGATATGGGGTGAAACTTTGATTCCACTAGTAACTTATGATAGCACACTGAAATTGCAGTGATAACTAATAGTAATAATGGTAACACTCAGATTCCCCATATGACCGACAGGCCCTACTGTCTATCTGTCTCCTTAAAAAATAATTTGGACTCAAATTCCATGTGAATGTGACAACTCTGAGCTGGGAATTTCATTCTAGTATTTGATGGAGCATTGGAACCATTTTTGGTTTGGGAACCCGAACGCAAGGAGAATGGGCCTTCCAGATGTTCTTTCTGGAAAGTGACCAATTAAGGGTTCGTCTCTGTGCCCCCCAACCAATTAAGGAAGGCGGGTGGGCAGGATGACATGGCTACTTCATCAGGAGATTGGCTTCTGCTTAAAGGGACATTGGCATGTTGCAGGGAAGCTCACCAGCAGTTAGGCTGCAGCACCTACAGGAATGGAGAGGGGACCTGGGAAGGCTCCCTTTTCCCAGTCTCCATCGTTAAAACCCCATTTCCCAAGTCTCCTAGAGCTGTCGTTCCACAGCCTCCTTTCCTCCCAGACCCCTCATTCTCCGACCCAATTTCACCTCCCACTTTCTCATCCCATTCCCTCATCTCCATTACTCTCTTGTAGCACAAACCCTCCTCTTCTGTTTGCTGGTACCACCCAGATTCATGAGCCTTCGAAATCTAGCCCCATCTTGACTGCACACCAGCTGGTGACATCACCGAGCTGGAGGTTTCTGGTGATGCCACAGAGCTGGCAGGGATGGGGGCATTGTGCAGGAAAGTTAAAATGCAGCTCTTCAGGGCTACTGGATACCCTGTTCCCTCACTAAATTGCACTTGCTCCCCGTGTGCTAGCTAATCGCCATTTTGAATCAGTGGGAGCAGTTTCACTTCTAGATCAGAGAGATGTGATCTCAAGGCCTATCCCTAGGATCTGAGTGTATCATGTAGCCTGACACTTTGGTGCAGTACTGTGAGAGTTTTGCATTGTTGGAGGTGCTGTCTTTCAGATAAGTCTTTCAGATGAGATGTTAATCCAAAGCTTTGACTGCCTGCTCAGTTGGATTTTAAAAGATCTAATGGTTCCAAATGAGGAAGAACTCTCCCATATACTAACCAAAATGTATCCCTCAGCCACCTACATAGCAACATTGGTGGCACTTCAAGCTTCTGTGATCGGTTATGATGATCTGTTCTGACAATGCTATCAGTGCTTCTGCCATGTCTTCCATTTCCTCAATTGAGGATTCCCATGCACCATGGCTATCAAAGCCCTGGACCGTATCCATCCCATTTCCCACACTTCTGCTTTCACCTCCTTCCCCCCAGATCCTCTTTCACCCCAACAGCCTACACATGCTCTGCCATTTCCTCCACCTCCAGGATAACGCCATCACTAACTGCCAATTTCTTTCTGCCAGTTCTAGGTTACCACTTTCTTCCCCTCCTTCTAAAACCCAGTCTTTTTGATCTTTGGTGTCCTTGCTTCTACTGCCCCATTTCCTCTTTGCGATATATCTTGTTCTATTATATGAATGGTGCTATATAATTGTAAGTTGATCCTATCCTCTAGCAACATCTACACACTAGAAAGAGGACAGGAGCAAGAACCTGGCTGAGCTTCTTTCCCCAAGCCCAGTGACAGTGATGACAATTGTCGAAACCCTATGAATGAGATCAGATAACTCAACACTGAACAGAGATCCAATGTGGGAAATTTGTGATTTTTGTGGCTTTTAGGAAATTGTGCTGTGCATTTACTTACTGATCCCTGGAAGGATTGCATAAAGATTTATGTATATTTACACAAATGAGGGAAGTCGTGCTTTACTTACTGCAGTGCCACTTATTTCATGCACACAGGTTTTTGTTCCTGCATACATCAACAGGAAAGGATTCTACTTTCTCTGTATGCAGCTCTTTGCAACTGGCAGCATACCAGAGAGACTGTTCACTTTCCTGGAAACTGCCAAGGTGCTTTCTTTTTTTTTTGGACACACATAGGAGTGCCTTTGCCTGTGCAGTCTGGTTTTGGGGTATTAATGGATGGATGCTGTGCACTTGTGTGAACAGTCTCTCCAATATCGCACCTCTCCGTTGTTTGTCAGTTGGTTTTACTGAGAAGCAAAGGTGACAAGCAGTCCAAATTGGGAAGCTGTTGTTCCTCATTCAGAAAGGCACAGTTGATTAAGCTGATGGTAACAGGAAAAGAGAAATGAATAACGTTGTAGGGTATTGGATGCCATTCGGTAGGCCTTAATGAAGTCTTCATAGTTTTAAGTAGGTTAATTGTATGTATTTATTAACTATAAGAACTATGTACGTATGAAATTAATAGCACAAGTGTCTCAGTCCATGTTTCAGTGACAATAACAGTAAGGTTTCCAACAGACATCTAGGCTTTTGCCTGCTTTGCTAAAAGTGATACATGTTACACCATGAAACATCCTCCTTGTTAAATGCGTACCACCATTGATGTTGTGGTGTTGAGCCATACTGACCAACATGACCCATATGTATTTTCTGAATCAGACAATTTTATCTAGGATTTGGTAACATTGTTACAATGGGTTTCAGCAACTTCAATTCGTTTAGAAGTGAAGAGAATGTTTGTTATTAATGAATGCTGACAAGGGCAGGCTCAGCCCGTGCTTCCCAATATTTCACAGCATTTAAGGCACTCTAACAATGCAAGTTGTTGTTGACTCACTTACTGGTTCCTAGCTGCAATACCTGGTGCAAAGTGTGCAGATAATGCACAGCCTCTGCTTTGCATATTCTATATCTAGAATCAACATGTAAGCTAGCTAGCACTGTTTCAGCACAAAATTTCAGCTTGCCACATCCTGTTTTCTGACCCTTGTCCCCTCACGCAATGACATATTTACAATGCGTAGCTTGTGCAAGGTTTTCTTCAGGCAAACCAGTTGGCTTGAAGCATTTTCTTGGTTTTACAGAAGCTGACAGGATGGGAGGAGGGGTTTGGCCTTATAGTAACTGAACAACCTGCAGTGCTATTTTCAAAATTTAACTTATTCTTTATCTGTCCATGTTGTCAGGGAGATAAGCAGCTGAGTCAGTGTGCTGAATCATTTCCTGATAACAAGAGTAGCACTGGCCAGCCATTGCAGTAAGTGTACGGTATGCTGCCTGTGTATTATGGTGTTAACTCCCCCAGGCTGACCCAGCTCTCCTGATAGAATTATAGAAATGTGATGGTGCTATTACTTCTGCTGGTGTGGAGACCTCAACTGAAAAGGTCTCACTGTGTTTCTGGAGGCAAACACAAACTTCAGTGGTGTTGGCTGTCATTTTCTTTCAGTATAGACCACAGCTAGAGCTTTACAAATGTAGCTTGAAGATTGCCAGCTTGGCTTAGTTGATATGCCTCTTGTCTCTGAGTGAGAAAGCGGTAGGCTTAAGTCTGACTCCAGATCTTCAGCACAAAAATCAAGGCTGGCATTTAGTAGCAATGAATGAGGGCTGCATTGTTAGATCAGGCTGGAAACAAGGCCCTGTTGAGGTTGGCAAAAATCCAATGGCACTTTTTTTGAAGAAGAACAGAAAGTTCTTCAAGTATCCTGCCAAGAATTCATCCCTCACTCAACGCTATCTAAACAGATTTAATATTTATCTAATTTCTGTTTTATGGGATCTTGCCATGCACAAATTAGTGGCTGCATTTGCCTATATAACAGTGACTGCACTTCAAAAGTAGTGCTTTAGGATGCCGTGAGAACGTGAGTGGTGTTATATAAGTGTAAGTACATTTTCACTTTTTTGTTTTAATATTGCTGTGAGATTGGCCCCATGCTGGAAAAGGGAATCCCAGGCCACCATCAAATTTGCACACGGGGCTGGATTTTCCCTGCAAGCTTTCAAAAATAGTGTCCGGGACCCAATTCCGGGATTCCCGACCCTATCCCTGGGATTTCTGATTTTCACCAGGGCCATTTAGGAGTGAGGCTGTTTCGGGTCGTGAGCCTACACCGTGCATTCCCATCCTGGCCGCTCCATTGTGAGGGTAGGCATGTCCTAGACCTCTACAATTTTCATAGAGTCAGGCCAACTTTTCAAATAGTCGTGATTCATAGCACCTCAGATGTGTCATGAACCGTAGTCTGCGTGAGGGAACTTTTTGATAGGTAAATTCAAATGGTCCTCCTCATGTCCCCCAACAAGCCAAGGGATGCCCCCCATCACTCTCCATGGTCCCTCATGCCACTCATGTCAAGCTATGGGACTTCCATGTCCATTCATCCACATTATACCGTATAGAACCAATGAACAGTGTCAATGGTGACAGTAGGATGCGTTAAAAAAAACTCTAAAAAGCACTCTGATAACTTTCCACTTACTTAAAAATACTCTTTTTCACTACAGGCCAATAAAAGTGTCAATCATCCAGACCCTTTAAAGTATTGATAGCAGAAACTGCAAGCACTTGAAACCTCTTTTGTTTTGCAAGTAAACATTGTGCAATTGACAGCATATATCAGAAAACTAGATATGACAAACAAGCAATGTTTTTCCTGGGCTCAGGTGTTTCAACAGTTTAATGGATTTCTGGGCTCTCAGCCAAGCCTCATTATGTATTCTTGGCATGGGAGGTATGAGGGGCCATAGGGGATGAGTGGAGGCCATACCTTGGCCTGGGGGGCATGAGGTGCCATGGGGTGGGCATGGGCATAAGGCGACATGAATGGGACATGAGTGTGTGTGGGGGGGGTGAAGGGGTATCAGGGGAGAGGGCTAAAGGGCTTTACTTTTTTCATTTAACTGGGATGAAGACCCCCAGTATCCAGGTGGGCCTTTTAAAAAGCCTGCCTCACCACATAGCAACCCTGTGGCTGCTTCTGTGCTCTTTCCTCAGTCGGCTGGCCCGACTGCAGCCAGCACCTGCCCTGTCACTGCCCCCCCGCCCCCCTGCACACTGCACAATGAAAGTCCTGCCCTTGCTCGGTGGGGTGCTGAGCCAGAAAATTTGCCAGCTCCTGCCACCCGCCTGAGAGATGAAAACCCATCCCATGGAAACATGAAATATTTTTCCCTCAGTGGTTCAGCGTGCCAACAGAGCTGGTGGCTGAGCCATATTGACCAGGGAGGTTTCCACATCTGATTCTCCAGTCTATGCTGAGTTCGCTGATCAGATACAGGGCAGCCTGGCGTGCTACATTTGACCTCAGCACCCTGGAATAGCGGGAAAGAATTGACGAGCGAACCCTACCTAAATATTCAGTCACTTGGAGAGCATAGCCTCTCAGTTTTACAATCTGCTGATTTCACTGTCAAGATTTATACATGAAGGAGTACTGGATGACAGTTTGGATGGCAATCCAACAGGAATTAATACCTTTCACAGCAGACAGAAAATAACATAACATAGCCCTGCTATAACACTATATGGCCAGTCATTGCTAGAGGAATGTGGATGGGCCAGGTATGCAGTCCATTCCCATTCCCAGAGTGAATGAAGCATTGATATTTGCCCCACCTTGCTCATATAAAAGCATAGCTGTCATGACTTGCACAACTGTCACACTCTCACAACAGCGACGTGCCAGGCTAGTGATGTTCAAAATTCTTTTAAAAAATATTCAGCTGTACAGAGATGATGAGGTGACAGCTGCATTACTGGTAGAATCCAGAGCAAAGAGTTCAGGAAGGTCAGCAAATAAGCGTACCAAACAAAACACGTTGAGGTTGGCAGCGTTCACCATTAATTTATGAGTCTCTTTAAAATCACATCAGGGACTCTGGTTTCAGGTTTTTTTGCAGGTCCTCTGATTTCATTCTTCCTTGTCCATAAGAAAAATAAGCATTATTTTGGAGCTTTGTTATCTTATCTTAAATATATCACCCAAACGTATGAGATAATGCTATACCTTATGGCTGTCTCTTGAATGTGATCTGGTTAGCTAAACTAATTATTCTTTAAAAAAAAATTAATTAATGGGTTGTGGGCTTCGCTAGATAGGCAGGCATTTATTGCCCATCCCTAATTGCCCTAGAGAAGGTGGTCGTGAGCTGCCTTCTTGAACCGCTGCAGTCCATGGGGTGTAGGTACACCCACAGTGCTGTTAGGGAGGGAATTCCAGGATTTTGACCCAGCGACAGTGAAGGAATGGTGATATATTTCCAAATCAGGATGGCGAGTGGCTTGAAAGTGTACTTCCAGGTGGTGGAACTTCCCATGTGTCTGATGCCCTTGTCCTTCTGGATGACAGCGGTCGTGGGTTTGGAAGATGCTGTCTAAGGAACTTTGGTGAGTTTCTGCAGTGCCATCTTGTAGATGGTACACACTGCTACCACTGTTCAACAAGAAGGACAAGGGCATCAGACACATGGGAACACCACCACCCGGAAGTACCCCTTCAAGCCACTCACCATCCTGATTTGGAAATATATCCCCGTTCCTTCATTGTCAACAATGGCGGAGGGAGTGAATGTTTGTGGATGTGGTGCCAATGTAGTGGGCTGCTTTGTCCTGAATGGTTTCAAGCTTCTTGAGCGTTGTGGCAGCTGCACTCATCCAGGCAAGTGGAGAGTATTCCATCACACTCCTGACTTGTGCCTCGTAGGTGGTGAACAGGATTTGGGGAATCAAGAGTTGAGTTACTCATCGCAGGATTCCTAGCCTCTGACCTGCTCTTGTAGCCACAGTATTTATTTGGCTACTCCAGTACAGTTTCTGGTCAACGGTAACCCCCAAGATATTGATAATGGGGGATTCAATTATGGTAATGCCATTGAATGCCAAGGAGAGATGTTTAGATGCTCTCTTGTTGGAGGTGGTCATTGCCCGGCACTTTTGTGGCACAATGTTGCTTGCCACTTGTCAGCCCAAACCTGGTTATTGTCCAGGTCTTGCTGCATTTGGACATAGACTGTTTCAATATCTGAGGAGTCACGAATGGTGCTGAACGTTGTGCAATCATCAAGAACATCCCCACTTCTGACCTTATGATGGAAAGAAGGTCATTGATGAAGCAGCTGAAGATGGTTGGGCTGAGGACACTACCCTGAGGAACTCCTGCAGTGATGTCCTGGAACTGAGGTGACTGACCTCCAACAACCACAACCATCTTCCTTTGTCTTTCGTATGAGTCCAGCCAGCAGAGAGTTCCCCCCCTGATTCCCATTGATGCCAGTTTTGCTAGGGCTCCTTGATGCCACATTCAGTCAAATACCACCTTGACGTAAAGGGCAGTCACTCTCACCTCACCTCTGGAGTTCAGCTCTTTTGTCCGTGTTCTGGAGCACAAGTCTTCAGTACAATTGCCGGAATATTGTCAAGGCCCACAGCCTTTGCAGTACCCAGTGCTTTCAGCCATTTCTTGATATCACGTGGAGTGAATCAAATTGGCTTGAGACTGGCATCTGTCATGCTGGGGACCTCTGGAGGAAGCCAAGATGGGTCATCTACTCAGCACTTCTGGCTGAAGATTGTAGCAAATGCTTCAGCCTTATCTTTTGCATTGATGTGCTGGGCTCCTCCATCATTGCAGATGGAGATATTTATGAAGCCTCCTCCTCCAGTGAATTGTTTAATTGTCCGCCATTCACGACTGGATGTGGCAGAACTGCAGAGCTTAGATCTGATCTGTTGGTAGTGAAATCGCTTAGCCCTGTCTATCACTTGCTGCCTATGCTGTTTGGCATACAAGTAGTCCTGTGTTGTCGCTTCACAGCTTAACACCTCATTTTTAGGTATGCTTGGTGCTGCTTCTGGCATGCCCTCCTGCACTCTTCATTGAACCAGGGTTGATCCCCTGGCTTGGTGGTAATGGTAGAGTGGGGGATGTGCCGGGCCATGAGGTTATTGATTGTTGTTGAGTACAATTCTGCTGCTGCTGATGGCCCACAGTGCCTCATGATTGCCCAGTTTTGAGATGCTAGATCTGTTTAAAATCTATCCCATTTACCACACTGGTAGTGCCACACAACACGATGGATAGTATCCTCATTGTGAAAGCAGGACTTCGCCTCCACAAGGACGGTGCAGTGGTCATTCCTACCGACACTGTCATGGACAGATGCATCTGTGGCAGACAAACTGGTGAGGATGAGGTCAAGTATGTTTTTCCCACTGGTTGGTTCCCTCACTACCTGCTGCAGACCCAGTCTAGTGGCTATGTCCTTTGGGACTCGGCCAGCTCGGTCAGTAGTGGTGCTACCAAGCCACTCTTGATGATGGACATTGAAGTCCCCCTCCTAGAGTACATTCTGTGCCCTTGTCACCCTCAGTGCTTCCTCCAAGTGGTATTTAACATGGAGGAGCACTGATTCATCAGCTGAGGAAGGGCGGTACATGGTAATCGGCAGGAGGTTTCCTTGCTCACGTTTGAGCTGATGCCATGAGACTTCATGGGGTCCAGAGTCGATGTTGAGGACTCCCAGGGCAACTTCCTCCCGACTGTGTACCACTGTGCCACCACCTCTGCTGGGTCTGTCCTACTGGTGGGACAGAAATACCCAGGGATGGTGATGGTGGAGTCTGGGACATTATTTGCAAGGTATGATTCTGTGAGGGTGACAATGTCAGGCTGTTGCTTGTTTAGTCTGTGAACAGTTCTCCCAATTTCAGCACTAGCCCCTAAGTGTTCGTAAAGAGGACTTTGCAGGGTCAACAAGGCTGAGATTGCCGTTGTCATTTCAACCAGATTAATAAAAATTGGCATCAACCTGGCTGCCTATAACAATATTTTTTGAAGATTTACCCTTATAGACAGTAATGAAAGCCTGTGCAGATCCATTCAGCGTCTTGTGAGAATATGTTCTTTAGCAAGGAACTTGTTACAAATGTGAAACAATCTGTGTTATAGTTGGAGATCATAGCACTTTCCTGATGGATTAGTCAATAAATGTAGGTTATTGAATCAAATACACCAGCAAAGTCCAATGCTCGATCTCAGTGAATGCTAAATTAGCTGCCCATAGCTTTTGAGACAATGAGGGTGCTACAGTTATCCTCAGTATGTATCCAGAAGGTTGGGTTGGGCACAGAGCTCCTGCTCTTACTGATGCAGGTGATGCTAGGAGCAGCATCAGCTGTGTTGTGCATCATGATTTTTTATGCTGCCCAAAACTCACCAACTGGTGTTATGCACGAAGAGCATGCATTGAGCGGAAAACTGGAGGATGGCTGACACTATTCCTTAGCATTAGTACCTTCTGGAAAGAAGGGGAGACCACTGGAAGTGAAATAAAGGCTGTGTTTCAGAATAATGCAATGGATTATAACAAGGAATGGGAGGATACTCAATGGAAAGTCATTGAATGGTGTGGATAAACATAGAGATCTGGGGTTTAATACATATTCCCTGGAATGGTGAGGCAGATAGGTGAAGTTATAAAAAGGACTTTGGTATTTTGGGCTCAAGAATGAAGAAGTAATTGACAAATTTGTATAAAATATTAATTAAGCCACAGTTACAGTATTGCGCACAGTCTTGGATGTACCATTATAGGGGAGAGAATGAAGCCATTGAGAGTGCATAACAGATTCACCAAGATGATACTGGGAATGGGAAAATATAGTTATGAGTAAGGACTGTATGCTTTGGATCAGAGAAAGAAAAAGTGAGATTTAATGCAGGTTTACAAAATTATGAAGGGTTGTGTTAGACTAAATAGCGAAAAGAATATTTCACCACAAAAACAAAAATACCTGGAAAAACTCAGCAGGTCTGACAGCATCTGCGGAGAAGGATAAAGTTGATGTTTTGAGTCCGTATTGGTATTTTGGACTCAAGGCTGAAGAAGTAATTGATAAATTTGTACAAAATATTAATTAAGCCACAGTTACAGTATTGCGCACAGTCTTGGATGTACCATTATAGAGAAGAGAATGAAGCCATTGAGAGTGCTCACCATTCCAGGGAATATGTATTAAACCCTCAGATCTCTATGTTTATCCACACCCTTCAATGTCTTTCCATTGAGTGTCCTCCCATTCCTTGTTATAATCCATTGCATTGTTCTGAAACAGCCTTTATTTCACTTCCAGTGGCCTCCTCTTCTTTCTGGAAGGTACTAATGCTAAGAATATTTCCTTTGGTTGGGGACTCAGTAGCAAGCGGTCATCAATTTAAAATTGTCATTAAAAGGTGAGGAGATAAAAGAAGTTTAGAAAAATGTTTTACACAGCTTCTCAGTGGAAGACACCACTGGAAGTGTTTGATTCAGAGATGTGGTCATGGTTAGTTAAATGTTTGAAGCAGAGGAAGATACCAAACTATGTGGTAAGAGCAAGGCAGTGGGTTTAGATTTGGATTGGTCCAAGAAAGAGCTGGCACAGATATGAAGGGCTGAATGGATCACTTCTATGCTATAAGCTTCTAAAGTTCAAAATGGACAAGACCAAAGGTTTACATTTTCACAGAAGAATGCTTGGAACCATGGAATTCCCAAAACATTGATTAAAAATCCTAGAATCCCAAATAATGAAAACCAAGTTTGAATTATTCAATCACCAGTGGCCCTGAAAACATGAAAAATGGAACAGTCCAAAGTCCAAACTAATCCTTTTCTCCCTACGGGTGTTAACTGACCTGCTGTGTGTTTATAGCTATATTCCAATTTCCAGCAAGTGCAGTTTTTCTTCCCCTTTTTATTGCTCCCGAACACAGATCTTCTTGAAGATTTTTCTATTCAGTAAGCACCTTGCATTAATCAGGGATCATGGTAAACCAAGACCTAGTGAGACTATAAAATTGTTAAATGGAGAACAAAGTGATGAAAAAGTCTGAGTTCTCCAATAATATTTAAATAATGCAGGTGAAGGGGTTGAGCTCTGAAATGTAGTGTACATTCTGAAAGCAAACATGCCTAGGTAGTGCAAGTACACTCAAGTATGGGTTAATAATCTGACTGAACAAAACTATAAAGTACTCCTTGATCTTATTCAAAATAGTTAACCAATGCATGGTCTTGCTTTAGCTTGATGTAGTATCTGAAATGGTGGTGCAGTGCTGATATAATTCAGGACCTTTATTAAAGGGCTTGAAACTGGTGGATTGGAATGTTTCCAGTTCAATGGTGAATAGATCTGGCAACTTGGAAGAGGAACAATGAAAATCCATGCCACATTTGGATCAATGGACACCTCTCCTGGAAAACCAAAGATTCACAGGAGTTGGCATTTATTGACACGGCAATATCAGAAACTGTGCCTCATAATTGACATCCAAAGTGAATTTGAAAAGTTGTACACACGCGGCTCAAATATTTCATGCTGCTTATGTGTGTGTGTCTATATATAAAATGAAGTTGTTAGTTACGTATCAAGGAGTGAAGATGTTGATTTATGAGTTGCATATCTGAGTTTACACTGCCTACAAATAATTAGAGAATACAAACAAAGGAAAAGTGGAAGTCTGTGAAGGCAACAGTGGAAAATAATGACAAGTTCTTGACTGCCTCATGAACAATGCTTTGCAAAGCCTGTGAAGGATTGATTTTTGGTAACAGTCAAATATAGAACTGTACAAGGTTGATGCAGAGTCCCACAGAGAGTAATGCTATAGACAGAAAGACTCACAGTGGCAAGAGTGTCTATCTGTACAAAAATGTGAGTTGACAAGAGACAGCACTTAACTCACCGCGAGTCTTTCACCCAAGGGACCCAACTCACTTACAGTTGCACATTCAATGAAACCATCCATGGATAAAGAGATGCCTGAATAGGAGCACCATTTGGCAATCAGATATTTCAGAAACTATTTAGCTTTTTGCTGATGAGCCATGTCAGAAGCTGGCATGCGCTTTTCTACAAAACTGTTGAAGCTTTGATAAAGTATTAAAAAGTGCTGATCCCGCCAAGAGCTTTTTTTTTTTAAAACATTAGGAGCAAATGGCATCTTTAGCTGGGTTGAATAATGAAAGGGAGAAAGTCAAAGAAAACCAATCTTTTGACCAAAGAAGATTTAATAATTCCACAGTTCTGCAATGCAATCTTTCAATTGTCTTTTCTGCATTTTCCACTGTACATTTTTTTCCTTTGGGGTTTGGGGAAGAACGTTGTGATGCTTGAGAAATGTGAAGGTAGTCCACTCTTTATTCAAATTGCTTAATTCAAATTTTCTGGTAATTTTCACTTTGCTGTGTTTTTACATTGCTTTGATTAGAATTATAGGATAATTGTTTTTTTTAAGTACATGAAATGACTTATTTACCAGGAACAGTCTATATTTGTGTCCACAGACTACAAAACGTGGTGTCTTATAGTTCTCCCTAGGAAAATATTCTACTTCCTAAAGTCAAGGGATTGACAATCTAATCCTAGCTGGCCCAATAGTTTAGTGAGTAAATGTGTGACCTGATGTGGTTCCAGGTCATTCAGACATCAAAACTCTCAGGTTTTATTCACATTTTGTGAAGAATTAATTGGTTTCAAATAGGTTGGGGGGAGTGGGGGTTGGGGAGGGGCATGTGTTGGGGAAGGTGCAGGAGCAGGGTTGGGTGCAGTAAAAGTGAATGTGTTGGAGGAGGTGCAGGAGCAGGGTTGGGTGCAGTAATAGTGAATGTGTTGGGGAAGGTGCAGGAGCAGGGTTGGGTGCAGTAATAGTGAATGTGTTGGGGAAGGTGCAGGAGCAGGGTTTGGTGCAGTAATAGTGAATGTGTTGGGGAAGGTGCAGGAGCAGGGTTGGGTGCAGTAATAGTGAATGTGTTGGGGAAGGTGCAGGAGCAGGGTTTGGTGCAGTAATAGTGAATGTGTTGGGGAAGGTGCAGGAGCAGGGTTTGGTGCAGTAATAGTGAATGTGTTGGGGAAGGTGCAGGAGCAGGGTTGGTGCGGGAATAGTGCTACAATTGCCCTCACTGCCCCTGGGTTAAGGAGAGGAAATTATATATTAAGCTAGGGTTCCCACTTCCAATCATTATCCAGTGATACCTGCTGGGAAAGTGTGCACATGCAGCTAATGGGTATAGACAGGACCAGGCTTTGTCTGTGATACCACCTGTCATAAGATCACCTAATCACTCTGAAGGCCCACTTTAAGAATGGCCAGTTGAGTGAAATATTGAAGGGCGGTTGACACGGATAGAACCATATCTTAAAATCATTTAATGCCTAAAAGAGGTTAAGGGAGAAAAGGGCAGGAAACTATGGGGTTTTTTTGGAGTTTAGAAAACTTATTTCCTTATTTGACCAACATAGTTAAAAAGATTGAGGTCCATTCATCAATATCAGATTTTTTTTTGTTGCTATAAACCTTTGCTACATCCACATTTTTATTCTCTCGGTACAGATTGATCTATCAGATATATGAGGAATATTCTCATTTTAAGAAACAGCTGCCTTTTTGATGGGTCCAGCACTGCTTTTTCTGAAGCTATGAAAGATTTATGTTAAGATTCTCCAGGCAGCAGAAATCTAAGTAGAGTGAAGGCTTCATAAGATGAACTCTAATTTACCAAAAAAAACCATTTTTATTAACATGAATTTGCTCTTATTATAGATTCAGGGGAGGATACCCAGTGGGATACTGAATCTGATCGTTCACAACTGACAAAAAGCCATGATGGGGTTATGAACGCCGTCCCCGTGATTGGAATATATTTGGAATTGCACTGTTTTCCATTGTCATATGCAGGAATATATTTTAAAAGTAAAATAATAAAGTTTTATCTACCCACAACTTAGTTTTCAGGGCACAGAAGGTGCTTTGGAATGCATCACATCAGGCAACCCTTACTCTCTTCAGATAAGACTTGTCAGCATATTGCAAACTCTCTAAATGGAGATTAATTATGATTTTCACAGGATCATTCCTATTTTTCTCTGGTGGTAAGGAAGCTGCAGTTGACTGATCAATTACTACTGCTGAAAAATGTCTGTGTGTTTGTGTGTGCTGATTGGGTGAGGTCAGGATCCAACTTGGCTATGATGACAATGCCCCTCCACAGCTTGCCCCTCTCCCCTGCCCCACCCAATTCTTGATTGACCTGTTGTCACTCAATGGCAGTGTTCACAAGTAAAGAATGGCCATTTGGGCAAGGTTTCAGTGACCCATTACTGCCTGTCAAACTAACCTCAAACAAGAGTACGAGAGGAGTGTTTTTGAGTGGGAAAGTCCATTGACTTCGGCGGGACAGTAAAAGGCCCTCGGCATAAAATTCTGCCCTAGGAACTAAACCTTGTGAGTTAAATATTGCCTTTGACTTAGTAGACCATCTAGGAACTCGTCTGACTGCTTTAAGTATTACATTAAACCTAAACTTCTTTGATTTAAAGTAGGTGAATTCTCTGTCTCACAAATGCCATGAAATTACTTTCACTGACATGTGGTTAGGTCAGAGTCTAAAGTCTACCTGTTAAATATGTTTCCTTATCCATCACCTGTTTCAAGCTGTTATTAGGAGTTTGATTTCAGGAATGAATGGTCACAACACTTATACAACTGCAGCACCTGCTCCCCAGGATTCATGCCAGTCACAGAACTAACCACAAAGTGCAGAGTTCAGTAGTGTTATGATGGATTTGTGAAAGTAGCCCTTATGATTGCAATGTATACAGCATTGCACTGTTTTCTTTGTCAATATGAAGGTTGCACAGATCAAGAGCTCCTGAAGTTGACCTCAACTACAAGGCCTTGTGTGTACCTGTTACAGTTGATGACTTTTTCAGAGCCTGGGCATGATGGCTCCATGCCAGGATGACACTATCCAAGCTCAAGGACCAGTGGCAGAATCTTAATGCTCTATAATATTATGAAGGAAGCAACAACCTACTTAAATCAGGTCTTCTTTTATGCCAGGAACACAAAAGGTGTTGCAATTGCATTTTGTATTGGACATTTTGTACGGAAATGCTCTTGAGGATTTTCACATGCTTTTTTTGTCCTTGTTGACTCTGTTCCTTAAAGTGCCATCAACTGGAATCCTATCCTTGATGTATAGAGCTTCAGTAGAAGGTTTACCTAGCATCATTTGCTGAACCAGGCTGGATATAATGCTGTGACTGGCTCACTGATGTCCCAGTGTAATTTCCCTGAGTCTATTTCTGTTCCCAATCAACACCATGATGAGCTACACGAGGCAACAGTTATTGTGACAGTTTTTGTTAAAGGCACTGTCCATTGTATTACTAAGCTGTATACTCCTGAAGATCCAAAATATGACTACTGGTCTGTGCTGAGTTAGCTGTAACACTCAGGGTAGTACAATTGTGGCTGTTAGATAGGGAGGTTCATAAATCAGTCTTTGTTATTCTGTAACCACATCTGGAAAGTTTTTGAGTGTATGCGAGTGTGCATGTCGATGTCAGGTACAGTATAGGGCAGGAATAGGTGCAGTTGTGATGCTTTCTGTGGTCAAATAGCCTGCTGAAACTCAGTCACTGGGATCACACATGAAGAATAAGAATTCAGGTTTGATAATAAAGGTCTATCAGTAACCATTGGACTGACATCTGCTTAAGTCGGCATCTTCACAGACAAGTGGTGAAAAATATTAAAAACAAATCCCAAAGCAAGTAATTTTGCAATTATTGTAGGACACTGCAGTTTTAATTACACATTGGAATTGTATTATGCAAAAAACATTTCATATTTCATATTGAAATCTTGCATGTTAAAATGTTACTTTATTGGGAGTTGGCAGATTAAACATTACTGACTAACAGTTTGACGAAGCAGAGTATCATAAAGAGCACAGCTAGAACCCTTTGCATTCTTCACATTGATGTAAAGGCTCTCTCTTGCATTATTTCCTATTTTTCAAATTATGAGCCTTAACCAATGCTAAAAGCAATTTTAAAAAAAACATCGTAAGCCTGAGCTTCCTGAAGTTCAATTGAATTGAACATGTTAAAAAACATAAGTAAGAGATCTAATGGGGACAGAAATTCTACACTTTGGGGTGAATTTCCTTGGGGCTTCTGAAGCACCTTTGTGTGTATGTGGGATTTCCACCAAAGTTATGGTGGCAGGTGGGGAGAAACCCTGAGGAAATTCACCCTCTTTGCGATTGTGACCCTATTTTTCCAAATTCTCATGTTGGTACCTCAGTGAATAGTACCCTATATAAGTGAGAATAGACACTGAGATCGACCAGCTCAGCCTAGATTAGGGATTGAATGTGGGATCTTCCTGTTTTTTTAAGGCTAACTGCAAAAGCCACTTGGCCAACTGGGACTTAATCCCTGAGCTGCATTGATGATTCTTAGTGACTAAACAATTCAACATCAGTGCCAAAGATTTTGAGTAAAACTGAGTACAATAACCTCACAAAACCTGTGG
Organism: Cetorhinus maximus; assembly: GCF_964194155.1. Classification (NCBI taxonomy): domain Eukaryota; kingdom Metazoa; phylum Chordata; class Chondrichthyes; order Lamniformes; family Cetorhinidae; genus Cetorhinus; species Cetorhinus maximus. The sequence goes on along the minus strand of NC_135888.1, from coordinate 59,396,989 downwards.
CATTGCAAAATTTCTTTTCTTCTAAGGATTTTCATCAAATTAATAGAAAAATTTGCTTTGTCTCTGGGGTTGGGGGATGGTTTGAGGATGTATGCAGGCTTCATACTGTTTCTCACACGTTTATGCACAATCCGTGTTGAAGTTTTGATGTACTCCAACTAGCTGACACAGCCTTCTAGTCAGTAGAGGCAGTTTGATGTAGTTACTTTTTTAATCGCTGGAATAGGCTGACAGCTGCTATTGGGAGTGACTGACTTGGAATGTAACTCAAATAGATGGTTTGAAAAAAGGCAGAGAAATCTCTGCAGCAGACCGCGTGAAGTAGCGTGCCTCAGGAGCTCTTCACAAAGATGGTGGTAAACTCTGTCTGCGATGCATGCTGTGGCATGCTACGGGACATTATTCAATGACAGGCGCTTTAATTTTGCAGCATATGAACCATAGGAACATACATGGGAAAATGAAGTTTCGAAGAATGAATTGAAATATATGAGACTCTGAGGGACTTTGACAGGGTAGATGCTGAGAGGATATTTCCTCTTGCGAATGAATCCAGAACTAAGGAGCACAGTTTAAAAATATGGGGTCTCCCATTCAAGATGGAGGAGAGGAGGGAATTCCTTCTCTCAGCAGTCTTTGGAATCCTCTTCTTTAGCGAGCAGTGTAGGCTGGGTTATTGAATATATTCAAGGCTGAGTTAGCCAAATACTTTATTGACAAGGGAGTCAAGGGTTATGAGGCAGAAAAATGGGGTTAAGATCACAATCTTATTGAATGGCAGGGCAGGCTCGATGAGCCGAATGGCCTACTCCAGCACTTATTTCTTATGATCTTGTTTTTATGATTTTATGAAACAAATGGGATCTTCAAAAAGAAACCAAATACTGAGTTTGAAACAAAACCTTCTTGGCATGCGGACAACTTGAGTTTCCCCAAGGGCATTAAGGGTTAATCACGTAATGTAGAACTGAAGCCACATGTAGACTAGGCTGGGTAGGATTGTCAGGCCTCTCGCTGAACCAGTTGGCATTTATCCTGACATTCTGGCAGCTTTCATTTTTGGTTCTAGCCCACAGATTGAGATTTTATTCAATCAACTTTTAAAACTTGCCATAGTAGAATTTTAATGAAAGGTCAATTGATGGTTGCGTTTTTTTTAAAACAGCAGGGAGTAATTTGTCTGTGTGGTGCCACTTCTAGCAGCGCAATATCCTTCAGCATTGCCTGCTCCCGGGGAATCAATGTGTGTCTGCTTAGTGCAGCTAGGAGGAGAAACAGAGCTCTGCAAACAAATTTCTCCCCTAAGGCTTTGTGGTATTAAAGGAGCATAGTTTATATTTGTAGAAAAATAACACACTATACATACTATATAGTATTTACAGCACAGGAACAGGCCATTCAACCCCACAGACCCATGTGGTGTTTAGGATCCGCACAAGTCTCCTTCCACCTTTCTCTAATCTCATCAATATATCCTTCTTTTCCTTTCTCCCTCATGTATTTATCTGGCTGCCCCTTAAATGTATCTATGCTATTTACCTCAACTACTCCTTGTGGCAGGGAATTCCAATTTCTGACCACTCTTTGGGTAAAGAAGTTTCTCCTGAATTGTCTTTTGGGCTTGTTAGTGACTCTCTTAAATCTCCTAGTCCTGGTCTTCCCACTAAGATCTTCTCTGTGTTTATCTGTCAAACCTTTTTATAATCTTCAGAATCTTTTTCAGGTCACCCCCTCAGTCCTTCCATTTCCTGAGGAAAATGCCCCATCCTGTTCAATTTTCTTGACATGTATAACCTCTTAATTCCAGTATCATTCCAGTAAAACATTATTTCACCCTCTCCCATGCCTCCATAATATTTTTAAAATATGGAGGCAAGAATTGTTCATAGTGCTCCTCGAGGTGTGGTCTAAACAAAGTTCTATACAACTTTAACATAACGTCTCTTTTTTCAGTTCCATCACTGTAGAGATGAACCCCAGCATGTTATTTGTATTTCTTTATGGCCTTATTAACCTTTAAGAACAGAGCGGCCTAGAAATAAGCCACTACTTGGGCCTAAAGAGTTGGGAAGGTGCAAAAAAGATTCACTAGAAGGATACCAGAACTGAGAGGCAGGGGTAAATCCACAGGAAGTAGGTTCCCTGGCCTCATTTGTACATTGTGATGTACTGTGAGTGCTAATTGCAGACTCAAAGGCAGTTGTTTTTTATTTGTTCATGAAATGTGAGCATTGCTGACTAGGCCAGCATTTATTGCCCATCCCTAATTGCCCTTGAGAAGGTGGTGGTGAGCTGCCTTCTTGAACTGCTGCAATCCATGTGGTGTAGGCACACCCACAGTGCTGTTAGGAAGGGAGTTCCAGGATTTTGACCCAGCGACAGTGAAGGAATGGCGATATATTTCTAAGTCAGGATGGTGTGTGGCTTGGAGGGAAGCTTGCAGGTGGTGGTGTTCCCATGCATCTGCTGCCTTAGTCCTTTTAGGTGGTAGCATTTGTGGATTTGGAGAGTATTGTCGAAGGAGTCTTGCTGAGTTGCTGCAGTGCATCATGTAGATGGTACACACTGCTGCCGCTGTGCATCAAAGGTGGAGGGAATGAATGTTTAAGGTGCTGGATGGGATGCCAATCAAACGGGCTGCTTTGTCCTGGATGGTGTTGAGCTTCTTGAGTGATGTCGGAACTGCACTCATCTATGTAAGTGGAGAATATTCCATCTCGCTCCTGACTTGTGCCTTGTGTATGGTGGACAGGCTTTGGGGAGTCAGGAGGTGAGTTACTCTTTGCAGAATTCCCAGATTCTGATCTGCTCTTGTAGCCACAGTATTTATGTGGCTGTTCCAGTTCAGTTTCTGGTCAATGGTAAGCCCCAGGATGCTGATAGTGGGGGATTCAGTGATGGTTATGCCATTGAACATCAAGGGGCGATGGTTAGATTCTCTCTTGTTGGAGATGGTCACTGCCTGGCACGTAAGTGGTGCAAATGTTACTTGCCATTCATCACCCCAAGCATGGATATTGTCCAGGTCTTGCTGCATATGGACACTCACTGCTTCAGTATCTGAGGAGTTGCGAATTGTGTTGAACATTGTGCAATCATCCACGAACATCCCCAGGATTTCACCAAGGCTCCTTAGACAGCACCTTCCAAATCCATGACCACTACCATCTAGAGGGACAAGGGCAGCAGATAGATGGAAACATCACCACCTGGAAGTTCCCCTCCAAGCCACTCACCATCCTGCCTTGGAAATATATCGCCGTTCATTCACTGTCGCTGGATCAAAATCCTGGAGCTCCCTCCCTAACATCACTCTGGGTGCATCTACACCACAGGGACTGCAGCGGTTAAAGAAGGCAGCTCACCACCACCTTCTCAAGGGCAATTAAGGATGGACAATAAACTAGCCAGTGATGCCCAACTCACATAAATTAATAAATAAATAAATAAATAACCTGTCACCTTATGATGGAGGAAAGGTCATTGATGAAGCAGCTGAAGATGGTTGGGCCTAGGACACTACCCTGAGGAACTCATGTAGTGAAGTCCTTGGACTGAGATGATTGACCTTCGACAATCACAACTATTTTCTTTTGTGCTAGGCATGACTCCAACCAGTGGAGAGTTATCCCCTGATTCCCACTGACTTCAGTTTTGCTGGGGCTCCTTGATGGCATACTCGGTCAAATGCTGCCTTGATGTCAATGGCAGTCTCACCTCACCTCATCTCGGGAGTTCAGCTCTTTTGTCCATGTTGGACCAAGTTTACAATGAGGTCAGCAGCTGAGTGGTCCTGGCTGTACCCAAACTGAGCATCAGTGAGCAGGTTATTGCTAAGCAAGTGCCACTTGATAGTCCTATCGAAGGCACCTCCTATCACTTTACTGATTATTGAGTGTAGACTGATGGGGCAGTAATAGGCCAAGTTGGATTTGTCCAGCTTTATGTGTACAGGTCATACCTGGGCAATTTTCCACATTGCCAGGTAGATGCCAGTGTTGTAGCTGTACTGGAACAGCTTGGCTAGGGGCACAGCTAGTTACGGAGCACAATTCTTCAATACTATTGCCGGAATATCGTCTGGGCCCATAGCCCTTGCAGTATCCAGTGCCTTCAGCTGTTTCTTGATATCATGTGGAGTGAATTGAATTGGCTGAAGACTGGCATCTGTGATGCTGGAGACCTCCGGGGGAGGCTGAGATGGATCATCCATTCAGCACTTCTGGTTTAAGATAGCTGCAAACCCTTCAGCCTTGTCTTTTGCACTGTCGTGCTTGGATCCCCTCTCATTGAGGATGGGGATATTTTTGGAGCCTCCTCCTCCAGTGAGTTGTTTAATTGTCCAACCCCATTCATGATTGGATGGGGCAGGACTGTAGAGCGTAGACCTGTCCCGTTGGTTGTGGTATTGCTTAGTTTGCCGGCAGCAGAAGGGGGCTGGAGTGGGCAGTGGGTAGGGAGGATGCTAGAAGTGAGATCAGGATGAGCTGAAGGTAGCAGGTATGCCTGGGGAGGGTAGTGGGGGGTGGGTGTATGGGTGACAATTGGGTGGAGTATGCAAGGTCGCTGGCAGAACCCCACTAGATATGGAGACAAGAGGAATGCTCTTGCCCCTCCTGTCTACACAGAATCACAGTGCAGAAGAGGCCCTTCAGCCCATCGAGTCTGCATCGACACGTGAGAAACACCTGACCTATCTACCTAATCCCATTTACCAGCACTTGGCCCGTAGCCTTGAATGTTATGAAGTGCCAAGTGCTCATCCAGGTACTTTTTAAAGGATGTGAGGCAACCCGCCTCCACCACCCACCCAGGCAGCACATTCCAGACTGTCACCGCCCTCTGGGTAAAAAAGTTTTTCCTCACATCCCCCCTAAACCTCCTGCCCCTCACCTTGAACTTATGCCCCCTTGTGACAGACCCTTCAACTAAGGGTAACAGATGCTCCCTATCCACCCTGTCCATGCCCCTCATAATCTTGTACACCTCGATCAGGTCGCCGCTCAGTCTTCTCTGCTCCAATGAAAACAACCCAAGTCTATCCAACCTCTCTTCATAACTTAACTGTTTCATCCCAGGCAACATCCTGGTGAATCTTCTCTGCACCCCCTCCAGTGCAATCACATCCTTCCTATAATGTGGCGAGCAGAACTGCACACAGTACTCCAGCTGTGGCCTCACCAAGGTTCTATACAACTCCAACATGACCTCCCTACTTTTGTAATCTATGCCTCGATTGATAAAGGCAAGTGTCCCGTATGCCTTTTTCACCACCCCACTAACATGCCCCTCCGCCTTCAGAGATCTATGGACACGCACGCCAAGGTCCCTTTGTTCCTCAGAACTTCCTAGTGCCATGCTATTCATTGAATACTTCCTTGTCAAATTACTCCTTCCAAAGTGTATCACCTCACACTTTTCAGGGTTAAATTCCATCTGCCACTTATCTGCCCATTTGACCATCCCGTCTATATCTTCCTGTAGCCCAAGACACTCAACCTCACTGTTAACCACCTGGCCAATCTTTGCATCATCTGAAAACTTACTAATCCTACCTCCCACATAGTCATCTATGTCATTTATATAAATGACAAATAATAGGGGACCGAGCACAGATCCCTGTGGCTTCCAGTCACTAAAGCATCCTGCTGTCATCACCTTCTGCCTCCTACAACTAAGCCAATTTTGAATCCACCTTATCAAATTACCCTGTATCCCATGTGCCTTTGCCTTCTTTATAAGTCTCCCATGTGGGACCTTGTCAAAGGCTTTGCTGAAATCCATATAAACTACATCAACTGCACTACCCTCATCTACACACCTGGTCACATCCTCAAAAAATTCAATCAAATACACTCGGTTCTGTGTAAAGTTTGGGTGGCAGCCTGCTGTGCACCCATGCTAACTGGTTGCTGCCCACAAGCAGTGCTCAAACAAGTCCGAATTTAGCAAAAGAGCCCAAACCAGATGTTATAACTGCGATTCACACATGCAATGGATGCCTGTTTCAGGCATGCAGTCTACCCCACAAACCCGGCGACACACTTCAAATGCAGACTGACTACATATGTGCCTATATTGAGCCTTTCTTGCCCAAAGAATGGATGCTGTGCAATTGAATTTCTATGCCTATATATCCTGATTACAGTAGTGATAAAGTTCTGTGGAAATTTCATGAGGCTTGGGGCCTCATCTAGAATAGCCAAGGGGGTAGACAGCAGAACGCTTAGTATTTATCATTTGAAGTGTGCCATAAATTTCTACCCTCTGTGTAGAATTGATGGTGACTAAATTGACCTCCTTAAGGAAGTAATCCAAATCTCTTTCTGAACATCTGGTTTCATTTTGGTATAGTGTACATTTAAAATATGTAATTCATCTTGCCTTTCTCTCCCTCTACTGACTACCCTTCAGGATATTAGTAAGGAGATTAGGGACAACAGAAAATGACCCCCATGATCAAAATTCTTCAAACTTTACTTTCCTATCTGTAATAATGGACAGAATCGTCCCTGACTTGCATAAAGTGCGGTAATGGGTGGGGCAAATGATGTTTCACCCACTGGCTGCAATGGCTTTTCACGCTGTATTGTCCCAAACCCGCCGCATTAATTATGCATTCCCGGGACACATGCCGTTTCGATGGCAGGCGGGTTCCAATTCGCCTGCCACACCATCACCTCGCCACTTCATCACGCCAGGCACCAGATTTAAAGTACAGCCACACTCAGTGCTTCCAGCCCGGGACTGCAGCAAAGAAGACATGGCCCCAAAAGGCAAGACGACTGCAGCCCTCGAGTGCCTTTTGGATGCCTTGGAGGCCCCCACTCTGGCCGCAGGAGGGGCAGCTACATTACCACTCCAGCTTCTTAGGCAATGGCAGTGATGGTCAGTACCAATGTTGCACAGAAGAGGTTGGCCAGCCAGTGCAGATAGAGCATGAATGATCTCATCCATGCAGCCAAGGTATGGCAACCATCTCATCACTCTAAACTCACACAATCAAACCCTTAACACATTCACTGGCATCTCACTCACTGCCAGCTCAAGGGACATCACCACCCATTCTCACACACACACCCTCACATCTCCATCTGGCCTCATCTCCTCTGGAGACTGCCTCCTCAGCCCTCATCATCTTGAAGCCACTTGCACAGATCAACATGTACCCCTCACACACACCCTGGGATACCCTCCTTCCCCAGTACAGCTCTCATCCTGCAGCCTCTTCCCTTGCCTGAGGCCATTTCACCCCCTTCCCCAAGCAAACCCTAGCCCTGCAGCCATTGGAAAGCCACCCACATACGGCTGATCTGGTAGGTAGAGACCTGCCCATGAGCCCCCTCTAAAAGTGATGTGGTGCTGTCTGTGAAGCCTGGCGCTGATGACTGCGAGTGCTGACTGAAGCAAGGTAGGCAAACAAACCTTGACGTTCCGAGTGAAATGCAGCCCGCCAAGTGCAGGCCTTATATATGATGTGAAGCATTTCAGCGTGTTTTCCTGCTGATGTGGGTGGACGATCCAGGGTGGGTGGGGGGATGAGTCCAGCGCGCTGGCCTTATAATGAAACGCTGATATATCACAATGAAGTTCCTGATGTCCGATGACGGGATACGCAGTCTGCCATCGGCGAGCGGGGCGGTTGTTCACAAATTGGTTTCACGCCATCGTGAAACTGATTTTTAGCTTTCTTGCCATATTGCCCGCTCACGCCACTGAACGCGGCTGATGCGGGCAGCCATGGCAAATCCCGGCCAATTTCTTTCCCCGCTTTAGTTTTCTCTCCTCCCTTCATGCCTGTGTTTCGGTTTCATGAGCATCAGCTGGAAAAATCATCCCACTTCATGTACTAGTCCTGAGTGTAGGTATTGGACAGCTGCTTGGAAATGAACCCGATTCTATCCTCATCTGATGTCCTCACACATGCAGCCAGCAGGGATCACTAGATATCGATTGTGTCCTGTGGAACTCCTGGTTATTTTGTTCCTTTCCCCAATCCTGAGGCCTTGTTACCCTTAGATGATGGTGGTGGGCCTTCACCTTGATCTGTATGAGCTTTTGCAGCACTTGTGATGTTGCCCCTTCTGCACTGGTGCTAGGCAGGGACCCAGCAATGATGGAGGAATTGTAAAATTGCAATGCATGCTCAATCAGGAAGGTATGTGACTTGGAGGAGAAGTAATTGTGGAAGTGATATTCCCATGGTGTTGATAATTCTGCCTGTCTTGGTTGTATAGTTTTAGGTTTGAGAGGTGCTGTTGAAACAAAATGGTGAGCTGCATCACCAGATCCTGTAGATAGTACATACTATAGCCATAGTTGAGAGGATGGATGCATTGGAAGGGGTGCTGAGAAGATGGCCTTGGTGGTGTCAAGATTTTGAGTAGTGTTACCTCTGCCACTGAAGGTGGGCGGAGTTATTGTTTTCACCCCTATTCGTTCGTCTGTTTCGGTAAACAATATATCTCAAAAACTAATGGATGGATTTCAATGAAACCTACACAGATATGGTAAGGCCCAAAGAGGAACTGATTAGCTTTTGGCAAAGGTGTAGATCCGTATCCAGATCCTGGAGTTTTCAAAGGACCTGTTAACTTGAGAGATAGGGTGAATTAATTTTTTTGTAGAATGTTGTGGGTTGTAATTTTTAGAACATTGTTGATTGTTTTAGAAGGATTGCCTCAGCGGCTGTGTGGAAGTTGTCACAGCTGTCAAAATGTGAGCAGAGCTTTCAGAGCAGGTTGTTGGATGTGGACCATCCTGAAGCCTCTTCAGTGAGATGGAAGCTTTAAACAAAAACATTTCTTGCTTCAGCTTTGTAGTTACAGAGCCTCAAGGAAGAGCTGTGTAATTGTAATAACGATGAGGTGTGGCAGAGGTATGCACCCTACTGACTGCCCACTCACTTGTTGCAGCTGAGTCATTCAGTATTCCACTACTCTCCTGATTGAACCTTCCTAAAGTGTGGTGCCCAGAATTGGACACAATACTCAAACTGAGACCTAGCCAGTGTTATATAAATGTTTATCATAACTTTGCTTTTCTACTCTATGCCTCCATTCATAAAGCCAAGAATCCCACAAGCTTATTTTATCATCTTTCTCCCTTCATCCTGCCTACTTCAAGGATTTGTTTTTGCACAGCCCAAGGCCTACCTGTTCCTACATCCCCTTTAAAATTGTAGCATTTACAACATAACTTATTATACCTGCATAGTTTTATAATTATTTGATTCTGTTTCCATTATAGAAAGTCTAATGTCCACTCCATTCTCCCACATTTCATCTCATTGCTGATGGTAAGAGATTGCTAGTGCAGAATAACTGTCATACTTGTGTACATAGCAGCAGTGATTATACCTGAAAAGTAATCACTAGTGTGAAACATTTTGATGTATTTCATGACATCAGGTGCAAATAAAAGCACATTTTTTTTCATTTCTTGTCTGTTGACCTTAAAGAAGATTCCAAATTCTTTTCACCTGAGGATTGAAAATATTCAGGCATATTTAGAAAATCAACTCAAAGGGAAGATAAGTCTCAGAAATAGCTATGAGTTAATCATGTCTTGTTGTCTAACTGTTGTGGGTGAGGTACCTCTCTGGAATCGTGTTTAGTCTCACTTTGCACTTAACACATCAGTTTGGGGAGAATTTGAAGTAGCAGTTCTGCTGAACAATATAAAAAATGATGCTTAGGTTTATTATTTACAAAGTAAATTAAAGAACAAACAAATGCGTAGTTCAGACATGAGAATCTCATCTTTAGCTTTGGAAGCAAGAAAGCAGCATTTGCCACAGTGACAGCTCCTATCATGCCATTGTGACCCTAACAACATCCTCTGGGTCATGCCAGCACACATGCTATTTGTTGGGCATCCTGAAATTCAGGCCTTTTCAAGAGACAGAGTGGTGACAGGATAATAAAACCACGCTTGCCAACGGCAAATTCTATCGGATTAGCAGCATTATTAACACGCCTCCTTGTAAACACAGATGGCATACACACATCCAACATTTATATTACCCAAAAAAGCTCATCACCGTTGTTGTTTGATGTCAAAAGCAAACATGATTTCACACAAGAGCAATTGCTATAGTAAACAAATACTTATTGCTCTCTATTTGTGTTGTGCCTGATTAAGTGAGTGGCGCAGCCTCATAGAACAGATATATGACTTTTTATCATGAGACTGAAAGACGTCAGTTTCTTGTAGCTACATTTAGTTACAGATTGAATGCCTGTCACTGTACTAAGGATGTCAGAGCTAAAGAATCAAAGCTATTTCTTAACAAGGCTAAATCCCATTATGAACATTTGTTGTCACAATATGGAGCATGATACAGATTTGGTAGATTGACATGTCACACGATATTTTGTCACATGAGGAAACAAATGCTGGCAGGTAGTGGATCTGAGAGTTTTCTCTTTTTCTTAAAAATGTAATATTTTCAAACACGTCTTCATCAAGATTGATAGAGATGACAGGGCTGACAGTGGAATGTTTTCCCGTTTTATACCCAGTGATTGCACAAAGCATTCCCAGATGTGTCTTGCATCCTACACACTTTTATTCCTTCTCACAGCTTCTTTGTGTTGAAACTAAGGCTAGTCCAACCATAAGAACATGCAAAATGGAAGCAGGAGTAGGCTATTTGCCCTTCAAGCCTACTCTGCCATTCAATGCGGTCATGACCAAACTTCTATCTCAATTCCACCATACCAGAATATAAGAAATAGGAACAGGAGTAGGTCATTTAGCCCTAGGAGCCATCTCCAGCACTAACTCATTTGTTACAGGAGCTAAGAACTGTGGAACTCTTTGTGTCCCTCAGGGCTCCAATTCTCTTAATGTTGACCATCAGCCAAGTTTGTCAGCACCTAATCACTAATTCCTGGTATAACACATCTTCACTTTCATTGTTTTCAGACTTGGTGGTACTTCAGCTCAAACCCTTTACCCTTCGGCTTATTTTCTGAATAAAAAGAAATACAGATTCTGTAGCTACTCCTCAGTGCCATTGAACCCCAGTCTCACCCACTAATATGCCCTAGCATTGTATTCGTCATCTGGTCTGGTTGAGTTTATATAGCCGTCTCTGGGAATTGAAGAGGAACTGGAGGTTCCAGCATCTTTTTTCTCAGGATGTAAAAGAGCAGAGGGGACAGTCATTCTTTCCTTCTGGTTTGAAACTCTGGGTTACTTGCTAACTTTTCTCAAGGACCACAATACCAATAGTTATCTGTCCGTCACTATCTTTTTCTTCCTTTTGCTCTTTCCAAAATCCAGTTCCAGTAACATCTCAGGGCTGGCAGACTCAGATAGAGGCAGAGAGACACATTAAACAATATTCCTGCTGAGGTTTATAGAATGCATTATAAATATATTTTCTCAAGTCCAAGAGGCGAGTGTACAATAGTTTAATTCACTTTGTTGTTCAACTCCATTCAAATTCTAATGAACTTCTGTCCTGGAAGTATTAGAATTAAGTCAAAAGCTAAGATAAAAGCAAAATACTGCGGATGCTGTGAATCTGAAATAAAAACAGACAATGCTGGAAATCTCAACTGGTCTTGGAGCATCTGTGGAGAGAGAAATAGTTCACTCTTCAAGTCTGTATGACTCTTCTTCAGAAGAAGAGTAATACTCTAATGAAGAATCATACGGACTCAAAATGTTAACTCTGTTTCTCTCTCCACAGATGCTGCCAGACCTGCTGAGCTTTTCCAGCATTTTCTGTTTTTATTTTATATTACAGTTAAGTCACCTGCTTTCCCACAGCTACTGATCCCAATGCTGATAGATACCGGTGCTCTCTGGGGTTTAATGGCTTACTTTTTTCCTTACCTAATGGGCTACTCCAATATAACTGACTATGAACTGACATTTATTGACCTAATTGGCTGATGCTCATTGCTGCAGGAACATCTAGTCGAGAATGGAACTGCAAATAATAGGCAGCAGGTCAGGCAGCATCTGTGGGGAAGCTCTGCTGAGGGAATGTGAGCAGCAAGAGGTTAAATTAAAAAGCAGAATCTCAAAGGTAATAACTTCTGGATTATTACCTGCACCACAGGCAAATTGGTGGAAGGTAAATCAGATTAGAGACTTAAACATGTGGCTCAAAGATTGGTGTGGGAGAAATGGGTTTCGATTCATGGGGCACTGGCACCAGTACTGGGGAAAGAGGGAGCTGTACCATTGGGACTGGCTTCACCTGAACCGTGTTGGCATGGGGTCTGGCGAGTTATATAACTAGGGTGGTAAAGAGGGCTTTAAACTAAATAGTGAGGTGAGGGATCAAACTTAGAAAGATGTGATAAATTAAATAGAGAAGCCAAGGCCAAAGATCAAGGTAGGAATAGGGAAATGATGATCGGAGCATGGCTGGAAGAGACAGAATATACAAACCAAAGAGTGCACCAACAGATAAGGCCAGAGGTTACAAAAACAGTAAAAAGACAGAACTAAAGTATCTGTGTCTGAAGGTAGGTAGCATTCATAACAAAACAGATGAAGTGACAGGGTAAATAGAAATAAATATGTTTGATCTTATAGCCATTGCAGTGACATGGTTGCAGGATGACAAAGATTGGGACCTGAATATTCAAGGGTATATGACATTTAGGACGGACAGGAAGCTAGGGAAAGGTGGAGGGGTGGCTCTGTTAATTAAGGATAATGTTGGTATAATAGAAAGAGATGACTTTGTTTCTGGAGATCAAGATGTAGAACTACTTTGGGTAGAGATAAGAAATAGTGAAGGTGATAAATCATTTGTGGGAGTGGTTTATAGGCCTCCTAATGGTAACCACACTGTAGGATGGGGTATACAGGAAGAAATAATGGGAGCTTATGAAAAAAGTAAGGCGATAATGGCGTAGTGGTGTTGTTGCTGGGCTAGTAATCCAGAGACCCAGGGTAATGCACTGGAGACCCAGGTTCGAATCCCGCCATGGCAGATGGTGGAATTTGAATTCAACAAAAAGCTGGAATTAAAAGTCTTAACGATGACCATGGAACCATTGTCGATTGTTGTAAAAACCCATCTGGTTCACTAATGCCCTTCAGGAGAGGAATCTGTCATCCTTACTTGATCTGGCCTACACATGACTCCAGAACCACAGCAATGTGGTTGACTCTTAACTGCCCTCTGAAATGGCCTAGCAAGCCACTCAGTTGTAACAAAGAGCTACAAAGTCACAAAAAAGGAATGAAACTGGACAGACCACCCGGCATCGACCTAAGCACCGGAAATGACAACGACAATCTCAGTCCTATCGACCCTGCAAAGTCCTCCTTACCTTGGCTAGTGCCAAAGTTGGGAGAGCTGTCTCACAGCCTAGTCAAGCAACAGCCTGACATAGTCGTCCTCATGAATCATACCTTTCAGATACCACTAGACACCACCATCACCATCCCTGGGTTTGTCCTGTCCCACTGGCAGGGCAGGCCTAGCAGAGGTGGCAGCACAGTGGTATACAGTTGGGAGGGTGTTGCCCTGGGAGTCCTCAACATTGACTCCGGCCCCTATGAAGTCTCATGGCGTCAGGTCAAACATGGGCAAGCAAACCTCCTGTTGATTACCATGTACTGTCTCCCCCTCAGCTGATAAATCTGTGCTCCTCCATGTCGATCATCACTTGAAAGGAGAACTGAGGGTGGCAAGGGCACAGAATGTACTCTGGGTGGGGGACTTTAATGTTCATCGCCAAGAGTGGCTTGGTAACAACACTGCTGACTGAGCTGGCCGAGTCCTAAATGAAATAACTGCTAGACTGGGTCTGCAGCAGGTGGTGAGGGAATGAAGAAGAGGGAAAAACATACTTGACTTAATCCTCACCAACCTACCTGCTGCAGATGCATCTGTCCATGACAGTATCGGTAGGAGTGACCACCACACAGTCATTGTTGAGACGAAGTCCCGCCTTCACATTGCGGATACCCTCCATCGTGTTGTGTGGCACTACCACTGCTAAATGTGATAGATTTAGAACAGATCTAGCAACTCAAGGCTGGGCATCCATAATGCGCTGTGTGCCATCAGCAGCAGCAGAATGTACTCGAACACAATCTGTAACCTCATGGCCCAGCATATCTCCCACTCTACCATTCCTATCATGCCAGGGGATCAACTCTAGTTCAATGAACAGTGAGGAGGGCATGCCAGGAGCAGCACCAGGGATACCTTAAAATGAGGTATCAACCTGGTGAAGATATAACATAGGGCTACTTGCGTGCCAAACAGCATAAGCGGCAAGTGATAAATAGGGCTAAGCAATTGCACAACCAACAGTTCAGATCTAAGCTCTGCAGTCCTGCCACATCCAGTCATGAATGGTGGTGGACAATTAAACAACTCACTGGTGGAGGTGCTCCACAAATATCCCCATCCTCAATGATGGAGGAGCCCAGCACATCAGTGCAAAAGATAAGGCTGAAGAATTTGCTACAATCTTCAGCCAGAAGTGTCAAATGGATGATCCATCTCGGCCTCCCTCGGAGGTCCCCAGCATCTTAGATGCCAGTCTTCAGCCAGTTCGATTCACTCCACTTGATATCAAGAAACGGCTGAAGGCACTGGATACTGCAAAGTCTATGGACCCTGACAATATTCCAGCAATAGGACTTGTGCTACAGAACTTGTCACACCCCTAGCCAAGCTGTTCCAGTACAGCTACAACACTGGCATCTACCCAGCTATGCGGAAAATTGCCCAGGCATGCCCTGTATACAAAAAGCAGGACAATTCCAACCTGGCCAAATACCGCCCCATCAGTCTACTCTCCATCATCAGTAAAGTAATGGAAGGGGTCATTAATGGTGCTATCAAGCGGCACTTGCTTAGCAATAACCTGCTCACTGACGCTCAGTTTGGGTTCCACCAGGGCCATTCAGCTCTTGACCTCATTTCAGCCTTGGTTCAAACAAGGACAAAAGGGCTGAACTTTAGAGGCAAAGTAAGGGTGACTGCTATTGACCTCAAGGCCACATTTGACAGAGTGTGGCATCAAGAAGCCCTAGCAAAACTGGAGTCAATGGGAATCAAGGGGAAAGCTCTCCAATGTTTGGAGCCACACCAAGCAGAAAGGAAAATGGTTGTGGTTGTTGGAGTTCAGTCATCTCAGCTCCAGGACATGGTGTTCCTCAGGGCCGTGTCCTCGGCCCAAACATCTTCAGTTGCTTCATTAATGTCCTTCCTACCATCATAAGGTCAGAAGTGGGGATGTTCGCTGATGATTGCATTATGTTCAGCACCATACGTAACCCCTCAGATACTGAAGCTGTCTATGTCCAAATGCAGCAAGACTTGGACAATATCCAGACTTGGGCTGACAAGTGGCAAATAACATTCACGCCACACAAGTGTCAGACAATGACCATCTCTAACAAGAGAGGATCTAACCATTGCCCCTTGATGTTCAACGGCATTACCATCACTGAATCTCCCACTATCAACATCCTGGGGGTTATCATTGATTAGAAACTGAACTGGACTAGCCATATAAATACTACGGCTACAAGAGCAGGTCAGAGGCTAGGAATCATGCAGCGATTAACATACCTCCTGACTCTCCAAAGCCTGTCCACCATCAACAAGGCACACATCAGGAGAGTGGAATATTCCCCACTTGCCTGGATGAGTGCAGCTCCTACAACACTCAAGAAGCTTGACACTGTCCAGGACAATCAGCCCACTTGATTGGCACCACATCCACAAACATTCATTTCCTCCACCACTGATGCACAGTAGCAGCAGAGTGTACCATCTACAAGATGCACTGCAGGAATTCACCAAGGCTCCTTCAACAGCACCTTCCAAACCCACGACCATTACCATCTAGAAGGACAAGAGTAGCAGATAGATGGGAACACCACCACCTGGAAGTTCCCCTCCAAGTCACTCACCATCCTGACTTGGAAATATATCACCGCTCCTTCACTGTCATTGGGTCAAAATCCTGGAACTCCCTTCCTAACAGCACTGTGGGTGTACCTACATCACATGGAATGCAGCAGCTCAAGAAGGCAGCTCACCACCAGCTTCTCAAGCGCAACTAGGGATGGGCAATAAATGCTGGCCCAGCCAGCGAACCCCATATCCCATGGATGAATAAAAAAAATCTTGGGTGATTTAATCTGCACATAATCTGGACAAGTCAGATTGGCAAAGGTAGCCTGGATGATGAGTTAATAGAGTGTTTTCAGGACAGAGCAGCACATTTTAGCACCGACCAGAGAGCAGGCTATACTAGATCTGGTAACGTGCAATGAGACAGCCTTAATTAGTAACCTCATGGTGAAGGCGCAGTGATCATAATATGATTGAATTTCTCATTCAGTTTGAAGGAGAGAGGAGTGGATCTAAAACTAGTATTTTAAACATAAATAAAGGCAATTATGAGGGCAGGAAGACAGAGCTGGCTAATGTGAACTGTGCAATTAGGTTAAGGGATAGTCAGTAGAGATGCAGTGGCAGACATTTAAGGAGATATTTCAGAATACTCAGAAAAAATAATATTCCAGTGAAAGAAGGGAAAGACACACCATCCATGGCTAATTTAAGAAGTTAAAGATAGTATCAAATTGGAAGAAAAAGAGCATAATTCCGCAAAGATGAGTGGCAGGTCAGAAGACTGGACAGAATATAAAGAACAGAAAAGAATGACTAAAAGATTAACAAGGAGGGGGAAATTAGAGCACAAGAGAAAGCTAGCTAGAAGTATAAAAACAAATAGTATTAGTTTCTACAAGTACTTAAATCAGATAAGAGTAAGCAAAGTGAACATTGGTCCTGTTAGAGAGTGAGAATGGGGAACTAATAATGGAAAATAAGGAAATGGTGGATGAATTGAACAGATTTTTGCACCTGTCTTCACTGTGGAGGATGCAAATAACATACCGGAGATAATTGTGAATCAGGAGGTGAAAGGGAGAGTGGAGCTCAAAACAATTACAATAACCAGTGAAAGGGCGCTGAGAAAATTATTAGAAATAAAATCCGACAAGTCCCCAGGTCCTGAAAGACTTCATCCTAGGGTCTTAAAAGAAATGGCTGCTGAGATAGTAGATGGATTGGTATTAATTTTCCAAAATTCCCTAGATTCCAGAAAGCTCCCATCAGAGTGGAAAATAGTGAATGTGGCCCCTGTATTCAAGAAAAGAAGGAAACAGAAAGCAGGAATCCACAGGCCACTTATCTTGACATCTGTCCTGGGAAATTGCTGGAATCTGTTGTTAAGGAGGTTATGGTGATGTACTTAGAAAATCTCAATGCAATCAAATGAAATCAACATGGTTTTATGTTTGACTAATTTATTGGAGTTCTTTGAGGAAGTAGCAAGCAATGTGGATAAAGGAGAACCTGTAGATGTGCTGTACTTAGATTTCTAGAAAGCATTTGACAAGGCGCCACATGAAAGATTACTACACAAAATAAAAGCTCATGCTATACGGGTAACATGGTTAGAGGGTTGGTTAGCTAGGAAGCAGAGAATAGGAATAAATGGGTCTTTTTTGGGTTGGCAAGCTGTGACAAGTGGAGTGCTACAGGGATCAGTGCTGGGCTCTCAACTATTTACAATTTATATCAATGACTTGGATGAAGTGGCCGAATGTATGATTGCTAAATTTGCTGATGACACAAAGATAGGTAGGAAAGTAAGTTGTGAAGAGGACATAAGGAGTCTGCAAAGGGACATAGATAGGTTAAGTGAGCAGGAAAAATTTGCAAATGGAGTATCATGTGGGAAAATGTGAACTTGTCCATTTTGGCAGGAAGAATAGAAAAGCAGTATGTTATTTAAATGGAGAGAGATAGCAGAACTCTGAGGTACAGAGGGATCTGGGTGTCCTGGTACATAAATCAGGAAAAGTTAGTATGTAGGTACAGCAAGTAATTAGGAAGGCAAATGGAATGTTGGCATTTATTGCAAAGGGAAGCAAGTATAAAAATAGGGAAGTTTTGTCACAGCTATCCAGGGCCTTGGTGAGACTGCATCTGGGGTGCTGTGTACAAGCTCGGTCTCCCTCAGTCGACTAATTCCTGGGATGAAGGGGTTGGCTTATGAGTAAAGCTTGAACAGGTTGGCCCTATATTCATTGGAATTTAGAAGAATGAAAGATGATCTTATTGAAACATATCATCCCGAAGGGACTTGACAGGGTAGATGCTGGGAGGATGTTTCTCCTTGTGGCTAAGTCTAGAGTCAGTTTAAAAATTAGGGGTCATCCATTTAAGACTGAGATAACGAGAATTTTTTCTTTTAGAGGATCATTAGTCTGTGGAATTCCCTTCCACAGAAATGCAGTGGAGGCAGGATCATTGAGTCTGTTCAATGCTGAGTTAGATTTTTCATCAGCATTGGAGTCAAGGGTTATGGGGTACAAGAAAGTGGAGTTGAGGGCACAATCAGATTAGCCATGATCTTATCAAATGGTGAAACAGGCTTGATGGGCATAATGATCTGCTCCTGCTCCTTGTTTCTCTGTTCTGGTCTATTCCTTTTTATTTTTATTTAATTTTTTTTTTTAGGGGCACAAGTGAATCCCCAGTTAATGCCCAGCACCTTCATACAATTAAGTACAATTCATATGCAATTAACAAAGTTAATGAGGATGACCATTAATTCTGCAATTTACAGATCAGGAAGTATTTATAAAGAATTTTGCCCCACAGATTGAGTTGAAGGGCCTTTTCTCTATCCAGCCTTTCTTATATTCTTAACTTACAAACACAATAGTTATTTTACCAATGGAACGATTCCAACATGATGATTGACTGGGTAATCTTTTTAGGTGAGAAGAAATGTTGGGAACAGAACATTAGAGCTTGGGCTTTCTATGGGAATGTAATATCTGACACAAATGTGGCAGATCGATTCTTCCACCTCTTAGTGTCATGAACAGTGATTCCTCCATAGCTTCTGGGATGAACTTAAGTTGAGCAATGGGGAAATGCCTCGCCTTAGGAACTTGCATGTTTGGGGCCAGAAAATAGCCCACTTATATATGCCTGTCCCTGTCAGGCATTCTTTTCAATTGTCCCTCTGAAATGATTGGAATATAGGGAAGGTGATAAAATGTAGAAAATTCGGACTGGGGAGAATTCCCATCTCTCGCACAATGATTCGTGCAGAGCTTGGAGCCTATCCTTTCCAGTGTGAAACTTGTGGCCAACTCCAACAACACACTTATAGATTTGATGGTTAATGCCTCTGCATCCATTTCAGCACAAGCAGCAGCTATCCAATGTCTGAGTGCTTCAGTAGAATCTCAGACTGCTGCCATCATGGCTGTGGATACCAATGTTCAAAAGGGCTTCCAGGATATCACAAAGGTCCAGCAATGAGACCTCCAATAGATTACTAGGATCGCTGAGGCACTGACCCAAGGGAGTGAGAGTGGCTCCATGGAGTACAAACATGCTGTTGTGTCTCAGGACAAGAGCATTTGTGCATCGACCCTTGCCACATCACCAGTGCCCTTGCTGTCAGCCAGCCAGTTCAGACTGCTGTTGCCCATGCCTAGGTGGTGCAGACTAAAACAGGGCCTTTGAGACCCAGAGTATCTGAGGTGAGGTGAGAGTGACTGCGCTTGACATCAAGGCTGCATTAGACCGAGTGTGACATCAAGGAGCACTAGCAAAACTGGAGTCAATGGGAATCAGGGAGAAAATTCTCCACTGGTCATACCTAGCACAAAGGCAGATGGTTGTGGTTGTTGGTGGTCAGTCATCTCAGCTCCAGGACATCACTGCAGGAGTTCCTCAGGGTAATGTCCTTGGCCCAACCATCTTCAGCTGCTTCATCAATTACCTTCCTACCATCATAAGGATGGGGATGTTCGCTGATGATTGCACAATGTTCAGCACCATTCGTGACCCCTCAGATACTGAAGCTGTCCATGTCCAAATGCAGCAAGATGTAGACAATATCCAGGCTTGGGCTGACAAGTGGCAGCTAACATTCGCACCACACAAATGTCAGGCAATGACCATCTCCAACAAGAGAGAATCTAACATTCGCCCCTTGATGTTCAATGGCATTACCATCACTGAGTCCCCCACTATCAACATCCTGGGGGTTACCATTGACCAGAAACTGAACTGGACTAGCCATATAAATACTGTAGCTACAAGAGTGGGTCAGAGGCGAGGAATCGTGTGACAAGTAACTCACTTCCTGACTCCCCAAAGCCTATCTACCATCTACAAGACACAAGTCAGGAGAGTGTTGGAATATTCCCCACTTGCCTGGTTGAGTGCAGCTCCCACAACACTCAAGAAGCTTGACACCGTCCAGGACAAAGCAGCCCACTTGATTGGCACCACATCCACAAACGTTCACTCCCTCCACCACCGGTGCACAGTGGCAGCAGTGTGTGCCATCTACAAGATGCACTGCAGGAATTCATTAAGGCTCCCTAGACAGCACCTTCCAAACCTATGACATCTAGAAGGACAAGGGCAGCAGATGCATGGGAACACCACCACCTGGAAGTTTCTCTCCAAGTCACTCACCAACCTTGACCTGGAAATATATCGCTGTTCCTTCACTGTTGCTGGGTCAAAATCCTGGAACTCCCTTCCTAACAGCACTGTGGGTGCACCTACACCGCATGGACTGCAGCGGTTCAAGAAGGCAGCTCACCACCACCTTCTCAAGGGCAATTAGGGATGGGCAATAAATGCTGGGCTAGCCTGCGAAACTCACATCCCGTGAAAGAATTAAAAAAAAATCTCAAGGTTGCCTTCTAAAGATGTCTGCAGTCTCCTGAAAGTCAGCAGCCTTCCTTCCATCAGCTATGCTGCAGCCTCCAGGATATCACCAAGTGAGAGCACTAGGACAGGCAAATGCACGTGGAAGACAGGCAGTAAATGCCGAGCTGAAGAAGCGCTGCCGTTTTGGAGGTACTGCCAAACAAATGATATGTTATGCCGAGGCTCTGTTTGCCTATTCAGGTAGATATATAAGATTCCATGGCTACTATTTCATAGAAGAGCAAGAAATTATTACAGAAAGCTGGTGGCATAGTCACCATTGTTGAGGTAAAGAGAATGGAGGATGCGTAAGAAGCCAGGGTTGGAGAAATGCACAGTTCTTGGAGGGTGGTATTTAAAGGGGTGAGGCCATAGAAAAATTTGAACAGGACAATGAGAACTTTAAATTTAAGATGTTGGTGGATTGGGAGACAATGTAGGTCAGTGAGCACAAGGGTAGTGAGTGAGCAGGATAGAATATGGACACCAGAGTTTTGGATGAGCTTTAGTTTAGGAAAAATAATTGAAGTGGTAGAGAGGTGAGAGTTCTAATAGTTGATTCTGGAGGAAACTAAACAATAGATGAGTGTTTCAGGGAACAAGCTGGGTCAGGGTTGGAGAAATGTAAAGGAGGTGAAAATAAACCATTTTGTGTTGGGAGATGAAATAGGTTTGGAAATACAACTCAGGGTCAAATTGGACACTTAGGTTGCAAGCATCCTGAGTCTGAGATAATGGTTGGGGAGGGCGATTGAGTCACTGGCAAAGGAAAGGAATTTGTGGAAGGGGCAATGTTTCATTGGAGGAAATTTTAGATGACCCAGGATATGTGTCAGATGAGAAAATGGTAACACAGAGGCAATGGAGGAATTGGAAGAGGCGCTGGTGAGGTGGAGTTGGACATCATCAGCTTACATGTGGAACCTGAAATCATGCCTTCAGGTGATTTTGCCAAGATGGGATATAGGTGGAGCCCTAAGATAAATACTTGAGGGACTCCAGAGGTAAAAGTGCAGAAGGGTTAAGGATTCGAGCCTTAGTAGAAGAAGGTAACAACCTTCTAATGAGGAAGGTGACAGAAAATCACCTCAGCTACAGTTCCCTAGTAAGTGGATTAGAAACTCAGGTGTGAAACTTGAGTTAGGCCCTATTCTAGAGCAGAACACAACAGATGGGCAGATAACCCCTGCAGAATGGAATCTTTTTGTGTATGTATAAAAAGTGGAAACAAGATGGGACTCTGCTATGACGCATCCCATAGCAAATATAGATTGGTGAAGTGCAACATCTAGAGTTGTCATGGGAGAATGACCTAGTTGGGCAAGGTGCTGGAGGGTTGCCATGTCCTAGAACGAGTCACAGTCTTCTGGACAGGATGGAAAAAAATTGTCAGAAGAGAATACGAGGCAGGCTGAGTGATGTATCCAGATTAGTTTATTTGTAACCCAATTACTGAATTTATGTTCCGGAGGAAGGAAGATATTTTATGCTGAGGCTATCTCTTGTGTGTCTTGACATTAAGCAAAAGTGTTCCATTAAAGCAAACAGCTGTCGTTACTTATCATGTGATGTTAAAAATGAAGATCAGAAATCTATTTCCAGCCCAGCTATTCTTGCAGTCACACCAAGGACACAAATGACATTAGTTAAGGATGACATGAACATTGAAAGCCTTTGAAGCCATGCAGTAATGATGTTTTTACATTATATATATTTTGGATACTTTTTCAGAAACTTGCCTTCCCGCAATTTTCGCCCTGACCTCAACATGCTGCTGACTCCTCCTGTGCTGTACCTCAGTTCTCTGGCACCTTACCCACATGTCCAAAACTGTGAGATTCAGTAAGCTATTCTATCTTGTGGTGAGTCAGGTGCTACCCTCACTGATATGCAGCTTCCGGTAGAAGCCTGTGAGGAACTAAGACCTCACCCTGTATATTTTTTATAAAATATATAGAGATATGCTCATTGCTATTTCAAAAAATTTACATCCGGACAAAGACCTTTAAAATGCCTGAATCTACATCTGTCTGTGACCTCCAAACAAAAGGAGCTGCCTGGCAGTATCAGGGAAACCCACACATCATTATCTCTGGGGAACCACTAACAACCTCCTGTGGGCTGCACAGGCTAAATTAAAGAGAGCTTTACAAAGGCCATCTGCATTTCATAACCAAGGCTGGCCAACAGGAGTCTGATAAGACAAAGGGCCCTGCAGCCTTCCTTTCAATTCTTATTGGTTGAGACATTTAAGAGTCTCAGAGACCCAGATGAGGTGTACACATCCTTTTTTAAAGATAGTGTGAAGAGGTGGGAGTCATATAACATAGGCCTCTGGCTTCTGGAACCAGCCTTGTTGAATTGCAAAGCTCAGTCTGCTGTTTACCATCTAACTGGCAGCCTCATAGAAAAGGAACTCTGCTCAGGTCAAATTCCTGGACCCATCTCCACTGCTTCTGCTGGAAATTCTGTATTGTACCATCACCTACAAGACTGATTCATCTCTGCATGCCTATCTCATCGTGTGTAGTCAAAACTACCGGAAAAGTGAATTATTCAGCATCAGTTTTCAACCCATCGACCTCCATGAGGGAACACCTTATTGGACTTTGATTCTGGACTCTGGAACCCACTTGAAACAATATTTATTTTCTCTGTGGTCTCTGCACTGTAAATCTTTCTTTTCTCTTTCCCTATCTTTACTGTCTGAGCATGGAGGCAACATTGTGATCCTCTTTTGTCATTTTAATTGGTGCAAATAAACTAATCCTTTTAGTTCACCCTATCTTGAGCTTGCTGTGGAGTTATTAATAGAAAAATGGTTCGCACCAAACTGAGGGGTTGGGAAATACGCCACCACTTAAAAAGAGGGAAACAAATCAAAACACCTTTCTGTTTACAGTCAGGTGGCTGGAGGAGAAATTAATGCTGTTTAAATTAACCCCCCTCCTGTCTGTAACAGAAATTGGGGGTTCAAATCTAGGATCACCTATTTGAATTTGACCAGAGTCCAAGTAAGGCATGAGCCAAATCTGATAAAAAAAGGAACCAACTGGAAACCAAGAGGAAAACTCAGTGACTGGAACAAATTTTCAAATGCAGTAACTTACCACAGCAAATTTCTTTTCCCTAACACTAAGAAAATGGCAACTTTTGATGCCCAAATGCTGGTCAAGCAGAGAATTCTGAACGCTGGAACATTTGCCTCCCTTAGCACAGAGCAGCTGAAAGCTGTGGATAGGGAGGCACAGTTAAAATTACCCAGTAAAATGAAGAGAAGGGAACTGGTCCAGTTCTTGGTAGAAAATTTGGATCGCACATATTTGATAGAACAGGTAGATGAACGACTCAACCATGACTCCGAATCCCCTCCCCAAGCTAAATTCGAGCTAGAGAAGCTCAGAATGCAGCTAGAATTTCAGGAGAGGGAAAGATAGGTTCAGGGGCAGGAACAGGAAAAAGAAGTAGAATTCCAGCTCCAAAAATTGGAACTGGAGCTAGCAGCGCAGAGGGAGAGAGAAACCAGACAGCTGGAAGCTGCGAGGGAAAATCTCTCTCTACCCAGTAGCAACCCCTATCTCCCTACCTAGAACCACTCTCAGAGGCCCTCAAGTATGATAGATTCATTCCCAAATTTGAAGAGAGTGATGTGGAGTCATTGCTTGCTATTTTTGAGAAAGTAGCAGGACAACTAAAATGGCCATTCGAAACCTAGATCTTTTTGATTCAAGTACAGCTGTCAGGGAGACCGCAGCATTCCATGTTGCCTCATGATGTGCCCATGAATTATGAGCAGACCAAGGCTGTCATCCTAAGTGCCTACGCATTAGTCCTGGAGGCATATCGCCAGCAATTCTGGAACGCTCGAAAGAAATCCACACAACCTACCTCGAGTTTGAACGGCTGACGCAAATCACATTTAATCGATGGGGTAAGGTCCCTAAAGATCCCACGCACTTATGAGGGATTACGGGAGTTGATATTGTTAGAGGAATTTAAAAACTATTTACTCTCCAACCTGCGGATGCACATATAGGAGCAGAAAATCCTCACAGCCAGGGATGCAGCAGTCACAGCAGACAGCTACAATCTCACTCGTAGGCCTGGAAACTCAGGCAGGCCCTTTCCAAACCATTCTCATGAACATTGGAAAGATAAGCAGGGTGACCCAGATAGGAGAGGCCCCCCCCATGCAGAGAAGAAAACACAAAGGCGGGTGCAAGAAGCCCCCCTGCCCGAAAGAATAACCCCTGGATGTGCTCCCAGTGCAATAAGATAGGCCATTCTAGGCCTGAGTGCTGGAAATTACAAGGAAAGCCTGTAGATCTGATCGAGCTCCCTAAGAGTAGTCCCCTGAAAGATGCCCCCATGGGTAGTGCATCAGAGCAGGTAGAGACTCTCACGACAGGAGCTAGTCCCCCTGAGGGCGCAGCCCTATGTGTAGCTGGGCTAGACAAAATTCCTGAGAGCAATCAGAGTTTTGTCCTGCCTTGAGCAGCGGCCCAGTACCATTGCAGGAGGTGAGCAAGTCCGTTGTACTGCTCCGGGACACAGGGGCCACTCAGTCCTTAATATTGGAGGGGAAAATAAGCCTGCTCCCCCACTCAGCCCGCCCACCCAACACCCACCCCCCCAACCCCACCCACCCCCGAGTCCTCTCTGAAAGCCAAGGCACTGATCAATGACGTGGGAGGGGGATACATGTTTGTCCCCATCCATTGGATCCGCCTACAGTGTGACCTGGCCTCGGGGCCCAGTGACGGTAGAAATTGTTCCTGAACTGCCGGTGACCAGGATTGATTTGCTACTTGGGAACGATTTGGCTGGTAGCAAGGAGGTCACCACCCCTATAGTTTTAGACCAGCCAAATGAAGAGAGAGAAACCGAATGGCTACAGGGGGACACCCCAAGGATTTTCCCCAGCTGTGTAGTGTCCCGATCCCAGGCTAAGCAGGCAATCTCAGTCAGCGGCGAGCCAGTAATCCAGCAAGATAAGTCAGGGGTCAGGCTAGCAGAAGCATTCTTTCAAAACCTGGGAGGAAGTGCTGAACCAAACCACCCTGATTATAGACCAGCCGGAGGATCTTGAGGTCCGGCGCATAGCACAGACTGCCTGCTCGGAAGGAGAAACCAGCCAGGTCCCTGAGTGTCGCTACCTGTGAGATGGGGTAGTAATGTGGGAGTGAAGACCCCCTCCACTTCCCCCCACCCTGCCCCGGGAGGCCTGCAGATGAAGAGTGGGCAGTGCTCCACCAGATTGTTTTCCACCAGAATACCGTCAGGAAATTCTAAAATGCCATCCCGATGACTGGATACATAGGCACCTGTAAAACTTTAGTCTGCATCAGCAAGCATTTTCACTAGCCTCGCCTGCAGCCCGATGTAGCGGAATACTGCAAAACATGCCATACCTGCCAGGTTGTAGGGAAACTCCAGACCATTATTAAACCAGGCACCTTCAAGCCCATCCCAGCATTGGGTGAACCCTTTGAATACTAGCAAATTGTGTGAGCCCCCTACCCTGAAACAAGACTGGTTACCAATACCTCCTAACCATAATGGATCGAGCCACCAGGTCCCCTGCCTGGAAGATCACAGTCTAGGCTGTGATTGAAGGGCTGATCCAGTTCTGCACCCAGTACAGCCTGCCGAGAGAGATCCAATTGGATCAGGGGACCAATTTCCAGTCCCAAGTGTTTCAGATGGTTGCAGCTTAGGTATAACCCAGCTAAGTCCTCAGCATATCACCCTCAGTCCCAGGGGGTGCTAGAACAAGATCACCAAACTCTGAAAACTATGATGAGGGCCTACTGCTCTGAATAGTCCCATGGCTGGGATAAGAATTGTTGTTTGCCACCAGGGACTCCCTGAATGAATCCAATGGCTTCACCCGCTTCGAACTAATTTATGGGCATGAGCTGTGGAGCTCCCTAAAATTGCTAAAGGAGAAATTTCTGGAACCCAGGGAGGATGCTTCCGTGTTGGAGTATGTCTCCAACTTCTGGGAAAGGCCCTACAATGCCTGTGCAATGGCCAAAGAGCATCTGAAAGCTTCCCAAGAGAAAATGAAAAGGCACACAGACAGATGTGCCCAGGCCTGAACTCTACAACTCAGAGACCAAGTCCTAGTACTATTGCCCCTACCCACTGACCCTTTTGGAGCCAAGTTCAATAACCTATATTGGGTAGCCAAAAAGATTAGTGAAGTAAACTACCTGATCCACACCCTGGACAGGAGCCAAAAGCACCGGCTATGCCACCTTCACTTGGTTAAAAAGGTATTATAGAGGAGCCCAGCAAACCCGTAGGTACTTGCCAGAAGGTGGAAGAATCTGAGGACAGCCAGGAGGTATCAGCTGAGCAGGAGGGACTGGCGGGTCGCCCAGTTGAACCCCCGACCTGCAGGCTGTCAAATACAGGGTTCTTGAAGGACCTAAGTGCCCAATTAGCCCACCTGACCCAGAAGCAGAGGGAGAATGTGGCCACCTTGCTAGGACAGTTTAGAGAGCTCTTTAGGGACCAGCTTGGGCGGACGACCCTAACAATCCACAAAGTGGGAGACACCCCGCCAATCAAACAAAACCCTTATCGGCTGAGCCCCGACAAGCTGGCTCAGGTCTGACAGGAAATCCAGTACATGCTGGACAATGACCTCATTGAGCCTAGCCAGAGTAGTTGGAGGTCTATCATTGTACTTGCCCCTAAGTGCGATGCATCAAAATGGCTTTGCATCGATTACCAGAAAGTAAATGTGGTAACCAAGGCCAGCTCCTACTGTAGTAATTTATATTATAGTCTTTCCGAATACCTATCAAGGTCAACGTGATTGTTCTTGGAGACTCCTACCAATGAACCCTAAGCATGGGTAATCTGGGCTGTGTGGCTTTCTAGTCGAGGACCTAGCTCAAGCATGTACCTTCTGAAGAGCTCTCTGTAACGAAGTTATGTTTCAAGTAGAAACTTATCAGGTTCGTCAAGTCATTACACCTACCCAATCCCACGCCTTGAGTATTGTATAGACAGGGTGGGTCAGTCGGCCTATCTGAGCAAAATTGACCTTTTAAAGGGGTGCTTTTTAAAGACAAGTCCCCATGACCCTCAGGGCAAAAGAAATCTCTGCCTTTGTCACCCCAGATGGCACGTACTAATGCAAAGTCGGGCCCTTTGGCCTTAAAACTGCTCCGGCCACCTTTCAGAGACTGACTAACCAGGTAGTGGCTGGCCTCAGCTATTGCGCAGCATATCTGGATGATTTGATCATCTACAGTGACACCTGGAGTGATCACTTGATCCACTTGAAGGCAGTGTTCCAGGATCTGAAGAATGCCAAAATAAAAGCAGATTACTGCGGATGCTGGAAATCTAAAATAAAAACAAAAAATGCTGGAAAATCTCAGCAGGTCTGGCAGCATCTGTGGAGAGAGAAACAGAGTTAATGTTTCGAGTCCATATGGCTCTTCTTCAGGGAGATCTCTTCTTCAGAGAGATCTTGAAACCAAAATACAATTTGCAAAACAGCTGTGGTAGTTGATTCAAGTTTCTGTCTGGGATTTGTGCAGCTCAGCATTTGCCATCTGCTGTGCCATAACAAAATTGAGGGCTCTTTGTAGTATATATTTGACATTTCTTGATTAGCTTGGAGTTGGTGAATCTTAAGGTTACAAGTTTGAGAAGCATTTTGAATTCAGGTGTTGGTGTGAGGCTTTTTTAAAGTGGTGAGACGGCAATATGGCTTTGGCATTTGCTAAGACTAGTCTGGGAGTTGAAGTTATAACTTTGGTTGGTTTACAAAAGGTAAATAAAGCTAAATTAATGGAATTGACAGATAAGTTACAATTAGGATTACCTGCAGGGGCAAGGACATAATTGAAGATATAGTACAGCATTTAATATTGAAAGGAATACCTGAGAGACCGAGCTCTCCAAGGAGTGGGTCTTTAGATTGGGCTCAAATTAACTTGCAAATAAAAAAGTTGGAACTAGAGGTAGCAGAAAAAGAAAGGGCAGCGAAAGATAAAGAAAAGGAAAGAGAAAGGGCTTTCCAAAGGGAACAAGCAGAAAAGCAGGAGAAAGAAAACAGGAAAGGGAATTAGAAATGGTGAGGTTAGTAAAGGAGGAAAGAGAAAAAGAGAGAGATAGAGAATTCCAGCTTAAACTGCTGGCAGTTAAAAAATAAATGCCAGAAGGTGCAGAGGGACTTATTTACAGATCAGAACCCAGTGGGGAGATATTTAAGTTTGTACAAGGTCTTCCAAACTTTGAGGAAAGAGATGTTGAAGCAATCTTCATTCATTTGAGAAGATAGCTAAACAGATGAAATGGCCACAAGAAAACTGGACATTGTTGTTGCGATCCAAGTTGGTGGGTAGAGCACATGAGGCTTATGCTTTATTGTCAGAAGGAACGTCAATGAATTATGATGTAGTAAAAAAGGCCATTTTGAGTGAATATGAGTTGGTTCCTGAGGCATACAGGCAGAAATTTAAGAATATGAGAAAACATCCTGGGTAAACTTATATTGTGTTTGAGAGAATAAAACAAAAGTAATTTTGACTGGTGGATATGGACATTAAAGATAGAGGCAAATCATGCAGCTCTTAGAGAAGTAATTCTTTTGGAAGGATTTAAAGATTCAATTCCTTTGGTAGTGAGAACTCATGTGGAGGAACCGAGGGTTTAAATGGTAAGATAAGCAGCATAGATATCTGATGATTATGAGTTAGTTCATAGAGCTAAACCTTTTTTTGTCACCCTTTTAAATCAGAGAAGGATAGTAAGTGGTAAGGTGAAAGGAAGGTGGATAGTCAGGGAAGAGCAGGAGTAGGTGGAAATTCCCAGGAAGTTTTTTTCTCAGAATAAAAAGGAAGGTGCTGAGGGTAGAGGTGATACTCGAAAACGGAAGTGTTTTATTGTGATAAAGTTGGACGTATGAAGTCAGTGTGTTGGAAATTGCAGGGAAAATCCGTTGGGATTATTGGGGTGCAGAAAAGCTCTGGAAGTAAAAGCACTGTGGGTTCTGAGTTCAAGCATAGGAAAAAACAATGGTTTGTGTACAGATAAAACAGGAAGATCCAGTGATAGGTAAAGAAGTGGGAATATATTCACAGTTTACCCATTAGAGAAGCAGGTTGCAGATATGTTTAAAGATTATGTATGTGAAGGGAAAGTCTTTCCATGTGTACAGGGTGAAGATGTTAAAATTTTAAGAGATACAGCAGCCAGTCAATCCTTAATGTTGTGGGATAGTGACATTTGTTGTTCAGAGGGAGTATTGCAGGAACATATGATATTAAGTGGGGTTCATGGAGGTGCTAAACTTATTCCATTGTGGAAGGTAAATTTAAAGAGTAAGTGGAAAGCAGATGAGGTAATTGTTGGAGTAGTAGAAAAATTGCCCATCGCAGGGGTTCAATTTATTTTGGGTAATGATATAGCTGGGTCCCAGATGTGGGCAATGCCTATGGTAGATGTGTTGCAGAGGGAGCATCCTAGATTGTTTCCAGATTGTGTGATAACAAGACCATAGGCTCATAGGTTGAAAGAAGAACAGGAAGTTAAAAGGCAGAGAAAAGGTGTGGAAGTCCAATTAGGTGGCACTGTGTTTGACCAGGTTGTTCATGAAGAAAGACTAGAAGACAATGCAGCTGAGGTGTTTAACTCAATGCTGTTAGTAGAGTTACAGATACACAAATAAGACAGTTATATCAAACAGCTTACTCAGAAACAGAGGCAGAATATATTCCAGAATGTTATTACCTTAAGCGCAATGTTTGAATGAGAAAATGGAGGCCTTATCATGTTTCAGCAAATGAAAGTTGCAGGGAAGTGCATCGGATTGTTATACCATCTGGATATAGAAATGAGATTCTGAGGATAGCTCATGAAATTCCAATGGAGGGACATTTAGGAATTAGAAAGACACAGGCAAAAATACAAAAACATTTTTTATTGGCCTGGTTTGCATCAAGATGTGATCAAACGCTGTAGAACATGCCACACAAGTCAGATGATAGGAAAACCACAAGTTGTGATTAAGCTGGCACTATTAATTCTAATTCCAGCATTTCAAGAACCTTTTACTGGGGTTATGATTGATTTTGTAGGACCCCCTCCCAAGACTAAATGTGGAAATCAGTACTTATTGACAATAATGGATGTGTCTACAAGGTTTCCTGAAGCGATACCTTTGAGAAATATTACAACAAAGATAATTGTGGAAGAGCTGATTAAATCTTTTACAAGATATGGTTTACTAAAAAAATCAGATCATGGTTCAAATTTCATGTCACAGCTGTTTAAAGAAGTAATGAACAGTTTGGGGTTAAAACAATTTAAGTCAACAGCTTACTATCCTGAGTTACAAGGGGCTTTGGAAAGGTGGCATCAAACTTTCAAAGCTATGATGAGGGCACATAGTTAGGATTATCCACTGGATTGGGATAGGAGAATTCCACTCTTGTTATTTGCTATTAGGGAAGCTCCTAATGCATTGACTGGTTTTAGTCCTTTTGAACTAGTTTATGGTCATGAGGTAAGGGGACCACTGAAATTGATTCATGAGAAGTTGGTGGGTCAAAATTCAGAAACTACTCTCATGGATTATGTATTAAACTTCAGAGAGAGATTGGACAGAGCATGTGAGTTAGCTATGGAACATTTAAAAATATCACAGCAAATGATGAAAGTGAAGGCAGACAGGAAAGCTAAAGCTCGTAGTTTTGTTGCTGGGGAGAAAGTGTTAGTTCTGTTACCAGTACTGGGTGGCTCATTAGGGGCAAGGTTTAGTGGGCCATACAGGATTGAAAAGAAACTGAGTGGAGTAAATTATCTAATAAATACTCCAGATGGAAGAAAGGAGCAGAGGGTGTATCATGTAAATAGGCTTAAAAACATTTTGACAGGGAAGAGGACTGAAAGAAGGTATTAATGGTGGTAGATAAAGAGAAAGAAGTAGAAATGCAGGATTCTGAAATTGATTTTCCTTTAATCAAATTGGATAATGAGGGGGCACTTGAAAATTTAAATGTGATATTGAGTTACTTTCCAGAGAAGTGTCAAAGTGATTTGGAGAAGTTATTGCAGTCACACAAAGCTATTTGTGGGAATATGCTGAGGAGGACAAATTTATCTATAAATGATGTATGTGTAGAAGTTTTATCTTCAATAAGGCAACACCCTTATAGATTCAAGCTGGTAAAGAAAATGCAAGTACAGAAAGAAATTGAATTCATGCTTCAAAATGATAGCATTTAGCCTAGCTGCAGTAACTGGAGTTCGCCTATTGTGCTGGTACCAAAACCGGATGGAATACACAGAGTGTGTGTGGACTATCAAAAGGTAAATTCAGTGACAAAAGCTGATTTATATCCTATACCATGGTTGGAAAAATGCATTGAGAAAGTGGGAAAATCAAAATTTATCACAAAGATTTACTTGTTAAGAGGATATTGGCAAGTACTGTTATCGGAGAGAGCAAAGGATATATCGGCTTTTGTGATGCCAAATGGACTATATCACTTTAAAGTCATGCCATTTAGTATGAAAAATGCACCTGCAAGATTTCAAAGACTGACAAACAAAGTAATTGCAGGACTGAGCAATTGTGCTGTTTATTTTGATGACTTGACAGTTTTCAGTCAAACGTGGGTGGAGCATTTACAGCACCTGGAAGAATTGTTTTGTCGATTACAAGAAGCTAATTTGGTGATGAACTTGGCTAAAAGTGAACTTGCAAAAGCGTAAGTTACATATTTAGGCCATACCATTGGACATGGTAAGGTGGCTCGGAGAGATGTCAAAGTCAAAGATCTCTTGGAATTCTCTGCCTTTGCCTACAACAAAATGAGAAGTTTTGAGATTTCTGGGCATTAATGGGTTTTACCAGAAGTTTGTACCAACATTTTAGCAGTGTGGTTACTCCATTAACTGAACTATTAAAAAGGAACAAGGAGTTTCAATGGACACAGGAGTGTCAAAAGGCATTTGATAATTTGAAAACTGTATTGACTACAACACCAGTTTTGGCAGTACCCAATTACATCAAGCAATTTAAGTTGGCCGTTGACACAAGCGATATAGACATTGGGGCTGTATTGTTACAAGAAGGTGACACTGGAATTGAGAAACTGATAGGGTATTTTTCACAGAAGTTGAATGTACAACAGGGAAGGTACTCAACAAAAGAAAGCTTTAGGTCTGGTGTTAGCATTGCAGCATTTTAAGATTTATGTGGCAAACAATTCGTCAGAAACAATTGTTTATACAGACTAAAATCCTTTAAAGTTTCTGGACAAACTTTGAGCCAAAAGCACAAGGCTATTCAGGTGGAGTTTATTACTGCAACCATTTAATCTACAGATTATACATATGGCTGGACAAGAAAATCTGATTGCAGATACATTGTCAAGAGTTTGAAGCTTGAAGAGAAAATTGGACATTTAAAACCTGGACACTGAACTGAAATTATTTCTGTTAATATGAAGGATTTGTGTGTATAATATATATATATATATACATATGTATATATATTGTTATGTTCATGCATGCATCTGGTAATGTAATAGTGTAATAGGTATAGGAGATAATGTAAGATGGATTGGGAAAATGAAGCCATCTTTTTAAATTATGACAGTTCATGTTTCAATAAGAGGGAGAGTGTCATGAAAATATAATACTTTTTATAAGGTTATTGGGATTTATTGTAAAGTAGGAATAATGGGGTCTGGATAGTGTGTGTGTATGTGTGTGTGCGTGTGTGTGTGTGTAGGACTTAACTTAATTAAATACAGTTGGTCTGAAGGCTTTGATATATCAGAAGAGAAGCTAGGTTTGAAATGCTAAATAAGTAAACATGGCTGAACTTTTAGAATGTGAGGTGTAAAAGGAAAATTTGCATTTTGAGATAAATCAGAGTAGTCGTGAAGAGAGGGTAAAATGTTACACTTAGCCAGAAGAAGCCAAACAGTGTGTTTATTTTTCCCAAAGCTTACTGGTAAAATTGGTACAATGAAAGACTTTTATTATTAGAAAGGTAAAGTCCAAAGACGTATTGAAACAATGAGATTTACATTAAAAAGGGAGAAACATGTATAAAGAAGGTGAGGTTATATGTAAGGATAAAAGACATTGTAAGATCTAACAAATGTGAAAAGCCTCCAGCCTCTATGTACCAAGCTGCTGCCCATAGGAACCAAAGCTGAGAATTCACTGTGAATACCCCTTTCCAGGGTATTGTGTGCTTTGCCTGGGTCTGTTAAAATCTATTTTGTTTTTACTGTTGCCTTAACAGAGGTGTAACTGGGAGTTAGATTAATTGGGGAGATAGGAGTATCATAGTAGTAATTTGTAGACTTCTGCATGGTGTATAAAATTATTTATTTCATTAATTTAGTTTTATAAAATTCTATAAGACTTGGTTGTCTTATTACTACCGAATTGCATCACAAAATGAAAATACAAATTGCAAAACAGTTGTGGCAGTTGTTTCAAGTTTCCCTCTGTGATTTGAGCAGCTCAGCATTTACCACCTGCTGTGCCATAACAAGGGTATAAAGGATATGGAGTCAAGTCAGATGAATGGAGTTAAGACATAGATCAACCATGATCTCACTGAATGGCAAGACAGGCTTGAGAGGCAGAATGGCTTACTCTTGTTTCTATGTTCTCAACCTGAAGTGGAACATGTGGCTTAAAATAAATATCTTCATTTTCCTAGCTCAAGCATGGCGAGAACAAATAAATGTGTCACTCAGTAAAACAGGTCCAGTTAGAATCAGTTAACTCAGCTCTGACAAGAGGTGGAACCTGGGAGCCTCATGGTCTATATAGGTTGGATCTTACAGCCCCCTGGGGGTGGGTTGGCAGATGGTGACGGCCATAAAATTGGGTGCTATGGCAGGGGCACCACTCCAAGTGCCTACCCATCCACCCCTCCCTTACCACAATTTTACCAGTGGTATTGGAAGCATCTGGAGGACCACCCAAGCTGTGGGACAACTGGGGTTCTTAAATGGCCAATTAATGGTCACTTGAGCGCCAGCATGTAACAACGCTCTGGTAATGGGGAGGGTACCTCCTTTATTGGCCCCCTATACTCATCAGAGATCACCCCCATAAGGTCTTCCCACCTCTGCATTTCCACTCCTCCCATCCTGTCAGGTTGTTCACCACCATTGCCGGATCCTTCCAATCTGTTCCTGGCGAGACCCCAGACTTAATGCCCGGGATCTATCACAGCTTGCTTTTCTCCAGCGCTTGCTGCATGGTGGTGCTGCTGGGCCCAAAGAGTTGCCAGCAATTTGATTGGCTGGCAGCTCTCAGAGGTGGATCTTCCTCCCCAGATGGGGGCGGAAGGCCGTTCTCAATCAATAACAGCTTAATGGCTGTTAAATGACTGCAGAGTGAGTTGGCCAAGTGGAAGTAGGCTTGCCCCTGACTTTAATGTGCCCCCCCCACCGTAAAATCCAGCCCTATGTCTCAATACCAAACCAGCCATTGCAGTTACCCACTGCACACTGGAAGAGCTGCTTGTTACTTTTTCTATGAAGGCTTGAGAAGACTCATTGTAAGAATACCCCTGGCCTTTGTGACTGTGCCTCTGATTTTCTCAAGACAGCTGCCATACCTATAATGGGTGAAATTCAATGCAATGGTACATTAATTGAAACAAAAAGCTGAGTTTGAATTTCAGATAATTATCATTGCAGGAAGAGTCAAAATTAAATCATTGCAAATGACCGACAAGGGAAACCCAGTTTTATTGCAGCAAACTTTTTTTAATAATGTACATCGGGCTTCTAATTTCCTTATAATTCAGTTTAACAGCTGAAGAATAATATCTCTATTGTACTCTCCTGTGAACCATTTCACAGTGCTTTCTGCTGTGATGGGATCATACTAACATCTCGCAGTATTCAATCAATGTCGTTTCCGCTCTCCCTTTAGCTGTCTTAATGTTGTTTTCATTCTACAGAGTTTATAACAAGTAGAAAGTAGATTTTGAACAAACCACCTGTGGTGTTGCTCACTGTATGCTGGAGGATGTATTGTTTTATATGAAGAGGAACATTGTATAATATAAATCATAGTGTGTTATGCTTCAATCCATTAGCGGTCAGGAGAAACCAACAGCAAATAACTGGCTTTCATTTTCTCTTGTTATAGTTTTTAAGATATGAATTTACATATATAATAGAGCGTGAAACATGAAGTGTGATCGACAAGCGTTACATCTCTCATGTTCTAGTGAATTGCATTGACTGGTATGTCAGAGGATGTGAAATTCCTAAGAACAGGAGTGTTATGCAGTAATGCACAGCACATTATTCTCCTGCCACAGCGAAGATGTGTGCTCCTTCAAGGCCATTTAAGACCTATTAAGGCCATAACTTTGCATTCTTGGTCTCTGTCATAGGTCAGATTGGCCTTTTCTCTTAGCTTGAAGTTGTGATTGTTAAGGTAAATTATTAATTACGGATATTCCAACTGCATTTTCTGTTTTGGTTATGGAGAATGCTGCAGAATACTTTAAAAGTACTTCATTGGCTATTAAGCACTTTGGGATGCTCTGTGGTCATGAAAGGTCTTTCTTTCTTTTTTTGCCTTACAACATCGGGAGTGTCATACCACGTAATGCACACAACACTATTTTGCTGCTAATGTGGATCTGTGTTCAAACTAGCTTAGCTCATTAAGGTCACAGAATTTAATGAGAAAACTTTGTAAATTGAAATGTGCTTGTCAGTTTCATCATTTTAAACATTGGTTTGTGTTTATATCAAACGATGATATCTGGAGTGTGCATTTTGACCTCACTGGTATGCTGTGAGCTTAAATCATCTCCCAACATTATTCTTTGGTGCAAATATAATCTGTTAGCAATAGTAGCTACTACTAGCTGATTTCTTTTGGTGTCTCAAGGTAGAGATAGAGATAGAAATGTTCAAAATCATGAGGGGGCTGGACAGAGTAGATAGGGAAAAATTGTTCCCACTCGTAAAAGGATTGAGAACGAGAGGGCACAGAGTAAAAGTGATTTGCAAAAGAAGCAAATGTGACGTGAGAAAAAACTTTTTCACACAGCGAGTGGTTCGGGTCTGGAATGCACTGCCTGGAAGTGTGGTGGAGGCAGGTTCAATCAAGGCATTCAAGAGAGCATTAGGCGATTATTTGAATAGAAACAATGTGCAGGGGTACGGGGAAAAGGCAGGGCAATGGCACTAAGTCATAATGCTCATTTGGAGAGCTGGTGCAGACACGATGGGCCAAATGTCCTCCTTCTGTGTCATTAAAATTCTGTGATTCTGTAAGTCACAAGGAAGATGCTGATGGGGAAGGATGGACAACTGTTATGAAATAATTTAGAAAGAAATTTATAAAGGGCTTCCATTGAGGCAGTGAAAGTGTTTGTTTTTGATTGCTTCTTGGGATAAAGTTGGGGTTAAATTGATCTTTGGCAGTCATGCAAACTAGGCAATATTGAATTGACAGCCCATTTAGACCTGTGTTGGCTTCACTGGGAAAAGAAAAAGTGAAATGTGAAACAGGCCGCTAATTCATTATTACTCCGTTTGTGCTATCGTTGAAAACCAATTTTGCCCCCATTGTGTTTTCGTTACACACTGCAAATGTAAATTAGTTGTCATCCCACACAGTTAAGAGTATAACTATTTAGATAAATTGGCATATTCATTGGCAAAACTATTCAGTAAAACTTAATTGGTGAATGGATGGTTGTTAGACTTTAGCAGACTACTCTCACTGTTCCATTTCTCATAGCCATATGACACTTAGTGAAAGTATGATACTACATCAGTATGATGAACAGTACATTGCAGAATGAAAATAGTCAAGGGTTGTAGTAATTATGGTTTTATTAATTGTGTAATGTACCTTTAAGAGTAATACTTGTCAGGAAAGATAACATGATCTGTAGTAACCAGTAGGAGAGTAGCGCAGGCTACCTCAGCAGTCAGTGTAGAGATAGAGTTGGAGTTGAAAGCACATGTGTAGTAGCTGCTGTGTATATTGTGAATAAACTTAATGGTTCCACTTAAGAAGTTGTCTGCAGATCAATTCTATCACTAATAGTACAACTTGGCCACCCTACAGCAAACTGGTGATGAGGATAAAACAGGATTGAACAGAAGAAATCAAGTTAGAAAGAAATCGGCACTGTACCTTGCCCTGATTCCCTGATTGTAAGTAGCAAGCTCTGTTAGGATTGAAGAAGTTATCCTCTCTCAAAATGCCACAATTTGGGAAAATTGATCCTTTTGAAATAGCCACAGACGATTGGTCTCAATCCATAGAACACCTCACGTTCTTTTTTCAAGCAAGCGAGATTACGGGGAAGAGAAGAGGTGAGCAATCCTCTTGCGTACTTGTGTGAGCAAAACCAATGATTTGATTTGAAGTTTGATGGCACCCAGTGCCCCAGATTAGAAAATTTGGATGAATTGGTGAATCTTATGAAGGGTCATTTTCAACCCAAGCTCGCAGTCAAGATGCAAAGGTTCAGGTTTAATTTGTGAAATAGAGCCCCGGGTAAGACAATTGCATGCTATGTGGCAAATTTGAAGCAGCTAACGGAACATTGGGAGTTCGGTATGACTTGGAACGACATGCTTAGAGATTGTTTAGTGTGTGGTGTGAAAGAGGACACTATTCAGAAAGGATTATTGTCTGAAGTGAATCTGGATTTCAAGAAGGTGCTAGAGATAGCACTGGCCATGGAAATTGCAGTAAGAAATCCACAAGCATCACAGGGTGCACAAAATGGTGCCATCCTCCACATCAGGTGGGAAACTTCTGCCGAAAGTGGCGCAAAACAGCAAGACCCTGCCAAGGAAACGGTTCCCACTAGCTGAGGAATAAAGAAAAATAGCTTAGCAGCAAAATCTAAGAATAATTTTAATAGAGGTGGAAACAATCAGTCTTTTAGCGATTGGCAGTTTTAAAAAATTGAACGCTACTATTTTCATAGAAATGGACATATGATGAGGCAGTGCAAGGAGAGATTCAAGCAGGCTTGTAAACAAAATAAGAAGCTGAATGAAATCTACAATGTAGAAAAGCCTGAAACAACAAATTCAGACATTTACTCATTGTTTAATCTGAAAGTTGGAAAGACAGAACCAATATTTGTCACAATGAAAGTGAATGGCAAACCTTTTAAAATGGAAGTAAGCACAGGGGCTTCCACTACAGTAATTAGGGAACATACCTTGAGATATCTGAATAATGGTGAACATCAATTAAGCTTGGAACGAACAGCTGCTAAGCTAAAAACATATATGGGTGAAGACATTCAAGTAAAAGGCATAAGCAGAGTAACTGTCCATTATGGAAGCCAATCGGCAAAGCTACCCTTGATGGTGGTAGCAGGTGAAGGGACAAGCCTCCTGGGGTGAAATTAGTTAAAGGAGATTAAGTTAGAATGGTCTGAAATTTTCCAGTTGAGAGTAAGTGGGCTACCAGAACTACTTAAAAAGTGTGCCACCACCTTCCAGGATGAGCTGGGGAAAATCCAGGGCCTGTGCACAAAGATTCATGTGGATCCGGAAGCAAGCCCTCGCTTCATGAAGGTGCCACCGGAGCCAAACGTTCTGAGAGAAAAGGCCGATGCTGAGCTGAACAGACTAGAGAAACAGGGCATAATACAAGCTGTTCAGTTTTCAGAGTGGGCAGCACCCATAGTCCCCACCCTTAAACCCAACCAAAGCATCTGAATTTGTGGGGACTACAAACTGATAGTTAACAAAGTAGCCAAACTGGACAGGTGGCCCATTCCAAAAATTGAAGACGTATATGCCAAGCTGGCAGGAGGGACAATGTACACAAAGCTAGACATGAGTCATGCTCATCAACAATTAGAATTGGATAATGCCTCTTGGGAATTTGTCACAGTTAATACCCACAAAGGGTTGTACCAATATACGCAATTGCCTTTCGGTGTCTGCTCAGCTTGCGCCATCATTTAGAGAACAATGAAAAGCTTACTGCAGGGGCTGCCCCAGGTTGTAGTCTATTTAGATGATGTATTGGTGACAGAACTGAAAAAGAGCATTTGGCAAACTTGGAAGAAGTCTTAAAACATTTTCTCCAAACTGGATTGCATTTAAAAAAAGGAAAGTGCATTTTCCAAACGAGGGAGGTAATCTATTTGGATTACCGGGTAGGGCAGGGCCTCCACCCGATTGAGGAGAAAGTGAGAGCCATGAGAGGCACCTGCACCAAAGAACACCTCCGAGCTCAAATCATTCCTAGGAATGATCAATTATTATGGGCGGTTCTTACCCAATTTGTCTACAGTGCTGGTCCCCCTGCATTCTCTACTCAAAAAGAATCAACGTTGGTCTTGGGAGGTGCCCCAGAAAGAAGCTTTCATAAAGGTGAAGTCATTTTTGCACTCATCCAATCCACTAGTGCGTTATGACCAGGCGAAAGAATTGGTGCTGACATGTGACGCATCTCCCTACGGAGTGGGAACAATGCTCTCTCATTGGATGGATGACGGCACAGAACAGCCAATAGGTTATGTATCAAGGACGCTCACCACAGCGGAAAAGGGATACTTGCAGACAGAAAAAGAAGGCCTGTCCATCATCTTTGGTGTGAGGAAATTTCACAAGTATGTACATGGTTGCCATTTTACAATCGTTTCGGACCATAAACCATTGCTAGGATTGTTTAGTGAGGACAAGGCTAAATCACCCATAGCTTCAGCAAGAATACAATGATGGACTTTAATTCTGGCAGCGTATGAATACACTTTCATACATAGGCCTGGCAATCAAATCGCAAATGCCAATGCCCTTAGTCCTTTGCCTTTAGAAGAAAATGGTGAGCACGTCCCAGTTCCACAGGAACTTGTTTTACTGTTAAATTCCTTAGATCCTTCGTCGGTGTGTGTTCAACAGACCCGAGACTGGACAAGTCGGGACCCAGTCCTTTCTCAAGTACAAGAACAAGAACTACATGGTTAGCACAGGAGCCTGTATCTGATGCAATTAAACTGTACTTCAACAGAAGACACGAAATAACCAGCCAGGATGGCATCTTATTGTGGGGAGCATGAGTGATAGTTCCTCCAAAGGGAAGGGAGCCACTTTTAATTGAACTACACAGTGCCCATCCAGGACTTTCCCGAATGAAGACCATAGCTCGCAGCTATCTATGGTGGCCTGGGGTAGATGGCGAAATAGAAAGTTTAGTAAAGCACAGTGTGCAATGTCAGCAACTGCAGAAGTTGCCAGTGACAGCTCCATTACACCCATGGGAGTGGCCAGATAGACCCTGGGTGTGGATACACATTGGCTACGTTGGACGTTTCCTGGGAACAATGTTTCAGTTCATTGTCGATGCCCATTCAAAATGGTTGGATGTATAAGAGGTGAAGTCACCAACGTCAGTCGCTACAATTGGGGAACTACGTCAGAGTTTTGCCATTCATGGATTGCCAGAAGTAGTCATTTCTGATAAAGGCATGGCATTACGAGTGCTGAGTTTCACTGGTTTATCAGCCTCAACAGTATCACTCATGTGAAAACTGCACCGTACCACCCTTCCTCAAACGGACTGGCCGAATGGACGGTTCAAACGTTCTAGGCAGGAAAAGCTAACTGGGGATTCCTTGGCAACCAAGCTAGTATGCTTTCTTTTCATTATAGGACTACCCCTCACACAACAACAAGTGTCACACCTGCAGAGTTATTGGTGAAACGCCGTCTCAGGATGAGATTGAGCTTAATAATGCTGAATTTAGAGGGGAAGGTGGAAAGGAGTCAGGGAAGCCAGAAAACTAGACATGACTGGCTTAGTCATGAGAGGAAATTTACCGTGGGAGAGCCGGTACATGTGAAAAATTTTGGGGAAGGACCAAAGTGGTTACTGGGTGAAATAAGTGCGGTGACTATCTTGCCACGTGGAGGTGGAAGGCCAGCTCATCCGTAAACATGTGGACCATTTAAGGAAGAGGGAGACAAATCATCAAGATATGGATCCACCAGTGATCATGACAAGGTCTGCGTTTCCTGTTGAGGATCCTCAGCCCAGGACAGACATGTCTGATGTTCCTGTAGGAGTTGAGGATACAGAACTGCAAGTGCCCAATGATGCACCTGATGTTCAGGCAACTCCGGAAAAGGAGGTTCCTGACAAAGAATCTGAAGTTGTGGAGCTGCGATGTTCCACATGTACCAGGAAACCACCTGAAAGATTGAACTTGTAAATTCCTTACCCAGTGTAAATATTATGTTGTCTTGAAAAATATGTACTTGTAAGTATAATTGTATAGCCGAGTTAAAGGGGGAGGAATGTAGTAATTATGGTTTTATTTAGTGTGCAATGTACTTTTAAGAATAATACTTTTTAGGAAAGATCACATGATCTGTAGTAACCAATAGGAGAGTGGCGCAGGCTACCTCAGCAGTCAGTGTAGAGATGGAGTTGGAGTTGGAGTTGAAAGCGCACATGTAGTTGCTGCTGAGTATATTGTAAATATGTTTTTAACTAAGACAACTTCTTAAGTGAACTCTATCACTAATAGTACAACTCGGCCACCCTTACAACAAGTGCATTTATTTTACAAGTACTACAGGAACAAGGACACATATTTAACAGTTCTGTAAGTACAGGCCATATTGTGCTGTTCTTACAACTTTAAGGTAGTGTTGGTCATTGTGGTTAATTACACAGAAAGATACTACTGTCTCGACGGAGGAATCCAAGTTCAAGGCCAGCTTATAGAGAACTCAGACAAAATTCAAAGCATCATTTACATATTTCCAAATATGAGATCATCCAACGTCAATCTATGAGAGAAATGCAAAAATAGTTTTGCGACTTAAAATGGTAAATGTCCAAAGGTCGTCTGATTCAACTTCCAGGTTCATGCTCTGATACATTTCAAGTTATTGACCACAGTAAGCGCTTTCTTAAGTGTTTCATCAATGCATTAAAGGGAAACTCCATTCTTTACTTTACACTTAACTGTCAAAATACTGCTCTGATCTGGTTCCTCATGCTAGTTTATTTTCATCATTTTACCTTATGTGGAATGAATACGTTTTGAAGCCTAGTTTTTCAATCAAATGTACAACAGCCACTAACTATTTTGGCAGTTGGGGAACAATTCCTTTGTTTTTCACATGTGGAAAAATCATCAATGCTTTCTTTATAAACAGCACACACAGGAAAACTTTACTGATTGTCAACAGCAGCTGTTGCTATTAAGTCAAAATACTAGGGAAGAATTTTCCCGTCGGCGAGTGGGGGGTGGAGCCAGCTTTCCAACGCGTAAAGTGACGCGCGGTGACGTTGGGCGGGCGTCACCACGTGTCAGATTTTCAGTTCGGCCCGGCTGCTCGCCCGCCAAACTGTCAAAGGCATATTAAGGCCATTTAAAACCTAATTAATTCAATTTAATGAGCTGCTCGTCCAACCTTAAGGTTGACAAGCAGACGAAGAGCCCAGGTGGCCTTCGCATTTTTCAGGAAACCTCATCCACGGCGGGATGAGGTTTCATGAAGTGTTTTAAAATGTAATAAAAATTTATATTTTTATTCTTTGACATGTTCCAACTCATCTGATAGTGTCACATGAGGGGACATGTTTTAAAAGTGTTAAAAACCTTTATTTATAACTTTAGCACTGAAGCAAATCTCCCTGAGGCACCTCCATGCCTCAGGGAGACCTCTGCGCTATTTCGCGTGCATGTGCGAAAGAGCACAGGGGACCTCTCAGGGAATTCCGCCCCCCCGGCACAGGGAGCGCTGGGTGGGCCTTAATTGGCGGTGCGTCCCCGATCGGGGGCACCGATCAGGTTCGTACCCGCCCCCGCCTGCCCCTGCACAACCCCCCCAATGGGGGGAAATTTCTGGCCTGAGTAAGCTGAGAATATGTTTTTAAAGCTCTTTTTAGAATCTATCTCTGTAATCTCCTCCAGCCCTCAGAATTGTGCATTTCTCCAATTCTAGCCATGTCAGCATCCCCAATTTTCTTCACCCCACTTTTGCCATCAATGCCTGTCTAGCCCCTAAGTTCTGGAATTTCCTCCCTAAATCCCCCCACCTCTCTCAGCTCCTTTAATGCGCTCCTTAAAATCTAACACTTTACCAAGCTTTTGTTCACCTGTCCCCTTATGTATTGTCAAATTTTGCTTGGTGATCCTCCTGTGAAGCACTTGGGATATTTTACTACTTTAAAGGTTCCATGTAAATGCAAGTGGTTGTTGTAGCTATTCTGTGGGTGTGCTGCACCCCTGATGACTCAGTGAACTGTTTGGGGGTTTTCCTATTTTA
Source organism: Cetorhinus maximus (assembly GCF_964194155.1). Classification (NCBI taxonomy): domain Eukaryota; kingdom Metazoa; phylum Chordata; class Chondrichthyes; order Lamniformes; family Cetorhinidae; genus Cetorhinus; species Cetorhinus maximus. The sequence goes on along the minus strand of NC_135888.1, from coordinate 59,352,928 downwards.
AGCTATTTGGCTTCTTTTGTCTCCTTCCATCATCTTGTGCTTTACTAAGAAGAAGGGTAACCAGCTCAGTCATATACCTTTATCAATATTGAGCTTCAGTCACCTGGATTGAGGTGTTAAACACTGACTGGGGTGGAGATGGGGGTGTAAGGGGAGGGGGACTGTTTGCATTTTGATCTTGCTTCCGTGTGACAGTGCTTGAATTCTGCTCCTCTTCTAATGCTGACATGATGACTGAGGTTGAAAACTCACCTCCCATGGGGGGTTCTGAGAGTAGATTCTTGCCACACCACTCAGCACATCACATTGTTGCATCAGCTGTGACATGCCAGACTCTTTACCTGTCAGGGACAGAAGTAATCTCCTGGCTGAACTTCTTTTTACAAGGCACAACCAGCAATCTATGCGGCTACAGAATTGCTGTGCCAGAGCTTGTGCTTAGTGTAAAAAAATTGCATGCAAAGGTGCTTTTTTAAATTGCAAAGCTTAGGTGGAGGGCTATGATGCCAATAGGTAATTACAAAGTAGGAATTTATTGATGCTAAGCTTGGGTTTTTTAAAAATGCAGATTTTAGGAGGTTGTTGTAGGGTGTTGGATACTTACATCTTAATGAAGTCTTCATAGTCTTAAGTAGGTTAACTATGTTTTTATTAACTACAAGAACTTATTCAGTAAGGGTTTGACCTAGGAGCTGACTCCATGCTTGCATGTGCACACAGCTCTGTCCAACACCAGGCTGGCCTTGAGGTGTGTGTCATGTGTTCTCTTATATCACTGTATGGGCAGTACTGTATTCAGTTCCATGTTAACCCTATATGTGCCAGACCCTTATACTCTACACCCCTAGACCTTGTCATCCTTTCATAGTTGTGGCATGTGTCTGGTGTGGTGCTTTAGGTTGTAGGTGGAAGCCTGCTTCTGCCTGTAGCTCTGCTCTCTCTCTTGGATGTCCTGATAATCCTTGGTTACCAACCGTGGTATTAGTTATTTTGGCAGATTTGGAAGTTGTGTGAGGAGTTTCCTGCCCATCAGGAGTTCGGATGAGGCCAGGAGGCATTGTAATGATGGATCGGTAGGTTGGCATTGCTGTGGGAAAATCTTCATTCTTTTTAAGGAGAGCTTTTACAGTGCAGGCTTCTCTTTTGGCCTCCCCATTTGACTGTGGGTATCTTAGGGAGCTGGTATGGGTGAAGCCAGATGTGGTGGTGGAGTGCACAAAGTACTCATTTGAAAATTGTGGGCTGTATCGGACACAATCTCATCCGAGATGCTGTGACTTGTGGCCATCTCTTTCAGTGCGTTAAGTACTGTCTCTGTGGTAGTTGTCTATAGTTGCTTCACCTCAGCCCATCTAGAGAAGTAATCCACCACTATAAGGAATGATTTGTTGTTGAAGACAAATAGGTTGATGTCTAGCCTCTCCCATGGCCTGGTAGGGAACAGTATGGGAATGAGGAGCTCTCTCTTTGGTCTTGCCTGTGCAATGCACACACCTGACGGTTTGGTATCCTCAATTGCCCTGGAAATGCCTGACCACCAGACAGTGGGCGGAATCGTCCCAGATTTGTACTAAGTGTGGTAGCGGGTGGAAAAAAGAACAGTTTACTTGCTGGCCGCAATGGCAGCTTTTCACATTGTCTCTCCCAATCCTGCCTCACGAATCATGCATTTCCAGGAAGCACGTTGTTTCAATGGCAGGCAGCCTCTCAATCGCCCGCCACACCGTCACCTCGCCGCTTCCTCACGCTGGGCGCCACATTTAAAGTGCAGACGCATGCACACCTCTCAGTGCTTCCAGCCCACAACTGCTGCACAGAAGACATGGCCCCAAAAGGTAGGAAGACTGCAGCCCCCTGATTCAGTGGTGCATCCCTGGAATGCCTTTTGAATGCCATGGAGGCCGCCGTGATGTCTTCTACCCCAGCTCTGGCTGCAGGAGAGGCAACAACATCACCAATCCAGCGATGCTAGCGGTAGTCAGTGCCAACGCCCTGCATAAGAGGGCAGCCACCCAGTGCCGTAAGAGGATGAATAATCTCGTCCGTTCCGCCAGGGTAAGTCACTATTCTCATCACTCTAAACTTGCACACACACAAACCCATCACACACCCACAGGGACCTCACTCACTGCCAGTGCAAGAGACATCACCATTCACTCTCTCACATACACCGTCATTGTCCTCATCCTGTCCATGGGACCACTCACCACCCACACAGGCCAGGCACATTAATCACCTGGCCTGGCAGGCGATCTGCTTACACTTGCTCCATTTCTATTCATGTAGGACAAGCTGGCACACAACAAAAGGGAGAGGTCGCAGATCGGTGGAGGAATGCCTGAAATCAAGGTCCTCATGGACTTTGAAAATAGAGACATCCAGCGTGCAAAGATCTGGACCGGTCCTGTGCTGACGGTGAGTTTGGTGTTGCTCAACCAAGTGAGGATCCAGCAGTGAAACATCCATCAGACAACCATGCTGTGAGTGATGTGTCCTGTTTCACAGGCACTGTCATGCACTAATTATCTCCCCTTGCTTTTGCAGGCACATCTGGGAAACAGCTGACAGAGTCCACGACCCAAGTCCTTGACTCAAGCCCTGAGGACACCTCAGAAGAGGAATCTGCTGAAACCCCAATTGAAGATCTGTCACAGCGCTCATACACACCCCCCACCAGCCCAGAGACAAACACCTCGATGGGACCTAGTTCTAGAGTAGCTTTAAGATCACAATCTGATGAGCACATCGCACTGTCTGATCCACAGTAGGTGGCAGCAGGGGCTTCCCAGGTTTCTGTCACTTGGAGAACTGCTGAAAGCCAGAAATCTGCTGAGTCCGAGTCAAGTGACAAGCCTCTGGACTTAGTCATACCCCAGCTCTGGAGCTGCAAAGGCAAGCTCGGGAACAACGGGAAGGGATGTCCGCTGCACTCCTCAGATTGCAGACACGATGGAGGAGTCCGTCCGCCTTCTCTCTGAGGTAATAGCGCCGGGATGCCAACGCATCGAGGTCAACACTGGTAGGATAGCAGCTCTCCTGGAGACCTTTGTATAGGATATTGGTCCTGCACACAGTTGGCCTCCAACAGTGTCTACATGGGATGGGTGCGAGGCAGCTTGATCTCACTCCAGCTTCCCCTTCTCTTCAAGGAGTCAGCCAGGGGCCCTTGGGCACCCATAGGGAGGAGGATCAGCAGGTGCACATCCTGGGGTCATCTACCCAGGTGACTCTGGGAGTGTCCGGCCCATCCAAATCCCCCCTTCCTGTGACCTCAGCAGCTCCAGTTCCAAAGGCCGAAGAGGATGCCACTGCTACACAGCAGGGCCCCAAAAGCAGGCTGGGGCCCTCCAGGTCTCAGCCCTCCAGAGGACACCCGCCAACGTCATCACAGACAGAACGTAGCAGTCAGGAGGCTGCCTCAAGCTCCGCTGTGGATGTTGGGGGAAGCACCAAGACGTAGCGGCAGGGTTAGGAAAGTTAAGGAGAATTAATTGCACAGCCTGGGCACAGGAGTTAATCACATGTACATAATGTTCACTATTGTAAATAAACTCCCAAGAATGTCTCCCTGCCTATGTCTCCTTGTTATGATGAGCAGTGTTCTTGTCACTCAGATGTGAAACCTTTCTGCACAAGATAAAGGCAGGTGTCTCAGTCCAGGGCCTCTTCCCTGTGCAGTGTGTAACCTTCAGACCAAAGTGGTGATCCAGCTTCACACTTAGTGGCCACATTACTGATGCCTGCACCTCGATGGTTCTTGTCATTGCTGCCAGAATGTAGTGGGCAGGCGTCACTGAGTTCTGTCATTCTCTAGGTGTGCTCTCAGCACCTTTAAGGTGGGGCTGGACCCCATCTCATCAGCATCTGTGATCAGTGATGCTCTGTTCCTGAAGGGCTCAGGTGCTGAAGGTGGACAAAGGATCAGGTGCATTTAAAGTTTCACGGCTGCATCCCAATGATATGACCCTGATCACAGAGCACAAGTGAGCTGCTCTGAGCCAGACAGGAGTCACACATTTACAGAAGCTACGTGAAGATATATGGAGTGTCCTCACTGCATATTAGGGCTTCCACTGTGTCTCATTGACAGGAGCATTTTCACAGAGTGTATGTGTGCTGCTATCAGCCAGGCTGGAGTCAAACATTCATAGATGCAATGTGAGGATTTATGGTGTCTCCTCACTGCATGTCGTCATCATCCTCCATGGATCTAGCAGCTATAAGGGCCTCCTGAGCGCGTCTAGCCAGTGCGATGGCCTCATCGCCAGCATCCTCACCCTCATCTCTGTCAATGTCCTCTTCAATGGGGGAGACATGTGGCTCATCAATCTCCTCCTCTTTCCCCGTTGCAGCGCCAGGTTGTAAAGGCCGCGCGACAACAATGCGTGACGCCCTCTGTGGACTATATCGCAGGGTCCCACCAGACTGGTCCACATCTGATGGTTTGCTCCACCAAGTTGTGAGTTGCAGCATGAGCCTCATTGTACCTTCTCTCTGCTGCAGTCTGAGGCCGCTGCATGGGTATCACCAGCCGTGTCCTCTGTGGATAGCCCTTGTCCCTGAGGAGCCAAACCTGCAGCCTCTGTGGATTCTGGAAGACGTCAGGGATCAGAGACCTGCTAAGGATGTAGGAGTCGTGGACACTCCCAGGGAACTGTGCGCAGACCTGTAGGATGCTTTTGTGGTGGTCACACGCCAGCTGAAAATTCAGCGAATAGAAGCCCCTGCGGTTGATGTAGTTGACCCCTTGTTGCGACAGAGATCTGAGCACCACACAGGTGCAGTCGATGGCACCCTGCACCTGGGGGAAACCAAGGATCTGAGAAAATCCCAGCACTCTTGCAACCTGGCTGTCCTGGTCCCAGGCGAAATGCACAAAGTTGTGTACCTTCGCGAAAATGGTGTCCATGACCTCATGGATGCATTTGTGGGTGGCGGCTTGTGAGGTCCCACAGAGGTCACCTGTGGAGCCCTGATAAGAACCAATGGGCTAAAAATTGAGCACCGTGGTCACTGTCACGGCCACTGGCAGTGGATGCCCTCCATGACCCCATGTCGCCAAATCCTGCAGCAGCTGGCAGATGTGGCTGACCAGTTCCCTAGACATGTGCACTCTTCAGCAACCTTGGCTCTTGGTCATCTGCAGGAATGAAAGGCGGTCTCTGTACGCCCTGGGTCTAGCTGGACGCCGACCACTCACTGTGGCTCTTCAGCAGCGTGTGCGGGAGCCCCAGCCGCCCCTTTTCCCAATTGGCGCTGCTCCTCCCTTTGCACAGCCAGGAGCCTCAGTCACTCTCTTTTGTTTCTCTGTGCGTCACGAGGCATACATCTGATTCACCATGCTGAACGTTCCTGATGTACTCCTCCTGTAGGATTAAACAGAGAGATGCGTGGGTTAGCTTCAGTGTTCTAAGAACCTCTCTTGGTTAAGTCTGAAGATCCCTTAACCCATCCCAGAGAGTGCTGGCCACCACTTGGATGGCCAGAGTTTAGTGCCTGCATGGCTGCCCAAAACCCCACCCACCTCTGTCCCACTCCACCTGACCAATCGGCAGCAGCTTTGCCCATTGGGCTGCATGCTGTGCTCTCAGCTCAGGCACAGGCATTCTCCTAACCCGCACCGCAAGGCTGCACTGTTAGCTTGAAGCATGAGGGAGACTGGTCCAAACCGGGATGATGACATTGCAAGGGGCTGTGAGCACCTCCACCAGTGACTGCTCCATGGCCAGCTTTAGCAAGGAGATTGTACAATGTGTCCAGTTATCCAACTGTTCTGCAGTCCACTAAAATGCTCATTAGTTTGCAGTCTGTGCCTGAGGGGTGAAAAGCTCAGGAGCATTTGGTGGCACTTTCATGCCTCTGCGTTGCTTGAGTGGGCAGATAAGCTAGAGGCCCGACTCCAAACATGTCAATGTGGCTGTGCCTGAACTGTCTCAGCTGCGGAGGAATGGTCATTTTATACAGGTTTCCCTAATGCATGGCCACTTCCCCCCACAATCGCACGTGCTTGTGCACCACCATCAACCACAGGACAGCCCTTGCCTCCCTCCACCCCCCCCAACTCGCCTCAACTGAAGTGCAGCTCTTTGCCCATCACTGCACTGTCAACCAGCTGGTAAAAAGTGACCTGCCTGTGCCCTTGTCTGAATGCGCGAAGCCTCAACATTGAGGTCCAACAGGCGACCCTCCCGAGCGCTGCGCAACGTTACTGTGCGCTTACCTCCGAGTCCCCCTCGAAGTGCCGCCCGCCAGCTGTAAGTGCTGTTGTGAAACACGTAGGTGTGATCTCGGATGATTCCGCGTGGGGGGGATGATTCTGGAAAGCTGGTGTTATGATGATATGCAGATGTATGACACTGAAGTTCTCGATGTCTGGTGGCGGGAGACACTGATGAACCACGTGGATCGTTGCAAATGTGTTTCATGACAGTGTGAAACCGACTTTTGACCTTCCTGCCATATTGTCCACTCGTGCCCACCATGATGCCCGACGCCAGTGGGCATGGAAAATTCTGCCCAGCCGATTGGGCCCCTGCCCTGCCCTTGGTGATGCTCAGGTGGTTCTGGTGTATATCTTGAAGGAGTTCCAGCTGAAGAGAAATTGGGATGACCAGCCTCTCATTGTAGACCAGGAGATCGTCGGTGACTGTAAAGTGTTTTTCAAATCAAGCTTTCATGGTACCTTGCTTGGTCTCTGTTGTGGCCACCCTTGTTGGCAGTAATGGCAGATGTGGGCACACTCCTCATCATGCATTTGTTTCTGGTGAACCTGCTGGAGTTTACTTGTGGTTGCTAGCAGGTGTCTCCTTGTCAATTGGGAGTATTGGCAGGTGAGGAGGCCAAGCGGCCTTTAGAAAAAGCATGAAACCTCATCCACGGGCGGGATGAGGTTTCATGAAGGATTTAAAAATGTAAGAATATTTCAAAATAAAAGATATGGAGATGTCCCAACTCATGTGACAGTGTCACATGAGGGGACATGGCAGCAAAATTTTTTTCTCAGTTTTATCTAAAGTTTAACATCTGAGCCAATCTCCCTGAGGCAGCACTTTGCCTCAGGAAGATTTGTCAGCTTTATCTAAAGTTTAACATCTGAGCCATTCTCCCTGAGGCAGCACTTTGCCTCAGGAAGATTTGTGCGCTCTTTCGTGCTCCTGGCTGAGGGAATCCCCCTCCCACCCCTGTAGGGAGTGCATAGCGCTTCCTGGTGGACATCACGCTGGGCGACCCTTAATTGGCCTGCCCACGTAAAATGGTGGCGCGCCCCCAACTGGGGGCGCTGATCAGGGACCCGCCCATTTGCACCTGCTGCCGCATATCCCCCCCGATGGGGGGGACAATGTTGCCCTATGTTTTGCTCCACAACACTGACATGGTTGCTCTACTGGTTAGTTACGGTATTGCTTCCCTTGGCCTGGAGTGTCCCTGTTTCTACGTTGTTTAACTAACTGGACTGTGGGGTTTCCTTTGAACCATGGTTTACTTTCTGCTCTTAACATGAAGTTCAGACTGCCAAACAACCTGGATAGCTTTCTTGAGGATTAGATCTTCCTCACTTGCAGCATGCCTGAGAGTGCATCTTCTGCAACTCCTACAACTATTCTGCCCATGATAAGTTCAGATTTTAGGTCTCTGTATTTGCAGCCTTCAACCATCCTGTAGAGATCATTAATGAATGAGTCAACAGGTTCTCCTGGCTGCTGGACACACTTATTAAATTTAGCCCTTTCGAAGGTTTTGCTACTTCTTAGGTTAAAATAAACAACAAATGATTTTAGTACTTCTTCAAATTTAGCAGATTATTTGTTGATTATTTTGTCTTGCAATAATGTCATCCACTATTGGGCCTACTGAGTAAAACAGTGTGTTAACTTGTTCAGCTTCTGTTTTTTTATCCAGACCTGAAGCAATCATGTATCTAAGGAATCTTTTTCTCAAAAGTCCCCAATTATGTGATTGGTCGGGACTTTGGATAAGCCCAAATTGATCTGGAAGAGTTCATTTATGATTCATGGTTGAAAATGTTAAAGCGTAGGTTCAGCTTTAAGAAGTTGGTGAAATTCAAGATGGTGCCACCGTTTTTTTGAAGACAAAGGGTTTACCTGTGCTTGCCGGTTTTGGTGGGCTGTCGCTGCAATGGCCATCACATTCAGCCTTGAAAGTAATTTTAAACAATGACTGCTTGGATTGGTTGGCTGCAGACTTCCAAGTTTCAGCGCTATGCTTTAGGGCCATGAAAGCGTCGAGTACTGGCCTTTGTTGGTCTTGAAAGCTGATCCTTCTGTTGCGATTCTTCCAGATTAATTAATTAATTTTTCCTTTTTGGAGCGAGCTGACTTGAGAATCTGTTTTCCTGACAGAGTTTTTAAACAGCAATTTCTGACCACTGAACTATTTAAAAGTTTCTCAGGACTTTCTGTATTCTGGAATTTAAAAGCTTTAACTCACCTCTGTTAGGTCTGCTGACTCTACATGCTGGGAATTGAAGCTGGACTTCCAAGAGATCCAATGGAGTCTTCTGCTCGATGAGGAATTTTATACTTCTGCATTCAGCTTCCAAGCATTTTTTTTTTAGCTTTTCCCTGGTGATTTTCCCCTGTGTGTGTGCTTCTTGAGCTTTTCCTCAGGTCAGATGCTTCTGTAAATTTTTCCTCAGCCTTGCAGGATTTTAGTTTTTCTCTGCATTTTGTGCGAGGTTTTGGGTTTTTCCAATTGCTGCTGCCATGTTGTAGGGTGTTGGATACCATTTTGTCAGTCTTAATAAAGTCTTCGTAGTCCTAAGCAGGTTAACTGTATGTATTTTTGAGCTATAAGAACTATGTACATATATAGGTAGTAAAGTGATCAAACTAGGAGCTGGCTCCATGCTTGATTGTGCACATGGCTCTGTTCAACACTAGACTGACCCTTAGGTGCGGGTCATGTGTTCACTTACATCACTGCGTGGGCATTACTGTACTCAGTCCCACATTAACCCTATATATGCCAGACACATATACTACGGTAAGACTAAATGATTTCAGGACCTGTTTTGAGGTCCTGGAAAATAATAACCATTGGAGGTTGTGCAATTAATTTTGTCACAAAGTATATTTGGAGTTTAGTAGGGACAAAATGGTACAGTTGTGTGAAGTAATGTCCACTTTAGCATTGGTAAAAGTAAAGCAAAATGATGGAAAGAGAAATTAGATGCTAGGAGTAAAACATAAAAAAATCAATCTTCTGTGGTAACCTGTTCAGCAGTGTGAGAAGAGCACTAGAAGAGTATTCAAGTTGTGACAAACTTGGACTTTGTGAAGAATTTGCAGATCTGCAACACCACACACAAAAAAAAACATGCTTCTGGGAAGTGCCTTTAGTATTGGGGGTGGAAATCCAGTTGAGATTAACTGAAATAGTGAGGTCAAGAATGTTGAGCGATGGAGAGGGATTAATGGTGGAACCATCTAGGTGAGAACTACTTGGTTGGATTTATGAGAAATTTTCAGCTCTGATTGAATATGATGGAGTAACCCAATGCTAGGATTCGATGTCACACCACAACAGGAATGAAAGTTGTGTGCATTGAGGGCGTGTGGATGAAAGAACCTGAAGGATGTGTAATCTAAACATTAGCCAAAGTCATTCATGTGGAGAAAACACTAAATGGGGAGAGACAATAAGGCCCTAAGACAACTGAGAAAAGATGCAAGGATATCAGTACATTAGAGCTATTGAAGAAGAAATTGAATGGGTATAGGTATAGCTTAGAAGGAAGACTATGTGATGGTGAATTGTTTAGAAGTCCAAGGCCTTGACTAGACCTTGAACATGTCCAAGGCATTGGCAGATGAATCACTAAAGTGAAACAGAACAGGGTTCCAAAAGTGCACAACGGAGCAACAAGATTAGTTATTTCAAAAACCTCACTGACAAGCATAGATTAGGTAGAACTTTCAAGATAATGGATAAATCAAGAGCTAACAGAACTTACATAAATGTGTGGATTTAGGTAATAAGGCAGGTAAGGATCATCTTTCTTATGGATATGATAAACCCAAACAAGTTTATAAGGCGCAGAGTGGATGAGAGATGGAAGAGATGAAATGGGGAAGTGTAAGTCTGTAAGCACCTATCTTGGCAATGATAGGTGAGTACCATCAGGCTCAGAGGTGTTTGTAGAGCCCAAGTAGCCGAGGATGTGACAGGCATTGGTGTCACTTGCCTGGCTGTTCTGAACAAAAAGGCAGTTAAAGCTGATAGATTTGATTTTGACTGAGGAAAGTTGAAATGTTCTAGGAAGTTATCAAGGTTAGAAGTGTGATTAAGACAGAAGACAAATTTAGTCAGCTGTGGGAGAGCTGACAGGACGTGGAAGGAGACTGAAGGGAGCTAAGATGAGCAGCAGGGATGCATCAACAAACATGAGCACTGATCACCTTTAGTCCAGAGATACATAACCCACCACAATTCCCGCTGTTTCAAGTGATGGACTAAAACGAACGATAGCAGACAGAGGTGACAAGACAAATTTGAGGCTATTTTTGCAATAATACAACTTCTTCTAAACACCGTAACATGTCATTTTGTGACACTGTTGGGATTTTGCCCCTCTATTGAATTTGTGTAAAGTTATTTTATAAAAATTGTCTCCCTTTCTTTCCTGATTTTTCTTGGGACATGTTTCACGGCATGGCCAGCCCTCCCATACCTGCTTCAAGTTACCATTCTTCACCTGGGAACTTAGATAGTGAGTATCAGCACGCTACCCAACCACACAGTACATCAAGTTCAAACTGAATCTTCTTGCCAACCCCACAACCCTCTGAGATATCTGTGCTCCTCTAATTCTGGTCTCCCCATCCCTGATTTTAATTGATCTACAGTTGATAGCCATACCTTCAGTTGCCTAAAACCAAAATCTGGCATTTTTTCCCTACTCCTTTCCATCTCTCTACCTCCCTTTCCTCCTTTAATTCACTTCTTAAATCCAAACGTTTTGACCAAGCTTTTTGCCATCTGCCCTTAATATCACCTTGTGTAGCTCAGTGACAAATTTTGCTTTATAGCACTCCTGTGACATGCATTGGGATGTTTCATTATGTTAAAGGTGCTATATAAATGCAAATTGCTGTTGTTGTCATGTGATGTCCATGCAGGGGCACACCCCAGCAGGAGCTACTGCCCACAATCAAAGGTGAGAACCCTGTTGACTTTTCACCTCCCTTGCACAGGCTAATTGGAGCTCTCCTAGTCTCCTGACAAGGATCAGCTAACCCCAGCACAAACCAGGAATCCTAGTACATTCTTTCTCTGGTGCGTTTACACGCCAAGCCATGGGGCAATCTAGAGACTCCTTCGTTAAAGAGATGTCTGTAGAAATCAGTCAGGGGAAGCTCAGGGGAAAACTGGAGGCTCTGCATTCAAAACAATTGCAAGGGGTCCCGTCACCCTGGCTGCTCGGAGAACTGATCTCAGAAAGCTCTGCAAATGGGCCTTTTTAAGGAGGCAGCAATGCAAACTCGAAAAGAAACTTGAGACAAATAGTTTTATAATTTGAGGGGAATTCAATCCTGTAGTTTAGCATTCTAAAAGCATTATATCATTTAATCTTTGGAGAGTTTGGTGGAGGTTTTGCCACTTCATATTTAAAAATAATCCAATTAAGTTTAAATTGAACAAATTTAGCTTTATGAACATGGAATACAGCCAGATGTAGAAGAAGATTAATTGTAAACTCTTTCAGATGGCATTCTTCCAAATGAAAGCACCAAATTGCATCTCCAAGCTCTATTTTTTGCAGGATGTTAAAATTAGTGAAGGTAAATAGACTGAATTCATTCCAAGCTATTTCAATCACAACAAGAAAGAAAAAAAATAAGCAGCCAGTTGTTTTAACTTCTTTTACGTATCTCACCAGGACTTAAACTCACATCCTAGACTGATACTTCAGAGTCGTTGTGAGCGAGTGCTAGATCATTGAAGGTCTCATCCTACGGATGAGATGTTAAGTCCCATCTGCCTAAAAATATGGCACTATAGAAAGAAGAGTGTGATGTTCTCCCAGTGTCCTGGCCAACATTCCTCCCTCAACCAACACCACCACCAAAAATAAGAAGAGCACCAATATTCTCCACAGTGTGAACTTCTTGTGTGCAAAACAGCTACCATGTTTGTCCACACAACAACAATCTTTGCACTTCAAAGTAACTCATCCCTGAAAACATTTACACAAGATGCATTAAGCAATAAGGATGAATGGAAAATTGTAGCGTCAAGGCTTGCCAAGGTCCCGACGGACAGAGGTTTGTGCTGTGAGTGCAAATTCATCATGCCAAGGAGATCCATGACAAACACGTCTGCTGGATGCGTAAGATGCTGGAGGAATTCCCGATCAGGATTACTAATCTGGAAGCTAAAATGCAGACACTGCGCAACATAGGGAGGGGGAGAAATACCTGGATAATTTGTTCCAGAAGACAGTCACACCTCTTAGAAGAGGGACATCTGTTTTGGTCAGCAGTGAGGGACAAGAGGATGAGACTTTCAGTGAGGCAGGCAATGGGACCGAACAGACAGTAGGGGAGGAGCCTCAGGCTTTGCATTTGTCAGACAGGTTTAGGTGCTCATTTAAAGCGAAGTCTCCAAGGTGGATGAGCTGGTTGGCCATGGTACTGTGGTACAGGGAGCTGTTCAAGCGGGGGTAGCAAACAGGAATGTAGTGGTAGTAGGGGGTAATATAATGAGGGGGATTGACACTGTTCTCTGCAGCAAAGAGTGAGAGTCCAGACGGCTGTGTCGCCTTCCCGGTGCCAGGGTTCGGGACACCTGCTCAGGGCTGGAGAGGAACTTGCAGCAGGAGGGGGAGGATCCAGTTGTCACGGTCCATGTAGGTACCAATGACATAGGTAGAACTAGGGAAGACATTCTGCAAAGTCAGTATGAGGAGGTAGGTACCAAATTAAGAAGCAGAACTTCAAAGATAATAATCCCTGGATTATTACCTGAGTCTTGTGCAAATTGGCATAAGGCAAATAAGATTAGAGAGACAAATGTGTGGCTCAAAGACTGGCTCAAAGACTGGTGTGGGAGAAGTGGGTTCTGGTTTGTGGGGCACTGGCATCAGTACTGGGGTAAGTGGGGCTATACCATTGGGGTGGTTTACACCTGAACCTGGGATGAGTGTCCTCGCAAGTCATATAACTAGGGAAGTAGAGAGGGCTTTAAACTAAACAAGAGGGGTGAGGGATCAATCTTGGGTAGAGGTAGCAATTCAAGGTGTAGAGTCAAGACAGGAGAGCAAAATAGTAATATGAGAAATGAGGGTCAGAGAATGGCAGGAAGGGACAGAGAAGAAAAACCTAAGAGTACACCAACAGCCAAGACTAGATGTTACAAAGGTAACAAAAAGACAAAACTGAAGGCTCTCTATTTGAATGCACGTAGCATTCATAAAGTAAATGAATTGTTGGCACACATTGAAGTAAATAAATCTGATCTGATAGCAATTACGGAAATGTGGCTGCAGGATGACAAAGATCGGGCCCTTAATATTGAAGGGTACATGACGTTCAAGAAGAATAGGAAGCTAGGTAAAGGTGGAAGGATAGCATTGTTAATCAAAGAGGGCATTGGTGCAATAGTTAGAGATGACCTTGGTTTAGGAGATCAGGATGTTGAATCGGTTTCGGTGGAGTTGAGGAATAGTAGGGGAAAAAAGTCATTAGTGGGAGTGGTCTACAGGCCTCCGACCAGTAGCCACAGTATTCAAGAGAAAATATTGTGAGCTTGTGACAAAGGGACGACAATAATCATGGGTGATTTTAATCTACATATAAAGTGGAAAAATCAGATTGGCAGTAGTAGCCTGGATGAGGAGTTCTTAGGATGCTTTCAAGATAGTTTCTTAGAGGAGCATATTCTGGAACCAACCAGAGAGCAGGTTATATTAGATTTGGTATTGTGTAATGTGACAGGATTAATTAATGACCTCAGAATAAAGGCACCCCTAGGTAGCATTGACCACAATATGATTGAAATTTACATCCAGTTTGAAAGGGAGGAGAGTGAGTCTGAGACTGGTATCTTAAACTTAAATAAGGGCAACTATGTGAGGATGAAAGCTGAGCTACCTGAAGTGAACTGGGAAACTAGGCTAGGGGATAGATTAATAGAGAAGCAGTGGCAGTCATTTAAGAGGATATTTCAGAGTATTCAGAATAAGTACATTCCTACTATAAAGAAAAATTCTAAGGGGAGGACCCACCATCCATGATTAACTAGAGATGTTAAGGAAAGCATCAAACTTAAGGAAAAAGCATACAACTCTGCAAAGATGAGTGGCAGGACAGATGATTAGAATAGAAAATAGGAGCAGGAGTAGGCCATTCGGCCCTTCAAGTCTGCTTTGCCATTCATTATGATCATGGCTGCTCATCCAACTCAGAATATAGGGACAGAATACAAAGAACGGCAGAGAATGACTAAAAGGTTAATAAGGAGAAAGAAATTAGAGTATGAGAGGAAGCTAGCTAGAAATATAAAAATGGATAGCAAGAGTTTCTATAAGTATTTAAAAAGGAAAAGAGTAAGTAAAGTGAATGTTGGTCCTCAAGAGAGTGATAGTGGAGAGTTAATAATAGATAATAAGGAAATGGCGGAAGAAATGAACAAATATTTTGCTTCTGCATTCACTATGCAGGATACAACAAACATTTCAGTAATAGCTGCAAATCAGGAGGTGAATGAGAGAATGGAGCTTGGTGAAATTGAAATCACTAGGGAAACGATACTGAGCAAATTGATGGAGCTGTGGGCTGGCAAGTCTTCAGGTCCCGATGGATCACATCCTATGGTCTTAAAAGAGGTGGCGAATGAGGTAGTTGATGTGCTGGTGTTAATTTTCCAAAATTCACTAGATTCTGGAAAGGTTCCATCAGATTGGAAAGTAGCAAATATAACCCCTCTATTCAAGAAGGGAGAGAAGCAGAAAACAGGAAACTGTAGGCCAGTTAGCTTGATGTCTGTCATGGGGAAGTTATTAGAATCGATCACTAAGGAGGTTATAGCTGGGCATTTGGAAGAGCTCAAGGCAATTTAGAAGATTCAGCATGGTTTTGCGAAAGGAAAATCATGTTTAACCAATTTGTTGGAGTCTTTTGAAGGAGCAACATGCACAATGGATAAAGGGGAGCCTGTAGATGTGCTGTACTTGGATTTCCAGAAGTCATTTGATAAGGTGCCACATCAAAGGTTATTACGGAAAATAAAAGCACACAGTGTAGTGGGTAACATATTAGCAATTATAGAAAATTGGCTGGCTGGTAAAAAGAAGAGAGTATGCATAAATGGGTATTTTCTTGTTTGGCAGTATGTGATGTGTGGCATCCCCTGGGGTCTGTACTGGTGCCTTAACTTTTTATGATTTACATCAATGACTTTGATGAGGGGAGTGAAGACATGGCAACTAAATTTGCAGATGATACAAAGATAGGTAGGAAAGTATGTTGTGAAGAGGACATGAGGAGATTGCAGGTGGCTATAGATAGGTTGAGTGAGTGGGCAAAGATCTGGCAAATGGAGTTTAGTGTGGGAAAATGTGAAGTTGTTCACTTTGGCAAGAAGAACAAAAAAGCAGAGTATTTCTTAAATGGAGAACGGCTGCATAATTCTGAGGTGCAGGGGGATATAGGTGACTGTCCAGTCTGTCTAACCTTTCCTCATAAGACAAGCCACTCATTCCAGGTATCAATCTAGTAAACCTCCTCTGAACCACTCCAATGCATTTACATCCTTCCTTAAATAAGGAGACCAAAACTGCACACAGTACTCGAGATGCGGTCTCACCAATGCCCTGTTTAACTGAAGCATAACATTCTTACTTTTATGTTCAATTCCTCTCATAATAAAGGATAGCATTCCATTAGCCTTCTTAATTACTTGCTATACCTGCATACTAACTTTTTGTGATTCTGAAGATGTTCTTTCTGATATCACCTTTGAATGGCCGTGCTCTAATTTTAAGTTTATTTCCCCTTGTTCTGGGCTCCTCTGCCAGAGGAAATAGTTTCTCTCTATCTACCCCATCAATTCCATTAATCATCTGAATCTCCTCAATTAGATCACCCCCTAATCTTCCATACTCAATGGATTGCAAGGCTAGTCTATGCAACTCGTCCTTATTCTTTAACCCTTTTAGCCCTGGAATTATTCCAGTAAATGTGCAATGCACTCACTTCAGGGACAATGTATTCTTTTTTTAAGTTCATTTACGGGATGTGGGCTTTGCTGGCTATGCCAGCATTTATTGCCCATCCCTAATTGTCCTTGAGAAGGTGGTGGTGAGCTGCCTTCTTGAACCGCTGCAGTCCATGTGGTGTAGGTACACCCACAGCGCTGTTAGGGAGAGAGTTCCAGAATTTTGATCCAGTGACAGTGAAGGAACAGCGATATATTTCTAAGTTAGGATGGTGAGTGGCTTGGAGGGGAAATTCCAGGTGGTGGAGTTCTCATATATCTGCTGCCCTTGTCCCTCTAGATGGTCGTGGGGGTGGAAGGTGCTGCCTAAGGAGCCTTGGTGAATTTCTGCAGTGCAGCTTGTAGGTGGTACACACTGCTGCTAGTATGCAACAGTGGTGGAGGGAGTGAATGTTTGTGGAAGGGGTGCCAATCAAGCAGGCTTTTTTGTCCTGGATGGTGTCAAGCTTCTTGAGTGTTGTTGGAGCTGCGCTCATCCAAGCAAGTGGAGAGTATTCCATCACATTCTTGACTTGTGCCTTGTAGATGGTGGACAGGCTTTGGGGGGGCGGTCAGGAGGTGAGTTACTCGCTGCAGGATTCCTACCCTAACAATACCACTACTTCACAGTTTCCCCCAACGTGAAGTTTCCATAACTGAGCTCAGTTGTCCAGATGGGGTCTCACCAGAGCTTTATATAACTGTAGCATATCTTTCTCCCTTTTCAAGTCCTCTTGAGATAAAGGCCAACATTCCACTCGCCTTTTAAATTATTTTTTGTGCTTGTCTACATCAGTGTTGGAAATAAAATGCAAAAAAGTACTGGCAGACATGCTATTTCTTTCCCTGTAGATACCAATCTGTAACATCCATTGTCCAGGAATTTTTTTTTAATGGAATATAAGCAGGAGATGCTGTAAATACTTAACGGGTCTTGCAGCATCTCTGGAGAGAGAAACAGAGTTAATGGTTCAGGCCTGTGACATTTGGTCAGAACTTGCATTTGTATTCGTGGTGCAGCTTTTCATCCCCTGGTCAGGTACAGAGACGGAAGATTTCCCATCTCTGTGAACCCGTCCTTTCAAAATGTTTGCCTGCAGACTGGATTTTCGATCGGGGGTAGAAGGGGAGTGATGGGTTGGGGGGACAGGCTGAAATAGGAATTGTGACAGGTGACCTCGGAATTGGAGAGGGTTCAGAGGCGGACCTGGTGCAGCTCGGGTGATTCAGGCCGATATAAAAAGCACCCCCTCCGAGTTGCCAGTTCTAGTGAGTGCAGCACGGCCAGAGCATTGGAGGAGACCAGGGCCTGAAAGTCCTGTCAAAGGAGGTGCAAAGGTTAAGGCACATCATTTACTTAACTAGCCATCGAAAACTGCCTGCCATGGACAAGTAGGCATGGGTGCAGGTTGCAGTAGCGGTGAGCACTACCAGTGACCGCAGAGGATCATGGATTCAGTGCTGCAAAAAGTTCAGTGACCTTTTGCGTTCTGGCAAGATGGGTAGCTTGGCTCATAGACACAGAGGTCCAAGGGAAGGGTCACTTCTGCATACTACAGATAAGGTGCGAGACATGACGCATACAATCCTCAATGCTGAAACAGGAGAATGTGTAAGTAGCTCATATAGCTGTGCAGGGAGTTTGATGTATAGACGTATTGAAGAGCATTATCTCTGCACGCACTATATAGGAGGGTGACATAAATTCATGTTGTGCTTGCAGAACAAAAGGGCAGAGAACACAAGAGAGATGGCCCCGACTGAGGGTGGGAGAGTCTATCTTAGTCTATCTGTGGAACAGATGGGTACAGGAGCTGCTGGCTGATGGTGATGGTGAATCTCCAGTAGCAGTTGATAATGGAGGTGTTGAGATTGCCTTGGCACATGGTGGTAATAGTGGAGGTGGATGAACACAATGGGGCGTTGGCATGAGAAGGAGTGCAATGCTGGGGTTGAGTCATGTCGGCAGCTTGAACATGGTTAAGACAGTGGCATGCATCAGAGTGTGCTTCCACTCTGAGAAGGGCTATACCTAAATATCTCACTTTGTGTCTCACAATGGTCCCAGCTCTACTGGCTCTCCTCCCTGGGTTCATATCATCTCTTTGGCATCAGGAGGAGGAAGAGATGTCCGAGGAGCCAGCATCATATCATACTAGCCCACACCCCACTAACCCAGATACAGGCGCTTCAGATGGATATTGTGGTGTTTAGAGTCAGTGGTACAGGGTGAAATTTACTGCACAAGAGTGCAAGAGGAGGTGTCAGAGTCAGAGACATCTGCGCAGAGTTCCCCTTGGAGGAGGAAGGGAAGTCACGATGATGTTCCAGTGGGTAGGTATGTGGAGTCTTGGGAGTCAGTTTTGGGGCATGGTATTTGTCCAATCAGGAGCAATGTGTGGATGTCTGGAGGAATTCACCAAGGCAGTGGGAGCTTCTGGACTATGAATGGAGGAGTTCGTTGCTGGCATGAGCTCCACATTGTCCCGGGGGCTCAGCTGAATGAGCTCTGACCATGAGAGATGGGCCAATCTCATGGAGAGACACCTGCAGCAACACTTGTAGTGGATGCAAGAGCAGTGTTTCAGTCAGGAAAGGGTGCAAGCCTCCCTCAGTAGCCTGGAGTGTGAGTGCTGACATCAATGGAATACATGAGGAGCTGCAATTGCACTGTTGGCCGAGCGGTTGCTGGACTGGACAACTGCTGCACACCAGCAGCCAGCCCCATCAACTCCACAAGAAGGCCAACCCAGGGCTGTGGAGGTAACTAAGGAGGGTGAAGGTACTGAGAGATCCTCAGCACTCGCTTCCTCCAGCAGCTCCCCAGCCCCTCCCCCAGTGCCCACGTCTGCTGCACACGTGCCAGTGACCATGGCTGCCCATGCAGAGGCCGCAGTCTGAAAGAGGTCCCCAACGGGTGCCTGCACGATGAGGCAGGCTGCCAAGCTCCTCAATGCCCATTAGACAGATAAGTAAGCAGCTTGCCTCTACCTCCTCTGAGGAAACATGAGGGGCGCTTCGTAGGAGTGTGCATGAGCTCAGGGCGCATGGTCTCACCCAGAGCACTAATGGGTTCATTGTAGTTACTGTGTTCACATTGTATATAGCACATTTGAACACTTGTTCAATATATTTCTTAACACTGCTGCATGACCCGGTATGTGCATGTAGAATAGAGAGCTCAAACGGAATGATAAAAATGTGAGGTCACTTCTTGCCAGTGATATTGAGGGCGACCTGCTGAGTTGCATCTCGACGTGGCTTCACCAGGAGCAATGATGTGGCCTGATTGGTGCAGCATTTGTGAGCTTCTTCCTTCTCTGTTGCATCACATAAAGGTCCAGAGGTCAAAGACTCAAGCACTAGGATGCTCCTTGTATCTTCCAGTTTCCATCTAAGCTTGACTTTAAAGGAGGCTTAATGAACTGACTGTAGCCACAGTATTTATTGGCTAGTCTAGTTCAGTTTCTGGTCAATGGTAACCACCTGGATGTTGATAGTGGGGGATTCAGTGATGGTAATGTCATTGAATGTCAAGGGGTGATGGTTAGACTCTCTCTTGTTGGAGATGGTCATTTCCTGGCACTTTTGTGGCGCGAATGTTACTTGCCACTTGCCAGCCAAAGCCTGGATATTGTCCAGTTCTTGCTGCATTTGGACATGGACTGCTTCAGTATCTGAGAAGCCATGAATAGTGCTGAACATTGTGCAATCATCAGCGAACATCCCCACTTCTGACGTTATGATGGAGGGAAGGTCCTTGATGAAGCAGCTGAAGATGGTTGGCCCTAAGACACCACCCTGAGGAACTCCTGCAGTGATGTCTTGGAGCTGAGAGGATTGACCTCCAACAACCACAACCATCTTCCTTTGTGCTAGGTATGACTCCAACCAGTGGAGAGTTTTCCCCCTGATTCCCATTGACTCCAGTTTTGCTAGGGTTCCTTGTCTAATCATCATGCGTGAGATGCTATATCTGCATTATGATGCAACATACGCTTGTGTCATTGTGTATCGGGTTCAATGGCTTCATTTGTATCATTATCTACATTGTTGGCATGGCTTAGTGATGATCCATTTGGCAGCAGGAGTGCATCATTCATGGTCAATGGCATTCATGTGAGGGGACCTGATTGAAAGGGGCTTATTACCATTTATGTTTGAAAGATGCTTACGACCATGTTTATGATGGAGACGGTAAGTGCAGTTTGAATGTCACACAATCTAACTGATTGACGTTGCTTCGCTTCCTTGTGAGGGATAGGCAGTCCCTTGACAGTCTGTGGCGTCAAGTCACAAGGATCTTTAAGTGGGAGTATGTCAACAGGGACAGTCTGATGGCATTCGTTATTTTGGAGAAGCTTATGAACATCTATTCTGGACAAAGACCCATGTGGCAAGGACCCCCTCTTCACAGAATCAGCCCTGGCTCTCTAAAGCAAACACACAGCAAACAGACCTCTTCTGGCCTGGTCTGCTCTGCGCACTGTGGGATTCATGCAGCTGGGGTACAAATATTGGAAGCCAGTGCAGGCAACTGGTGATTCAAATGGCCAGCTGCTTCCGTGAATTGAGCTAGTGCGAACCCCGGCCTGTTCCATGCAATGATGGGAAATGCTGAGTTCGGGGGCGGGAATTGGAAATTTCGGCCATATCTGGGATTTTCGCCACAACAGAGAGCCTCTCCAACGTGGCAAAAATCTGGGCCAGTGGTTCTTTTGTGAATTTTGTACTCATCAAGGTGAGGGAGTGTCATTGTTGGGTAATGGTTAGCCAGTTGAGGCACTCAGAGTCAAGCACTTCCTGGTCAGGCATGGCATAGCGAGCTGCAAAGCAAAAAACCCTGTGCTCTAGCTCGAACCGCAGAACAGCAGCTCTTGCTGTGCAACAATGAAGTATTTCCCATTTCCCAAATCAGCCATTTTGTGGGAGGTCTGATTGAGTTTGCCACTGGCTGGTAGAAGTTGTTTTGTGTTGTTGTATTGCTCATGCCCTTGGAACTCAATTAACTCCAGACTCATGCTCCCAGTGAAGTAGATTACTTATCCATCCACAGAAACAATACAGAGAGACTTGAGAAAAATGAAGAAGAGAAAACATATTTATAACAAAAAGCAATACAATTCTCGCGAAACAGAAGCTGGCTTTTGCGAAGCGACATTGGATGTTGAGTTTTATTAACACTGCCGGAAGCAACTCGTGGTTTATTCTCAAAAGTTGTTACATTTTTATAATTCAAAGACTTTTAGTTTTCAGTGTAAAAACTCTTCTGAAATGCCTCTGGCCCTGCCTTCTTAATGGGCACATAAAAGATATCTCAACTTGTGCCCCAGTCTTTTTAAATTATTCTGTTAATTCTTCCAATTGCCATATTTTCCTCTTCTTTCACTCTTTAAGGCACTGATTAACACCGACATATGGGCCCAGTGGTGCTTAGCCTTTCTCTCTTTCATGGTAATCTTAGACAGTGAGTGTTTGTGGACTATTTGGCAGTGGGGGTATTATCAATGAGGCCAATCCTGCTCTCACTTTGATGTCCATGCACATTTTCTTTGCAGACAGGGGTCACATTTAGGGGTAGGAACCCTGGCTGATTTCACCACAATCATACTATTTTAGTACTTCTAATCTCATAGACTCATAGACGTTTACAGCACTGAAGCAGGCCATTCGGCCCATCGTGTCTGCGCCGGTCAACAAAGATCTGACTAATCCCATTTTCCAGCGCTTGGCCCATAGCTCTGGAGGCTATGGCAACACCATAATCTCTTTTAGGCTTCTCATCCCACAGCCCAAACATTGGCTCTTTGAGCAGAAGACATGCAGTCCGCTCTCTGCCAAGACATTTCTGTAACCTAAGAAAAAGAATGAATTGAGTCTGAGCACCATTTGCTGTCTCCCTTACCATGTCCCCCCCACCCCCAACAAACCCACCTTGCCATTGTTGGCCTGTCTGAGACAACAAAAAAGCACATAAAGTTTGTTATTTCATTCTCCTTGACACTGCCATAATAGACAATTTCATTTCGTGCTTGGCTCTGTGACAATGATCAGAGAGCAGGATGTAATCACTAGGGGGCACCAAAAGCCTGAATCAAGCACTGTTTGTCTGCACAACAAAAGCCAGATCCTTCTCTGTGACTATTTAAACACTCTGCTGCGCTGAGTTTGCTGATCTCAGCACCAGGAGTGGCCTGAACATTAAAATTGGCCTCAGCACCCCTTGATGTACTTTGGGGCGGTGTGGGGAGGAGGGGAAATAAATCAGGCTGGATTGCCTCCAGTCGTTATTCAGGTGTCTGTTGGAAAGTATGTGCATGTGGATGGCAAGTGATTAATGGGATAATGGTTGACTTGTGTCCCATTGGCGACGGGTATGTTTGGCGTCGTGAGTGGACAATATGGCAAGAAGGCCAAAAGTCGGTTTTAAGCCATCATGAAACCAGTTTGAGGTCGCCCACTCCACTCGTCAATGGTGGGCTGCGTTTCCCGTCACTGTATGTCAGGAACCTAATTTCAATACTTAGGCATCTTATTATAAGCCCTGCTTACGGAATCGTCGCCCCACGCTGGATCGCCTGGGCACGATCATGCCCACGTGTTTCACAACTGTACATAAACGACGTGCACCTAGTGAGCTGCCCTTCGCTTGGGACTTCGAGGTTTGTTTGCCTACCTTGCTTCGGGCAGCACTCATGGTCATCAGCGCCAGGCTTTGCAGACAGCACCACATCAATTTTAGAGGGCTCATGGGCAGGTCTCTACCTACCAGACCAGCAATATGCGGGTGGCTTTCCGACGGCTGCAGGGCTAGAGCTTGCTTGGAGAAAGGGGAGAAGTGGCCTCAGGCAAGGGAAGAGGCTGCAGGGCGAGGGTTGTATTGGGGAAGGAGGGTATCCCAGGGTGTATGTGGGGGCCACATGTTGATCTGTGCAAGTGGCCTCAAGTTGGTGTGAGCTGAGGAGGCAGTTTCCAGAGGAGATGAGGCCAGATGGAGATGTGAGGGTGTGTGTGTGAGAGAGATGGTGATGTCCCTTGAGTTGGCAGTGAGTGAGATGCCAGTGAATGTGTGATGGCCTTGTGAGTGTGTGAGTTTAGAGTGATGAGATGGTTGCCTTACCATGGCGGCACGGATGAGATCATTCATCCATTTCCTGCACTGGATGGCCAAGCTCTTCTGTGTAGCGTTGGCACTGACCACCACTGCCACTGCCTCCCAAGCCAGAGTGTTGAGATGGCTGGACCTCCTGCGGCCAGATCATGGATGGAGGACATCACGACAGGCGTCCAAAAGGCACCCAGTGACAGGTCACCTGAAGCATTGATCCACCATAACAGTAACATAAACCTTGCTTATAAAGTCACATTGTTGTCACTCACACTTATGGTCACTTGTGCTGCGGACAAGTGAGCCGGTATGGTTTGTGATGTCACACGAGTTGTGGGGATGAGGGTTCAGGGCCACGTCTTCACTGGAGCAGTCCTGGGCTGCAAGCACTGAGAACTATGACTGTGGCTGCAGTTTAGACATGGCACCCAAAGTAAGGAAACGGTGAGGTAACGGTGTGGCGGGCGATTCAGAGGCTGCCGCCAGTGAGACGGTGTGTTTCCTGTGGCTGCATAATTAATGAGGCAGGAAGCGGATGGTACGGCGTGAAAACCCGCCTCTGTGGCTGGCGGGTAAAACGTTGTTTTTCACACCCATTACTGCACTTAGTGCAATCCTGGAATGATTCGCCCCCAGTCTCCGAGCTCACATATGGCCACTTGGGCTGGCACAAACTATACCCCAGCAAGGAGTCAGCACCTTTGGAGGAAGAGGGATGAGAAAGAACCTCCATAGTTCTCAAGATTCAGAGCATGGCGCAGCACAGAAAGAGGCCTTTCTACTCATTATGCCAGTGCCATGTTCCCTGAATAAGGAACCAATTAGTCCCACTCCCAAAAGCAATCTGGTTCATTTCACTATTACCTCTAAATGTTACACCATTAAAACAGAATGATAAATATTAAACAGACATATGAAACTAGGGAATACGCCACACATAGCATGCACTTATTAATCACATAAATATAATACCGCTTAAATAAAACAATGCAAGCAATTTTTTTTTAGTGCTTAATAAAATCTACTGTTCCTCCACTTTGCTAAGTTTCTTTCCACAAGAACCTGATGCATTGATCCACCATAACAGTAACATAAGCCTTGCTTATAAAAATTGCATTGCTGTCACTCACACTTATGGTCACTTGTGCTGCGGACGAGGGAGCCGGTACGGTTTTGTGATGTCACACGAGTTGTGGGGATGAGGGTTCTGGCCTGTTCTGTCACATAGCCTTGTCCACTGCATTGTGTGTCAGTGACTTGCATTTTGGATACCCACGTACCACCTGGAGTACCCTTGCGGACCACCAATGGTCCACGGACCACACTTTGAGAATGACTGCACTAGATAGCAGCCAGGGGGCAGGAGACCTGGCGTACTTTCATCTCCATGGCCTGGGGATCTGGAAACCGATTGCAGTGTCTCTCCTGTTTGCCAGATGAGATCTGTTCACTGAGCTAAGGCCATGAATCAAAATGGGTACCTTCGAGTCTGTACAATTCAATGCAAAATAGATGATACTAGCATCCAGAATACAACTGGGGAAGCTTCCCACTCATTCTAAAGAACAAAATCTGATGACAAACATATCTGCTTTTCTTTTTATGGGTGAGGAATTTTTTGTTTTGAACAGTAGTTTCTCTCCTTTCATGGTCGTGGGAACAAACGACCTGCTCTATGTCCTCCAAGAAAGCAGCTCCCTGAACTTTAAATCAGATGAGTACTTCCCCCTCTGCCGCTGATTTTCTGTCTCTCCTTGCAGGGAGACTGACATTACCTCCCTGCCGTATTTCCCAAGTTGGTGTAATGTGTATGTTTAAATTCCACTTGCTGAGGGATAGCGCTGCAAGCTGCTGTGGATTATTGGTAGCACTCATGCCTTTGAGCCAGAAGGTGAGCTCATATCCCACTCCAGAGATTTGAGCCCACAATCTAGGCTAATGCTACACTGCAGTGCTGTAGGAGTGCTGGATTGTTGACAGATGCCACCTTCCACATGAGATGTTAAACTCAGGCCTCTCAGGTGGATGTAATAGTTCCCACAGCTCCCTCAGCATTATTTCAAAGAAAAGCATGTGTGATATCCTGGCCAAAATTAATCTCCCGAGCAACAACTTAAACAAATGATCCAATCATCATCACCTTCCAAATCGGCTGCTGCTTTATACATTACTGCAATGAAAATACAAACAGAGTGGAATGGAAAACAGACTGAGTAAGTGAAAAGAATAGAGTAAAATAGTGAAAAGGGAGTAATGGGAGATGAGTGGCTGAGGGTAGAGACAAAACAGAAAATAAATACAGAAGGCAGAATATGAGGAAAGGAGATGGAAAAAGGTGGGCCTGAGGAGAAAAGGGTATGAGAAAGAGAAAGAAGAGAGTGTGGGAAATGCATTTGCTTTGTTTTTAAGGCAATGTAAAAATCTTGATTATACTCACAGGTTTAAGTTCATTGACATGATTATCTCCTGTGCCCCATTCACTGATCTGTGAGTAAAAATTAATTACTGTTATCGGATGCGAAACTGCCACCATTAATGTACAGAGCTGAACATTTTCTAAATGGACTTTAAACTGAGTGTGATAATTCACCATGTAACAGGAAGTGGAACCTTTAAGTAGATGTGGAAGGGGACACAATTTAAGTTTAAAAACCAGGCTGCTGTCAGGCCACTGACATTAACTATCCAGGCTTGAGTGACAATATTTCATATCATAGTTGTTTTATGTGTAATAGAATTTTGATGTTAAATATAATAAGTTTGAATGAATGGCCTTCTGGCTGGTTTCATATGGGCCTGGTCCCTTCATTCAGTGTAGTATCACACAGGACTGTATACCACACAGTATACAGTTACAAACTAGGCCTGTGGGGAATGTGATTCTTAATTTCCCCTTTCAAGTTTCATTATTCATTTTCTCAACATGCACAGTGAGTGATTGCTGCTTAACCTAAACCATGTTGAACCAGAAGATTTTACAACCTAGTACATTTGTATGGTTTTCAGTCCTAATGGGATGTGTCTGTTCACCAGCTGAAGGCACTGATTTGCTGAAGGACGGATGCACAGGTTGCTGATTTTCCCAAGTAAGAATGCTTCATGTGTGAGCCCAACCAAGGGTCCCAAGTGGGTTCAGATAAGGCCCTTTAGCTCATTGATCTTACCAAGGTCTGGATGGTTGGGCCCTAGATTGTGCTTTACGCTGGGAAGATAGATTAGGCTTTGAGGCCCTAGGCAGCCTTGCTGATCCAAAGCTTAAGTTTGGCCAAAATTGTCAGTGGACTTACTGGACATGCGTTGAAACGAACGCATCCAAGTTTGATCAGTTCAAACATATTGATCGATGAGTTTCTGATAAAAATCAAAAGTTGGCTTTAGACAAGTATGCTCCTGAAACAGATGTGCAGATTCGATGACTTGCTTAGCTTTCCTCAGTCAGTAACACTTTCATCTTTGGATCAGAAAGGTGTGGTAGAGCTCCACAACAGGATTGGAGCTTATAATCTAGAATAATATTCCATTTTGTTCAATCAAGGGCCCATCTACTGGTTCAAAAGGAGAACCAGAGCTCTCCCAATGTCTTGCCCAATGCTCTTCCTTCAAGCAACACAAGTAAAGTAGCAAATTAACTGGGTGTTCATCACAATGCCATTCATGGAATGTTGCCTACATAACAGTCACTGTGTGAATCATTTTGATGATGCAATAAGGCACAATGTAAATGTAAGAACATTTATCACACATATATCACTTCTATGCTATTTTTGAGTCCTGCTGTGAAATTGGATTTGTTAAATTTAGCTCAATTCATGGCAATCAAATCAAATGTTGACGGTTACAGCACTTATCTGTATGCACTTGGACTGACATTGGCTGCACAACAAACATCACACCATACACGCTATAAACTGTGACCATTCTTGAACTCTCATCTTCAGTGGTCCTGCCTTGTGAGGAGGAGTCCACAGGAGCTATGAAGAGTAGAGCAGCCATGTAAATGCCTCTTGAGCTAAGCTGGCACAGACAGAGATCAGACAATTGAGGATGTCAGGCTATTCAAAGAAAGCTTGATCACAGATGGGCAGGAGAATATTTCACCAGCAGCAGCGTAGGCCTTATGCACCTCCTGATGCTAAAGCTGTACAGTTATAGCAAGTTCAAATCAGTGGCTTCTCTGCTCAGGTGGGACTCCTATTCATGAGGCTCTGACCTGCTTCCACCACCAAACTGCAGCGAGAAGTCAAAATGGCAGCCAGTAGAACAGGGTGGTAAGCCAGAACCCTTCATGTTGAAGGTTTTTTGCCCTGTTCTCCCTGGGTGGAGTGTTTAAAATTCTCCCCATGTCAGAATTATTTTATGTGCGTCAAGGGCAATTGTTAACATTTTTTTTATAGTGCACCTATTTTTCTTTTGCTTGAGTTATGTTCAAAATCAATGGCAAACAGGCCATACAGTTGGGAGGAGGGATAGATAAAGCCTACTTGACAGGGCCTTTCACAACAAAGTCTGATGGTAATTAAGTTATGCCAAATATTTACAGCAACAGAATATCCTATCATTCTAAATGCTGCAGTTTGTCAAAAAATTAGATGATTAATATAATAAAGTCTGACTGAGCTGTTCAGGATGTGCTAGCTAATCATTTGTGGTGGATGAGTAATATTTTTTCTGTTTGAGTATTTGTTACAGCTGATTGCTTCTTGGCAGTGGTATATTTTACGGCAGATGTGGATGACATAATGTTCTGACTCTCTGTAGCTGCATCAGGTGCACATCCAGAATCCATGAGAATCTAATCACATCACACATGAAAACATCTTGGTCTCTTTCCAGGAGCTGTGGTCTGGAAATCTTAGTTGAAGAAGCAAATATTATATATATATCTATATATATATATGTCTGGTGAGTGAGAAAGGGAGAAAGGGAAACTAGGTATTGCAGCGGGCTAAATGCTGACCTTCGAACTCTGTGACTTGGTTTCAAATGTAGCTCAAACAGAAGGGTGTATGCCTTCTTGGAAAAGTGTTAGCTTTAGCTCAGTGGAAGAACACTTGACTCTGAGTCAAAATGTTGTGGGTTCAAACTCCACCAGATACTTCAGCTAGTGAGCCAAGCTGATGGTTCAGTGCAGTCCTGAGGGAGTGCTGCATTGCTGGAAATGCTACTTTTGGATGGGACATTAAAAGTGAGGCCCAGTTTGTGCTCTCAGGTGGATATAAGAGATCCTGTGGCAGTTTTTTGAAGGACAGCAGGGAAGTTCTTCCCAGTTTCCTGACCAGTATTCATCCCTCAAACAACACAATCCAAAATAGATTAACTGGTCATTTATCTCATTTGCTATTTGACAGACCTTATTATACATAGATTCACTGTGAAGTGGGCCTGTAGTCAACATTGACCACACTTCAGAGGTGAAGGTGCAGAGAACTTAGGGGTGCCCTGAGTCTGTGAAAGGTGCTTTAGAATTGCAAATTCTTTCCATATCTGTTGGCTGTAAGGTCTCAGTATGAAATGAAATTGGGTGATTTTAATCCAGTTTGTGGTGGGCATGAATTTGCTTCTAATGTGACACAGATTAGCAATCAGAGAGGCTCGGGGATAGCTGTTATGAGAAAAATGTTACCAGTGTTAGGAGGTACATTTATTTTTATTATTTTCTGCGATATAAGTGTCACTGGCAAAACCAGCATTTGTTGCTCACCCCTAATTACCCTTCAGAAGATGATGGCAAGCTGCTTTCCTGGACTGCTGCAGTCCATCTAGTGAAGGTTCATTACAGTGCTGTTAGGAAGGGAATCCCATGGTCTGTGGCTTGCGGGGACAATTGCAGGTGGTGATGTTCCCATGTATCTGCTGCCTTTGTCCTTCTAGGTGGTAAGGGTTGTGGGTTTGGAAGATGCTATCAGAGGAAACTTGGCGAGTTGCTGCAAGGCATCTTGCATACACTACGCATTGGCTGCCACTGAGCACCGGTGGTGGATGGAGTGTATATTTAAGGTGGTGGTGAGGGTGCTGGTCAAGGCGGCTTCTATGCCCTAGACAGTATCGAGCTCCTTGAGTGTTGTTGAAACTGCACTCATCCAGGCAAGTGGTTTCATCCCATTTCAGACTTGTAGATGGTGAACAGGCTTTGGGGGAGTCAGAAAGTGAGTTACTTGTGATAGAATTTCCAGACTCTGACCTACTGTTGTAGTATTTATGTAGCTGGTCCAGTTAAGTTTCTGACTTTCTAAGCCGAGGTATAACAATTGGGATTGTGCATCTAACCATTCTATATCGAACTTGGAAGTGCTTGATGCTGAAATAAAAACAGAGAGTGCTAATAAAACTCTTCTCCCGAGAAGAGTCATATTAGATTTAAAACGTTAACTCTGTTTCACTGTCCACGGATGCTGCCAGACCTGCTGAATTTTTCCAGCACTTCCTGTTTTTATTTCAGCATCCACGGTATTTTGCTTTTATTTTAGTGTTTGATGCTGACTTTAGAAATAGACTCCCCAGCATTATCATATTTGTGCTTGATGATCTTGTAATGTAATTTTTAAAAGCGCTTGAAAGAATAGAAAGGCACATTTGCTCAAATGAACTTCAACTATTTCTGTTGAAGAAAAGCAGATAGCTCGCGCAAAAATGACCGATTTATCCTTTCTGTGTGAGCTGCTGCACATACCTGCTTTCTCACGAAGCAAAGCAAACTTTCTAATCACCATGCGCTCAATATGTGTCTCACCATCTTCCAACATCTTGCCTGAGGAGCTTCTTTTCCTGCCTGTACACACTGTACCAGTCACTCCTGACATTTCTCTTGTCATTCTGAGCAGCGGTAAATAAATGATCAAAATGTTATACCTCGGCTTAGAAAGTCAGAAACTTAACTGGACCAGCTACATAAATACTACAACAGTAGGTCAGAGTCTGGAAATTCTATCACAAGTAACTCACTTTCTGACTCCCCCAAAGCCTGTTCACCATCTACAAGTCTGAAATGGGATGAAACCACTTGCCTGGATGAGTGCAGTTTCAACAACACTCAAGGAGCTCGATACCATCTAGGGCATAGCAGTAGGTAAAGCCCTCTACTAAACTGCAGGCCCTACAGTTTCAACAGAGGACTTTTCCATATGGTTCAGCCTTTAGTGTGAGTGCGTCCCCCAGGTATACAGCTCACTAATGAGAATCTCACACTCAGGATTTGTGTACTGTTGACACTCAGCAGAGACATTGCAAGGATGTCAGTTTTAGTATGGAAGACACAGTACTGAAGAAAAAAAACTTGCATTTATATCATGTATTTCACAACTTCATCATGTCCTATAACACTTCACCACCCAAATATGCCATCACTTTGTAATACCTGCTGATTCAGTAGCTAATCTATGCACAGCAAAATCTGATAAACATGTGCAGGATGGAGTCAGGTCCGCCGCCCATGGATGCGGATTGGAGGTGGCTACAGGCGCTGCTGAGTGCTGAGGTGGGCTATTTGAAAGGCCCACCTCGGTTCTCTGGGACTTCGTACCAGTCATTTTGTGAAACAATAGATCCTCCAGCCCTCACCCATCACACCTCATACCCTCCTACCCACTCCCCATGCCCCATCCATGCCAACTCATGCCCCCCACCCGCCCCCATGGCCCATTTTAGCCTCCAAAGCAACTCATGCCCCAACGCTCCATGTCAGCTCATGACTACCACCCATCTCCATGGCCTCAAGTACTTAATCCCTTATCAAAACAGATTTATATTTATAAACCAACAACAAAAACAGCAAATCCTTTATAACCTCTTTGAACTGCCAATCAAACTGTGAACTTACAACCAATCTCCCTCCCCTTTGGGGTAATTGTAGGTCTGACAATGAAGCCCAGCTTATATGCTTAAATCATGGTGGGGCTTGGAGCTCGAACTGTATGACTACAAGAGTGAAAGTGCTACCTGTGCACCAAGCTGACATCTGGGAGTAGAAATTCTTGCTGATTTTTCCCCTTCTAAAACACAGGTCAATTGTTACTCCTTTACTGGTGCATGGACTGAGGTTGGTCACTTAGCATAGATCAGCAACTGAACCTGGGGCCAGCCTTGTCATGTATTTCCAGCATGGACTCAATGGGCTGGATGGCCTTCTTCTGTGTCTAATGACTGTGCAACTCTCCCAGACTTTATGCTCACCCATACACTGGCCAGTTCACTAATCAGTGAAGACATTTAAGCAACCCTTTCTCTTCTTTAAATCGAATAGCTTGCACCTCTTCTGCACAAGATGCCTTCGCATGGCTGTTAAAAAAACAGGCTCTATGGTACATGGAATATTGAGAGCAAGAGAATAGAAAAAACAAGCAAGCACTTCTTGTCACTCATTTGTTTTTGTTGGCCTACATGGTAAGCTGAGTGAATTACCTCGCATAGAATCCAGGCCAAATAAAAACTGCAGAGGAAAAAAAAGCCTAGCTCCCTTCTTCGGCTCTGATCCAGGTTTCCATTGTGCTAAAGAAAATAAATCCAAGCTGGAACTCAGCAAAGCTCACTGCCCAAATTTCAGAAAGGCTTGGACTTGCACTCATTCCATATCACCACCCCTTCTTTGCCCTAAAAGGCTCATCATTCCAATCTACCCCCTAGTTTTCCTCCTTTGAAGGCTTCGACTCCGTCAGTGGTGCACGGGCAACAGTCAGCCTTCGGTGATTTTCCCCAGAGCAAAATTCCTCATGCATGAACTTAGACAGCAAGTGCCAATAGATGATTCGGCTACGAAGTCCAAACCCCATCCTGTCCTCACCTGGCAGCCAGACGCGCTTATAGTCCCAGTGGGGGCCATTGTACAACGATCAGGGACAGGAGCCCAGGCTGTTTGCCCTTTCCTTAATGTGGTGATACAGTTTTAATTGTATCCCTGAGAAAAAGGCCTTTTTGCTACCAGAGTCACTAATGCCCTCCCATCGAACTTGCAGTACTGCTTCAGTAACTGGGGCTGCCCCTGGCGACATTTGTAATATAAATGCCACGCTGAAGTGAGTGGGAAGGTGTGCTTTGTCATGTTAGAATAACTAATACAATCTTTTTACATTGGAGCTGGTAGCTTGTGCTTTGATAATTCATCCCAAAAATTGCAACTATCCCCAAAGACTTGACTCCTCCCAACAATTTTCACGTCTGCTTTCTCTTGGTGCATTGTGAGATATTTTGCATTGTTGTGCCTGTGTTGGTAATACATCTGTGCTTGCTTCAGTATGGAGGGATAGAAATATTTCTCAGAATACCACAGGCCCCAGGGACAGAAAGAAGGAAAGCATCACTTGTCCCAGTTAAATTTGAAGCTGAAGTGTTGTCAGATTCAGAGACACACAATTTCATAATTTTAAGTGGGTGAAAATGTCCCTTTCAAAAGACTAGAGGCAGAATTTTCTGTTTGGCGGGGGGGGGGGGTTGGGGGGGTGTGGGAGCGGGCCTAGGTGGCCCGCGATCGGGTCCACGCTGCCATTCTACATGGGTGGGCCAATTAAGGCCCACCGAGCATAATGCCCGACTCTCGAGGATAGTGGGAGTGGGCAGGCGGAGATGGGAGTGCACTGTCCACCGGACACAATGGTGACCCTGCGGCCTATTTACCTGAAGCGCAGGCAGCCTTTGCAAGGCAGCTCACAATGGCAAGTGGAAGGGCTCACCAGAGTACGTGTGGTGAGCAGGCCAGTCCGGAGGATAGGGCAGGGAGACAGGCCAGGCCAGAGGGAAGGGCAGTGGGGGCCAGTGTGCCCCCTCGTTTTTTGGATGAATGCCTTGCTGCCCTCCTCGAGGAGGTGGCAGCACGGTGGGAGGTGCTGGTTCCCCAGGATGGGAGGAGGAGGCCTCCCTCACATGATGAAATGCGCCTGGCAGGAGGTGGCGGAGGTGGTGAGCTCCCGCGATGTGGTGCAACGCACCTGGATCCAGTGTCGCAAGCGCTTCAACGACTTGTTGCGCTCTGTAAGGGTGAGTACCATGTTGGCATTGGTCATGTAACCCAGCAGGCAGGCTTACCCCCCCTGCTGCCCCAGAACCCCCAAGTCTGAGTGTAGTGACTGCATTGAATTAGTGATGGCATTTGTCCTTTGCTGGGTGGGCCAGCAGATACTGCCCATGCTGAGATCAGTCTGAGAGGGTGATGAAGAGATGTGTTTTGCCCCGCAGCATGTGTCACACTGAGTCCCACATGACTGGTTTGGGGACAACCTGGAGGGGCTGCACCTAGACGCTGTGTTTGAACTCTAGGACATGTCCAAGTCAGGGTGATGACATACTGGGAGGGGAGCTTCAAGGTGGCATGGCTACGAATCATCTGCTGCCCTCTGCGCTCCACGTGCTTGCGCCTCCTTGCTATGGAAGGATATACCATGTGGTGCCTAATGTGATGTCGGCAGCATGTGGGGGTGATGGGAACAGGCCTGGCATCTTTGTGTGAGTGTTTGGCAGCAGCGGGGTGAGGAGGCTCTGGAGCCCTGATACGTTGCACTTTGGTTGGGGTAGGCCGTGCGTGAAGAGAGTCCATGTGCAGTTTGCACTAATCAATGCTCGTTTCTCATTTTCAGGAGAAGAATGCTCATAACGCGGCAGAGCGTGTGAGGACTGGCGGCGGCCAGGCGCAGATCGCCATTCTTAGCCGTTTCGAGCAGGAGGCCCTGGATCTGCAGAGGCGCCATGGGCCCAGGTCCACGGGTGTCGGTGAGGCTGGGGTGTCATGTCCAGGTATTTATGCCCAACAGCGAGGTCAGCATTGTTCTCCTAACAGCCATGGCAGTGCTGAATATTAATTGATTTAATTTTGAAACATGGCTTGATTATTAGTTATGGAAGGATGAGCGCATAATGATCCGGGGGACAGGGATACACTTTGTCATTGTCTCCACGTTAACTGATCCACAGTCCTTGTTCTTCCTTTCAGCATCATTGGAGCAGGGCCAGGAAGAGCAGCAGAGGCCTACTCTCACACCTGAGGGGCCTGAAGTCTCACCAGCGTCACACCATCTCTGCCAGGCAGGCACCAGCGCAGATACTAGCACCTCGGTGGGAATTTGAACATTGGCTAGTGTCCTGTGGCACAGTGGTGAGGGCACTTCACAGTTGCTGGAGTAGCTGGCAGAGACAGAGAGTGTCCATGGCACTAGCAGTCGGAGGACTGCAAAGGACCAGGCACATGCTCAGTTGGTGCCTGATGATGTGCCTCTGGAGTCGTCCGCGATGCAGCAGGTGCAAGAAATGCGGCCGGTTGTGCGGGAGCATCTGGGGGAGATACATGAGGCTATGCTTGGCTTGGTCTCCGTGGTGGAGGAGTCTACGCGGGCAATCACTGAAGCAATGAGCCACATGTCCGAGCACCATCTGTCCTCCATGGAGAGAATGGTGACTCTCATGGAGAGGCTCCTTCAAGAGACCCATCAAGGTGTCCTGGGGATGCGCTTTTATCAGCAAGTCCTCACATTGGCATTGGCCTCAACTGGTCAGTGCCAGTGTGGGAGATGGTTTGGACATCAACTTTCCCAGCTCGGTGCCCATCCATCCACGATGAGCAGGGGGGTCCGATGTGACCCCACCTCGGCGCAGCAGCTGCCTGGCAGCCCGTGGGCTCCTCTCAGGGCGCTCCAGATGAGGGCGGCAGCTCCTCCGCCCCTCTCCCAGTGACCGTAGCATCTGGTGAGGCTGCGACGACTGGGGAGATGTCAGCTGTGGAACTGGCAGCTTCCTCCCATGCCAACAATGGCTCCACGTGCCAGAGGATGACCGCCAAGGTCATCGAGACCATCAGGACAGCAGAGTCAGCAGGCTGTCTCAGATGCTGCTCTGAGCAATGGGGCAGCACCAAGACGTAGCACCTGGAAACAAAAACATAAGGCATCTTAGGCACACCACAGGTTTTTCACTGGTGCTTTTGTGTTGGCCCGCAATGAGGTCCTTATGAATTGTTTTGATTTGTAACACTATTGCGTTTTTTTTGGAATAAGTTGGTTTGCTTGACATATTAAATTCAGATACGTCACCATGGCTGAGGGTGCCTCTTTTCTTCTGCATGTGTATGGTTTCCAAAAATGTTAGGAGTGTTTTGTGGAACATTCAGCTTTATTAACAAGGCCCTTAGTGACTGTTCCTAACCTGGCAGATTTTGCACTTAGGTATTGAGTATGGAGCCTGCAGCCCAGGCTTGTCCTAGTGGTCCATGTATGTTGTGCTAGCTGAAGATTCATTGGCTTAAACCCTCTCATGTGTCTCTGCCTCCCTGCAGTATGCCCGAGTCAGCATCTACCCCCTCAGCATTTCCCTGTGCTTGCTCATCCTCGGACTCACTGCTGGACTCATCGTGTGCAGCTGCAGCCACAGCATCCACATCTTCATCGTCCACTGCGTCCCCCCTTTCCAGCACAAGATTGTGGAGAGCGCAGCATGCAACCACTGTCACCGAGACTCGATCTGGGGGGTACTGGAATGCGCCCCCTGAGTGGTCCAGGCATCGGAAGCGCATCTTGAGCAGACCGATGGTTCTCTCCACCACAGCCCTTGTGGAGGCGTGGAACCTATTGTACCGCTGCTCAGCTTCTGTTCTTGGATGGTGGAGAGGCGTCTTCTCCAGCTTCTGAGGGGATATCACCCACCAGCCAACCATCCAGCCGAGCCGGAGCACTGAAAAGCCCCGGCTCCTGGGAGTGTCTGAGGATGTAGGCGTCATGGGAGCTGCCTGGGTACCTTGCACAGACTTGTAGAATCAGCATCCTGTGATCACACACTATCTGCACGTTCATGGAGTGGAAGCCCTTCCTGTTGACGAAGGCACCGGGCTCACCTGCTGGCGCCTTGATGGCCTCATGTGTACAG
The DNA here is from genome assembly GCF_964194155.1 of Cetorhinus maximus. Lineage (NCBI taxonomy): Eukaryota > Metazoa > Chordata > Chondrichthyes > Lamniformes > Cetorhinidae > Cetorhinus > Cetorhinus maximus. Next base: position 59,316,768 of record NC_135888.1, on the reverse strand, counting down.
TCTATTGCACCCTGGACGTGGGGGAAGCTAGCAATGGCCGTGAAGTCTCTGGCTCGCTGTGTCTGGCTTGCCTGCTCCCAACGGTAGTGGATGAAGGTCAATGCACGCCTGAACAGAGCGCCTGTAACCTGCTTGACACAAGTGTGGACAGCTGATTGGGAGACACCGCAAAGATCAGCCACTGAGCCCTGTAAGGAGCCAGAGGCATAGGAGTTGAGGGCAGCTGTGACCTTCAGAGCCACTGGCATGGGGTGTCCACCCACACAGCGGAGATCTCAGGCTCTATCATCTGACAGATATAGTTGACTGTCTCCCTTGAGAGATGGAGCTTCCTTTGGCTCTGCACCTCAGGCATATTGAGGTTGCTGCTTCACTGCCTGTATACCCTGGCAGCAGGATACTGGCGTCCTCTGCGGCCCCTTCCGCCTTGGACTACCTCTTGGCCCTGTGCCCCTTGTGCCTGTGCCTGTACTCCCAAAGGTAGCTCGCCTGAATGTACACTCCTGGCCTCCTCCCCCTTCTCGCCCTCCCTTCCTCCTCAGAGAACCTGCCTCCAGTGGACAGTTCAGCTCCCTTTCCCAGGCTAAGGGAAGGCTTCCTGAAACCTGCAGGCCCAGAAAAGATTACTCACTGCAGGGTGCTGACCTGAAGGTTAAGAGTCCAGAAAAAGTAACTGGTATGCATTTTGAAGCATTGCAGATCACACAGGCAAGTTTCAAAAACTTTCAGAAATAAATGCTTGACTGTCCACACTTGCGACCCCAGTGAGCCCTCTTATCCCGCCTGTGGATGAGGTTAATACAAGTGTGTCCTACCCGCCTGCCCATTTTGCCCATGCGTTGAGCCGAAGATCACATGGGTGCCAAAAAATCGGCGTCAGTTGGTGCCTCAAGAGCCTTAAGTGGCCCGTTAATTAATGGCGGGCGCACGTCAGAAATCATTGCTCGCCTGCCCAGCGAAATATCGCGATGGCGTGTGGTGACGTCGGGAGGCTCATTTTACGCGCGGACGTGCGGGGCCCGTCCACCAAAAGGAAAATTCACCCCTAGATTGACTAATTCCAGTGGTCTCCAATGCCTACTCCAGTATCTTCTGAAATTGAATAATGGCCATCAAATATACTTGTCTCAGAGACAGCGAACACTTTTCCTCCTGTCTGATGTTTGGCATAGTACTAAAAATGATCAAGTCTAATTTGGCCATTCTGCAAAATCTGCATTGATTTTGTGAATTTGAGAAGTTAAAATGTGCTTTTTGTATATCGGGGCAATTTCTGGAAATAAATATGTTTAGCTTGAAAGCTGCTGACGTCAATGGTTTCTCAGTTCTGCTTGATTGATCGCAGTTGCTGTCAATCACAGGTAGTTTCTACCATCAGAAGAACTGCCCCTTTTCAGGCAGATAATTTCTCATGTGCTGCTTCAGCAGTATTAGCATAATCCCCATTCCACAGGATCCAGTGCAGCCTGTTCCCTTCCCAGCTCCGAAGTCTCCCTGTGCAAATAGGGTGGGTAGAGACCTATAGCCAGTGGATGAGAAAACTGTGTGCGTGCTACAGGGCAGTATTCAATGGTAGGCACTTTAATCTTGTAGCGTATGGTCAATAGAAGCACGCGTGAGAAAATGAAGTTTAGAAGAATGGGAGCTGATCTTATTGAAATGTAAGAAATTCTGAGGGGACTTGACAGGGTAGATGCTGAGAGGATGTTTCCCCTTGTGGGGGAATCTAGAATGAGGACACGGTTCAAAAATAAGGAGTCTCCCATTCAAGAAAGAGATGATGGGGAATTTCTTCTCTCAGAGGGTTGTTAGTCTCTGGAATTCTCTTGCTTAGAGAGTAGTGCAGGCTGGGTCATTGAAGGCTGAGTCAGGCAGATTTTTGATTGGCAAGGGAGTCAAGGGTTATGGGGGACAGGCAGGAAAATGGTGTTAAGACCACAATCAGATCAGCCGTGGAATGGCAGAGCAGGATCGATGGGCCGAATGGTCTACTCCTGCTCCTATTTCTTATGAATGAAGGAGAGAGTGGGAGAGACTCTTAAGGAAGTGTAAGAGAACTGAAAGAAGAAAACAGAAATGTAGGAAGAACGATAGAAGTGAGGGAGGCAGAGATAGCAAATGTGAAAGAGGAGAGAGAGTGAAGTGGAAGGAGTTTATTTAGCAGCACCAATCTAAGCCAGAAGGGCGTGAGAAGCTGAGAGTTCTTCTGTGGAATTCAGCCTGAAAAAGCTTGAAATGGCACTGCTGAGGTTGAAAAAGTTTGCGCTCCAGTAAATGAGATAGCTTTTGGTCGTAATTACTGTCAAGGCTGTACAAAGATCTGTCTAAAAAAATATTAAAATAATATATGATTTTACTCCAGAGCATCAGGAATTTGTTACAATAAAATTAGCTGTACCTACGCCCAGTTTGAATTTTTGCCTGAAACCACAAACTCGCTGCTGAGTGTGGGAGCATTGGTAGGAAGGCTAATTGCAGCTTCCAAATTTCAGAAAAAACATTTTAAGTATCAATTAAATGACAAAATACCATCATTAACATATAGCAGTACTTCAATGTATTATACATATATATATCCTGAAATATATCAAAAGCCTCAAAAAATACAAACAAATCAAATCCATGCCCTCATAGGCTACATACTGAATACCTACAATCCCACACATCATACAATGTCCAGACGACCATCACCATAGCAACCACACCACATGCCATTCACAACAAGGAAATGTAGGGCAGCAGGTCAATAAACACTGGCAAACCTTTAAAAAAAGTAAACAAAATGATTTAAACTTACCAACTACATTTCCCAAACCTGACTTTCAGCATAAAATATCTCAAGCACCTAAACTCTAGCCTCAGGCCAGAGGCCCACAGCTCCTGGAAAGTTCACACACTGCAAGGAACTGAACTCTATTTGAATGAATCACTGTATATTCTCGCTTGACGCCATATATAATTTAAAGTAGTTTCTTAATTTTTCTTCTTTTAAACGGCAGGATCTCAAAGTCACAGACCCCCCAGGCTGAACTATTTCTATAATACTGAAATCCTGGCTCTTATAATGCAGGAAGATGGAAATATTAAAAGCAAAATAATGTGCCTTAAGATATAGTAAATGCCAAAACAGCGAATGGACAAAAACGCAGTACATGGTAGGAAGAATTAAAATATGGATTGGTAAAAGTTTCTGTGGAATGGAAAGCAGATGGCCCAGGTGACCCAAAATGGCAGCCTTAAAATTCCACTGTAAGAAGATTCTTACTGTAACTTGGCTGGAAAACAGGCAGAGGCCCCCAGAGAAACACCATGAATGGCAGTTTTTGGCCATTGGCTCCACTTCTTTGGACATTCCACCAATCACCAAAGGCGGAATCATCCCAGATTTGTACAAAGTGCTGTAGCGGGTGGGAAAAAGGATGTTTTACCCGCCAGCTGCAATGACGGGTATTCGCACCCTATCGTTCCATTCCTGTTGTGTCCGGCCTCATTAATAATGCATTCACAGGAAACACATCGGATCACTGGCAGGTGGGCTCGGATTCCCCCGCCACACTGTGACCTCAGTGCTTCCTTGCTCCGGCGCCATATTTAAAGCGCACCAGAGCGCAGCCTACTTCGTGTCTTCAGGACTGCTCCAGGCGACAGACGGTCCTAAACGCAAAGAAGACAGCAGCCCCCAGGTTTAGTAATGCCTCTCTGGGGCGCCTGCTGGATGCAGTGGAAGGCCACTGCGATGTTCTCTACCCCCACTCTGGCCGCAGGAGGTCCATCAGAGTCACCAGTCCAACATGGGAGGCAGTGGCGGGGGCGGTCAGCGCCATTGGAGCACAGAGGATGTCAGCCATCCTGTGCAGCAAGAGGATGAATGCTCATCTGTTCCACCAGGGTAATTCAACCACCTCATCACTCTCAACACACACTCACAAACCCGTCACACATCCACAGGGATCTCATACCTCAAGAGACAACACCACTAACTCTCACACACACCCTCACATCTCAATCAGGCTCATATCCTCTAAAGTTCACATCCTCTGGAGCTCACATCCTTGTCCCATCCATGGCTCCGCTCACCTCACAAACATTCCCCACAGTGCCATGTGTCCTGCTCACACTCTCTCTATCCATTTTCATGCAGGAGAAGCTGGCTCAGCAGGGAGGGGTCCCAGAGAGGGGGTTGAGTGGCCCACATTAGGCCCCTCACTCACTTTGAGGAGCGTGCCATCACACTGACTGGTGAGGACGTGGACCATGCCTGCGGCGACGATGAGGTCAGCGACGAACACCCACGTGAGGATCCTGCACCACATCATCCCTCACGCATCGCCACTGTGAGTGTTCTCTCTCCTGCTTTTGACTCTGCTGCCATGCACTAATTATCTCTGCTTTGGTTCACAGGGATCTTTGCCAAGAGACCGATACCCTCAGCCAGCCAGTCCCTCAGCTCCATCCAGGTTCTCATGTCCAGCCAAGAGGACACCTCCTCCATTGAAGAGCTGGAAATAAGCAGCGTGGAAGACCCTTCTCAGCGCTTACCCACACCCTCCACCAATGCAGGGACATACACCTCAGCGGAACCTCGATCCAGAGTAGGCTCGGGTTCACAATCTGGTGGTCACCACATAGACACGTGTCTGCAGCAGGAGGAAGCATGTTCAGCACTCCCCGGCACTCGGAGGACTGCTGGGGAAGAAGCATCTGTGAGGTCCGAGTCAGATGACAAGGCTCTGGATTCAGCCTTCTAACTCATCCTGGAGAGTCAGCAGAAGGCGGGAGAACATCACACAGAGCTGTTGGAAGCCCTCAACAGAGTGGCACGCGAGTCCAAGGAGTGCGTCTGCCTGTTCTCTGATGAAGTGGTGCCCACATGGCATGTACGGAGGTCTCCCTGGGGAGGATGTTGGATGCCATGGAGACCCTGGTCCAGCAGAACGTGGAGATGCGCACAGACCTGCACTCCATTGCGGTAACCATGGGTGAGTTCCTGCAATGGCAACACGAGAGGGAAACGGGGCACCTCGATGTCCCTCCAGGTGCACCTTCCCCTCAAGGAGCCAGGCCTGGGGCCCTCGGGCACCCGAAGGGAGGGGGAGCAGTAGCTGGACACCCCTGGCTTATCCACTCAGGAATCTCAGAGGCTGTCCTCTCCCTCCAAGTCCCCTTTGCCTGTGCCTCCCTCAACCTCGACCTCTGTCACCACAGAGGGAGCAGCTGGCCCACAGGAGGACAGCCAAAGCAAGCTGGGGTCCTCAAGGCCTCTGCTCTCCAGAGGACGCACTCTGAAGTCACCAGAGGAAACATGGGCAACCGTTGCACAGACGGTCTCCACCCCTCCTGCAGATGTCAGTGGTAGACCTAGAAAAGTTAAGAAATTCTGATCATAAGTGATTGCACAGGTGAACACATTTTGTCACTTTATAATCTGAAAATATATTCACTTTCACTGAATAATGCGTCATGTTGTCTTTCAGTTTCATTTACAGTCCTCCCCCTGGATCACCCCCACCCCCACTAGCATTTCAGCTGCACGCAGTTGGACCAGTGATTCTGGAAGGAGAAGCGTGTGTGTGGTAGGGCCTTTTGAAGCCTCGTGCGAGCGCCCTCCCATGCAAGCGGTTTCTTCCCCTATCACACTCATCTCACTGTCCTGAGCATTTTCAATGCTGCCTGCTGGGGTTCTCTTTCAGTTGTCCATCTGAGCTGACCTGCATCTCCGCCCGCCCACTGATCACACTCCCATGCAGCACCTGTGCCGTCCAATACGCTGCTCCTCTCACTTTCAATTTCAACAGCCATTAAGGTAGCCATTAAGTTTCTGACCACCTCCCCCGTCCTTTCCCCTGCCCCAGTCACCCATATCCTTTCCCCCAACCATCACCTTCCACCTCCCCACCATTACCTACCAACCCGAACCCTTGTCTTTTCAGGATGTCCAGGTAAATGTGCACATTCCCTACCTTCCTGAGAATCCCACCCCATCCACATTTCCTTCCCAACCTCCTCCTTCCCACCCCCAGGGCCCATGTCTGCCTCCAAGTCCCACCCTCGCTATCCCGTCTACTGCTACAATCGCACCCTCACCCTCCCACCTTTCCCTCACTCTGCCCCCTCTCATACTCACCATTCCTCCTAACACTCCCACCCTCACTTCGCTGCCCAGGAGGCAGTCATTGCTTCCACAGACCCCTCCCTTGCATGTTCATCTGGACATTCTCCCCTTACTTCCTTCTCCACCTTTACTCCCTCCTCTACCCTTACTCCTTCCTCACCGCCACATACCTTCCTCCCCTGGACTCCTTCCCTCCTTCCGAACTCCATCCTCCCCTGCTCCCCGGACTCCATCCCCCACTCCGAACTCCTTCCCTCACGCCTTCCTCCCCGCTTACACCTACCTCCCCACTTGCTACATTCTCCCCCATTACACCCTCCTCTCCCGTACTCCTTCCTCCCCCCTCCCAACCTCACCCTGCCCTGACACCTTTGTCCCCCTCCACCCAACCTCACCTCCTCTGACTCTTTTGTACACCCCCCCCCTAACCTCACCCCCTCCCCGGTACACCTTCCTCTCCCAGCCAAACTTAGACTTTCCTTCCCACCAACTCCTTCCTCCCCCCTCATCAATCATCCGTCGCAGACCTGAAGCATGAACGGGGGCCATGGAAGATGATGCGACCCCATGGCCAAGACCATGATGTTCTGAAGCAGACCTGAGACATCAACGGAGGCCTCCCACCTTCTGTGAGCTGTTTCGCGGCAGAGCCACGTCCATGAGAATCCACCTCTATGGTCTGGTAGCCGTAGGGCTCCATTATCTTCTGCTCCTCAGATGTCCGTGATCTGAGCAAGGCCTTAACGTTAAGGCCCGACTTCCGCACATCTCACTTGTTAAGACATGTTCAGGGCTGGCACGCTTTCCCATCAGCGTAATGGTAAACCAGGCATGGGCGGATGATTAGTTTGCACCCCACTGGCAGGATACAAAGTGGGTTCACACCGGCCTCCAGTGGGATTGGCGTTCCGCCATGGCGGACATCATCGAATGATCCCACTGCGCTTTCGCGTCAGCGTCAAACTGATTTTTGCCCTTATCGCCATATTGTCCCACCCCCGCCCACCATGATGCCCCCACCAACGGGGCCAGAAAATTCTGGCCAAAGGCTACGCTGGATTTTCAGGGCTGGTGCCTCTTACACTGAATCATCTGGAGCTCTGTAGCTACACTATACAAATATTTTTGGTCCTTGGACTTTGAGTATTTAATTATAAATTTTGGTGAAGGGATAGGGGGAATGGGAGGGAAACTGGGATTGAAGTGGAAGATTGACCATGATCATATTAAATGGCAGAACAGGCTCGAATGGCCATATGGGACATTCTGCTCCTACCTCTTATGTTCTTATAAGGGCCAAGGCCCATAATGCAGGAAGTCCAGGGTAGGAGAGAAGATGAGGTAAATCATGAAGTAGCAATTAGACAAAGATTAGCGTGGATTTTAAAAACCTGTAAGAAGTTCCATAGGTTGGAAGAATAAAACAGGGTTAGGAAAAGAAAAAGCAAAAGTTATTTGTCAACTATTGTAGGACACTGGGACATCCTGTAGGTGATTGTACAAGAATAATAGTTCTTGGGACACTACTGCAGCTGGCCATTTAGCCAACCTGTTCATTTTGTGTATGTTATCGAGTGACATATCTTGAGAGTCTCAAATAGATTTTATTTTTTTATTTATGGAATTTTAGGACTTAGATAATTTATTTTTGATATTAAAAATAAAGTTGACAAGGAAGAGAAATACACTTAACTTGAAAGCACTTATATTACAAAGTGCGTCATGTACAATGAATTACTTTGAAGTGTTGCACTGTTACTATGATTAGGAAACGCCATCCATTTTATGCACAGCAAGATCCCAGAGATAGTGATACAATAACATCAACAACTTGTTTTTATATAGTGCCTTTAACTTTGTAAACATCCCAGGATGCTTCACAAGGGCGTTATCAAACAACATTTGACGCCATGCTGCATGAGGAGATATTAGGGCAGATGACAGTAAGTATGGTCAAAGAGGAAGGTTTTAAGGTGCATTATTACAGGTGAAAAGAGAGAAAGAGAGGTGGAGAGCTGTAGGGAGGGAATTACAGAGCTTAAGGCCAAGGCAGCTGAAGGAATGTCTGTCAATAGTGGAGCTATTAAAATGGGGGATGCTCAAGAGGCCAGAATTTGGGGGGTACAGATATCTCAGAGGGTTGTAGGGCTGGCAGAGGTTACAGTGATAGGAAGGGGTGAGGCCGTGAAAGGGTTTGAAAGCAAGGATGAGAATTTTAAGATCAAAATGTTGCTTATTTGGGGGTTAATATGCTTTAGTGGGTACAGGGGTAATGGGCGAATGTGACTTTGTGCAAGTTTGGATACAGGCTGCAGAGCTTTGGATGACTTCAAATTTACAGAGAGTAGAAAGTTGGAGGCTGGCCAAGAATACATTGAAATAGTCAAACCTAGAGGTGACAAAGGTATGGACGAGGGCTTCAGCAGCTGAAGAGCTCAGGCAGAGTTGGAGCTGGGCGATGTTACAGAGATGGAAATGGACAGGATTGGTGATGGTGCAAATATGTGGATACTCAGCTTGGGGCCAAATATGACATCAAGGTTGTGAACAGAAGGATCAGCTTCAGACACTTGTCAAGGAGAGGGAGGGAGTCAATGGCTATGGAATGGAGTTTATGGCGGGACCATAGAGAATGGTTTTGGTTTTCCAATAATTAGCTGGAGGAAATTTCTGCTTATAAAAACAGAGTGTGCTGGAAAAACTCAGCAGATCTGGCAGCATTTGTGGAGAGAGAAACAGAGTCAATCATTTGAGCCCAATATGACTCTTCTCTGGAACTGCTAAGAGGTAGAAAGATGATGGGTTTTATGCTGTTGAAAGAGGGGAGAGGGGATCAGATGGAACAAAAGGGAAGGTCAGGGATAGGTTAGAGGATTGGGGAGATTAAATAGCAAAGGTGTCAAGGAACAAAAGGTAAAGGAAGTGGTAATGGTAGTAGTAAAGAAACAAAGCATTGGTCCAGGGTAGGTGTTAATAGTAGAATAAAGCAGAATTGCTCTGAAAGCAAAAACATGAAAACAAGATACAAACTGGCACATGGGGCAACAAAATTCAAAATGAAGGACAGAGCTCATGGTCTGAAGTTGGTGAACTCAATGCTAAGTCCGGAAGGCTGTAAAGTATCTAATTGGAAGATTAGGTGCTGTTCCTCCAGTTTGCATTGGGCTTCACTGGAACATTGCAGCAGGCCAAGGATGGATATGTGGGCATGAGAGCAGGATGTTGAATTGAAATGACAAACAACAGGAAGTTCGGGATCATGCTTGTGGACTGAGTGAAGGTGCTCCACAAAGCAGTTACCCAGTGTGCGTTTAGTCTCCCCAATGTAGGGGAGACCGCATTGCGAGCAGAGAATACAGTACATCATATTGAAAGAAGTACAAATTAATCTCTGCTTCACCTGGAAGGATCGTGAGAATAGATAGGGTAAAGGGGCAGATGTTACACCTCCTGCAATTGCATGGGGAGGTGCCTTGGGAAGGGGATGAGGGGGGTGATAGAGGACTGGACCAGGGTGTCACGGAGGGAATGGTCCCTTTAGAATGCTGACAGGGGAGAGGAGGGGAGGGGAGGATGTGTTATGTGGTGGCATCATGCTGGAGGTGGCAGAAGTAGAGAACGATGATCCTTTGAGTATGGAGGTTGATGGGGTGGAACGTGAGGAAAAGGGGAATGCTATTGTAGTTCTGGGAGGGAGGGGAAGAGGTGCAGGGAGAAGTGTGGAAAATGGGCCAGACCCAGTTGAGGGCAATGTCAACCACAGTGTGGAGGAGTCCTTGGTTCAGGAAAAAGGAAGTTATGTCGGAAGCACGTTATGGAAGATAGGATCATAACAACAGATGCGACAGAGACAGAGAAACTGGGAGAATGGAATGGAGTCCTTACAGGAAGCAGGGTGTGAGAAAATGTAGTCGAGATAGCTGTGGAAGTCAATGGGCTTATAATGAATATTAGTAGACAGTCTATCCCCAGAAATGAAGACAGAGAAATCAAGAAAGGGAAGAGAAGTGTTGGAGTTGGACCTTGTGAAGGCGAGACAAGGAATGATTCATAACACAGAAACAGAAATTTCTGTTAATTCAGTACTGGATGTTGGACAAACAGTCTGATAATTTAGAGACAGTGGAGGAGTCGAGAGAGGTGGTCGTGAGGCAGATATGGGTGTTGTTGTCATACGCATGGAAACTGATGTTGTATTTACGGACGATTACACCAAGGGGCAGTATGTAGATCCGCAATAGGAGGGACCAAGGTCAGATCAGAGGTCATGGCGTAAAAGCAGGAAGAAAATCTATTCTGGATGATTTCCTGGCTATGACTGGGTTGATACGACTGGAACCATGTGAGTGCAGTCCCACCCAGCTGGATGACAGCAGAGAGGCGTTGGAGGAAGATGGTGTCAAAGGCTGCAGATGAATCGAGAAGGACAAGGAGGGATAGTTTATCTTCTTCACAGTAACACAAGTCATTTGTGACTTTGATAAAGGTTGTTTTGGTACTGTGCATGGGGCAGAAACCTAACTGGAGAAATTCAAACAGAAATCCAAGAAAGATGGGCAGTTGTTTGGGAGGGACAGCACATTTAAAAACTTCAGAGAGGTAAGGGAGGTTGGAGATTGGGGCAGTTGTTTGCAGGGATGGAAGGGTCAAGGGTTTGATTTTATGGAGAGGAGTGATGACAACATATTTGAAGGAAAGCAGGGCAGAATTTGAGGAGAGAGAAACTTTAATAATAACAACTGACATGTGTTGTAATATGCCTTTAAGGGATAACCGCATGCCATTGTAGCATAAGGGTGTTCGGCAGAGCAGGGGTTAATGTGGGGCTGGAGAAAAATACTGCCCGTGTTATGATGTAGAGAGTCATGTGATAGTAGACTGTGGAGAAGAGTCTGGAAGGACACAGCACCCATGCATTGCACCACCTTGGCTATGTAGATAGTTATAGATTAACAGTAAACAATTTATGTTCAACCATACAAGTCTTCAGACCTCTGAGTGAGGCATCAAGCAACTTTTAAAACTACATGGGAGCCAGAAAGGGAAGTTAGATGGTCAAGAGCTGAGCAGAAATAGGGTTGAGGAGAACAGGAGGTAGGTTTCATGGACAAGATGCGTTTGGAGAAGGCATGAGGGGAGATAGGAAAGAAACTAGAGAAAGTTGCAAGTTTAGTGTTAGGGTGGCAATAACCAAATAACCTAATTTTCATATAAAAACAGTAAATGGTGGAAAAACTCAACAAGTCTGGCAGCATCTGCGGAAAGAGAAACAGAGTTAGTGTTTTGAATCCATATGACTCTTCTTCAGAGCTAAAGAGAAGTAGAAGTGATGGATTTTATACTGCTTAAGAGGGAGTGGAGCAGGTGGAGCAAGATAGAAGGTTAGGGATAGATGGGAGCTAAGGAGAGATTTGACAAAGATGTCATGGACACAAGACAAAGGGAGAGTTAACGGTAGAGTTAAAGACTAAAGAAGGTGCTGATAGTGGCATAAAGAGAAGATAGCAGAATGTGTTAATAGCAGAACAAGGGCCAGAACTCTGTGAAAGCAAAACATAAAAACAAGTTACACATGGCCCTGTGTGGGGCGGGGCTTGGGGGGAGGGGGTGGTGGTGGCGGGTAGGGGTGGGGATAGGAAAAAAGGTTAAAAAAATAGATAAATAAAATACATTTTAAAAAATTGGATTTAAAAAGGGGCAAAGGTGGAGAAGAAAGTTCATGGTCTGAAGTTGTTGAACTCAAGGTTAAGTCTGGAAGGCTGTTAGGTGCTTAATCGGAATATTTCGACCACAGCAGGCTGTGGAGGCCAAGTCACTGAATATATTTAAGGAGATAGATAGATTCCTAAAATCTAAAGTCGTCAAGGAGTATGCGGAGAGAGCAGGAATATGGCATTGGGATACAGGATCAGTCATGATCATATTGAACAGTGAAGCAGGCTCAAAGGGCCGAATGTCCTACTCTTGCTTGTATTTGCTATGCTTCTATGTTTCTATGGAGGTGCTGTTCCTCCAGTTTGTGTCGGGCTCCACTGGAACATTGCAACAGGCCAAAGACGGACGTGGGCATGGGAGCAAGATGGTGTGTTGAAATGGCAAGCAACAGGAAGGTCTGGGTCATGCTTGTGGACTGAACGAAGGTGTTCTGCAAAGCGGTCACCCAATCCGCGTTTGGTCTCCCCAATGTAAAGGAGACCACATTGGGAGCAGTGAATGCAGCAGACCAAATCGAAGGAGGTGCAAGTGAAGCAATGCTTCACCTGAAAGGAATGTTTGGGGCCTTGGATGGTGAGGAGGGAGGATGTAAAGGGACAGGTGTTGCATCTTCTGTGATTGCATGGGAAGGTGCTGTGGGAGGGGGATGAGGAGTTGGGGATGATGGAGGAGGCGATAATGGTGTCATGGAGGAATGGTCCCTATGGAATGCCGACGGGAGGTGAGGGGAAGATGTGTTTGGTGGGGACATCATGCTGGAGTTGGCGGAAATGGTGGAGGATGATCCTTTGAAAGTGGAGGCTGGTGGGGTGAAAAGTGAGGACAAGGGGGACCCTATCATGGTTCTGGGAGGGAAAAGAAGGGGTGAGGACAGAGGAGTGGGAGATGGGTTGGACATGGTTGAGGGCCCTGTCAACCACAGTGGTGGTATCCTTTGGATAAGGAAAGAGGAAGACGTATCAGAAGCACTGTTTTGAAAGGTAACATCATTGGAACAGGTGCGAAAGAGGCAGAGAAATTGGGAGAATGGGATGGAGTCCTTACAGGAAGCAGGGTGTGAGGAGCTGTAGTCGAGGTAGCTGTGGGAGTCAGTAGGCTTGCAATGAATGTTGGTGGACAGTCTACACCAGAAGTAGAGACAGAGAAGTTAAGGAAGGGAAGGGAAGTGTCGGAGGTGAACCATGTTAAGGTGAGAGAGGGATGGAAATTGGAAGCAAAATTGATAAATTTTTCCAGGTCCAGATGAGAGCATGAAGCGGCACCATTATAGTCATCGATTTACTGAAAGAAGAGTTGTGAGAGTGGGCCTGAGTAGGACTGGAACAAGGGGTGTTCCACATACCCCATAAAGAGACAGGCATAACTGGGACCCACGTGGGTACCCATAGCCACACCTTTATTTGGAGGAAGTGAGACAAGTTAAAGGAGAAATTGTTCAATGAGAGAACAAGTGCAGCCAGACGGAGGAGAGTGGTGGTGGATGGGGATTGTTCGGGCCTTTTTAAAAATTCATTTATGGGGTGTGGACTTCGCTGGCTGGGGCAGCATTTATTGCGCTTCTCTAATTGCCCTTGAGAAGGTGGTGGTGAGCTGCCTTCTTGAACCGCTGCAGTCCATGTAGGTACATCCAAAGTGCTGTTAGGAAGGGAGTTCCAGGATTTTGACCCAGAGACAATGAAGGAATGGTGATATATTTCCAAGTCAGGATGGTGTGTGGCTTGGAGGGGAATTTCCAGGTTCCCATCTATCTGCTGCCCTTGTCCTTCTAGACGGTAGTGATTGTGGGTTTGGAAGGTGCTGCCTAAGGAGCCTTGGTGAATTCCTGCAGTGCATCTTGTAGATGGTGCACACTGCTGCTACTGTGCGTCAGTGGTGGAGAGAGTGAATGTTTGTGGATGTGGTGCCAATCAAACGGGCTGATTTGATCTGGATAGTGGTCAAGTTTCTTGAGTGTTATAAGAGCTGCACTCATCCAGACAAGTGGGGAATATTCCATCACACTCCTGACTTGTGCCTTGTAGATGGTGGACAGGCTTTGGGGAGTCAGGAGGTGAGTTACTCATTGCACGATTCCTAGCCTCCAACCTGCTTTTGCAGCCATAGTATTTATATGGCTAGTCCAGTTCAGTTTCTGGTCAATGGTAACCCCCCAGGATATTGATAGAGGGGGATTCGTGATGGTAATGCTATTGAAAATCAAGGGGCGATGTTTGTGTTCTCTCTTGTTGGAGATGGTCATTGCCTGACACTTGTGTGGCACGAATGTTACTTGCCACTTGTCAGCCCAAGCCTGGATATTGTCCAGGTCTTGCTGCATTTGGACATGGATTGCTTCAGTATCTGAGGAGTCGGGAACATCATGCAATCATCAGCGAACATCGCCTCTTCTGACCTTATGATGGAAGGAAGGTCATTAATGAAGCAGCTGAAGATGGTTGGGCCTAGGATACTACCCTGAGGAACTCCTGTGGTGATGTCTTGGAGCTGAGATGACTGACCTCCAACAACCACAACCATCTTCCTTTGTGCTAGGTATGACTCCAACCAGCGGAGAGTTTTCCCCCTGATTCCCAGTGATTCCAGATTTGCAAAGGCTCCTTGATGCCACACTCTGTCAAGTGCTGCCTTGATATCAAGGGCAGTCACTCTCACCTCACCTTGGGAGTTCAGCTCTTTTGTCCATGTTTGAACCAAGACTGTAATGAAGTCAGGAGCTGAGTGGCCCTGGCAGAACCCAAACTGGGTGTCAGTGAGCAGGTTATTGCTAAGCAAGTGCCACTTGATATCACTATTGATGACCCCTTCCATTACTTTACTGATGAGGGAGAGTAGACTGATGGGGTGGTAATTGGCCGGGTTGGATTTGTCTTGCTTTTTTTGTACAGGACATACCTGGGCAATTTTCCACATACCCGGGTAAATGCCAGTGTTGGAGCTGTACTGGAATAGCTTGGCTAGGGGTGCGGTAGGTTCTAGAGCACAAGTCTTCAATACTATTGCTGGAGTATTGTCTGGGCCCATAGCCTTTGCAGCATCCAGTGCCTTCAGCCATTTCTTGATATCATGTGGAGTGAATCGAATTGGCTGAAGACTGGCATCTGTGATGCTGGGGACCTCCAGAGGAGGCCAAGATGGATCATCCATTCAGCACTTCTGGCTGAAGATTGTAGCAAATGTCTCAGCTTTATTTTTTGCACTGATGTGCTGGGCTCCTCCATCATTGAGGATGGGGATATTTGTGAAGCCTCCTCCTCCAGTGTGTTGTTTAATTGTCCACCACCATTCACAACTAGATGTGTCAGGAGTGCAGAGTTTAGATCTGATACGTTGGTTGTGGGGTCACTTAGCTCTGTCCATCACTTGCGGCCTATGCTGTTTGGCACGCTAGTAGTCCTGTGTTATAGCTTCACCAGGTTGACACCTCATTTTTAGGTGTGCCTGGTGCGGAGCCTGGCATGCTCTCCTGCACTCTTCATTGAACCTCTGTTTAAGGAAGAAGCAGAGAGCCTTCAGACTGTCCTGGTGGGGGATGGAGGTGTAGAAGGATTGGAGGCCCATAGCAAAGAGGAGGCAGTTAGGGCCAAGGAACTGGAAATTGTTGATATGACATAGGGCTTCCGAGGAATCGTGAATTAAGTTGGGAAGAGAATGGACAAGGGGAGAGAGAATGGAGTCAAGACAGGAAGGAATGAGTTGTGTGGGGAAGGAACAAGCTGACACGATCAGTCTACTGGGACAGCCCTGTTTGTGGATTTTGGGGAGGAGGTAGAAGAGGGCTGTCTGGGGTTGGGAGACTATGAGGTTGGAAGCTGTGGAGGGAAGACCTCCAGAGGAGATGAGGTCAGTAACAGTCCTGGAAACATTGGCTTGATGTTTGGTGTTGGGATCATGGTCCGGGGAAGGTAGGAGGAAGTGTCTGAGAGTTGTCTGCCAGGTAGAGGTCAGTACGCCAGACAACAGCAGCACCACCCTTGTCGGCCGGCTTGATAACAAAGTCAGGGTTGGACCTGAGGGAGCGAAATGCGGCAAGTTCAGAAGGAGACAGGTAAGGGTGGAAGAGAGGAGCAGAGAAATTGAGACGGCCAATTTCACGCCGACAGTGATAAGATCAAGAGCAGATAAGAGGCCAGAGGAAGGGGTCAAGGTGGAGGGAGAATACTGGAGGCGGGTGAAAAGATCTGTTGAACGGGGGGCGGACACCTGCTCAAAGGAGTGAGCATTGAGACGGGGGCGGCTGAAGAAGAGTTTAGCATCGTGACGGGCGCGGAATTCATTGAGGTGAGGGGTTAAAGGGCTGAAATAGAGTCCTTTGCTGAGTACAGAATTTTGGTGGTGTTGGTGGAAGAATGAATGCTGGCCAGCTTGTTAAAAATTATTCATATATTACAACATTGATGTGCAGTCTGTTTTTAGCAAACAACTGCAAATAATGGCTTAGCCTGATAGTCCGTAACACAGAATCCTTTGGAAAGCTACAGAGATACAAAGATTGCTGTCGTAAATGCAAAGATTCATGATGTCAGGCATGTGTAGGAGTCAATCTGGCTTGGGAAAATGAGAGCTTGGAATGATGCTGCAGGCCAATAAAAACATCCGAAAATAAGAGTAAAAAATAACAGGATTACGAGCGATATATTTTGGTATCAGAAAGTCCAATCCTGGGCACCAAGAATGATTTATTGCAATAAAATCAAGCATTAGGAGTGAAATGGAGCACACTGCAGTGGGGTGGTTAAAGAACCACAGTCAATAACATTTTTTTAAAAAAAAGTGGTCACATACAGCGGAATTTTCCATTCAAGAGACTAAGTTCAGTGGCGGGCGGGAAAGTCAGCGTGATGACTGGTTGGAGTCATACCTAGAACAAAGGAAGATTGTTATGATTGTTGGAGATCAATCATCTCAGTTCCAGGACACCACTGCAGGAGTTCCTCAGGGTAGTGTCCTAGGTCCAACCATCTTCAGCTGCTTCATCATTTTCAGCTGCTTCATCAGTGACCTCCATTCCATCATAGGGTCAGAAGTGGGGATGTTCGTTGATGATTGCACAATGTTCAGCTCTATTTGCAACTCCTCAGATCCTGAAGCAGTCCATGTCCAAATACAGCAAGACTTGGACAATATCCAGGCTTGGGCTGACAAGTGGCAAGTAACATTCGCACCACACAAGTGTCAGGCAATGACCATCTCCATCCAAGAGAGAATCCAACCATCACCTCTTGACATTCAATGGCATTACCATCACTGAATCCCCCACTACCAACATATTGGGGGTTAGCATTGATGACAAACTGAACTGGACTAGCCATATAAATAGTGTGGCTACAAGAGCAGCTCAGAGGCTAGGAGTCCTGCGATGTATAATTCACCTCCTGACTCCCCAAAGCCTGTCCACCATCTACAAGGCACAGGTCAGGAGTGTGATGGAATACTCCCCACTTGCCTGGATGACTGCAGCTCCCACAACACTCAAGAAGCTTGACACCATGCGGCACAAATCAGCTCATTTGATTGTCACCCCTTCCATAAACATTGACTCCCTCCACTTCCAACGAACAATGGCAGCAGTGTTTACCATCTATAAGATGCACTGCAGGAACTCACCAAATCTCCTTAGACAGCACCTTCTAAACACACAACCACTACTATCTAGTAGGACAAGGGCAGTAGATACATGAGAACAACACCTCATGGAAGTTCCCCTTCAAGTCACTCACCATCCTGACTTGGAAATATATCGCCGTTCATTCACTGTCGCTGGGTCAAAATCCTGGAACTCCCTCCCTAACAGCACTGTGGGTGTACCTACACCATGTGGACTGCAGCGGTTCAAGAAGGCAGCTCACCACCACCTTCTCAAGGGTAACTAGGGATGGGCAACAAATGCTGGCCCAGCCAGCGAAGCCCACAGCCTGTGAAAGAATTTTTTTTTTTAATTCCCGCTGGGTGGTGGGGTGGGCTTTTCCACCCGATTTTTTGCCTTTCAGTTAATTAATTATGCATCAACCTGCCATCACAGTCGGGAGAACAAAATTCCAAACTAATTTCCTATTGGCAGCAAACTGACTATTTCCATCACACCAAATTTAGTGCCCCTGCCCACCACAATTCCCACTGCTGGCAGGAGCAGAAAATTCTGCCTATATTCCCTGCTAAAAAAAAAGGGTCGGTAGCTTGTTTGCCACACAAATTAGACAGTGCCCTGAGAACACAGACTTACAATCGAGCTATTTCTGACGTAAGCTGTGCAAGGGCTGCCTCTTTGTGTTAGGGTATATGCCCAGTGACGCTTTTGCATTACTGCAAAGCTGGTTCCAGCAATGTAAACGTGGCAGAATATGGGAAATGTTCCCAGACTCCACTCACCAGGAGTGCGGTCAGGGAATGGGACCAAGAGGTCAGCCTGCTCAGCTGACCGGACTGATGATTTCCCTTTTAATACCTGAAGCATCAGGAGCAGCTTATATTGGCCGTGCTGGTCTTACAGTCTGATTTCCCCATTTGGCAAGGAACCTTGGGCTAACTTACTCTCACAGTGCCAGATTCAGAATCCAATCAGACTCTCCTTGATCAGATTGCATCATTTCATCTGGACTTGGCCATCACAGGGAATATATGTCCAGTGCATGCACTGCACTGCAAAGCCTTGTCACAGGAAAGAGATGCAGATGTTCCTCCTGGTGTAGAGAGCCTCAGTGAACCTCTTGATATAATGGTGGGCTGCATACTTGGTGATTTGACTTTCTGAAGCTGGAAAGGAGGCTTTGACAGAAAAGTTACAGTGACCTTGACAGCCATAGGCAATTATATCCATGGCCTGGTATGAGACTTGAGTTGTGGCTGCAGCAACTGACATGGCTTGGCGACAGCCTTCTTTGTGTATTGGAAACACTTGAGACTACTCTGAGAAATTCACATTGGTGGTGCTCCTTGCTGACTCACTGTGGATATGGACTCCTGCACATCACCATTCTCCCTCCTCTTCTGCCAGCTGTTCCTGCCCTTTCTTATCATCCTTGCTATTCCCCTCATCAGCCAGCCCAAAGATAGTCTGACCAAACAGTCCAATACTGCCATACAATCATTTAGACAGCAGCCAAGAGCAGTCCAGCACCAGCACAATCTCTTCAGCAGTCAGAAGTCAGCTTTCACTGTCAGAAGCAAGTCAAATAACTCACAGAAACTCAAGATGCTGGGCCAATTTATCACGCAGTGATCCCAGCGCTGGGGAAGACGAATATCAGAAAAGGGTCCTGCCAAAGCAGAGCCCAATCCTATCCTCAGCTAACCTTCACATAAGCTCACCTGTCAGCAGAACATCTTTTGCAGCAACTAGGAGCATAAAACCTGGTTTGGTTTCTGTCCCCTTGACCTCAGGGACGTTGAGTTCAAATGCAATGTCCCAGCTCCTGAGGTCAGCTAACTTAGCACAGAAATGGAAATTAGAGGTTGAAGGTAGAGTAAACATGATTTGTGCGAGTCATGTTAAATACTTCTGAGGTATGGTCTTGATTAACGGAACTTAAAAATGAATTCATTTTCTGGCATCGCTCCATTCTTTAATGCTGGCAGTACTCAATATGTATAGTTTGCCAGCTCATTTAGAAACTTTGCTGGAATTTTCACATGAATTTTTACATGATAGTGCATTTGTTGTAATCCACAAATTAATTTTTGGCTTTGTAATGCATTCTGCGGGAAACCACTCTGACATTTTGTTCCCAGCTATTTTCTTTTTAACTCTGGGAAAAGACACCATGCTCATTAACATTCGATGTGCTGGCTCTGCTTTACCCCGTTTATTTCACTTTGTTTTTCCCATCAGATGATTTTCTTCTCTCCGATGCTGGTTCTGGCGGGGGCACAGTCCCTTGGCCACTTCCTACCATCTCATACCTCACCCAAGCAGGCCTTTCTTCACTGAGTGTCAGCTGAGTATTCAACCATGTGGGGCATCACAGTGAACCCAATCATTCTCATCCAATATCCAAACGCTCACTTTTTCCTGTAGAGGCGAATTCATGGGGATCAGGAGTTTGAACCCTGGCTTAATTGCCTGCCCTCTAGCTCAGAGAACCCTGGAACCACTTGGTCCTACCACTACTGCCATCAGCTCTGTCAGCACACACTGTGCATCACTTTGGAAGCCTTCCTCTTTATGGCTGAGTTTTACACTATACAATGCATTTACTAATGGGGAGAGGAAATAACCTTTAAGATAACAATTTCAGATTGCCCATTATAAGCATTCCAGTAGCAAATATCCATCATAAGCACAAAGTTGTGATCTATAAATGACATGCTACATCAGCTAAATTTGAAGTTTGATTTGTTGATTGTTGCACATTCGACTCATAGAAATTTCTCATACGCACAGAGACATCGCATGCTATGAACCCATTTCATACTGGACATATTTTAATCATTAATACCACACATTAATGTAATAATATAATTCAGTCATTTGTGTTTTAAATAGGACATGTGGAGCCAAGGGTCACACTTCGTTGAAGACCCCAAATGGTTAAACTCACAATCACAAGCCAATCACATTGGAACATTTCTAAAGTTTCTTAAAACAGGATGTGGTGGAAGGCAAAATGAATTTCAGCTGTTGTTTGAAGGCTGTCACAGGCAGAAAATCTGTAGCTGAAATGTTTGGTAGGAACATCTTTCAGATAAAACATATGAGAAAAGTGGAGGAGTTGAGCAAGAGAGGTTGTAAAAACAGGATACTGACTGGCAAGCTCTCCTAATGCATGTCAGTTGCAGCAGTTCTCCTGTAACTGAGTACATTTCACTTCTAACTGGTGTTGGAGATGTTTGGCAGCCTGCTTGTCATTAGAGAAAGACTGACAGAATTACCAGTTTTTGCTGACTTCCAAATACAGCAAATGCGCAACAAGTTTTATTTAGCAACAGTACCAAACCCCCCACCCACCTCCCCACCCCCCAAGAACCCTGCCCTCTGCCACTCCAATCTTCTCCTGAACCTGGGATATAATGTCATGGGTACTAGCTGAACCCCACTATCTCACCCAAATGGCCTTTCTGTGCGAGCCTAAATAGTGAATATGAGTAAAAGAAAGAAAGACTTGCATGTATATGGAGCCATTCACAATCACAGGCTGTCCCAAAGTACTTTACAGCTGACCAAATACTTTTGAAGTGTCGGTACTGTTGCGATGTAGGAAACGCAGTGCCTAATATGTGCGTAGCAAGCTTCCACAAATAACAATGCAATAAAGGCCAGATGACCTATCTTACTGATGTTGATTGAGAGATATTCATCGGACAGGATATTGAGGGGAAACATTGACATCAGGCAGAGTTTTACTTCCCGCGGGTGAACATGCCCCAATTGGGCATAAAATCACGCGAGGTCACGTCGAGCGTCCCAACGTCATCACGCACTCGCTTGATATTTTGTTCCGCGGGCATGCGCAGCAGTTGAACGTGTGCCCGCCGACAATTAAGCCCATTAATGGTGCAATTGAAACAATTTTTCGTGGTCTGTCCAACCTTATGGTTGGCGGACGGGCTGATTGGCCAGGCGGCCTTTACATTTTTCATGAAACTTCATCCAAAGGCAGGATGAAATCTCCGTTAGGAAATAAAGTAAAACTAAACATCTGGGAGCAGCATTTTTATGATTTATGCTTTCAAGTGCTTGATTGTGATGCATGGACATTTTTTTCCACTTTTTTATGCTTTATTTTATTATTTGCAGGTCTGCAGCTCCCTGAGGCAGCTGTGTGCCTTCAGGGGGCTCTCTCGCAGCACTCACCCACACTCACGGTGACGTCGTCGCCTGCCCTCTTCCCGCCCCCACCCCGGCAGCGCTGAGCTTTTCAGCATGTGTTTCACACTGGCTGGCCAGTAACTGACCAGCCAGAGTGAAGTTGCGATTGGGGGCCGATTGCGGTTGGGCCCGTTTCCTGAGCGTTCCCAGGCCCGCCAGTCGCGCGCCTCTGACGAGCGAAAAATTTAGGCCATAGAAACAGGAAATTTACGGAGAAGGAGGCCATTCATTCCATCGTGTCTGTGCCAGCTGATAGAGAGCGATCCAGTCCAGTCCCACTTTCCAGCTCTTGGTGGATAGCCCTGTAGTTTACAGCACTTCATGTGCATATTCAAGTATTTTTTAAATGCAATTTGGGTTTCTGCCTCTACCACTCTTTCAGGCAGTGAGTTTCAGACCGCCATCACTCCCTGGGTGTGAACATTTCTCCTCAGCACTCCTCTAATTCTTCTATCACTTACTTTAAATCTATGGCTCCTGCTTATTGAGCTCCCTGTTAAGAGTAATGGGTCCTTCCTACATATTCTATCTAGTTCCCTCATAAATTTGTACACTTCAATTAAATCTCCCTTCAGCATCCTCTGTTCCAAATAAAACAACCCCAGCTTATCCAAATTTTCCTCATAGTTAAAATTCTAGCACTGAGGCTAATGGCAAAACCTCTCCAAAATCAATTGACTCAGTCCAGTCTATAAGATTCCCAGTGAGCATTTAGTCCACCTGTTCTTGTGAATGTTGAAGGTCCTATGACATTTTTCAAGAAACAGCTTGAAGTTCACCTGCTATCCATCATTCCTTCCTCGACCAAAGACAGATTTGCTACTCATTCACATCATTACCAATTGTGGTAACTTGCTGTGCACAAAATACCAATGACATTTCCCTACAATACAGTAGTTAGTCATTTTCTTGTGAAGCACTTTGTTTCTGTGAGGTGTGATAAGGTGTAATATAAACTATAAATCCCTCTTGCTTCTTAGCTTCCATATGGCATGCTCCATTTACCAAATAAGCCATTGGAGGAGTCTTGTTTATTTTATTTAAGTGCCTGTCCCTTTAGTAAATTATGCTGGGAGAGGCTACTGAAAATCCAAAGCTGTTGATTGGTTTCACTTTAGGTGATCATTTGAATGCCTTCCACTAATTAAATGGCAGAACAACGAACAGTTATACAGCGTATCTTTCATGCAACTGTACTGTTACCAATAGGAGCTGTGACTTCATCAGCAAGACTGTATCATTTGTCACCTTGGTTCAGTTGGTAGCAATCACATCTGGGTTAGAAGTTTCAAGTTCAGCCTCCACACCAGGCCTCAATCTAGAAGCGCATCATTGGGGTTGACACTCAAATGCAGTATTGAGAAGGTGTTGCAATTTGAAGGTATCGTCTTTCTGATGAAGGATTATATGAATGCACCATCTTCTCATTCCAATGATTTTGGTGGATGTTAAAATTCCCATGTCACTATTGGTAGAAGTCTGGGAATTATGTGGCGTCAGGCCAATGTTATTCCCTCCATCAACACCAGCAAAGTAAAATAAGGTTGACTAGCTGTCACTCCCGCTGCTGGTTGTGGGAAATTGCCACTGCAATTGGGCTGCCACATTTTGCCCATATAAGAGCAAGTTAATGGTCCCCAAAAGAAGTGTGAGGTACTTTGAGATGTTGTCAGATGATAAAATGGCAGTGAAGCCTCAGGAGGCGTGGAAAAGCAGAACTAGCAGGGCTGCCGTTGTTAGTTATCGCTGGCTGCTGATTACTTTTTGACTCAATGCACTGTGTATGTCTGGTGTATGATTTTCACACCACTGGTTTTCAAAATTGAAAATGATCTGTGTCCAAGTGATGACCTTTATCAGAACTTGTAAACATCTGTGTGTACAAGCAATCATTTTTTCCCATGCTGGAGCACTGAAATTGGCTGGCAGTGTCAATGTGGTATCCACTTCACAGGAAGCCTTGGTACCCCATGAGCTGCAAGTAGGGATTATTCCACAAAAACAAAGATCAGAAGAAATCAGCACCAGCGTAACATAAACTCACACTAGAAAGCAGTGAGCAGCATATACATTTCACAGATGCATGGTTTGCCATTGTATTCAATGCTCTTGTTCAGGGTTGAATATGAGATTGCCTTATGGTGATTGATCTACGACTAAAATCAAAATTGAAACTGCTGGAAATAAAGATCATAGAATCATAAAGATCTTCTGAAGCACAGAAGGAAGCTATTTGGTCCATTATGCCTGCATGCCAGCTCTTTGAATGAGTTATCCAATTGAGTTATCCCGCCACCCCGCCCTGCTCTTTCTCCACAGCCCTATGAAGTTTTCCTTTTCAAGCATATATCCAGTTCCCCCTTGAATGTTATGATTGAATCTACTTTCACTACCCTTTCAGATAAAATAAAGAGCTGAATTTATATAGTGCTTTTCATTGCTGGACAAAGCAATTTATACCAATGAAGTATTTTTGAAGTGAGGACACTGTTGTAATTTAAGTAGAACATTCTGAATTGTAGCAACTTGCTGTGTAAAATAAAATTTCTAATTTATCCCTGGATTTTTTTTTTGTTGCTAATTATCTTAATCTATGGCATCTGGATACAGGCAGTTCTGTCTGTGGGAACAGTTTCTCCCTATCTATTCCATTAAAACCCCTCATAACTTTGAACACTTCAATTAAACCTCTCCTTAACCTCTTTAAGAACAATTTAGCTTCTCTAGTCTCTCCACATAACTGAAGTCCTTCACCCCTACCATTCTGATACATTTCCTCTACATCATCTCCAAAAGCTTGACATTCTTCCTAAAGTGTGGTACACAGAATTGAATACAATACTTAGTGTTTTATAAAGGTTTAGCATATTTTTCTTGCCTTTGCAAACTATGGTTCTATTTTTTGAGCCAAGAATCCCACAAGTTCTTTTAACAGACTTATCAACTTGTCCTGCCACCTTCAAAGATTTGTGTATCTCGTGTCTCTCTGTTCCTGCACCCACTATAAAATTGTATCATTTAGTTTATATTGTCTCTCCTCATTTTCATTTCTAAAATTTATCACTACTTAATTCTATGTATTAAATTTTACCTTCAATGTGGCTGCCATTTCATCAGATTGTCGCCATCCACCTGTTTTCTGATACCGTCCTCCGCACCATATTTCCAAACATAAATGGTTTTCCAGCATCTGTAAAAAAGACAGAATTAATCTTTTAACTCTGAGTGGACTCTGCATTTGAAGATTTTTTTTAAAATTGCTGTCAGTATCAGGGCAACACTGGCAAGGTCCCATTTTTTTTGTCCATCTTTGTTGCTATGAAAAGATGGTGGTGGGTCTGTTCCTTGTAATGATGGTGCAATGGATTTAGGTGGTCCATGATTGTGGCTCAATGACAATGAAGGGATGGTAATGTATGTCCAAGTCAGGACAGTGTGTGTCTTGGAGGGGAGTGGAAGGTGATGGTATTCCCATGATGTTGCTGCTATTGACCTTCTTAATGGCACAGGTCACTGGGTTGGAAATAAACTTGGTGAGTTGGTGCTTCCTGCAGTTAGCGTATACTGCAGCCACAGTGTGTCACTGATGGAGGGGTGAACATTGAGTCTAGTGGCAGCATTTCGTCCTGGATGGTGTTGATGTTGTTGTGCTGCACTCATGCAGGCGAACGGTGAGCATTCCATCACAATCCTGAATTGAGTGCAGTAGATGGTGGGATGACTTTGATAGTTTAGTCAGTGAGCCAGTCATCGCATAATACACAGTCTCTGTTCTGCTTTGTGGCCATGGCTTTGATATGACTGGTCCAGTCTCTGGTCAACAATGATCCCCCTCCCCTGCTGCCCCCCCACCCGTCCCAGATATTAATGGGGGCGGGGCTCTGGTGATTCAGTAATTTCTTGTTGGAGATGTTCATTAAGTGAAACTTAAGTGATAGAAATGTTACCTGCAATTTGACAGCTTAAACTTGGATACTGCCCAGATCATGTTGTAGGCTGGCATGGACTAGTCCATTATTGGGGCTGAGAACTATAGTATTGAAAGTGAATAGCTACACCCCTGATGATGGGAGCAGCAGCCAAGTGGTGTTGGTGGGACCCAAACTGAACATTGATGAACAGGTTATTGGTGGGTAAATGTCACAGTGACACGGTTGATGACCACTCTCATCACTTCACTGATGTTTGGGGGGAAGCTGATAGCATGGTTAGGAAAACTGACTAGGATAGAATCATCTTGCTTTTTGTGAATAGGGTATGCCTGGACAATATTCCACTTCTTAGTGTCATGTGGAGTACAAGAAATTGGCCAAACATTGGCATCTCTAATGATGGAAATCTCAGGAGCAGGTCAAGTAGGGTTGTCTGCTTGGCACTTTTTGCTTAAGATACAGGCACTCAGTGTTGTATTTTACATTCACATGCTAGGCTCTGTCATGTTGAGGATGAGGATGTTCATGGAGCCTTCTGCTCCTGTTAGTTGGCTCATTGTCCACCACCATTCTCAATTGGATATGATTGGGCTACAGAGCTTCTGGTCCATTGGTGGTGGGAGTTCTAATGAAGAGAAAATATCTGAAATAGATGCTGATGGGCCTAACATGTTCTGTTGTTATTTTAGATTTGCAGTGCATGCAGGTTTTTATTGTTTTGGGGGTGGACTTTATGAGTTGTCAGTCTCAGACAGGAGCACATATCAGGACACAGGTCAGAATGGTCCTCGAAACCCTGTTTCAAGAGCGAGTATTTGTAAAATTAATTCCTTTATCTCCAAATCATTCATGTTGATACAACACAGTTATTTACCAACTGAAGGCTTGAAATTTTAAACCCTTGCCATCTTACCCAATGATTAGTTAAAGATCCAATATCATTTACACATAAGGTCATAAGAAGGCCATATGATCAAATAGGAGCAGGGGTAGGCCATTCAGCCCCTCAAGCTTGCTCTGCCATTCAGTAAGATCATGGCTGATCTGATTGTGGCCTTAATTCCACTTTCCTACCTGTCCCCCATAACCCTTGACTCCCTTGTCAGTCAAAAATCTATCTGACACAGCCTTGAATATATTCAATGACTCAGTCTCCACTGCTCTCTGGGGAAAAGAATTCCAAAGATCAATGACCCTCTGAGAGAAGAATTTCCTCCTCATCTCTATCTTAAATGGTAGACCCCTTACTTTTACTCTGCACTCTCTAGTTGTTGATTCCCTCACAAGAGGAAACATCCCCTCAACATCTACCCTGTCAAGCCGCTTTAGAATCTTATATGTCTCAATAAGATCACCTCTCATTCTTTTAACCTGCTCAACCTTTCCTCATAAGACAACCCACAAGAATACTTAAAATAGGAGCAGGAGTAGACCATATGGTCCGTTGAGCCTGCTCCGCCATTCAGCATGATCACGGCTGATCTTGGGCTTCAACTCCACTTTCCTGCCTGCTCTCCATGTCCCTCAATTCCCTGGCAGGCCAAAGATCTCTCTATCCCAATTTTAAATGTATTCAAAAATGGAGCATCCACAATCCTCTGCGGTAGAGAATTCCAAAGATTCACAACCCTTTGAGTGAAGTGATTTCTCCTCATCTCAGTCCTAAATGATCGACCCCTTATCCTGATTAAACCACCGTGTTTTAGATTCCCCGACCAGGTCAAACCCCTTCAGAATCTTGTATGTTTCAATGAGATTACCTCTCATTCTCCTAAACCCCAGAGAATATAAACCCAATTTACTAAGCCTCTCATCATAGGACAATCCCCTTATTCCAGGAACCAATGTACTGAACCTTCGCTGTACTGTCTTCAATGCAAGTATTTCCTTTCTTAAATGTGAAGACCAAAACCGCACACTGTATTCCAAATGTAGTCTCAAAAAATACCTTGTATAATTGTAGCGTAGCAAGACTTCTTTATTCCTGCACTCCAAACACCTTGCAATAAAGGCCAACATGCCATTTGCCTTCTTGGAAGTTGTCCTTTATTACAAGGGGATTGGAGTACAAGAATAAAGAAGTTCATCTCAGGGATCAGTTTGGTGAACCTTCTCTGAACTGCTTCCAATGCATGTATACCCTTCTTTAAGTAAGGAGACCAAAACTGTACACAGTACCCCAGGAGTGGTCTCACCAACATCTTGTACACGTGTAGCAAGACTTCCTTATTTTTATATTCCATCCCCTTGGTAATGAAGCCAACATTCCATTTGTCTTCCTAATTATTGCTGTACCTGCATGCTAACCTTTTGTGATTCCTGCACAGTAATTCCTCACTTAACATTGTAGTTGCATTCCTGAAAGGTGCAACTTTAAATGTAACAATGTTAAGTGATTCAGATTGACCTATTATAGCTAATGTAAAAGCTGTTGCTAGGCTCTGTAGGACCTTTCTCACCAGAAAAAGCATTAAAATATTATACCCTGAAAGTTGAAATACTTTGCATTGCTGAATTCCTATATTTGCAAATTAAATAATTCTTAAAGTAAAATGAATTAAAAAATATAAATGAAAAACATTGACTTTCTATTTACCTCCATCTCGCCACCTCTCCCGCTCATTGACTCTGAGGCACACTGCTTCTCCCACTCGCTGACTCTGAAGCTCGCAGCCTGTCCTGCTCCTTGACCCTCTGGCTCACTGATAATGCTCGCTGAAAGGTTGTGCCTGCAAAAGGCAAGGCTTCCTGGTGAATGCGGTTTGCTCGCAATGCAATTTGACACCCGGTGTTTTGCAGAGGCCTCTGGCAGCATTATGGAGAGGAGTGCAGTGTGGGATCTGCTTGGGGCCAAGCTACAACCATAGAAATGAGGTAGGAACACTAAAATTGCATGTTCCCAACCGCCATCAGATTCGGTGCAGGCAGGCTATGGATTGTAGCCCCCATGACTGAAAATGGGAGTAAACCAATTTCTAGCCCTCAATCTGTGGGCACACATGTCAAAGTGGGTGAGGTTCTGAACTTGGAGGTACCTATAGATCTGTATCCTAATAAAGGTCAGCCGAGAGGAGGGGAGAAAAGTAAAAATACAAACAGATGTATTTGTAAAAGGTAATTCTACTTTGAGTCAATTTCTAACACGTCAGTGTAATTGGTCTAGCTTGTTTCTGTTGCTGTATAACAGACATCCTGTCTTGTAATTGTTAAAAATCTGGGATTAAATTGCATTATTACCGAGTTCAAGAGGGAAATGAGCCATCTAAACCACATTGGAAAAGTGGCGATTAACTTTAACTCCATTCTGTTTGTTTTTCTCTGTCTGTTTCTTTGAATGTTATTGTTCCAACATTGAGTGTTGATGTCATCAACAAGGGACTGGCTTGGATGAATTATTGAACTCGACAATATGAGAGAGCTGAGTTAACATCTGCACTTACCACCATTAACCTGGGCTCCTTCTGAGATTTTTGCTATTTCAGCTGTATATGTTAATTCAGCTTCCTTGCTCCTTCAAGCTCAACACTTCACGCTGATGGCTGTAGTGATGTCATCAGTATTCACCACAAGTGCAAATATATTAAAAAATAATTGATAGTAGCAGTTATAAAAAAATAAAAAAATCAGCCTATAAAATTAGTGGTCAATCTTGTTATATTTTTCACAAATTAGTGTTTGTGGTGAGATTCCCTCTTTAAAGCATTGTCTAATAGGAAGCAACATAGATCGTTAGGCTGGAACTGAACTGGAATGGCTTACTCAATTCAAAATTGCTTAATTCATATTATCTGATAAATTCATTCTTTTAGCACTACATTCACGTTATTTTTTAATCTACACTGCTTAGTTCAAGGCAATGGTTAATTCAGGTTTTTGTTTTAAATTGGAAAATGACTTGAATTGTCAGATTCTCTGGAAATGTGACTATAATGGTTTAGACTGTCGCTCAGTGTTAAAATACATCCTTTTATAGCTCTGTAACTTTTATTTCCAGAACTGAGAGGTTATAATTGTCAGGAAAAACTGAACAAGCTGTGGCACTTTTCTCTAGAAGAGAGAAGGCTGAGAGGTGACCTGATGGAGGTCTTTAAAAGTATGAAGAGGTTCTAAAGGGTACATGTAAAGAAGGTGTTTCTGCCTGTCAGGAGTCCAAATCTTTTTAGTGCCATAAATATTAAATAGTCACTAATAAACCCAGTAAAGAATTCAGGAAAAACTCCGTTACCCAAAGAGTGGTTAGAATAAGGAATATGCTACCAAATGGTGTAGTTGAGGTGAATAGTATCAATGCATTTTTTGGAGAATCTAGATCAGTACATGCAGGATAAAGGAATAGAAGATTATGTTGATAAGCTTAAAGAAAGTTGAGAGAACGGAGGCTCATGTGGACCATTAACACAGCAGAGACCAGTTGGCCTGAATGGTCTGTTTACATGTTGTGTATTATATGTTATCCTATGTAATGTAACCATAACCTGCACCCCACCCCAACCCCCTGGAAATTCTCCTTTTCTTCTGCCTCCAACCTTCCCTGAAACCCCACTTCCTTTGTTCCCATTTATGGTTGTGTTTACAGTTGCCTGGGCAGCACAATCTAAAATTCCTTCCCTAAACCCCTCCATCTCCCTTACTCACCTCTGTCAAGAACTTCCTTAAAATCCATCACTATACCCTTGCTAATATTTCCTTTGGCTCAGCACTCAGTTCTTTTTCGATATCAATGAAATACCTTCATATATTTTTCTACTTTAAAGGCAGTACGTAATTACAAAGTTTTGTTGTCTCTTGGAATTCTTTACTCATGTACACAGCACGGGTATAATTTCTATAAACAGACCCATATCTCATATGAGTTGAAACTTGTTCTCTTATGCATGACATGATGCAGGATATAAGTAAATGTGTCAATTAGTTTAGGCCTGAATGCAATTGTTTCACAGAATTGTTTCCCTTCTTTTAAAGAAAAAGACACAACATGAACAATTATTTTCTCAGACTATTTGTTCTGGGATTTTATGGGCTGTCCATTGTTTTTCCCATCTGCTTCAGAGCCAGAAAATGCTCCTTTCTTAGATTGTTGCATTCAGGCTAAAAGTAAGAGTCACACTTATTTTCAAGAAAACAATTATACAGTGAAAATAACCAAAGTATAATATTAGATTTACACATTTCTTAAGCTGTTCTAAAAAATAGGGCACAGAATTAGAATGCCCGATGGCATCGAACAGAACAAAAATATTCTATGGAATCCCTTTGACACTGCCTCATTTGGGAAGCAAGTAGTAAACCAGGAAACTGGAGTTATTAGGAAAACTCCATAAGTCTCATACAACTAATCCGAAGTTCCAAATGGCAAACCACAAAACACATCACCAAAGAGATTCTTTCTTAATAGTCAGATACTCATTGGTCAGGATTTTACAGCCCCTCCTGCCCGACTGGATATTACGGTCCCGCCGAACTAAATGGAGATTTAAATAGCTCACTGCATCCACCAGGGGGAGACACGCTGTGCTGGGGCCAAAAAATCCTGGCCATTATTTTATCCTAAGACTCAAATAGATCAGGTAAGCAACATCGCTTTGGCTGTTTGCTTCATTGTGCTTGTTTGGGGCATGTCAGAATTTTGAGTGGGGTAGAACTACTTAATGGGTTAAAAAACAGAGATCCCAATAATGACATCCACAGAGTGGGGAATGAGGGAACTTATGGCCAGGAAACCCAGAAGAGTGGAAATGTCTGAGTACTAGGGAGTTTTATCTCCAGGACATGTTTTAATTTATTTTTTCAGGCTTCCTGCCTGACAGTCAGTCTGGCGGACAGGCTAGCTGCCTATTGGTTAGGATATCCAGCAGAACAAAGCTGCAGAGCAGGCAGGTCTATTGGTGCTTGGGGGCAGAGAAGAGAGAACTATTTTTCTTAGGCGGTCCCTCAAGGATGACTTGCCTCCACACTAGTTGGAAGGGTTCTGAGATGGCTGATAACTCCGATGCATGATCTGCAGACTCTGCCACATATGGGGCAGGTGGTGCTTGAACAGTTTGGGTATATGGGCTGTTTGAAGGTTGTGCGCTCCCTCTACTGCCCCAACTTTGCATCTGCACGTTCCTGATGAAGTCTCTCGATGTGTTTGGTGCCTTCCCGGATGAGCCTTCTCCAATTTGGTCCACAAGCCAGGGTCTCCCATGAGTTGGTGTGGATGTTTGACCTCCTCTGGGGTGCTTTCAGGACATCCCTAAAGCATTTCTACGGTCCTCCTGGGAGTCTCCTGCTGCGACCAAGTTCAGAGTAGGGCAGTTGCTTTGGGAGTTGGGTGTCAGGTGTACAAATGACATGTCCTACCCAGCAGAGCTGGTTCTGAGTGCTGGGAAAGTTGGCTTGGAAGAGGTCACTGCTTTTGGGCCAGCTTTCTTGCCACTGGATTTGGAGGATTTTGATACTTCTCCTGTTCTTTGATATGCCTGCTGTTGTCCAAGCATATAGGAACATGAGGATCATTGCAGCCCAGTAAACCGTGACCTTAGTCTTGGGTTTGAGATCCTGGTATTCAAATACTCTTTTCCTAAATCAGCTGAAGGCCAAGCTGGTGCATTGGAGGTGATGGTGAATATCATCATCTATATCTCCGTTGAGAGCAGGCTCCCAAGATACGGAATATGGTCCACATTTTCCAGAATCTGGTCATTGATCTTAATCAAACTGATTGAAGAGGGCCGTAGTTTACTGGGTTTTTAGTGAAAATGGGGGAAGAGCGTGTGGGGACTGGGAACATGAGAGAGGTTGTGGTGGGGGTGCTGATGGGGAGTGGAGAGATTATGGTGCAAAGATTGTTGAGTGGGGATTGGTTGAGTCGGAAGGGAGATTGGAGTTAGACAGATTATGCTGGGAATGCTTTTAAACCATGTCGTTTTAGAGCTGCAGGAACCACCCCTATTCCTCTTGATCCACAAGCTGCGCTGTAAATGTATTTGGCTTATAGAAAGGGCAGGGGAGTTGGACACCTGGTTTTCCAGAGTAGGCACGGACACAACAGGCTGAATCATTAAGATAATTAGGTTGGTCTTTTAGGAACCTAAATGTAAGCCTTGGACTTATGGTGCCAAGACTGTACAAGATGGGAGAGGAGACAAGGTACATCAGCAAGTGTTGATTGGATGCTGGACTACCATTGGTTTTAACAACTTGAAGATTGTAGGAGAACAGCTGAGGAAGGTAAGAGTCCTTGGAGAGAATGCATTAGAGTAATGGGTTTTGATTTCAACATAGCAAGAACTTAGGGAGAGCCTATTTTTGGAGCATAGAAAGAACAAGAGGGGAAAGTTCAGAGGATTACCAACCTCATACAAAACAGGAAGGGACAAGAAATTTCATTGGCGACCATATCTTCAACTACCAGATCTCTCCCAAAACCTCTCTACCTGTCTCTCCTCCTCTAAGATGCTACTTAAAACCTGCCCCTTTCCTGTCCTAATATCTCCTTATATGGCTCGGCGTCAAATTTTGTTTCATTTTTACTGTGTTGAAGACTTTATAATCAATGGAATTGGTTGCTGTGGCAGTGAGATGTTGGAGGCTAGAGCTGAGAGAAGGAGTGCCTATCAGATGTCATCAAGATTTGTTCTTGTATCTAGTCCATGGGAATGAGAGGTGTTAGAAGGCTCTTCCCAGATATGGGAACTACAGATATAGTTAGCATTCATTTGCCTGTAACTTCCCTTCCTGTAATCTCCTCTTATTTTGTATTTTGCCAGCAGAGCACAAGAGGGCAGACTGCTCCACTCTCTCCATAGCTTGATTACAATTGACATTACTTATCCTGTGCAAATAAACTCTGACACAGCGGATTTGAAACAGTTGAAAATTGGATTGTGCCTTCAGGCCAAACATTAAAACCCCTGTCCTGATTGTTCACCTGTCACATAGAATCAGGTCTGTAAAAGAACACACATTCCACATATTACATTCTAGGTCAAGACTGCAGTAAGGAACTGCCTGTCTCACATTCTGGGGAAAAAAAACCCATCAGAATCCTTGACATACAAGCATGTTTTAAACAACAATTGCATAATTATACAGGTCATTGTGACTTGTTCATTTTTATTTTTGGGTATTTGCCGACAGCACAAGCTGTGATTAGATGATTTGATTCCAAGGACAACTGATCTTATTGCATACATTTAGTGTTCTGTACCACTTAAGTTCAATTTGTAGTCAGTTTTTGAGATGGACTTTCGGATAAAACATAGACTGTAATTTGGTGTAAGTAAAGAATTAAAATGTGTTTGGGTTGACAATGTAAAAATCCTGGACAGAACAAGGAATTTTGAATCAGGAGAGAAAATCGGAGATTTTCAAGAGTAACGATCTTGGGTAAAATTATAGTGAAATGCTCCCCCAATGCCTTTAGGCAGAGTCGCTTTGTGACAACCAATCCCATGCCCAATACCTGTCGAGTGTGAAGGTGGTAGATCTGAGTTATATTGTATACTGCAGATCATACTTGGTAACAAGGGAACTTTCCACATTGGGCTTGGTACTGACATGAGGGACATCATTCCGCGTGTGGCTAACTTCTATGAGAGAAAAATTGGGTGTGGCGCTTGCATTGAATAATAAGTTTATAAAATTCCCAGAATGTTCAACGAACAACTACACACCTTTGAATTGAGACTTCTGACTATGTAGCATAAACAGTTTAAAATGACATACTCAAATGGAAACAGGAACAGAAGTAGGACATTCAGCAC
The DNA here is from genome assembly GCF_964194155.1 of Cetorhinus maximus. Lineage (NCBI taxonomy): Eukaryota > Metazoa > Chordata > Chondrichthyes > Lamniformes > Cetorhinidae > Cetorhinus > Cetorhinus maximus. Next base: position 59,282,460 of record NC_135888.1, on the reverse strand, counting down.
ATCAAGCCTGTTCTACATCATTCACTTCGGTTCTGGTTGCCCTGTATCTTAATTCCATCTACCTTCCTTGGTTCCCTAACCCTTAATATCCTTAACTGAACAAAAATCTATCAATATCAGGTTTGAAATCTTCAATTGACCCCGAGATACAAAAGCTTTCATGGGACGAAAGTGTGAGAGTTCTAGATTACCACTACCCTTTGTGTGAATAAGTGCTTTCTGACATCACTTCTCAAAGGCTGAGCTCTAATTTTAAGGTTATGCCCCCTTGTTCTGGACTTCCACAGCAGAGAAAATATTTTCTCTTTGTCGAACCTATCAAATCCTTTAATCATCTTAGACACCTCCTTTCTCATTTTGGTAACTCTAGGGTAACCTAAGAGCTTCATCAGTAACATGGCCCCCAAGCTATACTGCCTGCTTTTTTGATGATTTACATCTAAGAGCCACTTCAATCCCTGTGAAAGTCGCAATATAGCTGTAGCATTAAAAATGCAATTTGCCGTGTGGAGTTACAGACTCAAGTGGTATCAAGGTTAATTTTTCACACTTTATGTAGTCAGTGGCCTCACTACCTGTGGTTTACATAAGGGAAAAATAAACTTCTGGCCAATATGACATGTGTGGATGTTGGGCTCTGCTGTGATGCTCACTATAATGGAATATTCTAGTAATACTCCCCGTCAAGGTACACGTATGAAGAATGGACACTTGAATTAGGGTACTTGAAGGTTCCCAGCACCTATGGAATTCAGCCCAATAAAAGTCAAAGCCTTCAGGAAAGGAGGGTGAAACACTGACCAGGTAATAACAGTTTAGAACTCTCCACTCCATCAAAATGAACAAACCTGCAGTTTACTCTCCAATTAGTGTAACATTTTTGGAAATGGTTGTGGGGAGCTGATGTCACTGAATGGAGGAAGGTCCTCTTGTGAACATAAGTGGGACTGAGAATGAGCAGCTGAAATCATGAAATTCTTAAAGCTTTGACTTCATGTGGGTAGCATGTCCCCTTCTCTTTATAGTGTGAGTGACGCATTTCTGCTCACCTTTGAAATTCTACTTTCAAAATGTAGAATTATTTTAGTTAATGTTAAGGCCAGTGGACTTCTTCCAATAAATTCACATAGGTTTCTACACTCAACATGTGTTGTGCAAGTTCCTGAAGAACAACGATTTTGCAGAAAATGCCCCAGTGGAGATGAAAATGCAGTTCCCAATTGGCTCTGAGTGATCACAAATTACTTGATAAAATTATAGCTCTAATGAAATAAAAATTCTTAAATTTAGAATAACTAATATTTTCCATCTATTCTACAACTTAAAAATTCCTTTTATTATCATGTGCTAATAATGACAGGTAGCACCATATGGTATATCATATTATTTTTGTTAATATATTTTTCATAATCTGCTTCATCCCTTTACTTTAATACACACTAATAATCTAGTAAGTAGCAATACATAAATCAGTACACTAACAATCAAGTATTATATAACGTTACTTTTATCAACACACTGATGGTCTGTATGTTGTAACTTTTATTAATACACTAATAATCTGTTATTTAGGATTACTTTCATGAGCACACTAATAATTTGGCATACGATAATCATAGATCATAGAATCTCACAGCACAGGAGGGGGGCAAGTGGCTTGTCATGTCTGTATTGGCTCTTTGAAACATCTATACAGTTTCATCCAAAACCCCAGCCCTTTTCCTCAAACTCAGCAAATTATTTCTCTTCAAAAACATGTCCAATTGGCTTTTGAGAGCTCCTGTAGAATTTCATTTCACCACCCTTTTAGGTAGTGCATTAAAGATCTTAACCCCCTGCAAATCATCCTCCTCATTTCTCCTCTAGTTCATTTGCCAATTATTTTAAATCTATGGCCTCCAGCTACTGTCCTGACTTACCAGAGGAAACAATTTATTCCTATTTGTTCTATCAAAGCCCCTCATAATATTGAATAATATTCAGTCTCCCTTAACATTCTCTGCTCCAAGGTGAACAATCCCAGCTTCTCAAATCTCTCCACATAACTGAACGCCCTCATTCCTGGTGTCATCCTAATAAACCTTATCTGTGCCCTTTCCAGTATCCTTCCTACTGTTGTGTTTTATGCCTTGGAGATTTGCAGAGATGACACACCACGTTCTGTATGTGCAAGAGCTTTATTTACGATACCAATTAGAATATCTAGTCTCTCATGCTTGCAGCTTCATGCTTTCCATTTGGTTTCTGTGACTGGAATTTTCCCATCCCGCCCATGGCGAGTTTCATGGCGGGCAGGTACGGAGAATCCAGTGGCAGGCAAAACGTCGCAAAGCCGCCGTCGTAAAACCAAGCTGCAATTCTCCCAATGGTGTGTTAATGGCGGCTTGGTTATGCCACCAACTAGTGGCATGAATGCCATTTGCATTCATTAGAATGTCATAAATGCTCATTAAAACAGCTGCTTGCTGGAATCTTGCCACGCTTTCCAATCTTCTGTCACACCAGCGGGAAATTACGTCAGCCTCAAATCCATTTGAAAAAGGGTGGCATGCACAAGTCGGACCTCAGTTTGCTGGTAACTTCGAGGTGAGTGAAACATACCTGCCATCGCACTGCACTGGTCTTGTTGTGATGAACACCACGCTGCTGGGGCTGTAGGGTTGGACCACTCCTTCTCTTTGCTTTCATTGTTCCAAGCACAGCACCCATTCAACAGTGGAATTCCAAAGGCTTTTAACACTGTGATGTGGTACTCATGCAGGCCTCCACTTTCAGAGACTAGCTCTTCAACCAGGGGTAGGCTTTGAGGTGAGGGTCATGTTGACACAATGGGGGCAATGGGGAGGGAAGGCTGTGGATTGGCACTGAGAGGGAAGGGCGAACAACTATGAGGCCCTTTCTGGGGTCGCCCTCTAACCTTTTGTTGCCGCAGGAGTGAGCAGGAGTCTGTTTAGAAAGAAAAGAGGAATACCTCCTTGTGATGAAAGCCACTTAAAGCCAATAGCTTCATTAGCACCATTAAAGGACTACTCAGAACTCAGTGGCTTCACATCACAGGCACTGCATCTCAAAAGTAACACATAGGAATGTAGAATTTGGGAATGCAGGCAATAGTGGTGGAGGCACAGCTGTATCATATATGGAATTTGTTATGATATGGCAGGTGATATGTGCCAGGTGGACCAAATCCAAAAGGGAAACTTGGCCACGCTATCACAACGGTTTTGCAATTTGTATTTGTTACCAGAAGATTTGTGCACTGAATTCAGAAGTAATGAGCCCACCTTTGGTGATTTTAAAAATTAAATTAAAACATTCATTAACAAAAGAAAAGAATGTAAACACATACATAAGATTACAGTTACATTATATTATAACAAATCCCACAATTCCTAATTAACCTGACTCCCAACAGTAGAAAATTGGTTTTATATTTAAATAAGCAACCCAGCAAGGTTACCACAGCACCCACTCAACAGCGGAATTCCAAAGGCTTCTAACACAACTTTAGTTACTGGAACAGCTCTTCTTCTGCAGAGTGGCTAGGGCTTCTTCCAAGCCTCTGTCACATAGTGTATCTTTCAAGGTTTTACATGGCTACCCCCACATAGCCTTCCATCCTTTTTTATACATTTCTCTCTCTTTAATGTGTAAAATCCCATTGCTCTAAATATCTTTGGAAATTTACTTTTCCCATGATATAAAAATCTTTCATGTTGTCAATATTCCCCTTTTTCCTTTTGGAAAAATAAGCATAATAAACTTGCCCTATTTATCTTGGTAGTCGTAAACATCCTACCATGCCTTTGAAATCCAAACAACTCCCTACTTTATCTTAAAATGAAAATTTCATTCATATCTACTGACCCTTATACTCTAGCCCATTTTGGTCACCTTGATGTGTGTCTGATAAGTGATGAGTGTCTCAGGGACAAGGCAGCATCACTCATTAGCATTTCAAATACCCTTTTTACACCTAACCGTTTTGATAATTTCCACCTTGCAGTCTATCTAACTCTAATTCAATTAAATCAGTCACACAGACAGAACAATCCACACTCACACCCATAAGTCTACAGTAATATTGTGAAAAATATGATAGCTTCATGAGACATTGCATCAATGAAGCTCTGTCATGTGTTCATCAGATATGACACTCCTAATGGGCCAAAGGGCATCCACTCAATGACCATGAGCAACTGATTGGTCATTAATATGCCACATCAGAGATTGGAGCACAGAGCTAGGTTTGGTCACTCATCTCACTTAAACTTTAGCATCCCTTGCAGGGCTTGAGATGTTACATATCTCCGATGCCACCTTGGTCACCTTGATGTGTGTCTGATGAGTGATAAGTGTCTCAGGGACAAGGCGGCATCAACCATCATGTAAGTAGTTCAGGGAAATCTATGGATCCTTACAGTTTCCAAACATGTCATCTTCTCAGCTTCACTTTCTTGCCCCTTGAATCATTAATGTCTTAACAATGTTTCCTTTCAGAAAGAAGGCAAAAGCAGAAATGAATCCCGGGCTCAATGCTGCCTTTGTCAGGGTCCTAATGCAATCAGGGAGGCAAAGGAGGGAGAGGTGACTCTGTGCGCAGCTCCAGCAGGAGGGACATGGTCAAGCAGAGCCACAGCATGAACAGGAGGGTCAGGAGGAGAGACCCAGACAATGGGGGTGACTCACCAGACCTAGGGTTCATTGTTCAAGTGTCTCCTGTTTACAAATGAGTGAGAGGCAATGCCGTGCACGTCTGTGTTTGTCCCAGGCTCTGGTACATCACACATGCCACATTCTTTGTGAAGATCTGATGCCATGTGGAGTTGGAGGGTATCCTCTGCTAGTCGCTTTGAAGGTGACCGCAGTGCTCAATCTCTTGGCCTCTGGTTCTTTCCAAGGATCAACAGGCAACCTGTGCAGCATCTCTCAGTCCACAAAACATGATGTATAAAGGAGGTCATAGATGCCCTTTACAGGAAGGCCCATCAATATGTCAGGTTTGCTCTGGATGAAGATAACCAGGCTGCGAGATTCACTGGCTTCGCTGCCATCTCAGGCTTCCCAAGAGCACAGGATGCAATAGGCTGCACCCATGTGGCTATATGGGCTCCATGGCAACAGACCCTAATGTTTATAAACCGGAAGATCTACCATTCCATCAACGTGCAATTGCTGTGACATCACTGGAAGCATGTACTGCATGTTTGTGCACGGTACTCTGGGAGTTGTCATGACTCCTACATCCTGAGTCATTCCCAGGTGCCTGAGATTTTCGAGGGGCCATTACGTCTTCAGGGATGGCTGCTTGGGGATAAGGGGTACCCACTGGTTGATGAAACCAGTGCGTCGCCCTCAGAGTCATTCGGAGGAGATGTATAATGCTGCTCACAGCTCCACACACTCCCTTATAGAGCAGACCATAGGGCTCCTGAAGATATGTTTCAGATGCTTGGATCGCTCAGGTGGCTCACTCCAATACACTCCCAACAGGGTTTCCTGCATCATTGCAGTGTGTTCTGCTCTTCACAATCTGGCTATACAGAGAAGTGACCCCCTGCCAGAGGGTGACCTGGAGGAGGATGAGAGCTCATCGGAAGATGAAGACCCGGAGGCCCAAGAACTTCAGGAGGCTGCTGGGGGTCAGTAAGGGCACGATCAATCCATGGAAGTAGGAAGATGTGCCCATGATACGTTAATCGCTGACAGGTCCCAGGCAGAGTAAAGTTAAGTGAGGGAATGTGGCCACATCTCTCCTAGCCCTCAATGTCATTTTCTTTCAACTCAGGGGATATCCAGCCACTTGCAGCGAGAACGAGTCCCGCATTCACACTTGCCTCATGAATCGCCAGGCCATAATCTTTGCTTTGGTCCGTGGGGCCCTGTGAGTGAGCTCACTCTGGGAGCTGAGAACCCACTTAGGAACGAGATTGATGCGAGAGAAGACTTGAAGCCTTCACCACCATCTAATAATAGCCAACTGTGACTAAGATATGGACATGCCTAGGGATCTCCTCCTCCCATGCAGGTCTTTTCTTCTGCCACTACCACTACACATGCTGCTAGATTATCAATGCTGATCAGCTGCCCTCACTCAATGGTGTTCTTTGAGAAAGAAGGGTGAGAAACGCTTATATCACACATTTCTAATAAAGATTTAAACACATCTCCCTGACATCACACAAGGGGTGCAGATACTAGTTCAACTGAGGTTGACATCACAGGAATATGAATCTCACAGTGAGACACTATCACTGAGTGGGAGGAAGGCTAAACCTCAAAATAAGAGGATTCCAAAGTACAAAAGCACAACGCCTTCAGTTGACAGGAACATTCACATAACCATCAAATGTATTGACAAAAGTGCAATTTCTTTACATGTCTAGCATACCCACGACCCAAAAATGACATCATAACTTTCCTAACTCTAGCGCTACCCCTGGGTGAAACCTTGACATCCGCAGCAGAGCTGGAGGCAGCCTGCTGATTGCTACGTCCTGATTCTGTGATGACCTTGGCAGACGTACTCTGGTGGCTCATGGCCTGGAGGGCCCCAGCCTGATAAGGGTCTCCTGCTCAGGGGCAGAAGTGCCCTCGCAGCCTGAGAAGCTGCAATGGATGGGGTCACAGGCAGAGGGGGCTGTGAGCAGCTGCACACCCTTGAAGTACCCTCCCTGTGGGAGCCCAAGGGCCCTGTCCTGACTCCTGCAGGAGATGGTGCACCCGGTGCAAGGTGCCTTGTCCCCATGTTGCCTACATCCTGATAGCACCCACCAGGGTGTGTGGCCATGGAGTGCAGGACCGAGTGCAAATCCAGCAAGACCTGCTGTACCAAGGTCACTATGGTGGTGCCAGCCTTCCCATGGTGACCTTGAGGTGCTCACATGTTGGAGCCACGACATCAGACAGAATGCAAACGGACTCTTCCATTGTTCACTGAGTGACTGCTGAATCTCTGCCTGATGATCCGTCACCTATCGTTACATCTCCAGTACTGAGTTAGTGGCCGCTTCCAGAGGCTCATCTTCTGACCGGACCGAGCGGGTGGCTGGTCTCCAGCAGCCCTCTGAGTGCCCGAGATCTGGGCTGTCCCTGCCTCCAACTGCTGCGGGGATGCATGAGTGAGATGTTCCCCAGAAAGTGAACCCGAGCCTAATCTATGTCTGTGCCGCACCAATGTGTGTGTCTCTGAGCTAGTGGGGGGTGTGTGTGAGAGCCATGATGATTCTTCTGGAGCCTCCTCTTCAGATGAGGTCCGGGGGCTCACACTGGTGGTGCTGGACTGGTTTGGGGATCTCGATCTGCTGGTGCCTAGAAAATAGAAAAGAGAGTTTCAGTTAATGAGCATGAGCTAGATAAGACTGCACATGAGCTCACACTGAATGTCAGCATTTGATGAAGTGATGGAGCTGTGATCTGTACTGGGTTGGTAGGAGAGGCCAATATCCCCTCCCCCACAGGAGCGACCCCTGTCCTCCCAGCCAGCTTGGCTGCAGCCTCCTCAAACTCACTGAGGGCGAGGGTGTCGGCTGTCCTTCCCCCGGTCTGAGCTCTCTCACGCCTGTTGTGTGCCAGTGTGGTCTGTTTGAAGAAGAATGTTATGTGATGAGAAGGGACGGAGCAGAGGTTGGGTGAGATACATGTCGCCTGTGTGTGGTGAGCCCTCCCCAGAAAGACCAGAGGATGGAGTGTGAGCAACATGACAGATGGGATGGTGGTAATGTGAAAGTCTCAGTGAGTGAATGACAGTTGATATGTGTTCCCTGCTAATGGTTGCATGAGATCCCTGAAGAGAGTAGCTGTTTGAGTGCATGATGCCACAATAAGAGTTTGATATTGGAGGGAGTTGAAGGATGATTTACCCTGGCGGAGCGAATGAGATCACTCATCCTCTTCCTGCATTGGGTGGCACTTCGGGTACGGGTGCCAGCACGCTGATCTGCTCCATGATGGTCTCCCAGGCTGGAGAGGTGAGTCTGCCGTGCTTCTTGCAGCCACCCCTGGGAAAGGCATGTGCCTTTGTGCCTGCGGCCCTCTGATCAAGGCCTGGAGGGCCTCTGGGTGCAGTGGGGGCTGCCTTCCTGTTCAGGCTCTCGGCCTTCCCCTTCTGGCTGCCAGGCATCTCTGGTGGGCTGGAGAGAGTGAGATTATGTGTTGGACTGGCCTTTAAAAATGGCGCCTGAACCTTCGAACCTGCCAGCTGACAGTGGGTAGACGAATCGGCTTCCCACCCGCCAGGTCATTCGGACCGATACGAGCCTCTACATAATTAATGAGGCTGCAAGCACAGAATCGGCCGTGAGTTGCCACCATTACGGACAGAGGGCTGGATGCTGCCGAAACCGCACTTAGTTTCATTCTGGGAAACTTCCGCCCTGTTTCGTTGTAACCATACCAAGGCTTGACTAACAACACAGAGAGTTAACAGACACGGAATCAAATACTGAACAATTGAATACTATGGGCGGAATTTTCCACTCCCGCCAATGGTAGGACTTGTGGCGGGTGGGGGCACAAAATTGCATGAATCGCTGAAAGCTAGTTTGCAGATACAGCAGGTAATAAGGAAGGCAAATGGAATTTTGGCATTTATTGCGAAAGAAATAGAGTATAAAAATAGGGAAATGTTGTTGAAACTGTACAAGGCATTGGTGAGACCGCACCTGGAGTACTGTGCACAGTTTTGGTCCCCTTACTTGAGGAAGGATGTAGTTGCACTGGAGGTGGTTCAGAGGAGGTTCACTAGATTGATTCCAGAGATGTGGGGCTTGTCTTATGAGGAGAGATTGAGCAGTTTAGGCCTATATTCGCTAGAGTTTAGAAGGATGAGAGGGGATCTAATTGAGGTATATAAGATGCTAAAGGGGATAGACAAAGTAGACGTGGAGTGGATGTTTCCCCTTGTGGGGCATTCTAGAACAAGAGGCCATAGTTTTAGGCTAAGGGGTGTTATATTTAAATCAGAGATGAGGAAGAATTACTTTTCTCAAAGTGTTGTGAATCTGTGGAATTCACTACCTCAGAGTGCAGTGGATGCCAGGACGCTGAATAAATTTAAGGAGGAGATCGACAGGTTTTTAAGTAGTAATGGGTTGAAAGGTTATGGGAAGAGGGCGGGAAATTGGAGTTGAGGCTGAAATGAGATCAGCCATGATCGTAATGAATGGCGGGGCAGGCTCGAGGGGCTGAATTGCCTGCTTCTGCTCCTAGTTCTTACGTTCTTATTTGGAGTGATGACAAAAATCATTTTCCCGCCAGTGGGAAATTAGTTTGGAAATTTGTTCTCCCGACTTTAATGGTGGTTAAAGATGGGCTGAGTTTCCTGCTGATCGATGCCGGAAACCACACTTGCATCTCATGAATGCTCATTAAAAATTCAACTCGCTGGAATCAGGTTCTCATTCCAAATTTAAGTGCCCCACCCACAGATAATTAGAAAAGTCTGTTTTGCGACCACATATAAGTGGAGTGCACCTGGCGACCTTCACTTCACTAATGACTCTGAGGTACATTGACGCTGCTTTCACCTACCTTTAACAGTGGTGCTGCTAGACCTCGGTGCTTGTCAGAAGCTGCACCGAGGCTGGTGCACAGGAAGTAATACCAGCGGGGTTGGGGGGGCTGTTGTAATATGGGTTCTTTAGATGTCTCACCGATGAGGTCTTAAGACTCGTATATTTAAGTATGAATCCTTTTATTGTTAATATTTAACTATTTACATACCCCAGGTTACTGTCATGCATGGTGCTGCTTCTCCATGCAGGCTGCTTCCAGAGTATTCTCTCTAGACTGTTCTCCCAATCTATTACCATGTGACTCTATACATCATACCGCGGGCGGTGCTATTTTCCAGCCCCACATTAGTCTTGGTGCTGCCTCATCGCTCGGAGTGACATCTGAGACAGCCTGCTGACTCTGCTGTCCTGTTGGCCTCGATGACCTTGGTGCTCGTCGTCTGGCCATTGGAGCCTGTGCTGGCCCCGCCTGGGAGGGAGCTGCCAGTTTCACAGCTGGCATCTCCCCAGTCTTCGCAGCCTCACTGGATGATATGGTCACTGGGAGAGGGGCGGAGGAGCTGCCACCCTCATCCAGAGCGCCCTGAGAGGTGCCCGCAGAGACGCCAGGCAGCTGCTGCGCCGACGTGATGTAGCTTCGGACCTTCCTGCTCACCATGGATGGATAGGCACTGAGCTGGGAAAGCTGATGCCCAGACCATCTCCCACACTGGCACTGACCTGCTGAGGTCAATGCCGATGTGAGGGCTTGCTGGTCAGAGTGCGTCCCCAGGAAGCCCTGATTGGTCTCCTGGAGGAGGCTCTCCAAGAGAGTCACCACTCCCTTAATGGAGGATGCATGGCGCTCGGACATGTGGCTCATTGCTTCGGCAATCGTCCACACCAGAGACTCCTCCACCACGGAGACCAAGCCAAGCATAGCCTCATGTATCTCCACCAGATGCTCCCGCACACCTGGCTACATTTCCTGCAGCTGCTACGTCGCGGACGACTCCAGAGGCACATCATCAGGTACCGACTGAGCATGTGCCTGGTCCCCTGCAGTCCTCCAACTGCTGGCACCATGGGCACTCTCTGTCTCTGCCAGCTCCTCCAGCAACTGTGAAGTGCTCTCACAGCTGTGCCATGGGACACTAGCCGATGTTCAAATTCCCACCGAGGTGCTAGTATCTGCGCTGGTGCCTGCCTGGCAGAAATGGTGTGATGCTGCTGAGACTTCAGGCCCCCCAGGTGTGAGAGGGGGCCTCTGCTGCTCCTCCTCCTGGCCTTGCTCTGATGATGCTGAAAGGAAGAACAAGGACATTGGATCAGGTAGCGTGGAGACAACGACAAAGTGTATCCCTGTCCCCCGGATCATTATGCGCTCATCCTTTCACACCCAATATTCAAGCCATGTTTCAAAATTAAATCAATTACCATTCAGCACTGCCATGGCTGTTGGGAGAACAATGCTGACCTCGCTGTTGGGCATAAATACCTGGCCATGGCACCCAGCCTCACCAACACCATTGGACCTGGGCGCATGGCGCCTCTCCAGATCCAGGGCCTCCTGCTCGAAACGGCTAAGAATGTCGATCTGCGCCTGGCCGCTGCCAGTCCTCACACGCTCTGCCGCGTTATGAGCATTCTTCTCCTGAAAATGAGAAACGAGCATTGATTAGTGCAAACTGCACATGGACTCTCTTCACGCACGGCCCACCCCAACCAAAGTGCGATGTATCAGGGCTCCAGAGCCTCCTCACCCCACTGCTGCCAAACACTCACACAAAGATGCCAGGCCTGTTCCCCATCACCCCCACATGCTGCCGACATCACATTAGGCACCACATGGTATATCCTTCCAGGAGGCGCAAGCACGTGGAGCACAGATAGTCTGTTGCCACGCCACCTTGAAGCTCCCCTCCCAGCATGTTATCAGCCTGACTTGGACATGTCCTGGAGTTCAAACACAGCGTCTAGGTGCAGCCCCTCCAGGTTGTCCCCAAACCAGTCATGTGGGACTCATTGTAACACATGCTGCATGGGCAAAACGCATCTCTTCATCACCCTCTCAGGCTGACCTCAGCATGGGCAGCATCTGTTGGCCCACCCAGCAAAGGACAAATGCCATCAATGATTCAATGCAGTCACTACACTCAGACTTGGGGGTTCGGGGGCAGCAGGGGGGTAAGCCGACCTGCTGGGTTAAATGACCAATGCCAACATGGTACTCACCCTGCCAGAGCGCAACAAGTCATTGAAGCTCTTGCGACACTGGATCCAGGTGCGCTGCACCATATTGCGGGAGCTCACCACCTCTGCCACCTCCTCCCAGGCATGATTCGTCATGTGAGGGGGTCTCCTCCTCCTATCCTGGGGGACCAGCACCTCCCGCTGTGCTGCCACCTCCTTGAGGAGGGCAGCAAGGCAGTCATCTGAGAAACGAGGGGCACACTGGCCCCCCGCCCTACCCCCTGGCCTGGCCTGTCCCACTGACCTGTTCTCCAGTCTAGCCTGCTCTGCTGGTCTACCCTGCGGACTGACCTGCTCACCAGATGCTCCCTGGTGAGCCCTTCCACTTGCCATTGTGAGCTGCCTTGCAAAGGCTGCCAGCGCTTCAGGTAAACAGGCTGCAGGGTCACCATTGGACCTGGCGGACAGTGCACTCCCGCCTCCACCTGCCCACTCCCACTATCCTCAAGAGTCGGGCATTATGCTGGGTGGGCCTTAATTGTCCCGCCCGCATAAAATGGCGGCATGGACCCGATCGCGGGTGGCGAATGGGTCCGCACCCGCTCTCGCTCTGCTCCCCCCCGCCCCCACCAACCAGAAAATTCAGCCCATGAAGACGATCTGACCATCTGTAGATTTCACTTTAAGCATAAGTTACATCTTTACCCTTGCGCTGGACATAGTGTAGTGACTCATTTTGAATCAATCCACAATTTGGGCACATTTTGGCATCTTTGGCAAAATGTGTATAGTTTGATCTTTGGCCCAAAGTATTTTTCGAGAGCACTTACCGTTGCTCCAATACTTGCTGGCTTTCCACTCCGAGACATTGTAGGAGTATTGCCTTCTTGTGGGTCACTGCTACATTGGGACTGTCCATTCCAGCAGTGAGTGTCTTGGGCTCCGAAATCCATTGGTTCCACGGTATGGGTGGATCTCCCAGCGAAGAAAGGGGAGGTGCTGGAGCCGGTAAATTTAAATTGTTCACCATCTGGTCGCAAGCTGTTGCATTTTATGCCTTGGAGATATGCAAAGACACATCACCTTCTATATTTGCAGGAACTTCATTTACAATGTTTTTTAAAATGTCTACTTTCTCCTGCTTACAGCTTCTTGCTTCCTGTTTAGTTTCTGTCTCTCTGCAATCACACCCAGACTTGGCTACCAGCACACAGAACAGAGAATTGAATTTCAATTCAATTTCACTTTATAATCCATATGAAAATTCATACAGAAATTCATTTTGGGTAATGTTCGTTTGTTAAAAAAAATTACAGATAAATTAGTAATAACAAAATAAAAGAAAGAAAATTACCCTAACACAGAGACCTAAAAAAATTAAATATGTATTAAAAAGCCTATTCCAAAGCATTAAAATAGTCAGTGCCACCCTGAATACATATCCTTGGCCATACATTAAACTCCTGTTAAAAGTTTTTGTAGAGAAGAGCACAAACGAGTTCAGGAACTGATTTGTCCTGCATCAGAGGGATTGTAGCCTTTTCTCTGAAGGCAGCCAACCTTTTGTGCCTCCCTATCCTCTTCACCCCACCACTGGGAGCAAAGCCTTCAGCCACCTCTGCTCTCTCGATATTCCCTTTGGAAGCCACTCTTATCCCTGCACCTTTACAGATCTTGCATAAACACTTCTTTTTGCCGAAGCATTCAATCATCTTTCCTAATCTCTTTCCATTGCTTAACATCTTTCCCCTTACTTAATTCTATTTTCTTTGCTCTTCCCTGTAACGTTTCTTTCAACTGGTCTTCAGGGAAAACAACCATACTGAAAGAAGGGGTGATTCTTAATGTTCCTGACACTCTTTCCTTTTGTCAAAATTCTTTGAGAGCAGGTTTCATCAAGGAAGATCTGCTCACCAGATACCCTTCCTGCCGGGTTCTGTAATCTCTGTGCCCTTAAAGAGTCTGCTTTCCTAAAACAATAGTGCCAGCTGAAACATCCAAAAAAAATGTCACCCTCAACTACAGCTGTATAGGTTGTAGGATCTACACAAAAAGATTTTAATTTTCTGAGGTGATAGAACCATGTCGGGCCCTTGGCCACTACCTCTGTATACTATTCCCTCCAGTTCAACTTATCATCTCCTTTGACACTTGTAATTAGGAATTATTTTGACACACAATCACCCAACAATTGAACAATTGAATACTACACAGATAATACTCCAAAATCTTGTAAAAGTTCAGCATTATTTTATTGCTTTTGTATTCAATCAGCCTATTTACAAACGCCGAGTAAGAAAGACAAACTAGCATTTATATAGCATTTCCCTTGATCTCAAGGTGCCTCAAAGCACTTCATACCTAACGATCTACTTTTAGGGTTGTAATATAAGAAACAATGCAGCCAGTTTGCACACAGCAATCTCTCACAACAGCAATGTGAAAATAATCAGATAATGGGTGGAAGTTTTCTGGAGACAAAGGGGTGGCTGGCAGGAAAGTTGGCGTGATTCCCACTGGCCGGTGGGTCAGATTTTCACGCCTATTTTCCACTTTTCTATTATTAACTATGCATCAACATGGAGCTCACCAAGTCTCATGGCAGGACAGGCAGTGATTTGTTGTCCACCCCGCTGTTACCTCACACACAGAGTACAGAGGAGGTTTACAAGAATGTGGCCAGGGCTTGAAAATTGCAACGATGAGGCAAGATTGGATAGGCTAGGGTTGTTTCCCTTAGAACAGAGGAGACTGGGGGATGACTTAATTAAGGTACACAAGATTATGAGGGGCCTAGATAGAGTAGACAGGAAAGATCTGTTTCCCACAGCGGAGAGGTCAATTTCCAGGGAGCACAGATTTAAAGGGATTGGTAGAAGGGTTAGAGGGGCCATGAGGAAAAGGTTCTGCACCCAGAGGGTGGTGGGTGTCTGGAATTCGCTCCCTGGTTTGGTGGTGGGGGCAGAAACACTCAACTCATTTAAAAGCTACCTGGATCTGCACCTAAACTGCTGTAACCTGAAAGGCTACGGATGGGGTGCTGGAAGGTGGGATTAGAATGGGCAGTTAATTTTTTCTTTTTATCTTTTTTGGCTGGTGCAGACACAATGGGCTGAATGGCCTCTTTCTGTGCCGTAACTTTTCTGTGGTTCTACCTCATGGGATCGAAGGTCCTGGCACCATATATAAATCATAGTGACCGAACACAACAAATCCTCAGCTCCACGGTTCAGCGAGGCCTTCCTGGGGATTCTCCTCCAGGCCGTCCAGGAAAGGCAGGAAGTCCTTTTCCCTTGGGATGGGAGCAGGAGGTCCCCCCGCCTGACCACAGTGGCCTGGAAGGAGGTCACTGGGCAGGTCAGCACGTGGCCTCTTAACAAAGGACAGCCCTGCTGTGCAGGAAATAAATGAATGATCTGATGTGCTCCGCCACAATAAGTGAGAGCCATGCAGACTCGAAGCGTTAATTCTGTTTCTCGCTACAGATGCTGCCAGATCTGCTGAGTTTTCCTAGCATTTTCTGTTTTTATTTCAGATTTCCAGCATTCACAGTTTGCTTTTATTTAAGTGAAACTTCTACTCCCACACACCCTGAGACCCCTCCCACCTGAAATTTTTCTAGCTTGTTTTTCAAACAGTGTCATCAAAAGCTCAGCTTGAAAATGGTGCTGCTGACCTTCACCTGGGAGACCAGCTTCTAGCTTCCCCCTATCAACCACCAAGTCCCTCCCATCTTCCTCCACACTCACCGCCCCCTAATTCCTCTCCCTCCTATCGCAACCCAGCCTCCCCCTGTTACCCTTAACCCCATCATTATCCATGTGGATATTTCTGCTCTCCTCCTGAACCCTTTAATGTTGATGTCCCCATGCCATCTGTCAATCTGATCCCTCCCCTTCTGGAGACTATAATGCACCCTGACTTCCTGGATACCCGCGCCCCAATGAGACTATCCAATCCACACCCATACCTTTTCAGCTACCAACTTGCAGGTTGCAGATGCTTCCCCTGAACGTGACTGTGCCATCTGCCTCATAATACCAAGACTCTTAACTCCCAGGACCAAGTTCCTTAGGTGACTGACCACATCCTGCACACCATACTGTGCACAACCATCACTGCCAGGAGAGGCCTTTCCCTGCCCAAGTCAGGGACCAAGATATGTGTGCCCTCTAACATGGCCCACAAAGCCCCAGGACAGTCTCTGCAATACGCCCCGACAGTGTGGCCTCAGCCCCAGCATAGTCTCGCAGTCTTACACGGTCTTAGAACTACTGCCTAGGACAGTCTTTCACTATTCCACTCTGTTCCTTGACCACCCCTAGTCCTCCCTCTGTCTTCCCCCTCCCCTCCCGTGTTGCACAATGCCCTGTCCCCCAGTCCTGCCTCTGTCTACCCCCCCTCCCAGCTGGTATTGCTGCCCATTCACAGCCTTGGTACAGTTTGTGATACAGGCATCCAAAACCTCACAGCAACACTCTTAAAGGTAGGCAAGAAACAATGTCTACGTACCTCAACATTATTGGTGAACTGAAGCTTGTCAGGTGTGCGCCACATACATACGTTGGGAAACAGGCCATTCTAATTATCCACTGGCGGGGCACTTAACTCGGAGGGGGAACATAGTTCCGGCGAGTTGACCTTTTATTGAGCATTCATGAGATGCAAATGAATGCAGATGTGGATCCCGACATAGATCAGTGGGAATCTCAACCCGCCAGCAAATTTGGGGGAAAAAAATTCCAAACTAATTTCCCTCCAGTGGTAAACTGACTTTTTCCATCTCACCAAATTTAGTGCCCCTGCCCGCCACGATTCCCACTGCTGGCAGGAGCGGAAAATTCTGCCCAATCTGTTTTTGTAATGTTGACTGAGGAAATATTGGCCAAGAGATTAGGGTTAATTCCCCTGCTCTTCCTCAAAATAGTGCCATGGAATCTTTTAAATTCACTTGAGAGAACAGACATGGTTTTAACATCGCATCTAAGACACAGCACCTCCAACAGTGCAGCACTCCATCATTGGTGCACAGGAGTGCCAGCATTAAGCTTTGCTTAAGTCCTAGAGCTGATCTTAAACCCACAACCTTCTGACTCACAGGCAAGAGGGCAACCAATTGAACCACACGTGACACTTGTTACATATCATGTGCTTTCTTAACTGCCTTATTAACTTGCCAGGTATCCCATAGGTTATCTTAAGTGTCTTATTAAATTGCCCTATCACCTTCAGGGATTTGTGCATTAGTACGCCACGTGTCTCTGTTCTTGCACCTCCCTCAGAATAGCATCATTTAGGTTATACTGCCACTCCATGTCCTTCCATAACTGGATCACTTCACACTCATGCTTTTATTAACATGCTAAACATTTGATATTTTGCATTAGTTTTCCTAACACACTCTTATAATGTGCTATATATAATTCATGGTAAACAGCATGGTCGTAAAATTCAGCTCCGTAATTCCACTGGTGTCCGAACTCAGGGAACCTGGGGTACTGAAATTGATGGCTGATCTGATTCTGCCTACTTCTGGCACAGCCCGCACGGAATGCCATGCCTGAAAGGATGCTAGCGTAGGCGTGCCATAACATGACTCATGTGACGTGACATCACTGATGTGACATCACTCAGCATCTAACACTTACTTGGTGTCTGACCTGCCATTTTGGACCTTGCGAGCCCTGTTAATTCCCCCTCTTAGACATTTCCAGCTGGACGTGCATTTAGCTGCACGAGGGATCCCCTTACTAGTGCAATTTAAATGAACCAGAATGGGACTTTTTACGTGAGGTGCTTTTGATTTTCTTTTGCTGCTACAGAATTAGTAAAAGTGCTGTGTACTGTGCTATTGCAGTTCTGAAGAGTTGTTGGAGTCAGAAAGGAATGGTGTTGGACCAAAGTGGAGTTTGAAGATCTGCTAACAGAAAATCTGTTATCACTCATGAGGACTATCGCGCCAGTCCCTATTAGGTTGCAGCATAGCCGGGAGATGGAGCACAGGCAGCAGAGAGGGGAAGCTGCACACAGGAGGAGGAGATGAGCTCTCGATAGAGCGCTGTGCCCACCTATGGTTTTCAAGGAACATTCTCCCTAACCCCACCTCAGGAGTAATGTCTGAAGTGGCTATGATTCACCATGGAGGTGGCCACTGAACTGTGCCAACTCCTCCAACTGGACCTGCAGCTGCAGTGTCATTGTCATCAGTCCCTCAAAATGAGGATTATGTGAGGGAACCAACAAGAGGGAAAAACCTACTTGACATCATCCTCACCAATCTACCTGTCACAGATGCATCTGTCTGTGACAGTATTGGTAGGAGTGACCACTGCACAGCCCTTGTGGAGACAAAGCCCCATCTTCACATTGAGGATATCCTCCATCATGTTGTGTGGCACTAACACCGTGCTAAATGGGATAGATGTCGAAAAGATCTAGCAACTCAAAACTGGGCATCCATGAGGTGCTGTGGGCCATCAGAAGCAGCAAAATTGGACTCGAACACAATCTGTAACCTTATGGCCCAGCATATCCCCCAGGCTGCCATTACTGTCAAGCCAGGGGATCAAGCATGGTTCAATGAAGAGTGCAGAAGGGCATACCAGGAACAGCACCAGACATACTTAAAAATCAGGTGTCAACCTGGTGAAGCTACAACACAGGACTACTTGCACACCAAATAGCATAAACAGCAAGTGATAGACAGAGCTAAGTGATTCTACAACCAATGGGTCAGATCTAAGTTCTATAGTCCTGCCACATCCAGTCGTGAATGGTGGTGGACACTGGAAACTCCACTGGAGGAGGAGGCTCCACAAATATCCCTATCCTCAATGATGGGTGAGCCCAGTACAGCAGTACAAAAGATAAGGCTGAAGCATTTGCAACCATCTTCAGCCAGAAGTGCCAAGTGGATGATCCATCTCAGCCTCCTCCAGTGGTCCCCAGCATCACAGATGCCAGTCTTCAGCCAATTCGATTCACTTCACATGATACCAAGAAACAGCTGAAGGCACTGGGGACTGCAAAGGCCATTGGCTATGACAATATTCCGGCAATAGTACAGAAGACTTGTGCTCCAGAACTTGCCACCCCACTAGCCAAGCTGTTCCAGTACAGCTACAACACTGGCATCTATCCGGCAATGTGGAAAATTGCCCAGGTATGTCTTGTACACAAAAAGCAGGACAAATCCAACACGGCCAATTACCACCCCATCAGTCTACTCTCGATTTTCAGTAAAGTGATGGAATGTGTCACGGACAGTGCTATCAAGCAACACTTACCCAGCAATAACCTGCTCACTGCTGCTCAGTTCATGTTCTGCCAGGGCCACTCAGAACCTGATTTCAACACAGCCAAGGCTGTAATGGCAAAAAGAGCTGACCTCAGGAGCCTTTGATATCAAGGCTATATTTGACTGACTATGGCATCAGGGAGCTCTAGCAAAACTGGAATAAATGGGATTCAGGGGGAAAACTCTCCTCTGATTGGAGTCATACCTAGCACAAAGGAAGGTGGTTGTGGTTGTTGGAGGTCAATCATCTTAGTTCCAGGACATTGCTCTAGGAGCTCCTCAGAGTAGTGTCCTCGGCCCAACCATCTTTAGCTGCTTCATCAATGATCTGCCCTCCATCGTAAGGTCAGAAGTGGGGATATTTGCTGATGATTGCACAATGTTCAGCACCATTTGTGACGCCTCAGATACTGAAGGAATGCATGTCCATATATGGCAAGGCCTGGATAATATTCAGGCTTGGGCTGATAAGTGGCAAGTAACATTCATGCTACACAAGTGCCAGGCAATGACCATCTCCAACAAGAGAGAATCCAACCATCTCCCCTTGACATTCAATGGCATCACCATCACTGAATCTCCCACTATCAACATTATTCAATAACGCTTCCAATAATACATGCAAAACTGAATGATTCACCATTAAGTGTTCCGTTAGTATCTTGGACACATACAATGTTACCCCAGTGGCTGCAGTGTGAAAGGTTGCTGACTTCCAGTGGGGGAGACTGCTGATGGCCTTGCGGGGTGACCTTGAGCAGCCCTTGCCCTCGAAGACCTGACTTTGAACTGCACCATTTCGACTTTG
Source organism: Cetorhinus maximus (assembly GCF_964194155.1). Lineage (NCBI taxonomy): Eukaryota > Metazoa > Chordata > Chondrichthyes > Lamniformes > Cetorhinidae > Cetorhinus > Cetorhinus maximus. The sequence goes on along the minus strand of NC_135888.1, from coordinate 59,262,668 downwards.
GTGGCTGAGAGCAAGGGTCCTGGCAGGGTGGCAGTGGTGGGAGAATGACTGCTGTGATCCTGAGAGAGGTCAGCAGGCTCACACAACAGACCCACTGCCATGCGGCAGCATCTGGACAATCCAAGTAATCTGTTGGAAGATTGCCGGATCGCTGTGAGAGCCTGCAAGTCCATTTGAGCACTGGTATCTGCAGCCATGATGGGCTTGCATGCCAGCGGGCATGGATCTCATGGCTCCCATCTGAGTTTCCACTGCAGCACTTGGATATTGTGTGACTGCCTGTGTTGCATTGGAAGCTGGAATCAACAGCAATCAGATGCTGCATGACAGCTCCATCCACAAGTGCTGCCATAGAGTTGGCTACCATTCCAACCTCCGCATGAAGCCCTGTGTCAAATTAGAGCTGACTCCTCCATGCTCCTTGACAGCGTAAGAGGATCTGTGGCAGGCAATGAATCAAGTATTTCAGCGTGCATTAACATCAGTGTTCTGCAAGCTGTCTCATCAAAGTCCTCATGTCAATCCTCTGCAGTAGAAGTGAGCTGCTTCACGCACTATTCTTTCCCCTTGGCCTGTCTGCAGCCCATGCATGCCTGGTGATTGACCACAGAGGCTGATTCCAGCTCTATACTACTCTGCTATGCACTGTCCTAGTAATCCAAGCTGGTGGCTGTGAGTGTTAGGTCAAGTTTCAGTGTTTCTTCAACAGAGGACCGTAGCAGTTCTTGCCCTTCATGGTAAGGCTGCAGTGGCTGGCCAGGTAGCAGTTCTTGGGTATCTGAAAGCATTCATGCAAAAAGGGAGGGTTGGGGTGAGGAAAAGGGTTTGGGGGAAAAGCAGTAGATCCATTGTCAGACCATCTGCAGCTTATACTTCAGGCCGGATAATGGGATGAGAGTGAATTGGGGTTTGAGAAGGTACTTAAGGCAGAAACATACTTTCATGCCAGATGTTCTTGGTGAGGCCAAATGAAACAGCCCCAGTGACTGCCACACCAATAATACCCAGCACCATCTCCTCCAAGGGGCTCAGCTGATGCAGCCATGTCTGACCAGCACCAGTTCTCTGTTGCTGCTTCCAGCTATATTGTTCTGCAAGAGAGAGAGCAAAGAGTATCAGTGAATGTGTTGCAGTGCGTTTGTTCTGCTATTAACACATTTATGCTATTATTAGCATTTTCTTTAGTCTTCACTACTACCATTAACACTCCCTTTGTCTGGTGTCAATGGCACCTTTGTCAATCTCTCCTCAACTCCCACCAATCCCTGACCTTCTATTTTGCTCCACCTGCTCCACCCCCTCTTACACAGTATAAAATCCATCACATTTCTACTTCTCTTTACCTCTGAAGAAGTGTCATACGGACTTGAAACGTTAACTCTGTTTCTCTCTCCACAGATGCTGCCAGGCCTGCTGAGTTTTTCCAGCATTTTTCATTTTTATTTCAGGTTTCCAGCATCTGCAGTATTTTGCTTTCATTATGTTTGGGCAATGTACTTTTCATTCCTGAATAACTGGAACCATGTGCGGGCTGCCTTTAAGAAGTGCAGGCTAGCTGTGAGTTGTCCTAGTCACACACACATTTGCGCCTCCTGCTGAGCTTACAGCCAGTCAGTAACATAGACAGCATTGGGCTGCATGCCACCATCATTTAAATGAGCAGACAGCATAAAGTTTGCATGTTGCTTGCATCACCTTGACAGGCACAAGATAATTGCTCATTGAGATTGGGCTTTATCAGAGTTTTAGACCTATTAGTTCTATTAGCTCAGAGTATGCTATATAATATTCATAATAATGAGTATAATTACTAATTACCATTAGTAATGCTAATAATTAGTATTAGCATTATTAACATGCTAATAATCTGTGTTCTGATTGCCTTCTCTCCTCCTGGAGTCTCATTATATTTTCAGTGACTGTCGCTTGAGAGAGGCTGGAGGATCAATTTCCTGTGACCCTGTGTTGACGTCTGCCACTCACATCCAATGCTCACCTCAGCCACATTCTGGAATTTGTCATTCACTCCTGTATTGGGATCTGTCAGTCAGTCCCTGTATTGGGATCTATCAGTCAATTCCTGTGTTGGGATCTGTCAGACAATTCCTGTGTTGGGATCTATCAGCCACTCCCTGTATTGGGATCTGTCAGTCAATCTTCTATTGGGGTCTGTCAGGCACTCCCTGTATTGGGATCTGTCAGTCATGCTTCTATTGGGGTCTGTCAGGCACTCCATATATTGGGATCTGTCAGTCATGCTTCTATTGGGATCTGTCAGGCACTCCCTGTATTGGGATCTGTCAGTCATGCTTCTATTGGGGTCTGTCAGTCACTCCCTGTATTGGGATCTGTCAGTCATGCTTCTCTTGGAGTCTGTCAGTCACTCCTTATATTGGGATCGATCAGCTGCCGCCTGTGTTAAGGTCTGTCAGGTGTCCCTGTGTTGGGATCTGGCAGGTACCCCTGTTAAGGGGCTTGTCAGGCACCCCGTGGTGTTGAAGTCTGTCACTCACTCCATTTTGGTGACTGTCAGGCAGCCCCTGGTATTGGGATCTGCCACTCACTTCGTGCTGGGTATGTCAGGCATTCCGTGTTTTGGGGTCTGCTTATCAACCCGATGCTGCCTACAGGGGATGGATTAGTTGCTCTCCTCTTTAAAACAACATGATTGAACATGATTTTTTGATAAATGGTTTTGTTTTAAATTTATTGCTTTGCTTATTGTGCTGAAAATTCAGCGGGGCCAACAATTCTACATAAGTTTAACAAAAGAAGGAAAACATAGGTAAGAAATGGGGGGAAGAGTCTGGAATATGGACCAACAATTAATTTCCTTGTTTAATATTGATTGAAGCATTCACGTTGCCTTAACAAAGAACATAAGAAATAGGAACAGGAGTAGACCATTCAGCCCCTCGAGCCTGCTCCGCTATTCAATAAGATCACAGCTGATCTGCTTGTGTTTCGAATTCCACATTCCCATCTACCCCCGATAACCTTTGATTCCCTTGCCTAACAAGAATCTATCCACCTCCACCTTAAGAATATTCAATGACCCCGCCTCCACCAACTTTTGAGGCAGAGAGTTCCAAAGTTGCACAACCCTCTGAGAGAAAAAAATTCTCCTCATCTCTGTCCTAAAAGGGTGACCCCTAATTTTAAAACAGTGCCCCCTAGTTCTGGACTCACACACAAGAGGAAACATCCTTTCGACGTCTACCTTGCCAAGGCCGTTCAGGAAACAAGCCCAGTCTGTCCAACCTTTCCTCATAAAACAACCCACTCATTCCAGGTATCAATCTAGTAAATCTCCTTTGAACCACCTCCAATGCATTTACATTCTTCCTTAAAGAAGGAGAGCAAAACTGCACACAGTACTTGAGGTGTGGTCTCACCAATGCCCTAGTTAACTAAAGTATAACATCCTTACTTTTATAAAAACAAAAAGCTAAAAGCTACTGCGGATGCTGGAAATCCAAAACAAAAACAGAATTACCTGGAAAAACTCAGCAGGTCTGGCAGCATCGGTGGAGAAGAAATAAGTTAACGTTTCGAATCTTCATGACCCTTCGGCAGAACTGAGTATAGTTAGGAGAAAAGTGAAATATAAGCTGGTCTAAGGTGGGGGGGGGGGGGGGGGGGGGCGGGGGAGAGAGAAGTTGAGGGTGTGGTGATTGTGGAGATAAGCAAGCAGTGATAGGAGCAGATAATCAAAAGATGTCACAGACAAAAGGATCAAAGAGGTGTTGAAGGTGGTGATATTATCTAAGAAAAGTGCTAATTAAGAATGGAAGGCAGGATACTCAAGGTACAGCTCTAGTGGGGGTGGGGTGGAAAGACTAACAAAGTTTTAGTTTTAGATTTAAAAATAATGGAAATAGGTGAGAAAAGAAGAATCTATATAAATTATTGAAAAAAAAAGGGAGGGGGGAGAAACGGGGTGGGGATGGGGGGAGGGGGAGTTTAAGATCTAAAGTTATTGAATTCAATATTCAGCCCGGAAGGCTGTAAAGTGCCTAGTCAGAAGATGAGGTGCTGTTCCTCCAGTTTGCGTTGGGCTTCACTGGAACAATGCAGCAAGCCAAGGACAGACATGTGGGCAAGAGAACAGGGTGGAGTGTTAAAATGGCAAGCGACAGGGAGGTTTGGGTCTTTCTTGCGGACAGACCGCAGGTGTTCTGCAAAGCGGTCGCCCAGTTTGTGTTTGGTCTCTCCAATGTAGAGGAGACCGCATTGGGAGCAACGAATGACAGGGCCCTCAACCGTGTCCGGCCCATATCCCACGCATCCTCCCTCACGCCTTCTCCTCCTTCCCAGAAACATGATAGGGTCCCCCTTGTCCTCACTTATCACCCCACCAGCCTCCGCATTCAAAGGATCATCCTCCGCCATTTCCACCAACTCCAGCATGATGCCACCACCAAACACATCTTCCCTTCACCCCCCCGACGGCATTCCGTAGGGATCATTCCCTCCGGGACACCCTGGTCCACTCCTCCATCACCCCCTACTCCTCAACCCCCACCTATGGCACCTCCCCATGCCCACGCAGAAGATGCAACACCTGCCCCTTCACTTCCTCTCTCCTCACCGTCCAAGGGCCCAAACACTCCTTTCAAGTGAAGCAGCATTTCACTTGCATTTCCCCTAACTTAGTCTACTGCATTCGTTGCTCCCAATGCGGTCTCCTTTACATTGGAGAGACCAAACTGGGCGACCGCTTTGCAGAACATCTGTGGTCTGTCCGCAAGAAAGACCCAAACCTCCCTGTCGCTTGCCATTTTAACACTCCACCCTGTTCTCTTGCCCACATGTCTGTCCTTGGCTTGCTGCATTGTTCCAGTGAAACCCAACGCAAACTGGAGGAACAGCACCTCATCTTCCGACTAGGCACTTTACAGCCTTCCGGGCTGAATATTGAATTCAATAACTTTAGATCTTAAACTCCCCCTCCCCCCATCCCCACCCCGTTTCTCCCCCCTCCCTTTTTTTTCAATAATTTATATAGATTCTTCTTTTCCCACCTATTTCCATTATTTTTAAATCTAAAACTAAAACTTTGTTAGTCTTTCCACCCCACCCCCACTAGAGCTGTACCTTGAGTATCCTGTCTTCCATTCTTAATTAGCACTTTTCCTAGACAATATCACCACCTTCAACACCTCTTTGATCCTTTTGTCTGTGACATCTTTTGATTATCTGCTCCTATCACTGCTTGCTTATCTCCACAATCACCACACCCTCAACTTCTCTCTCCCCCTGCCCCCCAACCTTAGACCAGCTTATATTTCACTTTTCTCCTAACTATACTCAGTTCTGCCAAAGGGTCATGAAGACTCAAAACGTTAACTGATTTCTTCTCCACTGATGCTGCCAGACCTGCTGAGTTTTTCCAGGTAATCCTTACTTTTATGTTCAATCCCTCGCTTAAAATGGGATAGAATTCCATTAGCCTTCTTAATTACTTGCTGTACCTGCATACTAACTTTTTGTGACTCATGTACTACAATACCTAAATCCCTTTACACTTCAGAATTATGCAGCCGTTCTCCATTTAAGTAATACTCTGCTTTTTTGTTCTTCCTGCCAAAGTGAACAACTTCACATTTTCCCACATTAAACTCCATTTGCTAGATCTTTGCCCACTCACTCAACCTATCTATATCCAACTGCAACCTCCTCATGTCCTCTTCACAACATACTTTACTATCTATCTTTGTGTCATCTGCAAATTTAGCTACCATGTCTTCACTCCCCTCATCTAAGCCATTGATGTAAATTGTAAAAAGTTGATGCCACAGTACATACCGCTGTGGAACTCCACTCATCACATCCCGCCAATCAGAAAAAGACCCATTTATGCATACTGTTTTCTGCCAGCCAGTCACTCTTCTGTCCATGCTAATATGCTACCCCCTACACCATGCATTTTAATTTTCTGTAATAATCTTTGATATGGCACCTTATTAAATGCCCTTAGGAAATCCAAGTGAAACTCATCTACAGGCTCCCCTTTTTCCACTGTGCATGTTACTCCTTCAGAAAACTCCAATAAATTGGTTAAACATGATTTTCCTTTCACAAAACCATGCTGACTCTTTCCGATTGTCTTGAGCTCTTCTAAGTGTCCAGCTATAACCTGCTTAATGATCGATTCTAATAACTTCCCCATGACAGACGTCAAGCCAGCTGGCCTATAGCTTCCTGTTTTCTGCCTCCCTCCCTACTTGAATAGAGGGGTTATATTTGCTACTTTCCAATCTGATGGAACCTTTCCAGAATCTAGCGAGTTTTGGAAAATTAACACCAGCGCATCGACTACCGCAATAGCCACCTCTTTTAAGACCCTAGAATGTAGCCCATCGGGACCCGGAGACTTGCCAGCATGCTCAGTACCAATTTGCTCAGTACCATTTCCCTGGTGATTTCAATTTCACAAAGTTCCTTTCTCCCATTCATCTCCTGATTTGCAGCTATTACTGGAATGTTTTTTGTATCCTCTGTAGTGAACACAGAAGCAAAATGTTTGTTCATTTCATCCGCCATTTCCTTATTATCTACTATTAACTCCCCACCGTCACTCTCTAGAGGAACAACACTCACTTTACTCACTCTTTTCTTTTTTAAATACCTGCAGAAACTCTTGCTATCCATTTTTACATTTCTAGCTAGCTTCCTCTCATACTCTAATTTCTTTCTCCTGATTAATCTTTTAGCCATTCTCTGCCATTCTTTATATTCTGTCTAATCATTTGTCCTGCCACTCATCTTTACGGAGTTGTATGCTTTTTCCTTAAGTTTGACGCTTTCAAATTTTCAAACTTTCAAAAGGAGATTTAAAATCCAGTAATGGAGACAAAATCTAATTGTAACTTGATACAATCTTGCTAGTAGCCAATATACACAGCCTGAAAGGGTGCATCGCGAAACTATCATATTTTTCATAATATCATTGTGGGATATTGGAAAGTAGGCTTATATGTGTGTGTATGGTTCTGTGCGTGGCTGATTTAATTAAATTTGAGACAGGTACACTGACAAGGTTCAAATTATCAAAAGAGTTAGGTGTAAAAAGGCATTTGAAATGTTAATGGATGAGCTACCTTTATGAAATATTGCAGCAAAGAGCTTTGTAGAGGAATTGACTAAATCTTTTACAAGATATGTAAAGCTACCGAAAGAAATGCACTCGGACCAGGATTCAAATTTCATGTTACAGCTGTTTAAGGAAATAATGAACAGCCTGGGGATAAAACGTTTTAAGTCATCAGCTTATCATCCTGCATCACAAGGCAGTTTAGAGAGATGGCATCAAACTTTAAAAACCACGATGAGAGCTTATAGTCAAGACTATCCACAGGATTGGGATCTAGGAATTCCATTCCTGTTTTTTGCTGTTAGGGATGCTCCTAATGAATCAACAGGATTTAGTTCTTTTAATTTAGTCTTTGGTCATGAAATAAGGGGACCACTTAAGTTGATTCAGGAGAAGTTAGTGGGTCAGAATTTGGAAACTACTCTCCCGGAATACGTGACAAATTTCAAAGAAAAACTGAACAGGGTTTATGAGTTAGCTAAGGAACATTTAAAGATATTACACCAGATGATGAAGACAAAAATAGATAAGAGGGCCAAAGTTCATACTTTTGTTGCTGGGAAAAAGGTCTAAGTGTTGTTACCAGTGTTAGGTGAACCATTAAAGGCAAGGTTTAGTGGGTCTTACAGGATTGAAAAGAAACTGAGTGAAGTAAATTATTTAATAAATACTCCAGATAGAAGAAAGAAGCATGTAAATATGCTTAAAAATTATTTTGACAGGGAAGTTAATGAAAATTATATATTAGTGGTGGTAGATAAGGAGAAAGAAGTAGAAATGAAGGATTCTGAAATTGATTTTCCTCTAATCAAGTTGGACAATGCAGGGGTGCTTATTGCGTTACCTTCCAAACAAGTGTCAAAGTGATTTGAAAAAGCTATTGCACTCACATGAAGCTATTTGTGGGGATAAGCTAGGGAAGACAAATTTAGCTACAGGTGATGTAGATGTGGGTGATTTAGTTTCAGTAAGGCAACATCCCTATAGATTAAAGCCAATAAATTATCTCAAGTACAGAAAGAAACCAAATTCATGCTGCAGAATGAAATCAGAAAGCCTTGTTGCAGTGACTGAAGTTCACCTATTGCGATGGTGCCGAAGCCGGATGGAACACAAAGACTGTATGTGGATTATCAAAAAGTAAATGCAGTGACAAAAGTAGATTCATATCCTATTCCACAGTTGGAAGATTGTATTGAGAAAGGGGGGCAATCACAGCTTATCACAAAGATTGACTTGCTGTGAGGATATTGGCAAGTGCCGTTATCGGAAAGCGAAAAAGAGATATCAGCTTTTGTGATGCCAGATGGACTATATCAGTTTATAGTCATGCCCATTTGGTATGAAGAATGCATCAGCAACATTTCAATGACTGACAAACAAAGTAATTGCAGGACTGAGCAATTGTGCTGTTTATATTGACGGCTTGGTAGTTTTCAGTCAAACGTGGGAGAAGCATTTACAACATCTGAAAAACTGATTGATTGACTACAAGAAGCTAATTTGGTGGTGAACTTGGCTAAGGGTGAATTTGTAAAGCACAAGTTACATATCTAGGCCATACCATTGGACTTGGTCAGATGGCCCCAAGAGATGTGAAAGTAAAAGCCATTGTGAATTTCCCATTGCCTACAACTAAACAAGAAGTTTTGAGGTTTCTGGACATGAGATTTTACTGGAAGTTTGTACCAAATTTTAGCAGTGTGGTGGCTCCATCGACTGAACCACTAAAAAGGAACAAGAAATTTCAATGGACACAGGAGTGTCAGAATGCATTTGACAGTCTAAAAACTGGGTTGACTACTGTACCCGTTTTGACAGCACCTAATTATGCCAAGCAGTTTAAGTTGGCAGTGGTTGCAAGTGATTTGGATATTGGTGCTGTGGCGTTGCAAGAAGATGAAACTGGAATTGAGAAGCCGATAGGATATTTTTCACGGAAGCTAAATGTACATCAGAGAAGATATTCAACCATCGAAAAAGGGACTCTAGGCCAGATGTTAGCATTGCAGCATTTTGAGGTTTATGTTGCAAGCAATTCTTCAGAAACAATTGTTTATACAGACCACAACCCTTTAAAATTTCTGGACAGATTTTGAGATCAAAGTGCAAGACAGCTCAGATGGAGTTTATTACTGCAGCTGTTTAATTCACAGATTATACATGCGGCTGGATGAGAAAACCTAATTGCAGATGCATTTTCAAGAGCTTAAAGTTCAAAGGAAATTGAACATTTGAAATGTGGACACTGGACCTCTGTAGATACAAAGGATTTGTATATATATTGTCATGTTAATGCATGTACTTAGCAGTGTAATAATTTTGTGTATAATGTTAAGTATAGTAAGCAATGTAAGATGGGTTGAAATGAAGCCATCTTTTAAAATTATGACGGTTAATTTTTCCATAAGGATGGTGGTGTCACGAAACTATCATATTTTTCATAATAGCATTGTGGAATTTGGAAAGTAGACTTATATGTGTTTGTGTGCAGCTCTGTGTGTGGCTGATTTAATTAAATTAGAGACGGGTAGACTGCAAGGTTTAGATTATCAAAAGAGTTAGATATAAAAATGTATTTGAAAGGCTAATGGATGAGCTAAGTAAAGGGGGATTTGCACTTTTAGATAAGGGGAAAAGTTGTTGGATTTTCAAAGAGACATGATAATGTTTTTACAACTGGCAAGATAAATAAGGCAAAGTTATTAAATTGATTTTTCCCAAAAGTGCTGACCATAATCACAACATAACAGATTTTTATGTTATCGGAAAAGTAGATTCCAAAGACATGGGGGAACAATGGGATTAACAAATCAATGAAGAAGAAATATATTTAAAGAAGGATGGAAGGTTGTATAAGGGGTGGCCATGTGTGATCTAAAAGGTACACCATGTGAAACAGACTTGGTGAAAAGTGTCCAGCCACTTTGCAGAAGTCTGCTGTACCAGAAACCAAAATTATGTTAAAAGCCTTTAGAGTTCCACTGTCGAGTGGGTGCTTGTGGTAACCTTGCTGGATTTTAAAATCTATTTTGGACTGTTGCCTTAAAGGGGGTGCTTAGTTGGGAGTGTGGTTAATTAGGAGTTTTGGGAATTGTTATAATTAGTAACTGTAATCTTGTGTGTGTGTTTTATTCTTTTCTTTGATTAATAAATGTTTTAATTGAATTTTTAAAAATTTCTAAAAGTGTTAGTGGACTCATTACTTCTGAATTCAGTGCACAAACCTTTTCATAATAAATACAAATGGCAAAATGATTGTGATAGCGTGGCCAAGTTTCCCTTGTGGATTTGGTCAGCCTGGCAAATACCACCTGCCGGATCATAACAGTTGGCGGAAGCAGATTCAATAATAACTTTCAATGGGGAATTGGATAGGTACTTGAAAGGGCAATGGGGGAAAAGCAGGTGAGTGGGACTAATTGGAAAGCCCCTTCAAAGAACCAACCTAGGCATGACGGACTGTATGGCCTCCCTCTGTGCAGTGTCATTCTATAATTCTAATGGTGAACTTATTATGATCTCCCTAAGGGCTGATAAATTAAAAAAAAATCTGAACTGTCAGTTAATTGGGGAAAGAAGGACACCACAGAATTTCATGTTTTAAGACATTTATTGTAACAAATGACTAAAAACACTAAAACTAAATACTATCTTTGTAGGCGACTTATGCTTTAAACCACAGAACGAATACCCCCTTCTTATTCTTAGCCTAATTGAAAAAACACATTTCACAGTATGTTTTACACTGTCCTTTACATATGCATTCAATTTTTCTAGAATCAGTTCAAAGTGATCCTTAACTCCTAAGGGTTTATTCCTGTTCTTTCCTTTTCTCAGCCTGGTAACTTGCAATCTTAGAACAATCTTTCACAGTGAGGTTTCTTTTCCTGAGACTCTCCCTCTAACCAAAGCTAGAAAATTATTCCAGCCTTGTTATAACTCACCAGGAGCTTGGTCTTTTCAATCTGAGAATGAGCTTCCACCTGCATTCCTGTGTGGTGAACCATGGAGACTTTTTTGGCCTGTAGCTGCTCCCTTTCTCCCAGATCCAGGCAGACTCCTCACTCTGCTGACCACACAAAACTCCTGTATGTCGGCGACATTCACTGATTTGTAGGGAATCCTATAACCTGATCACAAAAAGGCTTCCTCTGCACATTAGACTTGCATCCAGGTTGAAATGCTGATTAACTATTCTCGACCCCAACCCTCTTTCAGCTTAGAAGTATACAGACAGTTTTCAGCACAACCGTTTACAACCCAACACTTTCATCACATTTCTGGGACTTTGGGAGAGTCTATCCATTGGGAAATCAGAGATTGGTGCCGTTGTCTCCAACCATGAAAACCTACCCCATCGCCCCAGTAACACAATCTGGGCCTCCCTTTGATCTTTAACTGCCTCAGGCCTGTTGTCAAGCAGACTTTAGAATGGGCCACATGACCTCACCATTTTCCTTTCAATTAAAGACAGTTCCAAAACATAACCATCTTATAAACCTCATAATTGTAACAAACTCATGAGACATTCTGCCACTGTAGAGGTAAATGGAAAGTGAATAATACAGTCCAGATCATGCATGTAATTGCAGAAATTAACAATGACCTCTCAAGAATCTCAAATTAATTAAGATTTGGCACCATTAGAGTGGTAAATAGAACAGAAGAGCTTTCAAAGGAAGAACACAGATGTATCAACCGTTGGTGGGTATATTGTAGTGGGATTGGAGGAAATCCCGACAGGGGAGCACAGAACCCTGATGGACCTGTAGCACTCCAAGGGTCTCCATTGTACATTATTTGCAATATGTCACCTACTGTCACTTCTGCAGAGCTACTTTGATGGCACAAAAATATTGCTGATGTGGGTGTCAACTCCTAGGTTATCTCATGCATGCTCATTGACTGCTGACAACATTGAATGTTGGACATCCATGAAATTTCAGAATCCCCCTGTTTTAGATGTGTGTAACCTTTCTTCAGGTGAGTTGAAGCTGGCCATGATTTTAAATTCTGGACCGTACATTTCCGTACAGAGGAGGAGTGGAAGCAATTTTTGTGAGATGGACTTACTGCACTGATAAAAAAAAGGCACAGGACTTAAAATGACGCCTTGGAGCAATAAGGTCCAAATGCACAACGTATTTGCCTGAAATTCCTCCCTCTGTCGTATTAGCGGAAGCAATAATTGTTCAAAATAAATGGGTTAACATATCCGCTAAACTAGTGGAGAAAGGAATTTCGAGAAAACTCGTTAAGAATTTGGATACTATAATCCCATTTTCAAGGCCCCAATATATAAAAAATAAAAGTACTTTCCAGGGATTAGTAGATTGTTAGTTACTGTTGAGAGGCACTCAGAGTTTTAGCTGGCACATTATGGAACTTAAATCATTTCAACGAGCTGAAGATTGAAGCAGAGAGTTTCAGTTATGTAGCAGAAATATTGATATATAAAGCATCTTAAGTTTATGAAGCACTTTAGTTCCACATGTTGTTTATTTAACATAGCACTTAAATATGCTTTTTTTTTATCAAACTGATTGTCCTTTGCACTTAGAGTAATAGCATTATATTAACATTTATCAAATTTGATGCATTGGGTTTGAGCCACTTGGCCCAGCAGCTACTTGGTGTATTTTCACATGAAGTTAACCACATGTTTATTGATGGATACGGGGAGTTGGAGTATTCTCTGTTCTTTAGTGTGGGCTTGCTAAAGCTCAACAACAACTGCTTCCCTTTTTGGAAGAGTGACAGATGTCCTCTTTCTGTCTTCCCTCCTTTTAACAAGTTATTCCTCCTAAGAGATTTTGACTCTACCACGATGTATCTCTCCTCTTCTATTTTGCACCCTACTCAACAAAGTCTATGGCTGACAGTTTCCACCCCCATTGGCATCATGGTGGGCGTGAGCGGACAATACGGCGAGAAGGCCAAAAATAGGTTTTCTGCTGTTGTAAAACCGGTTTGCGATTGCCCGCTCCGCCTGTCAGTGGCGGGCCGCCATTTCCACCGTCCAACGTCGGGAACCTAATTTCAATGCATTTGCATCTCATCATCTGGCCTGCCAGCTGGAATCGTCCCCCCATGCTGCTGAATCATCCAAGCACTCACGCTGACGTGTTTCACAACAGCATTTAAAAGGTGTGCACCTTTTGGCGAGTTGAACTTCGAGGGGAACTTGGAGGTGAGTGCACACTAACGTTACGCATTGCTCGCGAGGGTCGCCCAATCAACTTCAAGAAAGAGGCACCGTGCATTTAGGCGAGGGCACAGGGAAGTCGCTTTTCCCAGTTGGCTGACATTGCAATGCCAGGGCAAGGGCTGCACTGGAGTTGGGGCGAGTTAGGGGGGCCTTCAGACTTAACCAAGAGAGGAGTACATCAGGAGCATGAAGCCTGGTGACCTAGCTGTATGCCTCATGGCTTACAGAGAGCGGAGACAAAGGAGAAGAGAGCGATGGAGGTGCCTGGCTGAGCGAAGGGAGGACCAGCACTCTTAAGTAGAAGGGGCAATTGAGGCCCCTGTGCACTTCGCTGAAGAGCCAAACCGAGCCGTCACTGGTCGGCGCCTAACTAGACCCAGGGTCTACAGATGGCACCTGTCATTCCTGAAGATGACCAAGAACCAGTGTCACCAAAGGCTGTGCATCTCCAGGGAACTGCTCGGTCACGTATGCCACCTGCTGCAGGATTTGGCGCCACGGGGATTTGGAGGGCATCCACTGCCAATGGCCGTGAAAGTGAACATGATGCTCAACTTTTACATCAGTGGTTCCTTCCAGGACTCCAAAGGTGACCTTTGTGGGATTTTGCAAGCCTTCACGCACAAGTGCATCCAAGAGACACCATATTCATAAAGGTGCATTTTGTGTAATTCACCTGGGATCAGGAAAGCCAGGAAGCAAGAGTGCTGGGATTTGCCCAGACCTCTGGTTTTCCACAGGTGCAGGTTGCCATCAACTGCACTCGCATGGCACTTAGATCTCTGTGGCAACAAGCTGTCAACTACATCAACTGCAAGGGCTTCCACTCGCTGAATGTTAAGCTGGTCTGCGATTACAGCAAATGCAACCTACAGGTCTGCGCACGATTCCCAGGGAATGTCCACAACTTCTACATTCTCAGTAGGTCTCAGATCCCTGATGTTTTCCAGGGTCCACAGAGGTTGCAAGGTTGGCTTCTCGGGGACAAGAGCTACTCGCAGAGGACGTGGCTGATGATGCCTGTGCAGTGGCCTCAGGCTGCAGCAGAGTGAAGGTATAATGAGGCTCATGCTGCAACTCGCAGCTTGGTGGAACAAACCGTTGAGATATTGAAAATGAGGTTCCGGTGCCTGGACCAGTCTGTTGGGGCCCTGCAATATAATCCACAGAGGATGTCACTCATTGTCATTGCCTGCTGCACACTTTACAACCTGGCACTGCAACGGGCTGTTTGAGGAGGATATAGAGGAGCTGCACCTCTCCTCCAATGAGGAGCGTGTCAAAAGGGATGGGGATGAGGAGGTCCTTGAAGGCGAGGATGATGGCGATGAGGTCATCGTGTTGTCCAGATGAGGCAGGCGTGCTTGGGCCGCTAGATTTGTGGAGGATGATACTCCATAGATCCTCATCTTGCATCTGTGAATGTTTGACTCATGTGTGGCTGATGACAGCACACGTGGTAAGACACACAGAGAAAATGACAGAACTTTGTTCCGCCGGTTCAGGACATTCTGACAGCAATGATAAGCCCCATCGAGGTGCAGGCATGACTGATGTGTCCAGTGACAGTAAAGGGGCACCATCAGTGTGCTGGGAAAATCGCACAAAGCACAGGGAAGAGGCCCTGGACTGAGACACCTGCCTTTATCTTGTGCAGGAACCAAGCTTTCACTTTAGTCTGACACGAACACTGCTCATCAGAACAAGGAGCCATGGACAGGGTGACATTGTTGGGAGTTTACTTACAATAGTCAACATCATGTATAAGTGATTAATGCCCATGCCCATGCAATAAAACTACATTTTCTTAACCTTCCTAACCCTGCATCCTGGTGCTCCCTGACATCCAAAGCGGAGGTGGAGGCAGCCTGCTGACTGCTAGGCCCTGTCTGTGATGACCTTGATGGGTGCCCTCTGGAGGGCCGAGACCTGGAGAGTTCCGGCCTGCTTTCGGGGTCCTGCTGTGAGGCAGTGGCACTCCCCACGGCCTGTGGAGCTGGAGCTGCTGGGGCCACAGGAAGAGGGGATTCGGATGGTCCGGACACTCCCGGAGTCAGCTGGGTGGCACAATCTAATTCAATGATGGGACAGGCTCAAGGAGCTGAATGGTCTACTCCTGATCATATCTTCTGATCCTTCTCTCCTCCTCTCTGGCTGCCTTCAGACATTTTCAGAGTCCATTCAACTTGTAGCCCGATCTTGCATTCTAATCTTACTCAAAGAGCTGAGTTTTACTGGCCACCCATGGGCAGGAAAGCAGATGGGTGGACACACAAATTAGGGTATCATGCCATCAGCGTGCATCTACTGCTGGCCGGCTACCCTGCCTCCAGCGCAATTTTACAAGCAGCAGGGGAGATGTTGGGTGGAATGCCCTCCAGTGGCCAAATTGAGGCCTTTAAGTGGGCAATTGATGACGTGCAGCCTGGCAGGTGTTGGCTGGGGCGGGGGGTGGGCGCCTCTTTCTGGTGCCAAATGGAGGCCTTCTGTGCAGTTTTGCAGCCCCCCCCGACCCATGTGAAGCCTCTCCCTCCACCCTGCCCAACATTCCCCTCATCCCTTTTGTCAGGGTCTGTCAGCCTGGGCCCAGCAAGAACTCAGACGTACCTGTATGTCTGGGTTGATCGCTGAATGCCACCTCCTTGGCCTACCTGCAGCACCAGCAGTGGCCACCACTCTTGCTTGGCACTGCCATTGTGCAGAGCTGCTGGCCTCTGATTGGCTGGCAGCTCTATGAGGCGAGATTTCCTTCTGGAGACAGACAGAAGTCCCGCCCCATACTATTTAGGGAAATTAAAGTGGAGGAGCCAACGCTTAGGCTAGGGTGCGGGGAACCCGCCCTGAGCATATAATCCAGCCTAAGAATTACATTTTCCAGGAAACCTGGCCAGTGTTTCTTCTGTAGTGCATGGGCGCACTGACACATAGCAACCTGGAAAGTACCATGCTCACAAGTTGTCCTCTTTAATATAACGTATGAGTGCAGCCACGCAGAAAAAAATTTAAAGGTTCTGCAGATTGAAATGAACAGGATACAACAAAGAAAGGTTAGTGGGAATTTTGAACATGGCTAATATTGTTTGCCCTCCCTAAACCAGGGGTATTGAGGCCAATTCTAACTGTTAGCAAGGCTGAGAATAGCCAACCTAGCACAGGCTAGGGATTGATCCTGTGGGGCCCTCTGGTCTGTATGGCTCAGCACTCCTGGGCCACTGCAATTATACAAGCTCATTCCGCTAACCAGTGATCACACAAAGGGATATGAGTTGTCTTTGTGAAATTAGTCAATAGAGCATGACACTCATAGGGTTTGTATGTATATTGGTGACTAGTTGAAGCTGGATTGAGCTAGCTGGGAGAAGAATTCCAAAAGCTGTGTGCACCAAGGCTGGAAAGTGTTCTTGTAGGCAGACAGAGAGGAAATCGCCTTCCACTGGAATGTTATATTGTACAGAAAGAAATTACATTAACTGTACAATTTACCACATCTCTTTAGAAACATCTCAGTTTGAATTGCCACTATAATCTTGTTCTGTGGCACATACGGCTGCCATTTTGGGCACAGCCGGTTCCTACAAAACAGCAGTGAGATGTGGGACCAGCTAATCTGTGTTTGGCACTATCATAGAATGATAGAATGGTTACAGTACAGAACAAGGTAATTCAGCCCATATTGCCTGTGCTGGCCCTCTGAGGGAGCAATTCACCTGGTGCCACTCACCTGCCTTTTCCCTGAGCTCTGCAAATGGTTCCTTTACAGCAACATTCCAATTCCCTTTTGAAAACCTCAATTCACTCTTCCTCCACCACACTCTCAGGCACCGCATTCCAGATCCTACCCACTCGCTGCATTAAAGTGTTTTTCCTCATGTTGCCGTTGCTTCTTTTGTCACTTACCTTAAATCTGTGCCCTCTGGGTCTTGATCCCTCCATCAATCTTCCCATCCACTCTGTCCAGACCCCTCATGATTTTCCATTGAGGAAAGAATGTTGCTGGTGGGAAGGAAGCATATCAACAAAACTGGAGACAGAAAGAGAAAAGAAAACTGCAAAGGCTGGAAATTCAGATAGAAAATTCTGGAAATTCATGGCAGGTCAACCAGCTTCTGATAGAGAAAAATGTGCAAATCACCCTGAATGAAATTTGACAGCGAGTTTGAGTCATAATGTTAACCTCTCCCTCTGTTTGTCTCTCAATCTCTCTCTCTCTCTCTGTGAGACCCTGATTGACCTGCTGTGCATTTCAAATATTTTATATTTTTAGTGCACATTGGGAAATTGCTAAGCTGAGCGTAATTAATCTGATATAACATTTTCACAGGGGGTCTCAATTGTATTCTCCACACAATGCTGAGCACGTGAATTATTTCAAATAAGGTTTGCCAACAACTAAGTGACAATTATTACCATGAATAGTGTGTGAAGCGCAAAATTTGAGAAGAAAATTTCAGTTGCTATGAAGCAGCTAAAATTGAAAGGGCCCAGAGGTATTGAAGTACAATTAACACAGCATGCAGACTAGTTGTTTGCGCATAAACACGAAAGAGAGAGGATAATGTGCGTGTGCACCTGTTACTTTTTCCAAGAGTGACTTTTTTGGATGCTACATCAGCCCTTTCTGTCAAGGCTGTTGAAACCACCATCTGCTCCCATTTCCCCGTAGGAATGTCAATGGCTGCAGGCAGTTTGAGCAGCCTGCAGCCAGGATCTTCTTCAAATTACTTTTAAAGCTCGTTTATGATAATCAGTCACTCAGTTGCTCTTGCTGACATGCGGCATCTTCTGTCAGGAGCTTCTTCAGAGCTGACAAACTTCCCTGATACTTAGAGCATGAAGGAAAATGAAAGGGGAGCAGGTTGTTTGAATAATTCAATTCCAATAAAAAAATATCAGCAACACTGTTGCTCTCAGATCTCTCAGCTTGTGCACGTTAGAGAGTTCCACCTTTGTCAGGCCAAAAAATATATTCCTCTTGCTGACAGTGGGAAAAGAGGAGGGATACAGAGAGGATGATACACAGGGGCTGGATCTTCAAAGGGCTGAGGGGGTCAGGACTTGATGAAGCACAATTTGAAAATTCCGGTCCCAGACGTCATCTCGGAATCCCAACGCCGCCAGGAAAGTCTGTCATTTTCAAAGGACCGGCGGGGATAAGGAAACAGGAAAGCTGCTTGCCACCAATTAACAGCTCCTTAAGAACATTAAGAAGCTTGTCAAGGGGCCTATCCAATACAGAATGGAATTTTCAAACTTTATTTTGTTGAATCAGAACAATCCGGTGCATATTAGCACACAACTGTTTGGTTCGCCACATAGTAAATACAGTTTATTTTCCTTTGTCTTAAAACTGTTTCTCAGGGATGTACTTGTGGGTGGTGTGAGCACATGGCCCCTTTGCATTGTCATGGTCCCTGCTGGCCCTGTAAGGAGCTGCCAGCTCTCTTTGGTATGGCAGCAGCAGCCCTTAACATGGCTGCTGCCTGCCTTTGCACCTGGCTCCAGGCAGGCAGCTCCCACCACCAGCTGATCTGCAATTATGACTTTTGGCCACTCTCCAAATTTTTCCATCCTGCCCGTGATGATGCCCGCTGCTGTGGGGACTGGATAATCCTAGCCTCTGTTTCTCTTTCAACCCTTAAAACCCGTAAGTTAAAGACATACACTGTTGCTCCTGTCCTTCAACAAGGTGCAAGATACTCTGTTATTAACTTGCACTTCCAGACATAGAGTCATAGAGATATACAGCACAGAAACAGGCCCTTCGGCCCATCATGTCCGTGACGGCCATCAAGCACCTATCTATTCTAATTCCATTTTCCAGCACTTGGCCACTTAGCCCTGTATGTTATGGTGTTTCAAGTGCTCATCTAAATATACAGGGCAAAACATTTTCTAGCTGAGGCTGAGGGACAAAGTAGAACTAAGAGCGCATCACTCCAGCAAAACCTGGGTCTTAATATTTTTACTGCATTTAATTTCCTTCAATTTGCTCTTTTCCTATCCTGGGCTGGAATTTTCCAGTCCCTCATGCCGATGGGATCTTCCAGCCCTGCCGCTGTGAATGGAGATTTCAATGGCTCTCCGGCCCCACCATGGGGAAAACCGCTGCGAGGGGGCTGGAAAATTCTGGCCCTGAAGTAGAAAAGGGGCGGGAATTGTTGGTTTGCGAATCCACAATCACTGATACTTCTCTGGTCGTTCTTCATTGTGATATACTCTAGAAACTGAGCTGGTTGGTCAACTGTGGGAGCAGCAGAGTTGAGTCCAATATCGTCCTCATTTAAATCCACACAGTGTCTCTGGATGCTCAGTATTGAAATAGAAATGTTTGTGGTTTGATCTCATCTTTACGTGCAGGAACAAAATGGAAAATGGCGAAGAAAATAATACAAGGTTCGAATTTCCAACTCCTGAAGCTGAACTCTTCTTCCGCCGCCTTCATCTCCATGGTCACTCCTTTGGGCAGGAGTCCTCCCCCGTTCCATGGACCCTTTCACCCGCCTCCAGCACTCTCCCTCCACCTGCACCCCTCCCTCTGGCCTCTTACCTGCTCTTGATCTTTTCATTGAGAACTGTCGGTGTGACATCAGTCGTCTCAACTTCTCTGCTCCTCTCACCCACTCACCTTGACTTTGTTATCAAACCTGCCGACAAGGGTAGTGCTGTTGTTGTCTGGTGCACTGACCTCTACCTCACAGAAGCTGAGCGTCAACTCTCAGACATTTCCTCGTACCTCCCCCTGGACCATCACCCCACCACTGAACATCAAGCCAGTGTTTCCAGGACTGTCACTGACCTCATCTCCTCTCGAGATCTTCCCTGCACTGCTTCCAACCTCATAGTCTCCCAACCCCAGACATCCCGCTTCTACCTCCTCCCCAAAATCTACAAACAGGACTGTCCCGGTACCTGGTAGACTGATCATGTCAGCCTGTTCCTGCCCCACGGAACTAATTTCTTCCTATCTGGACTCCGTTCTCTCTCCCCTTGTCCAGTCTCTTCCCACCTTTATCCATGATTCCTCGGATGCCCTATGTCATATCAACAATTTCCAGTTCCCTGGCCTAACTGCCTCCTCTTCACCATGCATGTCCAATCCCTCTACACCTCCATCCCCCACCAGCATGATCTGAGGGCTCTCTGCTTCTTCCTTGAACAGAGGCCTGAATAATCCCCGTCCACCACCACTCTCTTCCGTCTGGCTGAACTTGTTCTCTCACTGAACAATTTCCCCTTTAACTTGTCTCATTTCCTCCAAATAAAAGGTGTGGCTATGGGTACCCACATGGGCCCCTGTTATGCCTGTCTCTTTATGGGGTATGTGGAACATTCCTTGTTCCAGTCCTACTCAGGTCCCCTCCCACAACTCTTTTCTTAGTACATCAATGGCTGTTTCGGTGCCGCTTCATGCTTTTGTCTGGGCCTGGAAAAATTTATCAATTTTGCTTCCAATTTCCAACCTTCACCTTTCACCTTCACATGATCCATCTCCGACACTTCCCTTCCCTTCCTTGACCTCTCTGTCTCAATTTCTGGTGATAGACTGTCCACCAATATTCATTACAAGCCCACTGACTCCCACAGCTACCTTGACTACAGCTCCTCACACCCTGATTCCCGTAAGGACTATATCCCATTCTCTCAGTTCCTTTCCCTCCGTCGCATCTGTTCCGATGATACCAATTTCCAAAATGGCATTTCTGACATGTCTTCCTTCTTCCTTAACCGAGGTTTCCCACCCACTGTGGTTAACAGGGCCCTCAACCGTGTCTGATCCATCTCCCACACTTCTGCCCTCACACCTTCCCCTCCCTCCTAGAACCATGATAGGGTCCCCCTTGTCCTCACTTTTCAGCCCACCAGCCTCTGCATTCAAAGGATCATCCTCCGTCATTTCCGCCAACTCCAGCATGATGCCACCACCAAACATATCTTCTCCTCACCTCCCCTGTTAGCATTCCACAGGGACCGCACTCTCTGGGACACCCTGGTCCACTCCTTCATCACCCCCAACACCTCATCCCCTTCCCACAGCACCTTCCCAAGCAATCGCAGAAGGTGTGACACCTGCCCCTTTACCTCCTCCCTCCTCACTGTCCAGGGGTCCAAACACTCCTGTCAGGTGAAGCAGTGCTTCACTTGCACCTCCTTCAGTTTGGTCTACTGGATTCGCTGCTCCCAATGCGGTCTCCTCTACATTGGAGAGACCAAATGCAGGCTGGGTGACCGCTTTGCGGAACACCACTTTGCGGAACTGTCCGCAGTCCTCCTTATTGCTTGCTATTTCAACACCCCATCCTGCTCCCATCCCCACATGTCCATCCTTGGCCTGCTGCAATATTCCTGTGAGGCCCAACGCAAACTGGAGGAACAGGACCTCATCTTCCGACTAGGCACTTTACAGCCTTCCGGACTTAACATTGAATTCAACAACTTCAGATCATGAGCTCTCTCTATTTACACCCCTTTTTTATCCCTTTTTTCAACATTCATTTTTATTTTTAAATTTTTATTTATTGATTTTTTCCCACTTATTTTTATTATTATTATTTTTGAATTCATTTTCATTTTTATTCATTGTTTTATCCCCACCTTTTAGCCTATTTTGATCTTTTTTCCCACCACCATCCCCTCCCCCCACCCCACCCCCACTAGGGCCATCTGTCACTTGTTCATGTTGTTCTTTCCAGAGTGCTTACCCTTGTCTTGCCATTATCACATTCTACTTTCTACCCTTAATGTCACCATTAGCACCTGCTTTAGCCGGTACCAGCACCATTAACACCCCTTCGACCTTTTGTTTATGACATCTTTTGCAATCTCTTCTTTGCTTCCACCTATCACTGGCCTTCTATCCAGCTTCACCTGCTCCACCCCCCTTAAACTGTATATATTTCACTGCATTTTTACTTCTCTTTAATTCTGAAGAAGAGTCATATGGTCTCAAAACGTTAGCTCTGTCTTTCTCTCCACAGATGCTGTCAGACATGCTGAGTATTTCCATCACTTTTTGTTTTTGTTACAGATTTCCAGCATCTGCAGTATTTTGCCCTTAAAAATGAACGTGTCGATGTGGGACTGGCATCATGTGTGGGCCTAAGTGAGTCAGGATATCAGGGTTCCCTAAAGAACATTAGAGAACCAATTGTTTTTTTACAACATGCCCTCAGCTTCATCATGACTTTTGCCAATATCAACTTTTTATTTCCAGATCTTTTAAAGCAGTACAAATGCAAAGGTTGCAACAGTCAGATTTGAACTCACACTTTCTGATTATCAATCTAGATATCTCGATCACTAGTCCAGTAGCATAATCACTGCACCAAACTTTAAGCTTTTTCCAAAAAATTTAAATGGATAGGAATCATGAGGAAGGAGGTGATGGGGATACTGGTTGCTTTATCTTCCATAGCTCCTTAACCTAAGCCAACTGAGGGCAATTGTGGCCTCTGCTCCCACAGGCCTGGCTGAAACAAGTTGATTGAGCATACAATGGAGACTGAACTTTTCAGTTGTAGCATACAGACCTCTGGCTGATCTTGATCACAGTGAACTCAGTGGGACTGAACATGGGGAGGGGCATATAACAAGTGGTTGATTCAGTATGGCTTATTTTGTGCTACTTCCTAAGACTAATTCATACCCCTATATTTCCTGAACTAAAGCTCCAGAAGTGTTCCTGTTCTGTAAGCAATTGGAATTCCCAGGAGCCACCCACATGCTTGAGTTCCTACACATGTACAAAGGAATGTGCTTCTTTTCCACTATAGCTATCAGTCTGCCTGATCCTCCTGTACCCAGTCCTGCCTCCAGACCAGTGCGACACCAGTGGGGAATAAAATCAGCTGTTTCTGCAACAGGCTGTTGACCTGCACTGCCAGTTTTACACTCAGGCAGCAAGCCCATCTTTTCTCAGCAACAATGGTGAGAAACCAACTTATTTGTGTAATAAGACATTTTAAGTGGACCTCACTGGCTAGCTATCTAACTATATGGTGCATCACCCTCAATCTGGGTAGTAGATTCCACTGATCATTCTCTGTATGTCAGACTCTGGACATTATAATTTGTTTCAGATGCAAAAAGAAATCTCAAAAGATGAGAAAGGAAAGCAGCTATTTCACCCTGAATTGTTGTGAGCTAGAGCCTGAAATTTACAAGGAACTTATGGACCTTTAATTTGCTTCACCAATTTACAAGCAGTTACAATTATGTTAATTCCCTACAGGATATCCTTTTGCAGTAACCTTAAAGGCACAGGCCACGATAACAGCTAAACATTGCAATCCTGCTCCAGACTTGAGATCTTCTAAAATGTACTTAAAATTATGACACATTATATATCACCTGATACTTCCAGAACATCTATTAATGATTGATAAATTAGAGTTAATAGGTTTTGAGGTTTGTGCCCTCTATAGGGTTTCTGATTTTGTGTTCGAATTTATAAAGTCCAACAAACGATACTTTGCAGAATAGTTTTCAATATTTTCTTTCAGTTGGAGTGATAATATTCCTTTACATCTTTGTGAGTTTTTCTTAACTGTGTCCTGTGCCAGCACTTGCTTGGAAACGTGACATGGCAACTAATTATCATTCATTTAAGGGGGTGAGTTAACATGTGGTTATTATCAGCTCCACATGAAATAATGGAAGATATCTCTGAATAAATCCAATGTCTGATCAGAAGTTTATGAAATCAAATGATGTCTTTAACTCTGATAAGTTTGTAGATTGGGATGATGAATTTTTGGCAATTGTATCAGTGTTTGTGAAGCCAGCACTTGTGTAATGAGGACGGAGGGAGAAATCAAAGATGCAAGTTGTTGTAATGTTCTTTTGTGTCTCGCTAGAGGCCTGGAGGCTTGTTTGGCTGAACATAAACTGTTTACTAACAACTCACAACTATATAAATATCTCCCAGGTATAGCTCTAGCTAGTTACCTTCATGCCAACTTCTTGCAGACTCCCTCTGCACACAGTCTACCATCATGTGACTCTCTACATCATAATGTAGGTGGTACTGTTTCCTCAGTTCCTCATTAATCCTTAGCTATGCCTAACACACCTAGACTACACCTCCCCCTAAGCCTTTACCTAAATATATTTACAATACATTCTTCTTTACTTGCTACCCCTTCTCCCTCCCAGGTCTCTGACTTTATAAATTCAGATCGTCTCAAGGCTCCACAATTCTTCCAGATCTCATTCTTGTCACATTTGGAGGAATTGTAGTCTCAGTTGCTTTGGGTTGACTTTGTCAGTTTGCCATTGAAATCGTAGTAATCAGTGTTCCAAACACTTGGGCGTCAACATCTGATTTACCTTTTGCCCTCCTTATAGTTGTGTTTCTCTTTATCAACAACCCGTCTGCTTTGCTCCGCCATCATGAGTTTGTCCAGTTTCTTCTGGAGTGAATGTTTACTCCATTCATTCCTAGAACGGTCTCAGATTTTTTTCCCCTGGGGGCCACTATGATCTTACTGGACATTGACATTTCAAAAACAGAACCTTCATTTCCACTTCTTTTACAACTTCACCCAAACATTTGTTGACTCCTTTATTTTCCAGTCCTTTTTCAAGCTTATTAATCTTTTCATTCAGCTCAGCAACTACTCTGGTGAGTTCAGTTGTCTTTGTTTCAGAGTTATCTGCAAAATCCTTATACAAGCTTAACAGCTTCATCTGGGCATTTGGTTCATTTCGCAATCTTTCTTCCATGGTCACTGACTGCTCCTCAGGCTTGATCAATTCACTTGTTAGATCCTCAATCTGTTTCTTAGAAATTTCCTTTTCTGCTTTTAAAGTCTGGACTTGGTCTTCCATACTGTGCATCTCATTTTTCATGTTCTTCGGATTGTATTGAAGTTTAAGAATTTCATTGCTCTTTTCACAATGAAGTTCCAACATTTCATTAGTTTTGGTTGTTATTTCTATATTCGGCCAACTGTTTTGATTCAGCAGCGATTCCTTTTCCTGTTCCAAGTATTTTTCACAACACTTAATGAATACTTCTGATACTGGAAGTTCATCCAGTTTTAATTTTTCATTAGCAAATTCATCATTTGTACGTGGAAGTTCGTTCTCTACACTAAATAGTTTTTCCTTAGCAAAGTCTAATTCCTGTGTGCTTTCCTTCAAGCTCACATTCTGTAACCTTACTGCTGCTAGTTGTTTCTGAGACTCTTTATGCTCCTTTATAAGAACTTCTACTTTCTCTTGCAACTGTTCAACTTTTTCTTGACATTCTAAGTTCTTGATTTTAATTTCAGCCATGTCATTTTTCAACACCTCAATGATTCACTGTAAGTTTGAGGCATTCAGTACTTTTCCTCCTAGCTCCTTGATCTTCAGCATCGGATTTACATTTTCTGATCTTATTTCCGCCTTTTCTTTTTCCATCTGCAGCTGAGCTTTCTCCTTGTCTTTCATTTTGGTTTCACTGTTAGCCAGGTCTGTCTCAGTGAAGCCTTTCTGTAATCATGTTACTCATGGCTTCAGTATCCGATCATGGCTTGGAAACTTCTACAGCTTTTCTTTTTAATTGGGTATGCTGCAGAAGTGGCAGAGAACTCTTTTTCTGACTGTCGAAGTGGAGCTGCAAGCTTTCTACTGTATGTTGGTCCTGTACGCAGCGACTCTTCATCTTTTCCTTTTCCTCCTGCCGTCTTTCACTTTGCAGTTTGACCTCTGCATACTTCCTCATCACTTTTTCCACGCGCTCATCTTTTTCACACATAGCATTAACAAACTAGCTTTCCATTTCTTCATATATATCTTTGGAAACGTAATGTTTTTCCAAGTTTCCTTCCAAATGTGCAATCATTTTCATCAGCTATGCAGCCTCTTTCTTATACCTCCTGACTTCCTCCTGGAATATTGCACATTGCTGTATCTTCTCTGCCAACTGGTTCTTCATTTCATTCAGAGTGACATGAAATTCATTTTGCTTCTCTTCATAATTTTCCAGAGGAGGAAACTTTGTCCTTGTAGCATGTAAAAGTCCTTCAACAGGTTTTCCTTTTATTTGCGAAGCTCAGTTGCTTCATCTTGCGTTTTCTTGTAATTCCTCAACTTGGTTCTGCTATTCTTCCATTCTGCTGTTCAAGGCACTCTTCATTTCTCCATGCTGCTGAAGAGTTATGTACTCCTTTTGCATTTGGTCTTGAATAACGATTAGCTGTTCTTTCAACTGTTTATTTTCTTGTTGACCTCTTGCCAACTCATGGTGTGCTTCAGTGCATTGCTTTGTCGCCACTAATAGTTCCAACACAGGTTTTTCTGAAATAGTATTCAACATCTTTTATAACTCCTCATCTTTTTCCAGGGCCACATATTGATACTTCAAAGAGTCTTTCAGGGCAGTGACTTCTTTGAGTATCTTTTCTCCCTGCTGTTGTGCGTGGCTCTACTTCTGGTTGAGTTCTTCCAACTGAGATTTGATATGAACATTTTCCTGTAGAATAGCTTCATTTTCTTTTTGTAGGTTTTGTTTGTTTTGGGTTACATCAGATAGCTTTCCTTCATGCATAGCCATCTGCTCAGTCCGCACTGCCACGTGCTGTTGCAGTTTGGATACTGTGTCAGCATTTTCAAAAAGCTCTTTTTAAGCCTTTTGGCTGCTTCTCAGCCTCTCCTTCCCCCTGCACTAAAGTTTTTGGCTTGTGCACTTCATTGTGTTGACATTGTCTGCCATCATCTTGTGGTTTGCTTGGGTATTATCAT
This sequence comes from Cetorhinus maximus, assembly GCF_964194155.1. NCBI lineage: Eukaryota > Metazoa > Chordata > Chondrichthyes > Lamniformes > Cetorhinidae > Cetorhinus > Cetorhinus maximus. The sequence continues at coordinate 59,235,636 of NC_135888.1, read as the reverse complement.
CCTCACCCTGGGGTCTCCTTGCCCTTTCGGTGCTTTATTGGCATTGTTCTATACCTTTATTTAATGTCAGTACTCTCTGCAACTTAGAGTTTAAACTACTTATCAAAGGCTTTTAATAGCTTACCAAATGTGGTTAAGGATTCATCCATACCTTGTACAAGGGTTATTTTATCCGCAAATGCCCAAACAAGTATAGAAGCAAATTAACCTGTACTCCTTCTGATTTTCAACTTAAACCTGATGTGAACCTGTAATCTAAAAATTTTCTTCTCCATGACACCCAGTTCTGCATCTGGTTTGGCCCTTGCATGAGCTCAAATTGGTCTAGTAGATTTAATTTACTATACAAGTTTGTTGTTCATAACAGGGAGTACAGCCTTAAATGTTCTTTTTCTAAGATGGCACTGCAGTAATGATTTCCTCTTCTTCCCGTGCTCATTGGGTTTTGGCAGGCTCCCAGTATGATCAAGGGCCTGTTTGAAAAACTTAGCAATTCTGTAGGGAATCTTCAGACAAGTTGTTTGGGCCAGCTACTTACTTTATCAAGCCTGGGAAATCGATTTGAAGGTGATTGTTAGCTCTGCATCCTGTTTAAAAAATGTTTTTTCATTCATTTGAGCTCGGTGGCCACGTGGTATGGTATCAACTCTGGACCCGGCTACAGCATTCTTATAGCTGCGTTGGTTAAACAATCAGTATGCTCTGCCTGATTAGTGCCCTGATTATTTTTAGAAGGTTACATCAGCCTTTTAGAGAAGTATACTCACCCTTTTTGTGATCTAGCTAGGTCCTTTGACTCTGTGTGCAATCAGGTTTGGCTTTTGCTCACCCTTTTGTGATCTGGCTCAGTCCTTCGAATTTGTGTTCGATTGGGCAATGTCTTCCAGTTGCACAGTGGACTTTTCTTCTGCCCTTCAGCTCCCACATCTGCAATGGAGCTTCTTTTTAGGCGATCTCCAGCTGCGTCTTCAATTCAGGTGCGCTTTGTTCAGGTCAGTCTGTAGTTTCTTTAGTTTTTCATTCTCTGGGATCCTTCTCCAGCTTCTTTGAGGTTATGGGTTCTTACATTAGCTGCCACCATATTTTAAGCTTGTTTTGTGTCTCACTAAGAAGTCTGGGGGCATGTGTAGTTGAACATAAACTGTTTATTAACAACTCACAACTATATACATATCTCCCAGGTATAGCCCTAACTAAGCCCGAACTAAGTTCGATCCACACTCACTAAAATTTCCAACTTTTTCTGAGGCTTTATTCCATTCTCTCCTTAAAAAAAAGGACCTTTGTTTATATAACTCTTTTCACAACCTCAGGATGTCCCAAAGTGTTTTACACTCAAGGAAGAACATATTGTCAGTCTTGTAATTTCGGGAACAAAGCAATCAATTTACATACAACAAGGTTCCACATAAACAGCAATGAGATTAATGACCAGATCATGTCTTTTAGGTTTAGAACACCACCACCTGCAAGTTCCCCTCCAAGCCACTTACCATCCTGACTTTGAAATATATTGCTCTTTCCTTCACTGTCACTGGGTCAAAATCCTGGAACCCCCCTTCCTAACAGCACTGTGGGTGTACCTACACTGCAGAGACTGCAGCGGTTCAAGAAGGCAGCTCACCACCACCTTCTCAAGGGCAATTAGGGATGGGCAATAAATGCTGGCCCAGCCAGCGAAGTCCACCTCCCTTGGAAGAATAAAAACAAATGTAAATATTTGCCAGGTCACTGGGAGAACTTGTCTGCTCTTCTTTGAGTAGTGCTATGGGAGAGGACACCTGAGAAGACAGAGGGGGATCTTGGTTTAACATCTCAAATACCAGCTCCAAAGAAATAATATACACTATAGGCTGAATTTCACAGGGCTACTTGGAATCTGTGTGGAGATGGGGGACATAAATCCAAACAAAACAAGTGGAACCAGAAGTCTGACAGCTTTACATTGTTTCTGGGCTCTACCGATGGCAAATGACAAGGGGGCCGGACTTCGCATGTCAACGTGGTGGGAGGGCAGTTAAGGTATTTAAAAGGTTAATTAACTGGAATTTTATTTTGCATTTCTAATTTTACTGCTAGTGCATGGGAACCATGGGGCTTCAGAGCCTTGCCTGGTTACAGGAGGTGGCAAGCAAGCAGGAGTTCAGCGCTTACTGTCTCAGCCAGTCATTGAGAGAGCCAGTGTGCCAGCCCAGGGAGCGTAGTGCACACAGAGCTGAATGATGGAAGAAGGGGAGAAATGGTGCCAGCACTGCAGGGGACTGCTGCTGGGACGTCATTGGGGCTGTGGCACTTGCTGCCAAGGAACAATTCAAGAAAAAGGAGGGGGAGGGGCATCTGGATGGAAGGCCTAGGACTAGGAGAGAGGTCACCTGCTGTGGGCCTCATCCACCCAGGCGTCAGGGCCCCCAGTGAGGAGGAGAAGCTGAGGGGGAGGGAAGTCCAGTTCTTGGTGGGAACACATCAGCAACTTCAGGGTCAAGAAGAGGGCCAGACTCGTGGTGGGTAGGCTGGAGAACACTGCAGATGGGCAAGCCAATAGCTTCCTGCACACAGAAGAGGCTATCCTCAGGAGAGAGTTGACTTGTAGGCCTGAGGCCTGCAGGCCTGCAGCCATTAATTTTAGAAATTTTATGTATTTTTGCATTTTTATTTCTGCTTTGCTCTCAATTTTCAGCCTATAGTGAATATTTAAAGTTATTTTGTACTAAATCTTACTCAGTAGACATTGATCTTAACCCAGCTATGATTGTGCTTTGACCAATTAATCAAAATAATCAGTAGTGACCTGTTTTCCCAGACCTTGTTTGTTTTTCATACTGGCTATACACAGCTGGTATTTAGGCTGCATCTTTGTTTTCCTTTTTTCAAGCTAGAATACTAACTTAATTTGCCTTTTGTTTATCAGAAGTCCTTCTTCTTATTGCATTCAGTGACCCTTGAACTACAGGCCAGGAAGATGAGTAACCTTACGGTGGTCACCTAGTATGGTTATCAGGAGATGAAGTTTGATTGAAGGACATAACATTTGAAGGATGAGAGATGGGAAGACACCATCAAAAGATGCGTTAACAACTTGGATAATGCGAAGTCTGTATGGCCTTGCACTGCCTGTGAGGAGAATTGCTAAGAGCTGAGACTTGTTTTGAGAATATCTGAATCAGGCCTCGGACAGTTGTAATTGAGCCAGAAATTTAGCTTAAAGGGACGTAGCTTCAAGGACCCACTGCTGCAACTATAGTAGAATAGTCACCACTGAAGATGAGAGGAAGAGCCAGGAACGGAGTGACTAACCATAGTGCCCACCCGTAGGTTACTCAGTGACCAAGGAGATGGCAACATATGTACCAATTTAGAGTGCTGTCATGGGGCAGAGCATACTGGGGTAACCTTTGTGCTTTAGAAAAATCTGCCTTTCTTCTTTTTATCTGATATATGTAAACTGCCTTTTTCTTTCAATAAAGTTATATTTCTTTCTTTTTACTTATTTTTGTCTTTTTTTTAACACATTAATTGTCATAGTCACTCATTCCTGTTACATCCAGAGTATGTCTCCAAACCTAAGTGAGACTCCGAAAGGGACTCTCACACCCCTCCCTACAGAATGTCCAAGGCTAAACTACCTAGATTAATGAGTGGCAATATCAGCAAAGGCTGCGATTCTCCAGGAAGGCAGTCACTTATCTCTGTGCCATGCTTCAGGACAAGCTGAGATGCATAAGTGTTTGTGGGCACCCAATGCCAGTGGCGCTCAGCTTCCATGCCTCTGGGTCTTCCCAGAGATCTGCTGGAGATAGGTATGGGATCGCGCAGTCTATGCACAATGATTCCTCAGGGAGGTGACCAATGCCATGTTCAAAAGGGGCGGCGACTATATGCACTATTGCACTGATCCAGGTAATCAGGCAGAGAGATCTATTGGTTTCAGGGTCATTGCTTCATTTCCTTGAGGTGAATGTATCATCAACTTCATGCATGTGGCTATCAAGGTTCCCACAGACCAGCCAGTGGCCTTCATCACTAGAAAGGGCTTCCGCTTGCTGAATATTCAGTGAGTTGTGATGACCACAAGTGGATCTTTTGGGTGTATGCACTGTATACAAGTTTCAGCAGCCCCAGGTGTCACAGCTTTTCTGGCCCACTGCATGTCTTCGGGGATGGATATTGGGAGACAAGAACCACCCACTAAAGCTACCCATGGCTACTTGCACTTGTGAGGAACCCAGGCACTGCAGCAGAGAGGTACAACACCTGCCATGGATCGACTTTAGAGACTATCATGCAGGCCATAGATGAAATGAAGATGCAACTCCAGTGCCTTGATCGAGCTGATGGAGTCTTTCAGTACGCCCTAGTGAGAGCCTTGTTTATTGTGGTGGTCTGCTGTGCTCTGCACAACCTGGTGTTGAACCATAAGGACATTGTGGATCGCAATACCACCTCAGACAATGAGGATGTGCTTCTGAGCAGGCGATGCAAGATGAAGGACCCCATAGACAACAGACAAGGCGCAATGAGATACATGCAAGGAAGGCTTGGGATACGCTAATACACAGACCTTTCTTGTGATCCGTATGACCTCCAGATGCAGATTGCAAATTGGCAAGGTTGAGGAAGCTGGCCAACTGTGGCTTCATCCATTGCTATCAGCCCATTGAGGGAGCAAGGCTACAGATGATGTCTCAAAGGGAAACAAGGATTGGAAGGAGAAGCAGCAACAGGACATAGAGCCTTTAGTGAATGCACAACAAAAGCGAGGCTTAACATATACATATGCTATCCATTTGTGAACCCAAGTGCAGCTAGGTGCTCTTCTTAAACCTCTCATACCTATATGGTGCACCCCCTGCATTCATAACTGAGGTGGAGGCAGGCTGCTGTCCTGCCCTTATGGCTGGGGCTGACTGTGGCAGACAAGTGCAGGACCCTCCTCCGTCGTCATGGCTACCTGAGGTGCTGGCGCCACTGACAGAGGAGCTGCTGTTCACACTGGGAGTGCTCTGAGACGAGCCCCCAAATGTGGAAGGCCATTGCTTCTTTGCCCTCCAAGTCACACTTGTACCTTCCTGCACATCCAAGAACCTGGTGGAAACTCCGGGCACTTCACCCACTCTGGCCTTGTCATTGGTGCGTCTGTGCTATGCTCACCAGGTTGTTTGCCTGAATCTACATGTGAATGGACACCCACCAACGTGAGCCTTTCTGCACTGCTGGCGGATGCGAGGGAGTGATGTCACTGTGCACTTTCTGAGGATCCCTGCTCCCCCTCCTGCTCAGAGGTGCCAGCTGCACCACCATCCCTGCCCCCACCCCCCCCCCCCCCCCAACCCTGGCCCAGTCTTTCTACCTCTGCTTCGGCATGACCCTGACCTGCATGAGAGAACAGATAACTTGAAAGGTTAAGGGCTTCCCATTTCCTCATTCCAACTATACCTACTGAGGGGCTGCATGTATCCTGTGGTGGGCACATGAGCATTATGCCTTGTCTGTGCCCTTTGTACCCTTGTGCCCCCCCCAGTCATTCACTCACCGTTTTGGGTGGGCACTCCTGTCTCACCATCAGTGACTGCTATCTGCCTTGATCAGCTATATCAATACAGTCCAAGGGTTGAGCCTGGACTCTTACTGCACTTTGGGGCTCAGTACCGTAACAGGCTGTATATTTATTAATTGAGTCTTGAAGGAACTTCATTTAAACATTTCAAGTTATTCAGCTTTTAAGCTTAGTATCAAGTACAGAATGACAACAGACACTGTCGGTGCACTGACAGTTCTAGGCTGGTGGAAGATTGATAGGAATAAAGAAAATGATGAAGTAATCAGTTGTCAGCTTTAACGAAGAATAGAAACAACAAATTTTTATTTGTTTTAGCCTGTGTAGCTTGTAGGCCTGTTGATAGGGGCACATGGACAGCCTGAACATATTCATTTCTCAAAGGAAGTCTAACCTGATATTCAAACATTCTTCTGTCCAAAGCCCCACTGAAAATTTTCTGATGTAACTTTCACTGCATTAAAATTTTGTTTATCTATCTGTATTTATTTGTAGGCTTCTCCTGGGAAGAAAGACATTGCCAAAGGAAACTGAGTTTTACATGTAGAGTTGACCCAATTCGGTATCGGTGGATAAGCTCACTCAGAGGGGTCACAGGATAGCTGGTGGGAGAATTGGAAAAATGCAGTAGAAGATGCTCCTCCGAGGTTGTTCTGAGACATGTTGTTGAGGGATAGGAATATATAATTAGAAAATATACAGATCTAACCAATCTACACCAGCAGTCCTCCTAATCTAATGTGTCCATTCTGTTCCAATATTCCTCTGTGCTCCTTTTCTTTAACCAGCTTATCTGGCCAATCTTCAAAGTTGACATGGGGCTGAATTTTTATGTTGGGTTGGGGCTCCTGCACCACCACTCCTGGCGTAAAAGGCTGGGGCAAGTATGACAGGCTCACGCTGCAGCCATTCAACGGCTGTCAGGCTGTTAACTGGTGTGAGATGGGGGTCTTCTGTCCCCCCACCCCCATGGGGATGAAGCCCCATCCCTGAGAGCTGCCATGCAATCAAATGGCCAACAGCTCTCTGATCCCAGCAACACCACTGGGAGGGGTGGTCAAAGCTAGGACTGCAGCAAGCCCCAGAGGGGAAGGGTGCTGTGTTGGAGCCAGGCTTCAAGGTAAGCCTGAGGGCCTTGCTGGGGCCATGTCGGCAGGCCCTGGTGAGGGGGGCAAAGGTGTATGGTGGGGCCAAGATGGACAGGGATGGGGGAGAAAGGAAATGTGTGAAGGGAATATCTTGGGGTGGGCCCCAATTGGCAAAGGTGCTGGAAAAGAGCTACCACCACCTCTTGCCTAGCCATCTGCCTGCCCAGTGAAACTTGGGCATAATCCCAGTGGTGGTGGGAGGAGGTCCTTAAGTGGCTATTAATTGACCATTTAAGGGTCTCAATTGGTGCAGGGGTGAATAGGCTGCCCAACACCTCTCTCTCCCACCACAGGTAAAATTGCAGTGGGGCAGGCGTGGGAGGACAGGTGCTGGGAACAGTGCCATGGCATGGCACCCAATTTTATGGCCTGCCCCTGCCTGCCACCCTGCCTCTGGGGATGCCGTAAAATTCGATCCATGATCTCTGCTTCAATCACTACCTCCGGATGTGTATTCTACAGCCTTACAACTCTCTGAGTGAAAAGATTCCCCCTGCTATTTGCCATAAATGTCATATATTTAAACTTATATCTTTATCTCTTTGCTCTAGATTCCCTAAACAAACTGTTTCTACCTAATCTGTCCCATGTCCTCATAATTTTAAACATCTTTATTAAATCACCACATAATTCCCTTTGTTTAAAAAAAAAAGCACCAATGGTATTTCCTCAAATCATAAAGCATCTAAATGAATTAACACTTCACCCTCTCTGGTGCCTCAATATTCTTTCTATAGTATGAACCTTAAACTTGCAGACTGTAGTCCAACTGTGGCCTTACTAAGTTTTACATAGATTCACTATTATGATTAGCTGGATCTCTAATCTCCACCTAATCGGGCTATACCTGGCCTGGCAATGGTTATTGTTCCTGCTGGGTACATCATCATCCTAGGTGAGCACAAAATTCACAAAAGAAAGAAAGTGAACCAACAAATCTTAACCATTCCTCCGGCTGTTTACAACATCTCAGTTGAATCATTATCTTGTTTAAAATAAGACTTTAGAAGTCCAAACTGAGCATCCGTAAGTCATAAATTAGATCCTTTTTAAACTGTCACATATTGGGTTAGTTATGGTTAGAGATTAGGCATTATAATAATACTTCTGATACTATATAGCATGAATACAGTGCAATGAAATAATGAAGTATGTGAAGTATGAAAAAAGAGAGCTTTGCATACCCTTCTGTCAGTCACATGTTGCTGTAATACTTTAATGGTTACATCATTAAGAATGTTCCTTCAGGTCCTCCTGATCATAACCAACACTGTGGAAAGCTGTCAATGGTCAGTAACTTAGCTGAATCTCAAACTATTCATGCCTTCTTTTCAGTTCCATTAAAGCAGTGTATCCTACGTAAAGTAACCAACACCTGCAGTGGTTAAAGTTTGTAGCCAACCTGGGAGCTGAGATGATATTCATAAACCACTGAGGGTTTCTCCTGTCATCTGATTTTCAGTAGGTTGCAGTCGTACATGTGTCTCACAGGTATCTTTCATTCTATGTACAACAGCCAAATACTCTTGGTTTTATGTTCTCCAGGCTCTGTAGAATTCTGAGACACAAGACTGTGAGTGACATTGAAAAGTTCTTTTACAATTCCATTTTTTCCCCTTTAGAAACCTTTGGCATGATGAAATGTTGATGCATTTTTAAACAATGAACCAGAGTGTTAATATTCAAGTCACCCCAAGTGGATTCTGGCAGTGAAGGGCTGCGAGAGGCACACTGCAGGCAGCATCTGTGTAGCATTAGGCCAAGATTTTTGCTACAAATAAAAGTCAGTCCTCATTAGCTGAGAGTGACATTATGATTTGCAAATGCTTCCCAATAAGGTCAACAGCAGGTTGGACTTTGGGAGGTTTTAAGTCCTGTGTTGAGTGGGATAACAGGGCCTCTAAAACTTAAAATAACTTCTGGTGCTTTTAACAGCAAAGCATTTAATACAGTTGTATGACATTATTTTATCCACTGTTTAGTGAGAGCATTAACTCATTTAAGATAAACAGATTAATGCCTACAGGGTTAAATTGGAAGACCCAAAAAGTTGTTGTCCAGATCATGGTGCACAATTAAGTTGTGAACATTTATTGCGCAGCAGCCAGAATGTGAAATTTGTGCTGACTGCTGACTCCCTTGATTGCTGCATGCAGCCAGCTGTAATCTGCACTGATATTGGCTGCACAAACCGTTTTGTCATATATTTGGGGTTTGCCTATTCTCCCAAAGCAAGCTGCTCAAGACTGCAGTTTTTTTAAAAAAAAACAGAGCTCTTTATTTACAGCTACTATGCAGATATTGGAATCTCTGCATGGGTTTTTTTTACGTTCATGGGATGTGGGTGTCAGTTAGGCCAGCATTTATTGCCCATCCCTAGTTGCCCTTGTTCAGAGGGCATTTTAAGAGCCAGCCACATTGCTGTGGGTCTGGAGTCACATATAGGCTAGGCCAGACCAGGATGGCAGATTTCCTTCCCTAAAGGGCATCAGTGAACCAGATGGGTTTTTACAACAATCAACAATGGTTTCATGGTCATCATTAGACTTTCAATTCCAAATTTTTATTGAATTCAAACTCCACCATCTGCCATGAACAGAGTCATCTGTTTGTGGGATTTGAACTCCAGGTCCCTAGAGCATTACCCTGGGTCTCTGGATTACTAGTCCAGCGACAATACCGTTATACCATCACCTCCACTATTGGAGGCTGGTTGGAACTCCTCCTCCCCCCAGATTTCTGTTACTCAATCATGCAATGTTACACCATCATTACATCAGCATCATGTGCTTCTGATGTTAACCTTTTACTCTACATTTCTCCTCTACCTTTATCCTGATCATATTTACATCCTCCCACAACTACCTCTCCAAAGCCTCAGACTTCACAGGATTAGTCCCTGAGGTGCCCTGACCAATCTCCTTGATCTTGTTCTGATTTCTTTCTGAGATTGAGGATATTCTGTACCCTCCCTTCCTGAGTGTTCTTCTGGGTGGCTGCAGAGCTGTTTCTTTCTTCTTATTCTCTTCTCTGAGTAGTAAGCCCAGATTTCTATTGGTTTCTTTCCAAGGATATTAAGGCGCTGCGGTTTCTCCCTGTGGTAGGCTGGTCCGTCTCAATCCTGTACGATCTTGGTTGCGGAATTCTTTTGATGATTGTGCCTGCTCTCTGTTGATCTCTTACCCATACTCTCTCCCCAGGCTTCAGCACTGGTAACTCACATGCTCTGTGCCTGTGGTTAAAGTTACAAGCCTGTTTGTTTCTCTGTTCTTCCTCACACAGTTTTACCCTCTTGTGGTTGTTTGTGATGATATTGGGTTTAAGTTTCTATGTCAGATATGGAAGTTGTGTTCTCAATCTCCTTCCCATCAATAATTCAGATGGTGAGGAACCATTTTTTAGTAGTGAGGCTTGATAACTCAGAAGATCTAGATCAAGGTCTTCATTCTTCTTCAGCAAATCTTCAATGGTTTGTACACCTCTTTTGGCTTCACCAGTAGGGATGATGAGGTGAACTGGCTACATGAACAAATCCGTATTCCTTTGCAGAATTTTGGAGTGACTTATTAGCACATTGCAGCCCATTGTCTGACACTACAATGTCAGGAATGCCATATGTTGCATAAATTCTCTGCAGCGATTGAATGACTGCTTCCACTGTGATGCTATGCACCCTGTGTACTTCACTCTACCTTGAGTAGTATTTAATGATAATAAGGAATGTTTTCCCCTTAAAATTAAATGAGTCCATTCCCAGGAACTCCCGTGGCCTTGATGCAAAATAAAAGTTGATAGTGGTTCTTTTTGCTCTTGGCTGGCTTACTGAACACGTAGGGCAATTAGAAACCATTTACTCTGTAGAACAAGTAACGCCTGGCCACTGGGCTGATTGCTGGGCTCTTGCATGACACTTTTCTATCCCTAAGTGACCTTGCTGAAGTCTTTGAAGAATATCAAGCCAAAGTGCTCCCAGTATCACTATTCTCTCATTGAAGACTAATAAGTTGTCAATGACTGTGAGGTGTTTGTGCTGTTCTAAGCATTGGCATAGTACTAGATTACTGGGGACATAGTCTGGACATCCTTCCGGACTATATCCTCTCATCTGGAAACATTTATCACCTTGCTGCTACGCTTGTTTTTTTTTGCGGTAGCTGGTAAGTGTTGATTAATTAGGAATGTATATGCTTCCACCTCCTTGATGAAGTGCAAATCCTCTTAATTGGATCCTTCTGATGGTATCTACGACAGTGTGTTTGCTGTTATTTGATACTTCCCTTGAACATACTCTGTGACGGAGTCATATCTTACTAATCTTAATGTGAACTGCTGAATTTTGGGCGGCATCTTTGCAATTTCTTTCATGTAAGGAAGGGTAATAAGTGGCTTATAGTATGTTTCAATTTTGAACTGCAATCCCATAACGTAGCCCGAGAATGTTTTGCATGCCCACATAGCTGCCAATGCTTCTTTTTCAATTATGGCGTATCTTTGTTCTGTTTCTGATAATGACCTTGAGGCACAGTAAACTGGCCTATGTTTGCTTTCTCTCTGCAATTGAAATAATATTTCCCCCAGACCTGTAGATAATGCATCTGCTGCTACTATGGTCATTAACTCTGTGTCATAACGTGTCAACATTTCAGAGGAGATTACAAGTTGTTTAATCTTTTCAAAAGCATTTTGCTGGTCCACATTCCAGCACCACTGTTGACCCTGTCACAACAGCTGTCTCAAAGGCTCATTGACCTCTGCTTAATTATGTAGGAACTTGCCCACTTGGATGACCATCCCAAGGAATCTTTGAAGCTCAGTTATGTGGAAATTCTCTGATTACTTTTGTATTCTTGGGATTAACTGTGATTCCAGTGGCTTGTACTATGTGACCTAGAAACTTGATCATAGGTTTGGCGAACTCACATTCTTCATACAATGTTAGGCCTGCATCCTGGAAAACTCTTAGGATTGTTCTCACTCTGCAGTTGTGCTCTTCTCTCTTGGAGCCATGTTCAAGTACATTGTTCATATGGCATATTACTTTTTCCATAAATTCTAGAGCTTGAGTCATTACTCTTGGAAAATTTGGGGAGTGGACACTATTCCAAATAGTTATCTATTGAAACAATAATGACCAAATGGTGTTTTAAATGTTGTCAGCAATCTGGATTCCTTGCCCAGAGGCAACTGCCAAAATGCACTGTTCACATCAAATTTGGTAAATAAAGTATTCTTGGCTAGTTTGATGAGGCTCTCATTCAATGAGGCCATTGGCTGGATCTCACATTCCACTGATTTGTTTAGTTGAGTTAAATCCACACAGATTCTTAGAGAGCTGTTTGGCATTGGGTCTGTAACCATTCCTGAACACCATTTTGTTGGCATGGTGACTGGTGAGACAACCCTTTGCTATTGCATCTTCTCAATTTCACCCTTGACTTTGCCCAAAAGTGGGTGAGGGACTTTCTTTGCTGTAAAGAGAAAAAATTGGTTAAGCACCAGCTCATAAGTGATTTGGTGCTTAGTTTTTAACTTCCCTAGCTATATAAACAATATTGGAACTTCATTCCTGAATGTACTGCTGTAATGCTTATCAGCAACTTCATCCATTTTATAGATTAATTTCAGTTTTAGCCATGCCTTTCTGCTTAGTAGAGAGTGTTCTTGATTTTGAATGGCGTTGAGAGGTTTGAGGATTTCTCTATCTTTACACTTCAACGTTGCCATGAGTTGGTCTTTGACTTTCAATGTAATCCCAATAGGACCCTGTAAACTGATAGATGAGGGTTGCAATGCTATCTGCTTGAGCCATTTTACTATGTCTGACAAAGCAGAAACACTGGCCAGGATTTTCCCCTTGACGATTTGGGGGCGGGGACCGCTCACCGAGGGGAAAATGACATGGTATGCTGTCAGGAGGAACCCCTGACGTCATCCCGGGCCATTTAAATTTTTAGGAAGGCGGACGGACAGCGAAATCAGCTGTCCGCTTGCCGACCTGTCAATGGCCAATTGACAACTGAGGCCATTGACGGGCTAGTTAAGATAATTAAATACCTGCCCGTCCAACCTTAAGGCTGGTGGGCACGCCAGGAGCCCCAGCGGGCTCCAGATTATTCATGAAACTTCATCCACTGGCGGGATGAAGTTTCATGTCCGTTTTTAAAAAATGTAATAAATTTTAAGTGTTTATTATTAACATGTCCCATCTCATGTGACAAAAACTTGTGTTTTTGTTTTGTCAGAAAGTGATGGTCAGAGAGAGAGGAATGAATGGGACGGTGTAGTTGAGGTTGCAGGTATCGCTCATGAATAACCTTATCATGAAGAGCCTATGCCATAGCTTCCCTTCCTCTTCCCCTTGCACTCCCTCCTCCCCCATTCCCTCCCTCTCACCTTCTGCTGCCTCTTCCAGGACCTCTTCCTCCCCTGCATCACCTGTCTTCATTCACCCAGGTCAGGTTCAGTTGCAGAAGAAACCCTACTGGGCCACCCACGTGTGGAAGCAAATTCTTTCAGCACACTACTTTATATGACAACAATTGCAACACCAGCCAAAGCGGTCCCTGTACAGTAACAAAACTTTTGCCAAAAGATGTGTGCAATTGCACCAGCAGCCAGAAAAAATAATTCAGTAACTAACCTGCAGGTACAGCATGGGTCCTTTAAATCATACTGGTGTTAGAGGGGTGGTGGGGGGGGGGGGGGGGCGTTGGTGGTGGGGGTGGGGGTGGGGGGAGGGTGCGGCATTGGTTGGTGGGGCCCTTCCTTCTGTTTATCACCATTTTCTGCTGTGCAAGGATGACACAGGGTGTTGGCTGGATGTGCAGTTGGAAAATGGTAGCAATGGATTCAGTGTTGTTCACTTATTCACATCATAGTCTCATCGCTCTGCATGTTGCTAGCTGTTGTTAGGTGCTCATGTGCAAAGTCCTTTAGCAAGGTGGAGTCCTGTGCACATCCCACCAGAAGCATGCACACACGTCTCAGATCCCATCTCCAAGTCTCAGTTGTCTGCTTAGTGCCTAACAGACGGGTGCAACAAGTCCTAATTTAGCCCCTCATACCTTTTAAGGGGGCAGTTCCTGCCTAGTCTGGCCACCGGTCCTCCAGGTCTCACCGAGCAGGATGAATGCTGGCACCTGCTTCCCTCGATATGGATAAAATCCCAGCGGTTGCAGGAGAAGACCCTTAAGTGGCCATTAATTGGCCACTTAAGGGCCTCAGTTGGCCTATGACTGCCCACGTCTCCCGCCTCACTGGTAAAATTGCATGGGTGGAGGGGGTGGTTGGGGGCGGATAGGTGCCAGGAATGGTGCTGCTGGCATGGTGCCTGAAATCCCACCCGCTGTAAAATTCTGGCCATGAGGGAGAAGTAGGGTTATATGAATAATGGTGGGAAGAGATTCATGTGGAGCATAAACACTGGCATGGCCAAATTGCCTGTTTCTGTGCTTTACGTTCTGTGAAATTCTGTGTAGAATCAGATGGATTCTACAATGGGCGGGTGATCTCTTCTTCCACAATACTGCCCATGCAGTGAAGACACAGATGTATCCCAATAATATGGCAATCATACTCCCAAGCATTTAAGGATGCAACCCATTGATTTTTCTGGCCTGCTTTATGAGAAAGCATTGGGTTTCCATAAAACATCACAATTAAATTCTGAGATGATTGACATTAAACTCTGAAAGCTCAAGTAAAGCAAATGACTCCTTTCCCCTCATATAGGAAAATGGACACATGGAACAAAAGGTCTATGATTCAGGCTCAGTTGCTTGATATTTATTGATCAAGAATATTGATGAAGGATTAGAGAGAGATCTGAACATGCACAAAAGGACAGCCTGTCATGTCTAGGCATGGAGTAATTTATGCACAAAGTCATCCCTACCCCTCCTGCCCCAGCAAACACGGAACCTTCTGGGAGAGTTAAAAAAAGCAGAAATGAATTTTATGCCAATTGAGGAAAAACTCTGACCCATAAAGCCAATTCAACTACCTCCAGAAGATCATGGTGACTTGGGACATTTGACCCCAATCACTCACTTAGTTTTTTATGTGAAGATGTTGACCAGCCGAAGGAACTTCACCAGCTCCATTTTTAGTGTTTGAAGTGAATCCACACTCAGCATAAAAGCCAACGATTTATTCCAGCCATCATCAACTGTCTATGATAAGAAGTAAAGACCTTAGTCTTTTGATCCTATTGAACTTGAGAGTTACTGAAAAAAGAGACATGCTGCCGAAGGTTTTCATCTTGCACTCATCAGATGAGGGCACAGATAGAAATGTGGCAGTATGATGTCATAGCTGTTACAGAAGTATGGCTTAAAGAGGGACAGGAATGGCAGCTCAACATTCCTGGTTACAGGGTTTTCAGACAAGATGGAGAGGGAGCTAAAAAGCCGGGGAGGGGGTGCGCTGCTGGCAATTTTGGTTAGAGAAGCAATTACAGCTGTGAGGAGGGATGATATGTTATAAGGATCATCAAATGAGGCCATGTGGATTAAGCTTAGGTACAAAAAAGGGGCAATCACACTACTGGGAGTGTTATTATAGACCCCTAAACAGTCAGACGGAGATAGAAGAGCAAATATGTAGGCAAATCACTGAGAAGTGCAAAACAATAGGTCAGTAATAATAGGCGATTTTAACTACCCCAATATTAATTGGGATAGTTTTATTGTGAAAGGAATGGAGGGAACAGAATTCTTAAGATGCATTCAGGAGAACCTTTTGGCCAGTATGTATCAAATCCAACAAGAGAGGGTGTGGTTCTGGGCTTAGTTTCAGGAAATGAAGCTGGGCAGGTGAAAGGTGTGACAGTAGGAGAGTATTTTGGTGATAGTGATCATAATTCGGATAGTTTTAACATAATTATGGGGAAGGACAAAGGTAGAACAGTAGTTAAAGTTCTAAATTGGGACAAGGCCAATTTTACTAAGCTGAGGAGTGATTTAACAAAAGTGGATTGGAAACAGCTACTTGAAGGTAAATCAGTGACAGAGCAGTAGGAGGCATTCTAAGGGGAGATTCAAGGGGTTTAGAGTAAACATGTTCCCACAAAGAAAATGGATGGGATGGCCAAATCCAGAGCCCCGTGGAGGTCAAGGGGCTTACAGTGTAAGATAAGGCAGATAAAGAAAGCTTATGTCAGACACTAAGAACTCGATACTACAGAAAACCATGAGGACTATAGAAAGTGGAGGGGTGAAATCAAAAAGGAAATTAGGAAAGCAAAGAGAGGGCATGAAAGAATATTGGCAAGTAAAATCAAGGACAACTCAAAGATGATTTATTAATACACTAAGAGTGGGTGGATAACTAATGAAAGAGTAGAGCCCACAAAAGACAAAAAGATAACCTATGTGTGGTGGCGGAGGATGTGGGCACGGTTCTTATTGAATACTTTGAGTCTTTCTTCACAAAAGAGGGGGACAAGGCAGTAGTAGTTAGGGAGGAGGAGGAGTGTGAAACATTGGATGTGATAAACATAAGGAGCGAGGATGTAATAAGGGGATTAGCATCCTTGAAAGTGGATAAATCACCAAGGCTGGATGAAATGTACCCCACACTGTTAAAAGAAGCCAGGGTGGAAATAGCGGAGGTCTGACCATCATTTTCCAATCCTCACTGCATACAGGTGTGGTGCCAGATGATTGGAGGTCTGCTAACGTTGTACCTTTATTTAAAAAGGAAACAAGGGATAGACCAAATCATCACAGGGCAGCCAGTCTGACCTCGGTGGTGGGCAAATTATTGGAATCAATTCTGAGGGACAGGATAAACTGTCAATTAGAAAGGCTCAGATTAATCAACGACAGTCAGCATGGATTTGTTAAGGGAAGGTTGTGTCTGACTAATTTGATTGAATTTTCTGAAGAAGTAACAAAGAGGATTGATGAATGTAGTGTAGTTGATGTAGTCTACATGGATTTTAGCAAGGCTTTTGACAAGTTCCCACATGGCAGACTAGTTAAAAAAAACAAAAGTCCATGGGATTCAGGAGAATGTAGCAAACTGAATACAAAACTGTTCTCAGGGGCAGGAGACAAAGGGTAATTGTTCAAGGGTGTTATTGCAACTGGAAGGCTGTTTCCAGTGGAGTTCCGGGGGGCTCGGTACTAAGTCCCCTGCTTTTTGTGGTATAAATTAATAATTTGAACATAAATGTACAGGTAATGATCAAGATGTTTGCAGATGACACAAAAATTGACACATGGTTGATAACAAGGATGGCTGTAGGCTGTAGGAAAATATCAATGGACTGGTCAGGTGGGTGGAGAAGTGGTAAATTGAATTCAACCCAGAGAATTGTGAGGTGATGCATTTGGAGAGGTCAAACAAGGCAAAGGAATAAAAATAAATGGGAGGATATTGAGAAGTATAGAGGAAATGAGGGACCTTGAGTGAATGTCCGCAGATTCCTGAAGGTAGCAGGACAGGTCGATAAAGTGGTTAAGAAAGCACATGGAATCCTTTCAGTTATTAGCCGAGGCATAGAATGTAAGAGCAGGGAGGTTATGCTGGGACTATATAAAACATTAGTTAGGCCATACTTGAGTACTGGAAGCAGTTCTGGTCACACATTACAGAAAGCATTTAATTGCACTAGAGACGGAACAGGGGAGATTTACGAGGATTTTGCCAGGACTAGAAAATTGCAGCCACGAGAAAAGATTGGATAGGCTGGGGTTGTTCTCCTTGGAATGGAGGAGACTGAGGGGAGATTTGATCGAGAAGGTCCTGGATAGAATGGATGGGAATTGGGCCTATTTATTTTAGCAGAGGGGTCAGTGACCAGGGGGGCATAGATTTAAAATGATTGGTAGAAGGATTAGAGGGGAAATGAGGAAAATATTTTTCACTCAGAGGGTTGTAGGGGTCTGGAACTCACTGTCTGAAAGAGTAGTAGAGATAGAAACACAACTGTATGCTGGAACTGTATAAAACGCTGGTTAGGCCACAGCTAGAGTATTGCGTGTAGTTCTGGAATCCGCATTATAGGGAGGATGTGATTGCACCAGAGAGAGTGGAGAGGAGATTTACCAGGATGTTGTCTGGGCTGGAGAGTTTTAGTTAAGAGGAGAGATTGGATAGACTGGGGTTATTTTCCCTGGGGCAGAGGAGATTGAGGGGGACATGATTGAGGTGTATAAAATTATGAGGGGCATAGATAGGGTAGACAGGAAGGAACTTTTCCCCTTGGTGGAGGGATCAATAACCAGGGGGCATAGATTTAAGGTAAGGGTCAGGAGGTTCAGAGGGGATGTGAGAAAGAATTTTTTGACCCAGGTGGGAACCTGGAACTCACTGCCTGAAAGAGTGGTAGAGGCAGAAACTCTCATAACATTTAAGAAGTATTTAGATGTGCACTTGCAATGCCATGGCATACAATGCTATGGGCCTAGTGCTGGAAAATGGGATTAGAATAGTTAGGCACTTGTTTGACTGGCACAGACTCGATGGGCTGAAGGGCCTTTTTCTGTGCTGTAGACCTCTATGACTCTATGACTCTATGACTCTAACTCATTTACAAGGTGTCTGGATACGCACCTTAAGTGCCGTATCCTGCAGGGCTATGGACCAAATGCTGGAAACTGGGATTAGGTTGGGGGCTCATTTCCTGGTCAGTGCAGACACGATGGGGCAAGTGGCCTCTTTCTGTGCCATAAACTTTCTATGGCTCTATGATCAGGACCGATACACAAGAATAGCAAATGTAATGGGAACAACAATTTTGCATTGCATGAAAAGAAGTTGCTGATTGGCTGGTAAGAGGACTTTGATTTGTAGAGGTGTTGTCGTGGAGAATGCACCAAGAAACAGTTAATTGCCAAGGCTTTGTTCAAATTCAAATCAGGCACATCGACTCTGATTGGTTAAGGTGTTGCCATGGGGAATGAACAAAAAGCTTCGTCAGCATGACTGTTTTTTCTGAAATACTCAGGTAAAGACTTTATTGTACCTTTTTGAAATTTAGGTTGTCCCAAAGTATAAAGCCCTAGCCCTATAAGTCAGCAATGGAGCTTTAAGGCCCCTTAAAAAGAAAGAATGCTATATAATACTTTTATATAGTGTTTTTATGACCACCGGATGTCTTAAAACGCTTTATAGCCAATGAAGTGCTCTTTAAAGTGTAACTTCTGTTATAATGCAACAAACATTGCAGCCAATTTGCACACAGCAATCTCCTGTGAACAGCAATGTTATGATGACTAGGTAATCTGTTTTTTGTGACGTTGATTGATGAATAAATATTGGGCAGGACTCCAAGGATGACTCCCCTGATCTTCTTTGAAACTGCGCTATGGGATCTTTTACATCCACCCAAACAAGAAAATGGGGCCTCAGTTTAACACGTCATCCGAATGACAGCCCCTCTGACAGTGCAGCACTCCCCTGGTACTGCACTGGAGTGTCAGCATTGATTTTTGTATTCAAGCCCTGGGGTGGGACTAGAACTAGATATCAATACATTAAAGCACCATTTGACTTTTTTCAGAGGTTGTGAGGGACATGAACTAAGTGCTTGCATTCCTTAAAGTAGGAGGTCAAATGGTGATGTGGAAAGGAAATCCATGTTAGAATAATAGACATGGACTCTGGATCGAATGAGCATGATAGGTAGAATGGCTCTTTTCTCAAGTGCAGATTTTCTTACTCCCTTTTAATCTTGCTGCTTCCTCACATCTTATCTGAGCCATCTACATTTTCCTCAGAGTTAAGGATTCACTAATGCCATTCCTTCTGCATGTGATGCATATAACGTGACAGATAAGAGAGAAATAGAAAACTCTGTCATGTGGAAGCTCCTTTTTTGGGAGTTTTTTTTTCACAAATAGGCTATCCTGAGGGTGGAGGGGGGAAAATCTTTTAAATCTATAGTTCTACTTAAAATTTGAGAGTTTTATGTAAATCATCTTACGGTTTGGTTTTCTTTTCTGTTTGTTCTCAGGAGTGGGCATTGGTGGCAAGGCCAGAATTATTGCCTTGATAAGGTACTGGAGTTCCTTCTCCTTGAACAACTGTACTCCTTGTGATAATGGAATTCTCATAATGGGGTTAGAAGGGGGATACGAGGATTTTTACCCAGTGATGATGAAGGGACCATGATAAAGCTCCATGTCAAGATGGTCAATGACTTGGGGAATTGGGAAGTGTTCATGTTCCCATGACATTGCTGCGCTTGTTCTTCTCGATGGTAGAGGCTCTGGGGGAGTGGGGTGCTGCTTGAAGTGAAGAAGGATGTAAAAATGATAAGGATAAAGACTTGGGGGGAGATGTAGAACAAAGGGTTAACATCAGAAATGTACATGATGTTGATGTAATAATGATGTCAGATCACATGACTAAGAAGTAAAAGAGATCTGGAAGGAAGAGAAGATCCAACCTCATGTAGAAGTCCAAATGTATAAATACTTGCTGTAAAAAAGAATTAATGACTTTAAGAAACTATAGATTCAAGCAGCATACTTTTGGAAAATGGACAATCCCGAAAACACTGGCCCAATCACACAACAAAACAGGGAGCAGCGAGTAAAAAAGCCAGCAGACCTTAAAAAGAAGATACAGGGCTGGCAAGAAAAGGGAAGAACAGAAGGAAAAAAGGCTCACCAAGATGTTGGAACATCATGGAAGCAGCAGATGCAAGCTGAGGCACAGTCCGGGAGACCGGACAGCAATTAGCACAGGCCCAAAGCAGCAAGCAGCAGCACAGAAGCAGGAACAGTTCCAGGGCTCAGCAAAAGCATGGAATCCACACTACCACTTCCAGGACCATTTCAGAGTGCAGGCAGCTCGCAACAGGCCCAGGAGTGAAACAACTGGAGAAAAGGGTACACAAGGTAAACAACTGCTTTCAGCAAAAAAGACCAGGAATGTCAGGTTAGTACACTACTTTATGCAGTAGGATCTATGGCTGATAATATGATAGCAAGGCAGGGGGTTGATGAGACTTCAAATTCTAATGAAGAAATTCTGCAAGCTTTCGACTTTTATTTCAGTGTCCATCGAAATTTAATAATAGAGGCTAAGTTTAATAAAAGAAAGCAAAGAACAAGTGAAAACATAGAACTGGCAGGGAACTGTGATTACGGTATCTTAAAGGATGAGCTGATTTACAGTAGAATCATAGCGGGGGTCCTAGACAAAGCATTATTCGATCTCTTACAGACAAGAAAGGATTTAACACTAGTAAAAGAAGTGCAGATTGCAAGGCAAACAGATCTCAGGAAACAGAGTGAGGCGTTTGTTCACGGGGAAGGATGGCCCCTGGGGAAAAGTTCGAGAGAGACCAATCAGTCTGTAGGCCATGAAAGAGAAAACACGCCAAAGCTTAAGCCTGCCAAAACAGGGAAAAATGCATCAACCGCCATTTTGAAATGTCTTCGGTATGGCAGGAGCAAACCACACAGGTGAGAAGAATGTCGAGCAAAGGGAGCAGAGTGCCGCAACTGTGGAAAATTAGGCCATTTCAAAACTGTCACTCAAACACACTGACAACCTGTAAAAAGAGAGAGAAAGTTTTAAAACAGAGTCACAAAGAAGAAATGGAAGAACCGCAAGCAAAGGAACTAACCTTCCTGGAGGAGGAAAACAACTGTTGGAGTATTAAACACAAAGTGAATGGACACCCCACAGGGTTTAAACCAGATACAGGAGCAGTAGTTTCTGTTTTATCAGATGAAGTCAAAGGGCTCAAACAGATATATTGCAACCCTCATCTATCAAATTACAAGGTCCTGGTGGGGCAACTTTAAAAGTGAAAGGTGACTCATGGCAAAGCTGAAATATAAAGACTGAGAAACTCTTGAACTTTCCTTTGTCATTCAAAAACAAGAGTGCTCTCTATTAAGTAGAAAGGCATGTGTAAAACTGAAATTAATCTATAAAGTGGGTGAAGTTGCTGATGAGGACCACAGCAGTACCTTTCAAAATGCAATTCAAAAATTATTTACAGGCCTAGGGAAAGTAAAGACCAAGTACCATATCACCCTGTGAGCTGGTGCAAAACCAATTTTCCTCTTTACACCGAGAAAAGTTCCTTACCCACTCTCGGACAAAGTCAAGGGTGAAACTGAAAATATTCAGCAGCATAGGGCTATCTCACCGGGTACCACACCAACAAAATGGTGTTCAGGTATGGTTGCGGTCCCAAAGCCAAACAGCTCTATAACAATCTGAAATAAAAACAGAAAATGCTGGTAAAACTCAGCAAGCCTGGCAGCATCTGCGAAGAGAGAAACAGTGTTAATGTTCAAAGTTCATATGGACTCGAAATGTTGACCCTGTTTCTCTCACTACAGATGCTGCCAGACCTGCTGAGTTTTACCAGCACTTTCTGTTTTTATTTCAGATTTCCAGCATGTCTTTTGCTTTTATTTAAGCTCTATAAGAATCCACATGGCTCCATGTGAGAAGAGCATGACCGAAAATTTAGAGCAGTCCTAAGAGCCTTACAGGATGCAGGCCTAACATGGAATGAAAAATGTGAGTTCACAATCCTATGATCAAGTTTGTAGCTCACATAGTACAAGCCACCGGAGTCACAGTTGATCCACAAAAATGAAAGCAATTGGAGAATTTCCAGGAACATAACTGAGCTATAAAGATTCCTTGGGATGGTCAACCAAATGGGAAATTTGGCAGGGATCAATGAGCTCTTGTGACAGCTGTTGAGACAGGGTCAACAATAGTGCTGGAACATAGACCAGCAAGATGCTTTCAAGTGGATTAAATAACTTTTAATCTTTTCTGAAATCTTGGCACATTACGACCCAGAGTTACTGACCAGATGCATTGTCTACAAGTCTAGGGACAGTTTTATTTCAATTGCAGAGACACGGCTAGCGTAGATCAGTCTGCTATGCTTCTAGGTCACTAACAGAAACAGAACAACAATATGCCAAGATAGAAAAAGAAGCATTGGCTCTGGTGTGGGCATGTAAAACATTTTCAGACTGTTATGGGATTACATTTCAAAATCAAAACAGATCATAAGCCATGAGTCAGTCTTCTGAACATGAAAGAAATTGCAAAGATGCTGCCCAAAATCCATTGGTTCAGGCTAAGATTGATAAGATATGACTTCATCACAGAGTATGTGCAAGGGAAGTATCAAATAATGGCAGTCACACTGTCACAAATACCAGCAGAAGGAACCAAACAAGAGGATTTACATTTCATCAAGGAGGGTGAAGCATATATATCCTTTACGACTCAGCACTTACCAGCTATTTCAAAAAAGTGCAGGAAATAAATAAAGCCTAGCAATGAGTTGAAGAATGTCTCAAAATCCGAGAATATTGTCTGGAAGGATGGACAGCCTACATCTCCAGTAATCCAATATTATGGCAGTACTTTGAACTCACAAACACCTCACTGTCATTGACGACTTACTGGTCTTCCATGAGAGAATAGTCATACCGAGGATAATTCAGCTTGATATACTTCAAAGACTTCATCAAGGTCACCTAGGAATAGCAAAATGTCACATGAGAGCACAGCAATCAGTCTGGTGGCCAGGCATTATTGCTCTATAGAAGGAATGATTTCTAACAGTCTTATTTGTGCTGTAAACGGCCAAGAACAAAAAGAACCGCTATTACCTTTTACTTTTCCATCAAGACCATGGGAAAGCCTGGGAATGGACTTACTTGAAATTAGGGGGAAAACCTTCCTTATTGTCATGGATTACCACTCATGGTGGATTGAAGCAAACATATTACATAGTATCACAGCAGAAGTGATGGTGATGATTGAATTTCATGGAAAAATGGCTGGGCCTCTCTTGTTGGATTTGCTCATTATCTTGCACTAATGTGGCATGAATATTACCTGTCCAAGCCTGGATATTATCCGTGTCCTGCTTTGACTGACCCATCAACATTCCGATTAGATTGGCAGTAGAAATACCGCTGAAGTATAAAATGAATTTGTATCAAATGAGACCATGGAATAAAAGCATACAAAGGTCTCACAGGATCGTCCGAAATTTATTTCTCCCTATTTTAGCAGATCCACTAACTTGAGTAAAATAATTTAACACCCTGTTAAAACAACAGAGAGAGAGTGTGTGAGAGAGAGAGAGAGACAAATTCCAGGTGTGTTTGGAAAAAAACACAGAAAATCCTGGAAATACTCAGCAGGTAAGGCAACATCTGTGGTGAAAGAAACAAAGTTAATGTTTCAAATCAACGACCTTCCATCAGAATTGTGAGTTAGGACAACAGTATGTCACTGCACAATTTCAAGTCCATTAACTTTTCCCATAATCCAGTATTTTTTTAAAATGCTGATTGACATGTTATTTGAACTCATTAAAAATGGTCTATTTCTTCTCTCAGATCGCTTCCTCTACTGATTCAGTGTTTTTACTGTGCACACATAACTCTGCTTTTGAAACCAAAAGAGGAACAACAACCTGCGCTGCAATTCTTCTCTTCAGTATGGAGTTCCAGTGAGGCAGGACTTAAACCTTCCCCTCTGAATCTGCCCTAACTCCAGCCTATTCTTCTGGGGCAGGGGTTATTTTCAATCCATGGCTAGCTCCTGGTGGAATTTATTCAATTTGTTCTCAGGGTATGGAGCACATTGATAAGGTAGTATTAATCGCCATCCCTAATTGCCCTGAGGGCATTGAGAGACAACTATTTCCATCCTCCATAAACTTGAACTCATCTCAACCTCTGCTGCCTGAGTCCTAACTTGCACCAAATGCAGTTCACCCATTGCCCTCGTGCTCGCTGACCTATCTCACAATACCTCAATTTTAAAATTCTCACCTACTTTTCAAATCCTTCCATGACCTCACCATTCCCATCTTGATAACCAGAATTAGCCCCACAACCCCATGAGAACTCTGCACTCCTCCAAATCTAACCTCTCGTGCATCTCTGATTGAATCGCTCCATTGTACCTTAGTTGCCTGGGCCCTAGCACCTGGAGATCATTTTCTGCCTATCTCTCTTGCATTAAGATGACCTCTTTGACCAGGTTTTTGATATCCTAATATCTCCTTATGTGGTTTGGTGTCATATTTTGTGCTATAACGCTCCTGTTTCACAATGTTAGAGGCACTTTATCAATGCAAGTTGTTGTGGGACTGGTACCGTCTATAGACCAGACCATGTAAGGTATGACAGACTCCCTTCCCTGAGGGGCATTACTGAGCCAGTTAGGTTTCCAACAACAATCCAGCAACTTTCGAGATTGAGTTAAATGCTGGGCCCCAATTGGGCAAAGCCCTCTCCCCTTGTTATTGGTGCTTCCCAGGGATGACAGCCACCTTTCACATAGCCGCCCTGGGGAGTGTGGTAAGTGGGGCTTTTAGAAGCGGAACTTTCTGAGTTTCTGGATGCCACTCCAATTACATGTGGGATGCTGAGAAGGAGCAGCTATTACTGGTCCATCGGAGGCAGGAATAGGACTTACCAGCTGAGTTTTCTGTCATACTCTACTACTACCCTGCCAGATAATGGGAGGGATCACGGAGGAGAATCTAGACCCTAGTGCGACACTGAGGCATGGAGGCTGGGAAGCTCCCAGTTTCAATCACTGACTGCAGAGGAGCTACAGTTGACTTTGGTACAGCAGGATAATGGAGAAACACGAAAAAAAAGCCAGAGCTTCCTGCTTCTGATTCTTATTGAGTGATTCCTAATGAAGCCTGTATGAGTGAGCCTGCGTGTTAGACTGTGTACGTGCATTCAGGGTGAGAACCAGACTGGACTGGCCTCTGATGCCCTGTGCCATTGAATAGTTTGCCAACACTCACTGTCCCACCCAATGCATGAAAAATGCCTTCCTCTTTGGGTAACTGCCATCTGTAGAATTGTTTGCCAAGATCAGTCAGCCTTCAGAAGAGGAGAGGAGAAAATGGTAAAAAGAAAACCCAACCAAAATATATGTGGGTCACCTTGACGATGATGCTTTGGTATGTATGGTGGTGAACGAGTTAATACTTCAGCAGAAATATACACAGCTTTATCATTAGTTTGATCACAAACAGCACAGTGTGCAGTCCTGCCATAACAACATCATTACCTCATGAGCTGATTGTTCCCCTGCAGAATTCACACTAATGAATGAATTAGAGCTGGGTGGGACCTATTATCTACCATGATTAAGGGATATTTTCAGCCCCTGGGGCACCGAGGGCAAATTGCTACATATTACAAAACACTCAGCATAACAATGTATTAACTACAAATACCTTGGAACAGATACCATACGCAATCATTATGTGTTTACAAATTACTGGAAGAATCCAAAAGACGCACTTCAGTAATCCAGGATTGTTTTTCAGAGTTGGATGCAGGAGAATTATTAGGGCAACTGTATCAGTAAATATTCTAATTGTTTTTATCTTTATGTTTTTGGAACATCAAAGCTCCTGAAAGCCAAAGGATGTGGTCATGTATTTGGCTGTCCCTAATTTCTCCCATGGTATCTTTTCACCATCAAAGTGGCTCATAGTCATGAATTTGTTCATTATCTGACTGGATTGGACTGAAGATCCCTTTGGGGCTTTTTTTTAACAATTCATGATTTGTTTCCTGTTTATCTCCATGCCACACAACTTAGAGTGCTGAATGGGCAAGATCAAGACTATGGATACCCTTGTGGCCACCATCACAGTGGGCATTTGGTTTGATCAATGAGAGTGGAGGTTGCTGTGTCAGTTTTTCACTTTGATGAAGAGATCAAATGTCTTTTCCTGCAGCATATTACATCTGTCAGACTCATTAAGACCTGAAGGAGCTTATTTCACTCTGAGTGATAGGCAGAACTGGGATTTGGACATGAGATGAACGAGTTGGGAAGTAGGTTATGCTTCTGGGATGTCTCGTTTGTGACTTTCAGTGGCTTTATGATGGGGGTAAAAAAAGGCCTATGTGGCCTATCAATCTCATACCTTCATGAAACCATGGAGAATATTAACCTTCTCATGCCAGTGCTTGTTTCATCCCAGATGCTTATGTGACTGAGTTCTGTTGCCAGACAACTGTCCAATGTTTGATACCAACATATATACAGTGACAGCAGGACTGTCCAATGTCTGATACCTATCCTATACAATAACTCTGATGCGTTTCCTCCGTACTAAATTCTGAAGGCAATTTTTTGTGTTGCCAAGGTTTGTCATGCCAGTGGAGATTCTGATGCCAGCACACAGTAGTGTTATTATGACTGGACAACTTTTGACTCCAAAGGCTCTGTGATGCCAACGTGATTTCTGATGTCAATACTTTCAAATTAATGACTTGAACTTTTGACATCAGTACCTAAACATATCTTTGTGCTTACAAGGTGGCAGCCTAAAGTCAACAGTCTGCATTTTACAAGATATAATATCCAAGCTAGTTCATTGGGTGAAAATCCATCATAAATATTAGAAGCAAGTTCACATAGGTAGGGCCTGATATCCAAATTTTTCTGATTTCTGCAGGATTTGTAGCATCAGATAAATTGAACCATAGTTTGGTGATGTGTTCGAATTATTGTTCAGTGGTTGAATATGGAAATGAGTCAAGCTTTAACTAGTGAGACTGAGTGGAGGGGAAATTAACTGCTTTGAACATTTTTGAATCAGACCATGTTTGGACTCAATGAGAAACTATCCAATTTAAAATATAGATACTGGTTGTACTAATGATTTATCCATAGTATTGATTGATATACAATCACTGAATGGTTACAGCACAGAAAGAGGCATTGCATCCGTGCTGACTCTCCAAGAGAGCAACTCAGCTAGCCCCATTCTCCCGCATTTTCCCCATCCTTGCAAACCCTTTCAGATAATTATCCAATTCCTCTTTGAAAGCCGCGATTGAATCTGCCTCCATCACATTCTCAGCTGAATTCCAGGTCCTAACTGTACTTTAAGGAAAACACATGGCTGTAATTCAGACTTGCAGAGACAAGGTCAGGTCACTACAATAAGGCTCAGAACTTCAGCTCTCTGTGGGTGAGGGGGCGGTGGGGGGTCAGACACCAGAGGTACCCAAGAAGATGTGTTTGGGGAACCCCTGGAGGTCCTCACACAAGGACTGTGAAATAACTGCCCGCAAAGCTTACACTTCCGATGGGCAATTAGCCTGCACCGAGAACCATCTGGTAATCCGATTTAAATCAGAGACTTCAAATGGTTCTGACTGTCTTACCAGAATAGTTAGCCAGGAAAAGTTAGAAGGATTAAAATCAGTCCCTCCCCCACAACCAATTGATCCCCAACCACCCAATCCGATGACTACCTACCGACCATCCCACCCCCAGCTATCCACCCCCACCAAACCCCCAGCACCAACCAGCCCCAAACCACCCCCTCACCCCGACTACCCTCCCACCCCACAACTCCATGACTACCCTCCCCACCCCCTGACTGAGCTCCTGAGCCTCTGACCCATCCTCCTCCCCTCCCCCCCAACCCTCCCTGACCTATCCTACCCACTTACCTTATACACATCTTCTCCTTGGCTTCTCAAAGTGACATTTAAACACAGAGATCTTTAAACGTACCGCTTTATGGCAGCTAGTGCTGGAAAAGTGGGGTGTGGCTTCACTTCCCCCAGTGTTGCTGCTCTGCATTGGAAGAACTCAGGAACCAGGTAGGCTGCCCAGTTCTCACCAGACCTGGGTCAGAAGTCCAAATGTGCAGCTCCTGACCTGGGTAAGTAAAAAGGAGAAAGGTGGCAGTCTGACTGTGCTTGCAGCTCTGGGCTTAAGTATTTTCTTCTCAGGAATTCCATGCAACAACTGTTTTTGTAATAGTACATGTGATAAACCTTGAGGAAATATCAGCCCATTTGTATCCGTTGAGCTATGTCCTCCAGCACTAAGTTTGGTCATTTATAGAGGTCAAAGATTTACACTGCTAAACTGCAGCCTAGAACTCAAAGTTGAGGAGAAGGCTTTGTGAAAGGCAAGATATAAAATTAGTCCAGAATATCTGATCTCCGGGGTGGGGGGTAGGGTCGTACCCTGGAGGCACTCCCGAAGATGCACTAGGGGACCCTTTGATGTAAACATGCCAGGGCTGCCCGGGAGGCTTAAACTTCTGATGGGCAATTACCCTGCACTGGGAACCACCTGAAACTCTGCAAACTTAATTCGGAGACTTTAAATGGTTCCAACTGTCTTACCAGAATAGTTACCCAGGAAAAGTTTGAAGGGTTAAAACCACTTCTAAATCCTGGGTAACTATAGTACTGGCGCCTCCCACTGGATCCCTGACTGCCCCCCCTGACTATCACCGCAACCCCCACCATCCTCCCCAACCCCCAACTAACCCTCTACCCCCGACTATCCTCCCCACCCCCAACTTTTCCGCCGACTACCCGCCAACCACCTCCCACCCCCCAACTACCATCCGCATCCTCCAACTACCGTCTCCACTACCAACCCCCACCCCCCGACTACTCCCACGACACCCCACCGACTATACCCCTCATCTCACCGACTACCCTCCCGTCCCCTCAACTACCCTTCAATACCCTCTTTTCCCGGAATTCTCTGTTTCCCTGAAGTGTGCCATTTTATACTGTTAGAGGAAACTTTAAAACTGTTGGCTAGAGGCAACCAAGGAGAAGAAATGTTGTGCAGATCTCTATTCCTATGACATCATGAGATCCGCATCACTGCCCAGAATCCATTGCCCCGTCCCTCTTTGTGATGTCACTGGGCAGAATTGATGCGTGTGGTAATCTAAGGTGCAATACACCTTTAAGAGAATGTGAGCAGATTGACCACGTGACTGTATTACCCAATTGCTGTGTAGCATGAGCTACCATGTTAATCAGTAGTTTAGTATAGGGTCTGGTTGGAGAAGCACACATGTTAGTGCTCTGTTACTTGTGTAAATAAGCAGCATGTGCTTCATCTTACATTGGTCTCTGCATCTGCAGTATCTTGTTTACCAACTCACTCACAAGTAGATAGGCATGCAAACGTGTTCACTGAGCAAAGCGACCTGACAGAAGGAATATAACAATGAGGTCATAGGATGAGACAGTTTACCCAATCAGGTTGTGTCTGACCACAGTGTGAAACCACCATTCAGAGCAAGAAGGGACTGAGAGACACTGAGAAGTCTGCAGGTATCTCCATGTATCACATTTAAAATTGTGAGGCAATTCATTGGAAAGTACCTTCCCTTTAAATGGTCCTGTGTCTTCTTTCTGGTGTAAACTCTGTTAGGGACTGGAGTCTGACCATAATAAATGGAAGTTAAAAAGAAATTGTCAACACTGAAAACCTCTTCCCCTAAAGGCAGCGGTTGCTGAGTCAAATTACATTTTCCAAACTGACACTGACAGATTTTTGTTAGATGGGGTATCAAGGGAAATAGGCAAAAAGGCAGGTAAATGGAATTGAGGCACAGATGAGTTGTCTAATAGAATGGCAGAGCAAGCTTAATGGGCTGAATGGTTCCAAAGACAGAAAATGCTGGAAATAAACAGCAGGTTGTAAAGAGAAGGGATATATTGGCTAAAGCTTTGCGTGCCTTATGTGCACACCCAAACTTTATCCCTTAACTTCACAGATGCTCACTGATTTGCTGTGCATTTCCAGCATTTTCTATATGATCACAATAAAGTCTGTAGGCTTCTGAGTTCCTTATTTGACTTATGGGATCTGATTAACATCACTAGACCAAATTGCCTGATCATTGTTCATTGGACCTTGCTGTCCAAAATTCAGCTACGTACAGCATTTGCCTATGTTACAGTACTGACAACGCTTCAAATTATTTGGTTGTGAATCATTTTGGGATGTCCTAAGAATATGGAAGGCACTATGTAAATATGAGACAAAAAGTAAGGGTGATTCAGCACTCTAAATCCATGCTGATTCCTGTGCTGTGGGCCTGAGCAATGTATCATGTGATGGCAGCAAATTGGAGTTCAACAATCTCGAGTTTTAACTGATAGTTTTGAGGGGGTCAGAAGACATTTCCCTTGGTTGATTAAATGGGTGGGGCAGATAAATGATAGGGCAGACTGTGTATGGCATAGGCTGAAGTCATCCCCACCAAATTCCTGTGAATGTTTTATTGAGGCAGATGTTAAAATAAATGGGTTAGTGCCTGCAGGAGGGCCTTAAGGACCCATGACAAAAAGTCACCCTCATTGCAAATTTTCCACACAGAGTTCCATCTGCCTGTTGTGGATGCTGTTGTATTTAAACGAAGAGAGTTTGTTTGAATAGCTAGTGCAATGTTATATGATTAGTAAAGAAAAATCTTTGGTCTTGCTGGGCACAGGTCCAAATTCTCACAGACCAGATTTCTTGAGCAGTGCACTGTACTTGTAATAGAAGGATCTTGTACATGAAGGGTTAACCTGGGACTGAGTAAAGTACTGCCCACCGGTGATGTAGAAGACACCTGACCTAGAGCTTAGGTCAGCATTGTAGAGCTAGGTAGCAACATGTAAATTCATGCCAGGGAGTCCTCTCCATACCTGTACCCTCTACTGTGAATATTTACATGGCTCAGTAATGTTAATAAAGACTTCTTGGTAACTTCTACAAGACTGCTTTAATGGTGTCTAAGCACTACACACCATGGGCAGAGACAACCCAACAAAAATTGGTGGTAGCTAGAGATCAAAACCTACATCCTCTATAAAAAGAATGAAGAAGTCAAGAAAAGAACACCAGCAATGAATTTCTGCTACAGAAAAAAAAAGCCTCACTCAAGAAGCAAGAAGCTGAGAAAACGCCCCTGAGAAGCTCCATAGACAGAAGATCCTGGCAGCAGAAAAAAAGGCAGAAGTTAAGCTCAAGCTAAAGCCTCTACTGGATCCCCGTGGAAGCAGCTCCAACAAAGCACAGCTAGCAGCCAGCATCCTGCAGGGCGAGATACAACCTTTATAAAGCTCCAGGGAAGCCAGTCCTGGCTTCTTTAAAAAAACAGTCAGGCGGAACACTCAGTTGTGCATTCATCACTAGCCTGACCTCCAACTCGGTCCCCCCTCTATGTGGCCCCCGAGTCCGGAGTTCAACAAAAGAAACAAAAAGCATTGAACACACACACACGCACACAAACCATTGTTTAAATGAAAGCCCAAGTGCCTTGCAAAATTTTCAGCCTACCGGCCAGCGAGACTTCTGCCCTCCCGACCGGGACCTGATCTGTGACAGGCTACCACCGTTCAACTGACCCGCAATCGCGACACGACTGTGGCTATTTTGCAGTTTGTTCCTCCTCCGGGCCTGTTGCCGTAATTTTAAAAGTCGCGTCAAAAGTCTGAAATGCGTGAAAATCTTGTCCTTGGCAATACTGGCGGCGCCATTTTGAAATCCTTAGATCTCTTAAAGGGACACACACTTCAAAATTTTTCAAGCATGGATCACAATTCTTCATTGCCACCCCCAATGTGCCTTAGCTATGGCCCAGACCAATCTCACAATTGGACTTATTGGAGAAAAAGGTTCCTCAGATATAGCACAGCTGCAGGATTAAATAAAAAGTTGGAGGCAGAACAAATTAGCACATTTCTTTATTCTATTGCCTCGATTGCAGATGATATCATCGCCAGGCAAGACATTGATGAATCATCTGTTAAGTTTGAAGAGGTTTTAAAATCTTTTGACTTCTTTTTCAACCTGCGATCCAACAAGATCTTGGAATGCGCCAAATTTAACAGGAGAGTCCACCAGCCCGGGAGCCTGTCGATTCCTTTATCAACGACCTCTACCGCATGGCAGAAGGATGTGATCAGAGGTCTGAAATCAGAACTCGTCCAGGACGAAACTGTAGCGGGTGTTGTAGACGATTCACTCTCTGACCTTCTCCAAGCCAAGGAAGGCCTCACTCTTGACAAGGCTGTTCAGCTAGTCAGGCTGCCCAAGCTGCAAGACCAATATCAGACCATCCTTAGAGATGAGAGTACTTCATGGGGCAGAAGCCACACCTTAGTCCACCAC
Source organism: Cetorhinus maximus (assembly GCF_964194155.1). Lineage (NCBI taxonomy): Eukaryota > Metazoa > Chordata > Chondrichthyes > Lamniformes > Cetorhinidae > Cetorhinus > Cetorhinus maximus. The sequence continues at coordinate 59,202,999 of NC_135888.1, read as the reverse complement.
CTCTGGCCACAGAAGCGCAGAGACCGTCTGAGCCAGCGTAAGCCAATTCCCAACTACCCTGCTGAATGACCATGCCAGTGCTGCGGGGCAAACACCCACAGGAAGGACCAATGTCCAGTCAGTGCTGATAAATGCTTCCACTGTCACAAGCAGGGCACCTCAGCAGGCTATGCCAGTCGCTCCCTCCACACTGCACAGACAATCCAAGAGCCATCCATGAAGTCGTGCCACTGAACCAGAAGACACACAGCCCTTCTCCCTGGCTGACATCAGATGATGTGGCTTCTCCTTCTGGAATGCGGACATCTCAGCAAACGGCTGTCTAACCAATTTCAAGTTAGATTCTGGCACTGGAGTGACTGTCTTATCGGACGAAGAGACATGGCTCCAAGACCGCTAGGTTCGAATCACGGATGCCCCACTCTATGGTGCAGGGAGAGCCCAACTCCCGGCCATTGAAATGATTCAAAAGCCCATTGAGGTATGGCGACAAACAGATCACAGAAATTATGTATGTTGTGTGAAATTAGCTCTTTTCACTACTCAGTAGAGACACCCGCATAGCCCTCGACTTGCTTCAACTGGCAGAAGATGTGAAGACAACCACGGCCCCCGCGCAACCAGAAACATGTTGTCCCGAAAGTCCAACTACAAAGCAGCAACCCCACTGTTGGCTTTGTTTATAACCTCTCTTCCCTGTTCGTGGAGCAGGTGTGTTCTCCTTTTCAGGTCCCCGAACCAAACCAAGGGCCAGACCAACTCAGCGCAGGAGGTTACCACAGCACCCCCAGTGGAGGAGACGCTAGAGCCAGAATGACTCCCAGAAGAGCCTCCACCTCCACCAGTGGCTACATGCAATTGGTTGAGATGACGACCTACAGATGGCCACACCAACTACCAGCCAGTGTGATAAAAACACAGCATCCACTGGAACCAGGTAGCGGCCCAATGCAAACACTACTCAACAAAGGTGAGCCGCCTCTGCACTCTTCTCCCAGCTGCAGGACAGCTCCCCACCAACTCTAAAAGGATTCCAGATGCTGGAAAAGGTGGAAGAAGAAGAAGGTATGCAGCGAACAGCTGGATGGATACCACTCCGCTCCTCCCAGGAAGAAATGACCACTATTCACAGCACCAGACCACCGCCGCAGCAACCCAATTGACCGGGTGTGGTGCAACACTCGCCAACGTGAAAAGTGCATGAAGCCACGCCTGCACCCGGCTCCAACCAACGATCCACCACCAAGATCAATAGCCCCTAGATCCTACCACTCTCCCATCCTGCCGGCAAATGTGACGTGGCAGGGGTAGAAGACCCCCAGTTGCCTCAGACCCTAATTTCAAAGACTTGAAGGGGGGGTATTATGAACACTATTACTGTATGCTGTCAATGCTGTAATGTTAATCACCAAGTAGTTTAAAGTTAGAGTAGTTATAGTAGCAACACTGAAGTTAAGTACACAAGTCTTATGACAACACAAGACTTGAATCAAACTGTAAGTAACTATTGTCAGTCTATATCCAGGGGATAAAGACTGGGGGCGGGGGAGATGTAGTAGAAGTATCCAGTACATTAAGGGTTAACCTGGAACTGAGTGCAGTACCACCCACCAGTGATGTAAGAAGGCACCTGACCGAGAGCTTAGGCCAGCAGTGTAGAGTTAGGTAGTTATATGAAAGGACATGCCAGGGAGTACTCTCATACCTGTACTCTCTACTATAAATATGCACATAGTTTACTAATGTTAATAAAGACTACAAGCCGCGCCCACACCTCTCAGTGCTTCCAGCCCAGGACTACTGCATGGAAGACATGGCTCCGAAAGGCAAGAAGACTGCAGCCCCCCGATTCAGTGGCACATCCCTGGGAGGCCTTCTGGACACTGTTGGAGCCTGCCGTGATGGCCTCTACCCCTACTCTGACTGCAGGAGGCCCATCGATGTCACCACTCCAGCTTGGGAGGCAGTGGCAATGGTGGTCAATGCCAATGCTGCACACAAGAAGTCAGCCATCCACTGCAGAAAATGGATGAATGATCTCATCCATGCCGGCAGGTCAAGTCAACCATCTCATCACTCTAACTCACACAGGCACAAGGCCATCACACATTCAGTGACATCTCACTCACTGCCAACACAAGGGACATCACCACTCACTCCCTCACACACCCTCACATCACCACCTGGCCTCATCCCCTCTGGAGACTGCATCCTCAGCCCTCACCCTCTTGAGGCCACTTGCACAGATCAACATATGTCACCATACACATCCTGGGATACCCTCCTTCTCCAATAATGCCCTAGCCCTGCAGCCTCTTCTCTTGCTTGAAGCCAATTTTCCCCCTTTCCCAAGCAATTCATGGCCCTGCAGCCATTGAAAAGCCATTCCCGCCTTATGGCTGGTCTGGTAGGTAGAGACCTGCCCTTGAGCCCCCTTAAAAGTGATGTGGTGCTGCCTGTGAAGCCTGGCGTTGATGACTGCGAGTGATGCCCGAAGCGAGGTAGGGAAACAAACCTCCAAGTCCCAAGCAAAGTGCAGCTCACTAGGTGCACGTTGCTTATGTTCAGTTGTGAGACCGATGTGCTCAGCTGATCCAGCGTGAGGGAGGGATGATTCTGGCGGGCTGGGCTTATAATAATGTGCAGATTTATTACAATGAGGTTCTCGATGTCCAAAGGTGGGAAAAGCGGCCCGCCATTGATGGGCAGAGCGGACGATTGCAAACTGGTTTCACAGCGTCATGAAACCGATTTTTGGCCTTCTCTCCACTCATGTCGCCAAACACACCCGCCGCCAACGTGCACAGAAAATTCCACCCTGTCTTTTATATCTCTCTGGGTTATATTGAATAATTTTTGTTTGAACATATTTATAGGTAGCACTATTTCAACATTCAACATTAAAATGCTTATGCAATTAATTATAATGGCAATTTCTTATGTAAACGGGTGCTGGTAATGCTGTCATTTCAGGCTGTGGTCACTGGGTGGCATTATAGCGCTACTGTATTCTGTATCACTGTATTCTCACACCTTGAATAATAGCATGGGAGGTTTATACATATTAAAATATATATATATAATAAGGACTGATTTTATATGCACAGATGATAGATGTTTCCTGCTGGCACTGTATCATTTGGAAAATTATCCCTGTCTAGAATATAAAAAAATACTTTTGTTACTGTTTCTAGACAGTGATTTTTAGGTCCTGACCTGTAAGCACCTTTTACCATGCTTGTCATTTGTTTTTCTTAAGCTTGTTGTTGAAGAGTCAGCCTTGATGAGAATGTCACTCCTACCCCTTCTCCATTGAATGGTTGGAACAAACATTGCAATGTGCGAGCAGCCATCTTCTTTCTTCAATGAAAGAAGGGCAAATAAAATCAGATTTTATGCAGGAGGAATGCCAGCTGTATGTAGCAGTAAAGTTCACACAAGGAAACATCCCAGAAAATCACATGCATCATTACCAATACTGGGAATCTTAAAGCACCAGAAGAGAGTGATATTATTTATTAACAAAATACCCAGGAGGATGCCTATTTTTCTCAGTATTTAATGACTCACTTACATAATCCATCCCCAAAGTCATACTTTCAAGGCTGCAAATCCCCACAATTGAGTTCATGGGTAAATAACTACGGAGGAAAAGAAGAATTCACCTGCTTTCTGTTAGAAAATAAACTTCATCACCTAAAATTTTCTTTAAATCAGAATTTTATTTTGAGAAGCCAATTGCTACAAATAAATGGACAGAAATTGAAGCCAAGAAACAATGACTCCATAAACAATTAATAGTCAATGTAGAAACAATTGAACAGTTAAAAAAAAATCTAACGTGAATTTTCACATTCTCAATGCATCATTCAATGAAGGGCAGATTGACAGAATAGTTTCACATGTTGTACAACTCTTTAACACACCGGGATGGAAATAAAGAATGGGGGTTGGCACAGGCAGGTGTACATGCAGAGGGGCTTTCCTACCTTTTTTGGGCTTCAGCACTTTGGTTAATCCTCCTATACAACTGGAGCCCAGTGGTTGTGTGCTCTTATTAGCCGCAACCCATGTCTGTAGGAGTCTGTTATGTGTTTATTGGATGAGCCTTCAAGAAAGATGTGCAGACTGCATTGTCCTGTCTGGCTGAAGGCTGTACACCATGAACTCTGAAAGGCATAATATCATAAACACCCATTATCCACATTGGGAGAGGTAGGGTTTCACTATATTGTAGGAATGTATCTATCTTCTGGTAACATGCTTTATTTAGGAAGTTCAAATGAAGAAAAGTTGATCAGCAACATTTTTGAAGCTATGAAGCAAAAATAAATAACTCCACTAATAGAGGTGACTGGCTGCAGTCTTCATGCAACTGTCACAGAGATTTCCTATCGGCAAAGTACACTCTGCTTGGCAGAGCTCCTCAGATACAACATGTTCTGATATGGCCAGTTCTGTTGTCTGTGTGAGAGGGTAATATCATGTGGGTTGCAGCACCCTTAAATGGTGCCTTACTCTCCTTAGGTCCATTCTGTGCTGATCCTCCTCTGTGATAATGGCATAGAGTGGGTAGCCCATAAAGAATACAACGCCTGGCCCTGAGATGCCCTGACTGCTGATGAGAGTACAAGGGCAAGGACTGAAAACCTTTGGGTGGGCTTGCCCTGTGAGGCAGTCAGAAGCAAGTATTTTTCTAATTTATTCATTACGTCTGGTCGTCGCTGGCAAGGCTGGCAATTATTTCCCATGTCTTGTTGCCCTTGAGAAGGTGGTGGTGGGGAGCCACCTTCTTAAATCACTGCTGTGCATGCAGTGAAGGTACTCTCACAGTGCTGCAAGGCATGCAATCCAAGCATTTTGAGCCAGCACCAATGAAGTAAAGGTGATATATGTCCAAATCAAGATGGTGTGTAATTTGGAGATGAACTTAGAGGGGAGTGTATTTCCATGCACAGCTGTTCTTGTTCTTTTAGGTGGTGGAGGTTACGAGTTTGGTTGTGGGTGCTACTGATGAAACCTTGGCGAGTTGCTGCAGTGCATCTTGTAGATTGTATAAACTGGCCTCTGTATTGAAAATACAAACCGAAAGTTTAAAGAAATATTTCCGAGCTTCAAATCTTACTGTATAAGGTTTACAGATTCCTTAACACATAAACTCTTCTTCTGCCTTGATAAGGTAAGCCTAGCTGCTGTTGATTCAAACATGTTACAGCTCTAAATTTTCCCAGTTCTGATGAAAGATTATTGACTTGAAACATTAACTCTGTTTCTCTCTCCACAGATGCTGCCTGATATACTGAGCATTTCCAGCATTTTCCCTTTTCATTCCCATAAATCTTATTCCAAATTACCTAGGGTACCTTAGCAGTGCAGACCTAGAAAATTCCCAGCTGCTACACTACTGACAAGGTGCATTCATAACACAGCCAAAGAGGTTAATTATCAACCTGAAAGTCCTTCCAACATTTGCCAATGACAGGCGGTAAGAGTGGGAGAGATTCCTGGTCAGCCATATGCGATGGAAAGAAAGTTGGGGCCTTTACCATCGCTCTCCATAGCTCCAGGATACATATAACATGCATGTAAAAGTTCATGTTGCCACAGCAACCCAGACCCCCTGAGTGATATGCAACACACCACCACACCACTGACAGATGCAAATGGGCCAGAAATAAATCAGTGGGCAATTCACAAAAAGGTTTAAAAAGTGTGATGAAATCCAGGGGAAATGTTTTAAAGGTGCACAAGTTATAGAGATGGCCTCCATTCAAATTTGCTCACGGAAAAGTTTCCAATGACGTAGGATGGCTAATGCACTGCAAATGGTAAGGAAGCATTTGATCTGTAAATTATGAATCAAACTCTATCAAGACAGGCCCTTCATTGATAGCTTCCCCATAACTACTTTCTCAAGGTCCATCAATATGGGGGTAATAGAGGTTAGTGGGAGAGGGAGAAGCAACAGAAAAGTTCATAGTTCTTCAGATATGTTGATTAGGAATGTGAATTTTGTAGTAATATGGACAAATTCTGCAATCTTGTGCCAATGTGCCAAGGGTAAATTCAGCACACAGTCAAAAGCTTTTAAAAAATACTCACTGAAATAGCATAAAATGTGGTCACGGTAGATAGCCACATTACAGTCAGTTAGCTCAACCCTCCAGATGCTTCCCTCTTTATCTCCTGCCTCGCAGTACAATGGCCTTGCTTTTAAGCTATGCTAAAAGGCCAATACATCATCTCCTCCTTAACCTTACCTTTTGGTATAAATTAGATATTATGAACTCAACATACAAAGAATGGAAAAGACTCCCTAGCATTGGTCTCAGAAGATAATATAAACTAATCTCCCATTCATTTGTACAGAAAAGAATATCCATATAGATATAACCATTAGATGAGGATTAACAATCCCAGACTATTTTATATAGTAACTACAGCCTTACAGATATTGCCTATCAGTTACATTTGCAGACTTTTTAATTCTAAGGTTTAACTTAATATAAATGAATTATTTCTGTACACTGACTTGCCTGCCTTCAGTTTTCCTCTTACCTCACACTGTTGGTTGTCTCCTGTTCGATGGTTTCTTTCTTTTTGGGGAATGGACCAGCATATTCAACCATTTTATAATTTTAGCTTTTTGAAACATTCCTTTTACTAATTATTAACTTATATTCTCTCTTCCAGTGTAATTAACCAGTAACATCATTCACAACCCACTGCGAGAGGGCCAGAACTTGTGAGCTCAATGCTGCATCTTACAAAGTAGAGTGTTCAGACAAGTGCGACCTGCCTTTTAACTTCTCCAAATGACTCTCCCTGTTTCTGGTTTGGGTCTGCTAACAATTTTGAGGAAAAAAAAACTTGAGAAATCTATTTTCTTAGATCCATCACTCTTTATCCAGCTAAGGTAGTAGTCTATTATTTGCTTTCCTGCACAATTAATCAATATGGGCGTTCCACTTTAAATCGTTTGGCACCACGTCTTTGAGTAATTTAGTGGGCTCAATTTTCCAACTGATGTATCACCAATCAATAGAGCAGAACATTCAGCACTCTGCTTGGCAAAATAAAATGGATAGATAGGAAGAAGCTACTTCACTGTAACTCCCTCTAGCCCATCCATCATTCCTTGTGGTGTTGGAGCTTGTGTGCAGGAATTTAAACGATTGCCTTGCAGCACTGTATGCCATCAGCAGTGGAGGAATGGTTGACTGGGGATTTGAAATACACCAGTGATATGTATTCCAGGAACTACTGCACTGTCCAAGGGGTTTAGAATGGAATGCATTGGCTAGGTGATTAATTGTGTTTGGGGGATCATGTATACAGGGATTTGTAGGACTGCATTTGTATGTGTTACTAGTTATTTGAGAATTGGGTCTGGAGGAATTAAATGGTGCATTAATATATATGTAATGTTCCATAGGAATCAGTGAGCTGGGGTTTAGAATGCAACATTTGCAATTTAGTAAAAAGCATTTTGGGATGTTTCAAACAGGGAATTAGGACAGCACCAAGTTATGCTTTACACACTCTCTGGGCCCTCTTGTGTGCTGACTTAAATAGTTCACCAAGAAATTTATAAAATACAATTAACATTAATCCAACTGTTAGTGTGTAGGGATTTGAATGCTGTATTTGTTATATGATAAAATAATGGTTTGGTATTGAGCAATTGCCTTAGTAGATCTTACTGTTGTTCTGGCATTTGTTTTGTGCATTTGGTGTTGAGCCCTCTGAGCATGTATCAAACAAACTTTAATTTTCAGTCACGGTGTATGCATTATAATCCCTTAACCTCAAAGCAATCAGAGCACAGAGTTCAATCTAAGCATCAACCAATTGTGATTTGACAGTTTAATTGTGCACAAACAGAAATTAATATAGCGCTAGTAAATTTCCCATGATGTTGCCTCAGGCCATTTGATGCATATAAAAATTTATATTAATGGAATTAAGAGAGCGACTTCATAAACTTGTCCCATTATGCCATAGAGTGTCCAAAGCAAACTTAATTTTGACAGTTGACATGCAACATTGAATGGGAAATGTTCAGGTAGCAGCTACCAGTGGTAAATATGAAGACAAAAATATGGTCAAAAATCATGACGACCAGAGTGATGTTTGTGCACATGAAGTGTGAAGAAAGATTGCTAATGATATATAGAGAATAGTTAATGCCTAGGTTCAGGAACAGGAAAGTCTTTTTATTATGGTCCCACTGACCTTCTAACATTTTGCCTTGTGAACTGGAATTAGCAAGATCAGGGTCAAATAATACAGAGGTAATTTTGCAAGGCAGGTGCTTCACTAGTGGCTAGTGTAGGTCAGAGTATCAGGGCTGAAGTGGAGGAGAAATGCATTTGTATAGCGTTACTAGGCATACGATAATTCCCCCAGGGAAGGGAGCTCAGGGATAGCATGGTGTTCTTGATTGATATAATTGAGGAATGCCACATGGCTATGCAGGTAGCGGCCCACAATGCTGCCTGTCCCTGGGGAATTGACTTAAGTCAGTGTAGCATGACTACGTGAATGAATTTTGCCCCTCAGGTATCACCCCACCACTAATGCTTGATTTTGCTTGACTTTTTTTTCTGCTCTTTTCAACCTTGGCTGTTCGTCACTGGTTGAACAAAAGAGCAATGCCCCTATGAGTTACAGCAGGTTATTAATTCTAAACATATCTCTCACCTTTAAAGGTGCAAGATCTTTTCCTCCCTATTAAAATAATGAGCCTGTCCTGGTGGCCTTTCTCAGTTTATATTATGATCTACATTTTTCAATTAAATTTAATGAATTCAGTAAAATACAGTCCAACAGTAAATCCAGTGAAAATATCAAATGATCATGAGTAAACGAGTGTTAATTTGTAGTTTAAGGTTGATTTGACTGGAAAAGGCTTGAGATAAAAAACTTTCTGTCTTTGCATTACAGGGAGGGAGTCTGGGCACAAGCATTGTTGCTCCTGGATTTCTTATAGATGCTATTGGTGGGTGAAGCTCCAAGGTTGGATAAAGCTCCCTCTTACTATGCCCCAACACATTGCACTTAGACTTGCACTGGTAAGACAAATGAGAACTGGTAAAAATGAGTCACCTTGGCCAGGGTTTAGGAAATCACAGAGAGGTTATGGTCTAGTTGTAGTCAGCTGCACAAGACCCTGGTGTCAAGAATTGACACCACTAGCATGGTTCTTAGCTTAACTCAAAAGCAGCAATTATACCTCAGCCCCACAAGAATGTCCCATACTGCATCAGTGTGACTTTTTTTTGCGTACAATTCAGCTCTACATGAGATTGCCAATTTGGTCCCAATTAATGATGAATTGGTGGCAGTTTCTTCCTATGGGCCTTTTTTCTACTTAGAGCCAGATAGAGACAGTTGGGCACTTGACACACAGATTGGATGTCACAAATGATTTTTGTTTTTGTTTGAATTGCAATAACAACTTAAATCCATTGTTAGTATTGTTGAGTGAGAAGGATTTTTAAATATTTCATCAGTACTCTAGCAGTTGAACTCACCTAGTTTATATGCTTACTTTTGGGTTTATAAACCATTGACACAAAACGTTAAACAAATTATTTAAGGAAGGTAAAGTAATGCTCAGTTTTATGATAGTATTTTTTGTCGTACGTTACTTCAAAGAAAGATTGGAGTCTGTGAACCAGTAAAAATTAGATTTTCATCAGATGTCACACAAAGAGAGAGAAATGTCTGACATAATCTGCTTAAGCAGTGGGTAATTATAGGAGTTTGTACGTCTGGAGTAGGGGGAAGTCTTGTCCAGCAGACATGGGATCTATGATAAAAGCAAAATACTGCGGATGCTGGAAATCTGAAACGAAAACAGAAAATGCTGGAAAAGCACAGCAGGTCTAGCAGCTCTGAAGAAGGGTCATATGGACTCGAAACATTAACTCCATGGGATCTACGATATTCTGTCCATTCATTTTAATTAAGGGTAGCTTGGCTGAGTTACCCTGAAGTGCATGATTTGCCAGAATCAGGAAAATCACCCTTAATACAGGTTGGCACCAGGGGTGGGAGGGCTAGAACACTCGAGTGCTGGGCTCTGGTAGACAGAACAAGCTGTTCTCACATTAACTTTTTGCTCACAGTGAAGAGTCAGGACTGCAGGCACTAACAAAAAGCTCTCTCATGTTAGCAAGATCTGGTGAAAATAAGTTATCCTGGCTGCTGTCTGGCATATCTCAGTAAGTTTGCTTTTTAGGCTGTGAGCCACATTCAACCAGAGAAAAGGACACGTTTTAGGTGAGAAACTGTTGTTTGATTGCCTTCACCCAAAACTTCAGTTTAGAATTAAACCTGGAAATTACCTCATGACATCTGTTATTAAATTCTTTACATGCACATATCACTCCAGTACACTGGTGTGATTTGTTTATAGGCTTCCTATTCCATGTTTCTTTTGGTTATTTTTTTGCTTGTTGTGACTATGGCATTCTTTTAGCCCTTGATCTGTGGTGCTGTTTAAAAGAATATTAATGAGCTGCTTTCAGTGCTTCGTCCTAGGATTCATCTGTAGACACTGTGCATTAGAACACCGTATAATAAAAAGCTTGTAAACATTGAGGGAACAGATCGTTAGTGTTTAAAAATGGAAGTTCATGCTAAATGTAAACAATGCATATTTAAAGGAGAAGCTGAACCTGTTTTTTTTAAATTTCAATTTCAATAATTTGCTCATAAACAGAGGCTTCTGGGAAGTGCACTTCTGTGTTGTGGAGCCTTCCAATTAGGAAATCGTCACCTGGGAGATGCCATTGCTTCTACTTCATGCAGTGCATTCTGGGTAGCTGTCCGCAGTGCCATCGCAAAGTGTGTTCTGGGTAACTGTTACTCGTAACATCACAATTACATGCATTTTATTTTGTAATTTGATTTTACTTTTATAATTTTTCCATTGTATAGTTTTAGCATTCAAAAATAGACCTCTTTCCAAAGCTATAATTTCCTAATCATTGCAATCAGTGGACACAATTTTCATTAAAATGGCAAACACTAGTGGGATTGTATGGAGCATTGAAGCCTCTTCCTTGTCGTAGGCGAACTAAAAGCTCCATTCACTTTTTTTTGTACTCTCTCGGGTAATCTGTTGCTTCCCTCTGATTGGCTCACGTTTTCTCTAATAGGCTACTTAGTGTTGCTGGGAGAGCGTCTCCTCAATGGTCGGAGATTATGTAGCAATAAATGGGCTCCAGGTGAGAGATATTAGCCAAGTCACCCGTCAACAATGATAATTCTGTCCAATTATTCTATAAATGGAGAAGCGTTTGGCATCTTAATACTTCGGTTAATCTCCCTCACCTGGAACCTATTTATCGTTACACGACGACATCAATCAAATAATGCTTACCCTGCAACACAAACCCATCTATTATAATCCTCCATGTTTGATTTTCTTTTAATTTATTTCGCTTAAGTGTTTTTTTTTGCTTCCTTACGCTAGCCTAGTCAGCACCCATTTGTTACTGTGCTAGCTCCCTTAAAAGGTGCAAAGAGCTTCTTCAATATGGCCCCAGCGGTAAAATAGACTCTCTCTGTTGGGAAAAAAGAACCTGAAGTAAATTAGAGCGAAGGCAATAAGTTAATGCAGTATTTAGAGACCCCTCGGAAGAGAAAAAGGGATTTTGACAAGTTAAAAATATTTGTCATTTTGTGCATTATTCATCCCTTTTTTTGCATTAGGGTAATTTGTTTTTTTAAGAATGTGTATTTTCTTCAGCAGGTGAAAATTCTGTGTAAAATTAAGGAGAATGATAGCCAAGATTTAGGCTTGATTTCATAAGATCATAAGAAATAGGAGCAGGAGTAGGCCATTCAGTCCATTGAGCCCACTCCACCATTCCATAAGATCATGACCTTAACTCCACTTTCCTGCCTGCCCCTCATAACCCTTGACTCCCTTGTAGTTACTCTGTATATCATCAATACTAAATGCAGGCAAGATGGGCTAGATTTTCGCTGAGTCGGGATGACTCAGGAGCCCTTTAAAGATGGTGGACCGGTCTTGATTCCGGAATTCCCGACCTCAATCCTGGTATATCTAATTATCGGGAGTGTATTTTAAGGGTGCAGGCTGGACTGGGTCGTGAGCCTGCACCTTGTAGTCCCAGCCTGGCTGGAATAGGCATGCCTTAGTTTTCTATAATTTTCATGGAGTTGGGTCAGCTTTGCAAAGAGTCGTGGTTCACAACACTTCAGAGGTGTCGTGAACCATAGTCTGCATGAGGGAACCTTTTGAAAGTTAAGATTAAAAGATCTTCGTCATGCCCCCCATGCCAAAGTCATGCTCTCCAAACCACCCTCTGTGGCCCCTGATGCCTCCATGCCAAGGTATGCTCCAACCCATCCCCTAAGGCCCCTCATGCCCCCCATGCCTAAGTATCCCACCTACCAACCCTCTATGGCCTCTCATGCCCCCATGCCAAGGTGTGTCCCCAAACAGTCCCTATGACCCCCTCAAGCTCCACATTCTAAGCTATGGCACTTCCATGCCCATTCACTCACTGTATACTATGTAGAATCAATGGACACTATTGTGATGGTAGGGTGTATAATATGCTTTAAGAAAAGTAATTCAATGATAACTTTCCACTTCCTTAAAAAATCCCTTTTACTACAGCCCAATAAAGGTGTCAATCATCCAGACCATTTAAAGTAACAATAGTTGAAACTGCAAACACTTGAAACCTCTTTATCTTGTCTAAATAAACATTATGAAATTGACAGCATGGATCAGAGAGCCAATTCTGTCAAACAAGCAATGTTTTCCCTGGAGCTCAGGTATTTTGATGGGTTAATGGATTTCTGGGCTCTCAGCCAAGCCTTATTATGTACTCTTGGCTGAAAGCCCAAAAAAACATGAGTATATTGGAACACCTGAGCCCCAGAGAAAACATTGTTTGACATCTCTGGCTCTCTGACCTATGCTGTCAATATTTATTTACACAAGGCATTGTGATCTCATGTGCTTTCAGTTTCTGCTATTGATACTTTAAAGAGTTTGGATGATTGACACTTTCATTGGGCTGCAGTAAAAAGGAAGTGGAAAGCTATCAATGAATAACTATGTTTTTTTAAAGCTTCTTTTACACTTCCTACTGTTACTATATAGCATTCATTGGTTTTATACAGTGTATAGTGGGTGAATGGGCATGGAAGTGCCATTGCTTTGTATGGGGGGCACGAATGGCCATGGGGGTACTTGGGGGGCATGAGGTGGAATTGATGGAGCATGGGGAGCGTGTAGGCCATCAGGGGGTTTGAGGGGTGTTTTTATTATAACTGGGACAAACTTCCACAGCATTGAGGCAGGCCTTTCTGAAAGCCCGGTTTTGCAGCCAGCATCCCTTATGGCTACATCTGAACTTTTTACCGGGTCGACTGGCCCAACTGCAGCCTGCACCTGACCCCCCGTAATGAAGATCCCGTCCTTGCAGGTACTTTGTCCAGTGGCGGGCGGGCTGAGCCTGGAGTTTTCCCAACTCCTGTTACTTACCTCGAGGGTGAAAGTCCAGCCCAATAGCACTGAGAACTGGCACTCTGAATATACAACCAACTAAATGTATACATGTTATCACTGAGGACTGGTGTCTGAATATACTCCACATTAAATGTAAGTATGATGCTACTTTAGACTTCTGTACTGCCCAGAATATCTTGGATTGATAGAGTAGCAATGGTATTGTCTAAGCACAGTGACACAAATTGGAGAGTATATTTTCCAGTGTTTACTAATTTTTGTCAGAAAGTAGTGTAAATATAAAATGATGTCCCCCATCTTGTACTCAACTCTACTTTTTCATTTGAATTAGTAAATGAAGCTATAAAGAGGCCTGGATTTCTAAGCAGCATATCAGCACAGGGTTCATAATACATTTTCAGGAGGATTTAGTTCTTATGCAGCGCCTGCCAAGAGACAAATGAACATGGAAGTTGCACCTTGGTTAAAAAATAAGAGAACAAAATATTTAAGATGGAAGTTGTTATGCCTTCTAGTTCCCATAAGTTAGAAACAATCACACCTTAGACCCAAAATGCTGGAGCTGCATCATGTGTATTCCTTTCAGCTATTCATGTGGCTGGTGGACTGACAAACTGATGCATTGTCACTTAGCACATGATTGTAGTGCAGCAATAAAATGTGGCACCCCAGGTGTACATTCTCATTACAATTAGTTCCTATTTCTTTTTGAATAATATAACAATATAACATACCGCTTCCCTTAAAAAATATAAAATACCTCTATATCAGAAGGTTCTAGAAGGTTCAGAGGGGAGGTGAAAAGGCAAATTAGACAAGCAAAGAAAGAGCATGAAAGGAGACTGGCAGGTAACATAAAAGGGAATCCCAAAGTCTTCTATAGATATATAAATAATAAAAGAGTGGTAATAGGAGCAATGGTGCTGATTTATACATGGAGGCAGCAGGTATAGCTGAGGTAACTTTACATCTATCTTTAAGGGAGAAGATCCTGCACAGGTTCTGGTGAAAGAGAAGGTAGTTCAGACACTTGAAGAGTTTAAAATTAGAGGAGGTATTGGATAGGCTGTCAGTACTTAAAATTGCTAAGGCACCAGGACCGGATGAGATGCACCCAAGAATACTGAGGGAAGTGAGAGTGGAAATTGAGGAGCCACTGGCCATAGTTTCCCAGTCTTCTTTAGAGTCAGGGGTGGCACCAGAGAATTGGAGAATTGCAAATGTTATATGGTTGTTCAAAAAAGGATGTAAAGATAAGTCAAGCAACTACAAGCCAGTCAGTTTAACTTTGGTAGTGTGGAAGCTTCTTGAAACAATAATTTAGGACAAATTTAATAGTCACTTGGGCAAATACGGGTGCATGAATTTGTTAAGGGAAAATTGTTGGAGTTCTTTGAAGCGATAACAGAGAGGTTTGATGAGGGGAATGCTATTGATGTGGTGTACATGACTTCCAAAAGGCATTGGATAAATTGGAAGTTGCACAACAGATTTGTGAGCAAGGTTATAGCTCATGGAATAAAAAGAACAGTAGCAACATGGATACAAAATTGACTGAGTGACAGGAAAGAGAGAATAGCGGTGAATCGATGTTTTTTGGCCTGAAGGTGGGTTTGTATTGGAGTTCCCCAGGAATCAGCACTAGGACCTCTTCCTGATATATATTAATGACTTAGACATTAGTGTACAAAGCACAACTTCAAAATTTGCAGATGATATGAAACTTGGAAGCATTGTGAACTGTGAAGAAGATAGCATATAACTTCGAAAGGACATAGACAGGTTGCTGGGATAGACACACAAGTGGCAGATGAAATTCAATGCAGAGAAGTGTGATGTGATTAATTTTGGTAGGAAGAACAATGTAAAATCAAGGGCTCAATTCTGAAGGGGATGCAGGAACAAAGGGATCTGGGTGTATTTGTGCATAAGTGATTGAAGGTGATAGAACAGGTTGAGAGAGCAGTTAATAAAGTATACAGCATCCCAGGCTTTATTAATAGGGGCATGGAGTACAAGACCAAGGAAATTATGTTAAGCTTGTATAGAACACTTGTTTGGCCTCAACTGGAGAATTACATGCAGTTCTGGACACCACACCTTAGGAGAGATGTGGAGACATTTGAAGAGTGCAGAGAACAGTTCCAGGGATGAGGAATTTCAGATACATAGATTGGAGAAGCCGGGACTGTTTTCCTTGGAGAAGAGAAGGTTGAGAGAAGATTTGATCGAGGTATTCAAAATCTTAGCGACTTGGACAGAGTAGATAGGGAGAGATTGTCCCCACTGGTGGAATGATCGAGAACAAGAGGGCACAGATTTAAGGAATTGGCCAAAAGAAGCAATAGAGACATGAGGAGAAACTTTTTTATGCAGTGAGTGGTTAGGACCTGGAATGCTCTGTTTGAGAATGTGGTGGAGGCAGGTTCAATTGAGGCATTCAAGAGGGAATTGGATTATTATCTGAAAAAGAAGAATGTGCAGGGTTATGGGGAGAAGGTGGGGGAGTGGCACTGGGTAAATTGCTCCTTTGGAGAGCCAGTGCAGGCAACTGGCTGAATGGCCTCCTTCTGTGCTGTAATAATTCTGTGATTCTTTGATTCTGTAATTCTGTGACCAATATGGCTGTTCTAATCATTAGCCTTTTCTCTAAACTAAAGATTAAAAATCAACTTTTATAAATAAACTGAACTCCTTAAAAGTCTTTAATAGCTTGTTTTCTTTTCTAAAAATATTATTCTTGGTGTCGCTTAGGTGATACGATGTTGTAGATTTGACATTCATCGCTTTCAGTGGCGAGTTGGCATGCTGCACAGCTTATGTTGTGTGTGTTGCTCCTGGTGTTGTAGTAGTCTTGCTCGGTGTTGCAAATGTTGTATCACTTGCTGGTGAAGTTGTTGATGTTGCACCTCTTGTTAGTGATGCTGTTGATGTTGTCTTGCTGGTTAGTGATGTTGCTGGTGTTGCTGATGATCTTTTCTGCTCTTCCAGCTCAGGTTTAAGTAGAATACGGACTCTGTTCCTTCTCATTTGCTTACACTTTTTGGTCTCAATGATATATGACTTTGGAGTCTCATCTTCAGCAACAACCTTTGGTGATTGGATCCTGTACGTGTACAGTTTGTCTTTTCAAAAACTCAGGCAGGGATTGAGCATGCTTGTTGAAGTATTGACCTCCTTCCACCTGTACATCAGTGAGTTATTGTGATTTGAAAGCTACAACAATCAGCTCAACAGTACAAGTTCTGTTTGTTCCTGAAAGAATAATATGTGAAAATGGAACTCAATTCACCTCCAGACAATTTAAGAAATTCACTGAACAATATGTGTTCAACATTATCACCTCATCACCACATTACCCAAGGGGATATGGGTTTATAGGAAGGCATGCCCAGATGGTCAAGAGAACCCTCATGGAATGCCGAAAGACAAAGAAAGATCCAAACCTTGCCTTATTGTCACTCTGATCTGCACCTTTCAAAGCTGATATGAAATCGCCTGCAGAACTGCTGAATGGAAGAAAGTATAAGACAACTCTGCCAAACAAGATGCTCCCTCCAGGTGACCAGGAAGAAGTAAGACAATAACTCACTGATGCACAAGCGAAAGCTTTCCTTTTAACCCTATTGGTATTTACAAGAGGGATGAATCACTGGTTTCTACTCTGGATCAATAGTGATGCGATACTCAAAATCTTCAAAGCATCCAACTATTTCATCAAAACACTCTAGGTACATTTGTACCAGATCTTCCTTGCCCCTGATTGGATGGTGTTTTTCATTGGGCCTATTATCTTTAATCCTCAGTGTTGCCTTCTTCACCTCATGGTTTAATGAGATGAGCTGCAGCTCTTTTCAATTACTGAACCGCAGATTAGCAGGACCATTTGTTTCAGTGATGTAGAACATACAGTTAGTATCTTCTCTTTTATGTGTCCCTCTAATTTGGGCTAAACCAAGCTGTTGAATCTCAGTTCCCCCATATACCTCATAAGTTAGCATGCCGTTGCTGGGTTTCAGAGTGCCTTTCCTTGGATACTCATTTTCTTTCAAGTTTTTAGAAAGAATGTTCTGATATTGTCTGAGCAGAATGATATTACTCTGTGCTGCAGTATCAAGCTTCAGCTTCCCATTTATGGTTGTGGGCTTATTTCTCACCCTCTTCCTGATCTAAATGATTGTGTGAATTTCTTTTCTCTGGGAACTGTCTCATCCAGCCATTTCATGCAGTTATATGGTTCCTATGCCTATTGTGTTCTCAAACTCATTGTCATCTTCCAAGGTATGGATGTTGTGGCTCTTTTTACTTCTCATTCACCCTGTTGCCCTATTCCTGATAACTCATTTACCATCTTCTTTCTTTGTTCTGCACATATTTTTCTAGTGACTTGGCTTTCCACCAACTCTGCAGTTTGATCCATATGCAGGAAATTTCCTTCTGTCTGTGGTCACCTAAAGCTCTTGCACATCTTTCTCTCTGTCTGGTGTGCATTCTTTTGCTGCTGTTTCACTGCATCAATCCAGCTGCCTTTCTCTTGACTTTGAATTAACTGAAAGCTAGACGTTAGGGCATTTAGTGTCTTCATCTGTCGATTCGTGACTTCACCTGTTCTGGCAGTTTCTACGACCTGTGATATAGCACGCTTATCCTTTCTAAATCAAACATTTTTGTGCATCAGGGTGTTCTCAGCTGATGCATCAGCTTGTCATCTGTGGCTTTAAATTAACATTTTCTGGTTGCATTTTAAAATCTTATCATGAAATTGTCAACAGGCTCACCTGAATCTTGCCTCAGGCTTTGAAGTTCATATTAGTAGATCTGATGATTTGAGGTGGGGTGGAGATGCGTGCTGAATTTATCAAAAAATTTGTCTGGCTTTTTGCTGTTGTCTTTTCTCAGCTCCTATCTATTAAACAAATTGAACCCCTTCTCTCCTGCCCACAAAAAGATGCAGCTGACCCTTTCCTCTTCACTAGTCCCCTTTGGGAAGCTAATGAATGTCAGTCTGCACTTTTGTTTAAACCTCTCAAGTTCCTCTATGACATCACCAGCTGCCCAATTCATCATGGGCCGGAGCTGCGTGTTTATTGCTACAACAGCCATTTTGTTTTTGCACCATTTACTCCATTTTTTTCTCTCTCTCGCTGGCACTAATTCAGGTTGATTCTCCAATCTAATTCAACATTAAATTCATTTAAAATGTTTATTTCTTTTTTACTCAGGCACCCGCTGCTATGTCTCTGTTATGTCTCTGGTTCCTATAAGTTGGGAATAATCACGCTTTAGGTTCAAAATGCTGGAGCTTCATCAAGTGTATTTTTTCAGCTCCCCAGGTGGCTGGTGGGAGGGCAGGTCGGGTGGGTACACGGCCCCACATTTTTATGACGGGTGCCTTGCTGTCCTCCTGGAGGAGGTGGCTACCAGGAGGGACACCCTTGTCCCCGGGGATGGGAGGAGGAGGCCACCGTGCCCCACCAACAGGGCATGGGAGGAGGTGGCAGCAATAGTGAGCAGTCATGATGTGGTCCAGCGCACATGGGTGCAGTGCCGGAAGGGTTTCAATGACCTGCTGCGCTCATGGGCACCATGTTGGCATGGGTCAGTGTGCAGAAGTGTTAAGGTTTGGCCATCCCCCTGTGGACTTCAGGGGTGCTGGAGTCTGAGTGCCAACTGTCAATGACGCCAGAGCTAGCCAAGGGGGTGAGCCCTGGCTGCTTGGAGTGAGTACCTTGCGGCTCGAGGGCCAGAACTCAGATGTGTCCTGTAAGGTGCTCCTCAGGTGGGGTTGGCCAGGTGCAATGGTGCTGCAGGTAGAGAGGGGACTAATCAATGCTCCTCTGTTGTTTCAGGAGAAGACAAGCCATAGCCAAGCAGAGAGGGCGCGTACAAGAGGAGGGAAGTTCAACCTCCTGCTGCTCAGCACGTTCGAGCAAGATGCCTTGGAGCTCGAGAGCTAGCACGGTCCTCATGCAACCGGGTGTGGGGAGGCAGAGGTGCCAGACGAAGGCAAGAGTGCAGTGCACAGAGGTGAGACTTTCGGCTTGTGCAACCATTCTGGTGCAGTCTCTTCAGTGGTGTGAGCCTCGAACCTGGATCCCCCGTTGATCACTGAGAGACGATGGCACCGTGATGCAGATCTCCATGGTCTCACCAGGGTGCCTGGCATGCACAGTGACAGTATGATGACTTTAACTAATGACATGTCCTCTTCTCCCTTTTAGGTTTTCCCAGCAGGCGTTTGCTCTGCGGACCCCGAAGGGCCACCCCTGACACCAGAGGGCACCGAGCTTCTGTTGCACCTGCGAAGCAGACACCAGTGCAGATACCAGCACCTCGGTGGGCATTAGATCAGCGGCTAGTATCTTGGTGCACATTGGTGAGGGCACACACGCTTGCTTGAGGTGCGGACGGAGGCAGAGAGTGCCCAAGGTGCCGGCAGTCGGAGGACTGCTGCGGACCAGGATGATGCTCAGTTGAAAGCTGATGATGAGCCTCTGGAGTCGTCTATTAGGTGGCAGATGCTAGATGTCCAGCGAGATAAGCGGGAGGATCTAGCAGAGATCCATGGCCTCCGTTATGGAGGCGTCCATGCAGAGCATCAATACTGTGTTGACCCTCTTGGCTGAGCGTACTGCCTCCTCCATTGAGAGAGTGGCAACTCTCATGGAGAGGCAGCTCCAGGAACACAATCATGGGTTGTGTTCGGACCTGCAAGCCCTCACACAGGCACTGACCTGCGGTGGTCAATGTCCGTGTGGGAGATGGATGAGGCACCCAATATCCCAGCTAGGTGCCCATCAATGGTGAGCAGGGAGATTCACAGTGCCCTCATGTTGGTGCACGAGCTGTCTGTTGTCTCTGTGGGCTCCTCTCATGACGCTCTGGATGATGGCAGCAGCTCCTCCGACCCTCAGCCAGTGACCGTGGCGTCTGATGAGGCTGCAGTGACTGGGGAGATGCCAGCTGTGGCACTGGCCGCTCCCTCCCAGGTGGGGCCAGCACAGGCTCCACTGGCCAGAGGACGACTGCCAAGGTCATCAAGGCCAACAAGACAACAGAGTCAGCAGCTGTCTCCAACGCTGCTGCCAGCGAGGGGGAGCACCTAGACGTAGCATCCATAAATGTAAGTTAAAGGCACCATGAGCACAAGTGGGACAGGTCACGGGTGATTTGATGTTCATTTATGTTTACTTCATCCATACTGGTCTGGGAATGAAGACCAGAGAAGTTTATATAAATAGTTTGGAATTGTCAAAATGAGATAAATTTTGCTTTTTTTGTCATGGCCTGTGTATGCTTCACCTTTTTATGTCATTGGTGCAGGGTACACCAGTATGTAATGCTGGCCATAAGTGGCTCTGAACTTTATTGCAGAGGTAATGAGTGCTCTTTATGTTCAAATGAAAGGGTCATTTCAGACATCCGGATGGAGGAGGCGGCCCTGGCATGAGGTTGAAGCTGATCTTTGGTAGCCAAGCTGAAGGAACTTTGGATAAAGGAATCCCTGGTGTCCCTGCCTCCCTGGAGGTTACCAAAGTCTGGCTCCACGCCCTGAGCATTCTCCTCACTGTGCCCATCTTCGGATTCACTACTGGACTCATCACCTGTTGCCTGTGCAGCTGTCACTACCCTCTTCCTCCAGTGGGTCCCCCCTTGCCAGTGTCAGATTGTGGAGACTGCAACATGCAACCACGATCAGTGACACTTGCTGTGGGGGGTATTGTAGTGCACTCCCTGAACGGTCCAGGCATCGGAAGAGCATCTTGAGATGCCACCGCCCTTGTGGAGGCATGACTCATATTATAACGCTGCTCTGCCTCTGTTCCTGGGTGGCGGAGAGGCATCATGAGCCACCTTTTGAGGGGATAGCCCTTGTCACCCAGCAGCCATCCATCCAGTTGGGCTGGAGCACTGAAGAGCCTCGGCACCTGGGAGTGTCTGAGGATGTAGGCGTCATGGGAGCTGCCAGGGTACCTTGCACAGACTTGTAGAATCAGCATTTTGTGGTCACACACTATCAGCACGTTCATGGAGTTGACGAAGGCACTGGGCTCACCCGCTGGCGCCTTGATAGCCACATGTGTGCAGTTGATTGCACCCTGGGTGCGGGGGAACCCAACAATCACTGCAAAGCCTCTGGCTCGCTCAGCCCGGCTTCCTCGTCCATACAGTAAAGAATAAGTGTCAGTACCTGCCTGATCAGAGCTCCTTTCACCAGTTTGACACAACTGTGGACAGCTGATTGGGACACTCCACACAGATCCCACACTGAGCCCTGGAAAAAGCCGGAGGCATAGAAGTTGAGGGTCACTGTGACCTTCAGAGCCACTGGCATGGGGTGTCCACCCACATAGTCAGAGCTGATCTCAGGCCCGATCAACTGACAAGTATAAGTCACAAACTCCACTGAGAGGCAGAGCCTCCTTTGGCATTGCACCTCGGACATATTGAGGTAGCTGCATCGCCACCTGTAAACCCCGGCAGCAGGATAGTGGCGTTGTCTGTAGCCCCTTCCACCTTGGGCTACTTGCTGGCCCTGCGCCCCTTGTGCCTGCGCCTCTCCTCCCACAGGTCCCTCCACTGGAAGCTGCATAGGGACACCTGGCCTCCTCTCCCTTCTGCCCCTCTCTTCCTCCTCAGAGGAGGTGCCTCCAGCAGAGACCACAATCCCCATTACCAGGGGAACAGAAGGCTGTCTGACACCTGGAAGGGTCCACACGATCTGAATCCTCTGAGGGCCTTGCGGACAGCAATGAGTCCTGAAATGAAGCCTGGAAATGCTAAGAATGAAGCCCCAAACAGAGATGAAGCTGCCAAATACCAATAAGCAACCAGCAGCAAACTATCTCCAAAACTCCTCACTACTCACACTGGCAATGCTGCTGATCCCTTTTATCCCGCCCTTGGATAAGGTTTGTGAAGATGTCAGCTGGCCGTCTGCCCGTTTTGCCCGTGTGACGAGCTGGAAATCACATGGGCAATGAAAAATCATAGTCAATTGGACTGTTAAGGGCCTTAAGTGGCTGTTTAATTAATGGCGGGCGCAGCTCCGGCACCTGCGCGTGCCTTCCAAGAGAAATATCGTGCGCGTGAGCGATGACGTCGGGACGCTCGCTCAACGTCATTGCGCAGTTTTTTACTCCCAATCGGGTCAGGAGCGCACCCGCCATGGGGTGAAAAACTTTGACCCATCAAAATATCGGTGTAAGGATTATACTGCACCCACTGCAATTAACCCTAAAATCTGAGAGGCACCTATTTAACAATAAACACCCACAATTTGTACACTTTAGTCTTCCACGTCTCCATTTGCATCTAAAGGTGGATGATTTTAGCTTGCTAATGCATGCCTCATGCTGTTAACCTGTTTCACAGCCATCTGATTTGACATTCATCCCATTTTGCTTTCTATATTTCCTGCCACTTCCCAGCTCTCAATTGCTACAAATTTTTCAAGTGGGCTTGTATTCTCAGCCAGGCCTCAGTCTTGGGTCAGCGTGTGTACTGTCGTTAGCCAGTGGAGGTTAGCCAGTTCATCTCATCATCAGGCTGTTCACCTTCATCCTTTTGCTCAAGGGAATATTCCTATCAGTTTTTTCTTCATGTTGAAGACGAATTTTTCCAGTCCTCCCTTTGTCCTGTGAAATTCCTTTACAATATTTTTTTTTTTACTTTGGGAGAATCTTTGCTTCTCAGGGTGAGGGATGTTGGTGCTGGGGAAACAAATAAAGTTCCAGTACTCCCAGGCAAGGTGTCACAGATGCCAGCATGTAGAATTCTACATTGTTCCAACAATGTACTTAGTGCGATCCTTAGAATAACACTTCCCAATGCATGAAAATGGAATTTCACCTTTATTTCGACCTTTACACCCACCACCCTTGTAACTCCTTTAGGTGAGGCAGCGAAAGTAATTGAAAAGCGTGGACACCTATTTTATCCATTAATGTGATGTGCACAGGGCTGACAAGGCCAGCTTTTGTTGCCCATTCCTGATCACCCTTTTTGGCCAACAACATATCAAGAGAGGAGAAGAGGTGAGCGATCCTCTACTGACATGTGGCAGTAAAACATATGGCCTAATTCATAGTCTAACAGCAACCAACGCTCCAGATTCCAAGACCTTTGATGAGCTGGTGAATCTTGTGGAAAGCCACTTTCAGCCGAAATCCTCGGTAACAAAGCAGCGTTTTAAATTCACTTCTAGGTGTCGTGCCCCTGAGGAGACGCTCGCTTGCTATGTAGCAGCCTTTAAACAACTGACAGAGCACTGAGAGATCGGGACGTCGATTAATGCCATGCTCAGAGACCGATTAGTGTGTGGGATTAATGAAGATGCCATTCTAAAAAGGTTGTTGTCAGAAACAATTTAGAATTCAGCAAGGCACTGGTGTTGGTGTTCGCAATGGAGAGCGCAGTCAGGGATTCAGAAGCAATCAAAGGAGCACAAAATGGCGCTGTCTTTCATGTCAGGGGGGAGGCAATGGCTAGAAATCGCGCGGAAGCGCAGGGCTCCGGGGAAAGGCGGGAAACAACCACCTTTAACAGACCAGCAAAAAGCAATGCTTTAACAGATAAAACCCACATTAATAATGGCAGAAATGGAACCAGAAAGCCTGCAAGTGAACGACAATGTAAAAGAACCGAGTGTTTCTACTGCCTTCACAATGGGCACATTATGCGATATTGTAAAGACAGATTGAGGCAAAATTTCAAACAAAAAGGCAGAAATTGTGAAATTCATATAATGGAGGAACCAGAAGAAACAGAGTCACATATCTACTCGCTACACAACTTAAAAGTGGGTAAAACAGAGCCAATCCACGTGACAGTAGAAGTCAATAGAAAACCCAGTTGAATGGAGGTGGATACAGGGGCATCCACGACAGCCATAGGGAAACAAAGGTTTAAGTGTCTGAATGGAGGAAGCCACTCATTAAAGCTGGAAAAGTCAAATGCTAAATTAAAGACATATACTGGTGAAGACATATGATTAAGAGGTATATGCAAGGTTCCAGTACAATATAGAAGCCAGTCTGCTAACCTACCCCTGATAGTGGTAGCAAGGGAGGGTCTAACTCTACTTGGCTGGAACTAGCTAAAGGAAATAAAGTTGGAGTGGACTGAGATTATTCAACTCAGAATGAAAGATCTGCAAGAATTATTACAGAAATATGCTTCTGTGTTCAGGGAAGAGCTCAGGAACATTCAGGGGCTGCAAACTAAAATCCACGTGGATTCTGGGGCAACACCCAGACACTTGAAGGCAAGGCCAGTCTCCTATGTATTACGAGAAAAAGTTGATGTTGAATTAGACAGGGTGGAAAGGTTGGGGAATCTTACAACCTGTACAATTTTCCGAGTGGGCAGCGCCCATAGTTCCAGTACTAAAGCCTGACGACTAAGCGGGGATTACAAGTTGACCATTAACAAAGTGGCCAGACTTGACAGGCATCCTATACCAAAAATTGATGAATTGTACTCCAAGCTGGAAGGGGGAACCACATATACAAAACTCGACATGAGCCACACTTACCAGCAAGCCGAGCTAAAAAAGCCCTCTCGGGATTTTGTGACTATCAACGCACATAGTGGTTATACCAGTGTACCAGGTTACCCTTTGGAGTCACATCGGCATGTGCCATTTTCCAACAGACAATGGAAAATTTACCTCAAGGACTGCCCCATGTGGTGGTTTATCTCGATGGTGTCCTAGTAACAGGACTAACTGATGAAAAACACCTGGCTAACTTGGAAGAGATATTGAAGCGTTTCTCACAAGCAGGAGTATGCTTGAAAAGGGAAAAATGCATCTTCTAAGCAAAAGAAGTGGTTTACCCGGATCATAGGGTCGACTTGCAGGGCCTTCACCCAGTAGAAGACAAGGTGAGAGCTTTTTGTGAGGTGCCAGCACTGAAAAACACCATAGAACTGAAGTCCTTCTTGGGAATGGTTAACTACTACGGTCGTTTTTTCCCAAATTTGTCAACAGTACTGGCTCAATTATACGTGTTAC
This sequence comes from Cetorhinus maximus, assembly GCF_964194155.1. Classification (NCBI taxonomy): domain Eukaryota; kingdom Metazoa; phylum Chordata; class Chondrichthyes; order Lamniformes; family Cetorhinidae; genus Cetorhinus; species Cetorhinus maximus. Next base: position 59,177,461 of record NC_135888.1, on the reverse strand, counting down.
TCAAGATAAACCACAGGTGGACTGGGCAAGCTTCACAACAACAGGCTTTTTATGGCAGTAAAGCAGTTGCTACATTTATTGGCCCTGTTGGTACATTTTGACCAAAGAAAGAATTGATTTTAAGCTGTGATATATCCCCTTATAGAGTAGGGGCAGTACTCTCCCAGTGGATGACAGATGGCTCCGAACAGCCCATTGGCTACATCTCAAGAACACTCAGTGCGGCAGAATGAAGATACTCACAAATAGAGAAAGAAGGCTTATCCATTGTATTTGGCATTAAGAAGTTCCAACAATACATCCATGGTCACCACTTCACCTTTGTATCTGATCACAAGCCACTACTAGACTTGTTTGGGGAAGATAAGGCAATACCCCCAACTGCCTCAGCACGCATCTAAACTCTCTAGCTGCTTATGAATATTCCTTTATCCACAGGCCGGGAAGCCAGGTGGCCAATGCCAACACACTGAGCTGATTACCTCTAAAGGACAGCAATGTGAATGTCCCCATCATTCAAGAACTTGTCTTGTTATTAAACTTTCTGGATTCGTCACCGGTGAATGCCAAACAGATCAGAGAATGAACAGACTGCAATCCAGTTTTGTCTCACATCAGGGAACAAGTCTTGCAGGAATGGTCTAATGAGCCAAAGTTGAATGAAATAAAGCTCTATTTTAACAGGAGATATGAGCTCACCTGCCAGGATGGGATCTTACTGTGGGGAACGGGTGTCATTGTGCCTCTGAGAGGAAGACAACAATTATTGACAGAATTGCATAGCATTCACCCAGGCATTTCCAGAATGAAAATGTTGGTGCACAGCTAGTAATGGTGGCTAGGGATGGACATTGAAATTGAAAACATGGTCAAGAGCTGCATGCAGTGCCAACAGGTACAGAAATTGCCTCCTTCTCCACTTAATCCCTGGGAATGGCCAGGAAGGCCGTAGGTCTGCCACCACATTGACTACATTGGGGCCTTTTTTGGGCATAATGTTCCTCTTACTTACAGACACCCATTCCAAATTGATGGATGTATATGAAATGAGATCGCCCACATCTGCTGCCACCATAGACAGATTGCATCAGAGTTTTGCGATACACGGATTACCAGAGATAATAGTGTCTGATAATGGAACGACATTCACCAGCTGGGAATTCCAAAGATTTACAAGTCTCAATGGCATAACACATGTCAAGACCTCACCGTACAACCCTGCATCCAATGGGTTGGCCAAGAGGGTAGTCCAGGCCTTCAAGGCCAGATTGAAAAAACTGGACAGAGACTCTGTAGCAACTAGATTATCACCTTTCCCGCTCAGCTATGGGACCACGCCACACACGACCACCGGTATTGCCCCCACAGGGCTATTAATGCAGAGACGTCTCAGGACACGTTTGAGTCTCATAAGGCTGAGTTTAGGGGAGAGGGTAGAAAGAAGTCAGGTGGCCCAGATAAATGAACACGATTACCACAGTCATGAAAGAAACTTCACTGTAGGAGAAGCAGTTTTTGCAAAGAACTTTGGAGATGGGCCCAAATAGCTATCAGGTGAAGTCATTGCAGTGACAGGACCCCTTTCCTATTACATATCGGTTAAAGGTCGGATAATTAGGAGACACATAGATCACCTCAGGAAATAGGAAACAGATCCACAAGAAAAGATGTGCCAAGCATTCCTGTTGCAGTCTACACCATCTGTGGAATTGTCTAGGTTTGGAGGTACCTGTAGGATCTACTGAGCCTGAGAGAGTTGAAGAGACAAAGTTACAGGTTCCTACTGGGGACCCTAGTGGACAGATAACTCCTGAGAGAGAGGCCTCAGATAAATCATCCGAAGTCGTAGAACTACGACGGTCAACATGTTTGAAGAAACCTCCTGAGAGACTGAATTTGTAAATAGTTTATTTATGTAAATAGTTAATATATTCTAAATTGCACTTTCAAGTAAAGGGGGAGGGATGGTAACCTGAGGTGTAATACACCTTTAAGAGAATGTGAGCAGATTGATCACATATGACCCAATAGCTGTGTAGTGCAGGCTACAATGTTAAAGGTTAGTCTAGAGTAGGGTCTGGTTGGAGAAGCACACATCTTGTTAGTGCTCTGTTACCTGTGTAAATAAATAGCATATGCTTCATTTCATATTGGTCTCTGCATCTGCAGTATATTGTAATCGACTCATCCGCTGACAGATAAGTGTGCAACTGGTTCGCAAGCAAAGCGACCCCACAGTAGAATATAACAGTATGTTAAAGGGTAAGTCATTGGTGACGTAACTGAAGATGGTTGGGAGTAGGACACTGCCCCGAGGAACTCCTGCAATGATGCCCTCAGGCTGAAATGATTGGCCAACAACAATCACAGCCATCTTCCTTTGTGCTAGGTATAATTCCAACCAGTGGAGAGTTTCCCCCTGATTTCCATTGACTTCAGTTTCGTTAGGGCTTCTTGATGGTCAAATGCTGTCTAGATGTCAAAGGCAGTCACTCTCATCTCACGATTTGAGTGGTGGGTTTGGAATTGTGAGGAAATTGAAACTTGCTACACTAATTGGATCTAGGAAATGTCTGGTCCACAAGAAAGTCTATATAGCTCAATTCTGACATCACCACTTGAATGATATTAGTCAGATGTGGAAGATAAGCAAAAGGAATCAGTCTGAAACCACAGGGATTTTAAAATGTGAGTGATTTTATTGTGAAATCCTGGCTTAGCGGCTCAAAATGTCCAAAAAAAGCTCTGTGCTACACCGCTAGAATGCTTACACTAAACTTTATTTAAGCATGTTCCAGTTTTTGGTTTCACACCTGTGTTAGGTGACAGATCACATGAAAAAAACTCATCAGATAAACAATTACTCTCAGACTGAACGATTATTACATGTCATAATTTATCCAAATATTTCTAATTTTACCTTTGAGTTTCCACATTTTTTTATCCGTCCTTGAGATGTATGTGTCAATGGCAAGGCCAGCATTTATTGTCTCATCCAAGTTTCCCTCAAGAAGGTAGCGTGAGCTGCCTTCTTCATCCGTTCCAGATCTTCTGGTGTAAGTATACACACAGAAACACACAGAACACTGAAATGCTACAGCATTGTCACACAGTTACAATGCTATTAGGGCCGGAAGGACAATATTGTTCCAGGTCAGGATGATGAGTGAATGAGACATGAACAGGTGGTGGTGTTCCCATGTATCTGCTGCCCTTGTGCTTCTAGGTGGTACAGGTTGCAGATTCGGAAAGTGATGCTGAAGGACCCTTGGTGAGTTGCCCATGTTTTACCTGATGCCTTGAGGCTTTATAGGGTTCAGAGCCAATGTTGAGGACTCCCAGGGCTACTAGCTCCTGACTGTATACCACTGCGTTGCTGCCATATTCAGTGGGTCTGTCCTGCTGGTGAGATATGACATACCCAGGGGTGTTGATGGAGGAATCTTGGACATTGTCTTCAAGGTATGATTTGTTTAGTATGGCTATATGTCAGACAATTCATACCAGAATCAAATGTGATTTCCTTCTGCACTCTAAACTGTTGAATTACTAAATAGCCATTGTTAGTTGCAATGATCATCTTGTAACATTCACCTAAAAATGTTGTCACAATCCCTCATGTTGTATCAGCAATCTACTATGAGGACTGAAAGGTGTTCTAGTTGGATTTAAGTATGATGCACTAAAAACCGTTGTCCTTGTTTTGTCAAGTGGAGCAATATTGAGCCATGAATCTACAGAGCAGACAATACATGGGGACCAATGTGGTTTCAGGTCCTAATAGAGATTATTGGGCGATGAACTAATTTATGTGAAACAGAAGTAAGATTATGCATTGGGGAGATGGTGAGGGCTTACAGGCCATGTGTCAAAGCACCCAGATCATGTTGAATCCAGATAGTGAAGTCCTTCTCCCTAGTTGTGTGGCAAGGAAGGTAACAAAGTTTGTGTTGTAAAGAGCTGAATATGAGTTCACTGACAAAACAGCTTTGTCACTGTCAAAGAAGGGAAAGACTCAGCAAGTTTACTTCAGATCTAACAGCTGTTAACTTTCCATATTTAATTTGTCGTGACCAGCATAGTTCCATTCCAGAAATGCTTCTTATTTGATTTATTAAAACACTATTTAACGGGGGGAACCCAATGAGAAATTGCAGCTTCTCTATTTTGAAAACCTGGGGGGAAGGTAAGGTACTGGCTGAGGAGCTGGGTTTACCGCTTGTTCATTATGTTGCAGATTGCAAGGGATCTGTAATTCGAGGCTCCAGCCTACAATTCACTCATCCTTCCACAACAACAATAGAAAGAATAACAAGAGCTTGCATTTATATAGCACCTTTAGTTAAACATCCCAAGGCACTCGCAGAATTGTGATCAAACAAAATTTGACAGTTAGCTACATAAAGAGGTGAAGCAGATGAACAATAGCTTGGTCAAAGACATATATTTAAGGAGCATAGATTTTACAGAGCATCTTAAAGGAGAAAAGAGAGGAAATGAGGCGGAGAAGTTTAAGGAGGGAATTCTATAGCTTGTAGTCTTGACAGCTGAAGGCATGACTGCTATTAGTGGATGGGTTAAAATAGGGGATGCTCAAGATGTCAAAGTTAGAGGAGTGCAGGTATCTTGGAGGCTGGAGGAGCTTACAGAGATAGGGAGGGGCCAGGCCATGGAGGGATTTGAAAACAAGGGTGACAATTTTAAAATCAAGGCATTACTGAACTGGGAGCCAATGTGGGTCGGAGAATGCAGGTGTGATGGGTGAATGAGACTTGGAGCGAGTTAGGACATGGACAGCATAGTTTTGGATGGCCTCAAGTTTACAGAGAGTAGAATGTCGGAGATCAACCAGGAGCGTTGGAAAAGTAAAGCCTGTTGGTAACAAAGGCATGGATGAAGATTTCAGCAGCAGGGATAGAGCTGAGTGATGTTACAGAGCTGGAAATAGGCAGGCTTAGTGATGGTATGAATTTGTGGTCAAGCTCACCTAAGTGTCAAATATGACACCAACATTGTGAACAACCTTGTTCGAGGGGAGATGATGGCATAGTAGTAATGTCACTGGACTAGTAATCCAGCAGCCCAGGCTGATGCTTTGGGAACATGTGTTCAAATCCCATCACGGCAGCTTGTGGAGTTTAAACTTAATTAATACTATCTGGAATTAAAAGCTATTCTCAGTAATAGTGACTAGGAAACAGTTGTCAATTGTCATTAAAAACCTATCTGATACACTAATCCCCTTTAGGAAAGAAAATCTGCCATCCTTACCTGGTCGGCCTACATGTGAGACCCACAGCAATGTGGTTGACTCCTAATTGCCCTCTGAAATGGTGGAGCAAGCCACTTAGTTCAAGAGCAATTATGAACGGTCAACAAACACTGGCCTTGCCAGCGATACCCACATCCCATGAAAGAATAAACAAACAAAAAAGCCTCATGGAGTTGCCAGGGAGAGGGATGGAGTTGGTGGCTAGGGAATGGAGGACATTTCTGCTCATCCAGAACTAAATTACGGACAAGCAGCCTGACAATAGAAAGTGGAGGAGTTGAGAAAGGTGATGGTGAAGTGGGGCCTGGTGTTGTCAGTGAATATGTGGAAAGCATTGCTGATGATTCCTTGGCCACTTGTGGATAGATAAGAATGGAACCAGCTGAGTCCAATGCCAATGGAGAGGCATTGGAGGAGGGTGATGTGGTCAGCCACGTCAAAGGCTGCTGACAGGTAGAAAACAAAGTGCTGAGATAGTTTATCTTTGTCACAGTCACATAGGAAGACATTTGTCACTTTGTAACATCCTATTTAGTACTGTGGCAGGGCAAAAATCTGACTGGAGTCCCAGGAAAGATAAGCATTAATTTGGGAGTTGGCAACACATTCAAGGATCTTAGGGAGAAAGGGAGGTTAGAGCTGGGCTGATAGTTTGAAAGTACAGAGGGGCTGAGAGTACTTTATGTGAGAGAACAGTTCACCACATCAGGTAACCCTAAATCTGCCAACAGAGACCCATTAATTTCCTTCCTTGAGAAGTGCACCATTGGATGTGGTAGGGGTCCTGTGGAGCAGGAAGATCCAAGTCTGGTCCTTGTTTGTGCTTAATAGGCCAATTTTAGTCAGGGTAACAGTAGGGTGCTAAAATAATAATAGTGCACCTGAGGTAGGACGCAACAACAATGTGCATTTATATATCACCTTTAAAGTAAGAAAATATACCAAAATGCTTCACAGAAGCATTATAAAACAAAATATGACACTGAGCCGCATGAGGAGATATTAGGGCAGATGTCCCGAAGCTTGGTCAAAGAGGTAGGTTTACTTAAAGGAGAGAAATGGTGTGGATAAAGACAAACCTCCCAATGGGCAGCATCCAATGAGCTTTATCAGTAGGTGTGCATGAAAGGCCAGACCTGTCAGCCAGCACTGAGGGGCTGGGAATTGTATAGACCCCTCAGGCTGTATGACTCACATTGAATGTATGCAGTGAATATTACATGTATCACAATGACATTGAAGCACCTCAGAGTGCAACATGATCTATGTAGACAACTTAAATACCATTGCACTGCCTGTTATGATCATTTTGAAATGTCTGTAATGTTCTTTTGATTGTATTGAAGCACCTCAGGGTGCAACATGATCTATGTTGAAAACTTGAATATTAGCACACTTCCGTGATGGCCGTTTTGAAATGTTTTGTAATGTTCTTTCAGATATTTTATGAATAAAGTATATTTTTGCAAACAAAATCAAGCATGGGCAGAATCAGGCTCACTTGGGGTTCTCCCCCTTGGTGAATGGCCTGCTAACAGTCTGGGTTCACATTTGGGTTGGATACCAGAGGATATCAGCCACCAGGAAAACATGCTATGGCTGAGGAGTTGGGCTTGCTGCTTGGGCTTATACATCTCACTAACAGGTTACCCTGTTTGAACCTAACTACCCATTAGAAGGACTCAGCTTCACAAGGTTCTAAAGAAAGAGCTGGCCCATTTTCGTTTGCTGTCCAGCTGTGATAGGCATCTATTTCTCTTGGCAGTCTAGTGAAGGTATAAAACTGTGTTCCACGGTGGAAAAAGACTTGTACGGTGACCAGAAAAATTAGGACAGCTTTGTGGCAATCAGGCCTGTGCACCTGATGTAAGATCTGAGCCCTCACACCACTGACCTTGGCTCATTTTTCCCTGTTTAATGACTGTGATTGGTAGAAATTTAAGTTAAAAATCAGGGGTCAGTGATATAGATCCCAGAGGTAATACCTGTTGGAAAATGTAACTTTCTTGTAAACAGGTCAGAATTTGGAACATGATTTATTTGTTTAATTTGTAGTTCAGCTTCTTCAGCTATAACTTACACCCGGAGAAGGAAAATAATTTTAGGATGCAGCAGCGTTAGCTTAATGTAATTTATTTTTTTCACCAAAATGTTTGTAACCTACTAAGTTCTGCAGCTACCTCAAGCTTTCTAGTTCTGCATTTTTAAAATAATATCCCAATGGGAATATATTTTTGTGGAGTTTTCTCATTGCTTTTTCTTGCTTCCCATTCAAACAGCTGGCCAATCATGAGCCTCCATCAATCAACTCATTTTGGGTCCTATATAAAATTACATATTTGTCTTTTGGATGAGATGTGAAATCATGCCTTCCCTTTTAGTGGGGGTGTAAAAGATTCAGTAGGAGTTCCCATAGTCTCCTGGCCAATATTTATCCCTTACTAAAACTGATTATCCAGTCATTATCACATTGCTGGCTGTGGGGTCTCGTGTGCAAATTGGTTATCACATTTCCTATAATAATGCAGTAATTACACTTCAAAAGTACTTCATCAGCCTTAACATGGGTTGGGACTTCATGAGACTATGAAAGGTGCTATATAAATGCAAGTCTTTACCTTCTCACTTTGTTCATTGAAAAATGTAATTTTGTGGATGACTTGAAGTTGTCCATGTCCTCTTCTTAGCTGAGTGATTCCAATGGTTCATGACCTGAGTTTGAGAGGTCAGTTTGTGTCATATTGATTGGAGAATTGGGACTATTGTTAATTCGCTCATCTCCCTGCCTGAGGAAAACTGCCTCCACCCTCAACATGAAATATATCATTCATCTACTGAAGCAGAGTGAGATCCCATGCCTTGCAAAGTGCATCTAGAATTATTGAGCTAGTAAGGAGAGAATGTCAAACATATTTGGAGAACAGTCAGTGCCTTGCTGTGCCAGGCTTGTCTTTCACAGCGTTAATGGAGGCACTGTTTCTTTAAAGTACATTTTTGACAGTGTAGGAAAAATTCATTTTGCATCAAGAGATTCCAGCCCTAATATAGCACATGTTAGATGCAGAGTAATTTCTCTAAATGAACTTAACTGTGAAACTTGAGCCACAGTTTTAATCTAACTTGCCTGTAAGGAATAGGTAGATTTGGATCGGCTGCATGTTTTACACTCCTCTCGCTTTTACACTCCAGTGAGCAGGCATGTTAAGGTTGGGATTTTAGGTTCATTAGAGGGCATTAATGGGGTACACGTCTGAAAATGCCCTGCAGCCAATGAAGTACATTTGAAACATTTGTAACTAAAGGAAACATGGTAGCCAATTTTCACACAGTAAGCTCCCACAAATAGCAACGTGATAAAGACAAGATCAATAATCTCTTTTTGTGATGTTGATCTATCATTTTCACAAATTCATAGCCTAGCTCCTGAACCCAATCTGTATAGGGTTGCCAACTCTCCAGGATTGGCCTGCAGTCTTCAGGAATGATGATTAATCTCCAGGACACTGCTGCAAGCAACCAGGGAGAAAAATCATTGGGACATTAAAGAAACATTTCATTTTCTTTGAAGGCTTTTGATCGTTAATTATGAAATTATTGGCGATGGGAAAAATGGTTTTTTGGTGCATCAATGATTATTCAATTTGATAGCGGATAGCCTTTTTGCTTTCCAATTGGTGAGGGAAGACAGTGCGCTGTGAAGATGGATATGTCAGTTGACCAATGGCAGGAGTGTGTAAGGGGTGAGGGGACGATGGCTCATGTGATGAAACCTCCACAAATTCATTCAACCAGAGTTGACAACCCTAATTCCCTTTACTGCTGAAAGGTAGAGCAACAAAAACCTAGGCTTTATCCTGCAGCTGATGTATAAAAAGACAGATCCTGGGTTTGAAAATGTGTTTGTTCCACCAGTTCTAACCTGGTTCCTCTCAGAGAGTTTTACCTTTTTCCCAATGAATTGATCAGTGCCTTGCACTCACCTCACCACCAGCTTGCCTGAAGTTCAAACCTCATTGCTATCACTAACAAGCAAGGGTTGATCATCTTTGATGAAATAAAATGAACAAAGTTAGCTTAGCACCATGAAATGATGTGATTTTCCATCACCCATTATGCCATCACGGAAAAGTTTGAATTACTTTGACCTCAGTGTTAACATTGTATGAAGTATGGGAGAGACTTGGGGTAAAGCATGATCCCAAACTCCTGCCCACTCATCTGCTTTCACTTATAATGCAGAACATGCTGGAAGATCTGAGCAGGCCAGGCAGAATCTATGGCGAGAAACAGAGTTAACGGGCTGGATTTCTCCAAGGAGGTGGGAAGCTCAAATCAGGAGGCAGACTTGCCTCCACATAAATGGTCCCCACATGCAACTTTCGCTCCAGGGTGATGGGAGCGGGATCAATTTGTGCCTGCCTACCACAGAAGCAATTTGAATGATGCCACATAAGTGGGTGAGCGTCAAGGCTGGCTGGTTAGAATCCTGGAGAATTGGATATCTGGCCATCTGTTTCCGTTAATACAATTCCAAGATGGCCTCATTATGAATGCTTTTGCTGAGCTCCAGGACTCACTAATGGATTAGCTCAGCAGCGGTCTGTTAACACAGGACAATATTAATAGGTATGAATTTGGGTAACACTTCTGTTATTGAAACCATGAATGGCAGTGTCTGACATTTTTATAACATTATAAGAGCTTTTCAAAGCGGATTTCTGAATGGGTGTCCTTTTTGTGAGCATCTTAAGGTTTTCCATTGTTATTATATGGCTCATTGATTCTGTAGTTTTGCATACTGGGTGAGTGGGCATGGAAGGCATGGAAGAGGTACGGGAGCATGGAGGTGACATGGAGCATGAAGAACGGGGACATGAAGGGGAAATGGGTAGGACCTTTTAAACATATATTTCAAAAGGTTCCAAAATCTAGACTATGGTTCATGACTTCTCTGAGAGCACAAGTCCTTGAGAAGCTAGCTTGACCCTACAAAAATTGTGGGGGTGCATGGGATGCCTACCCCCACAATGGAACCAGTGAGGTCTGGAGTGCAGGGCACAGGCTTGCAACCCGTACCCTTATCCCACACAGCTGCTATTTCCTTTGTATCCAGGTATGAAAGCTGGCAATAAGACTTGATCTGGGCCCCCTGACCCCATGGCAACCAGATCACATAAGCTTATCATCGGGCAGAACTAGTGGCAGGTTTCAGGTGCATCTTCATTACCCCATTTTACCTTGAATTAAAGAGATCATCTAAAACAGAACCATCTTATAAAATGTCACACTTAGAACACACTATAAGAGTGACTAGGCTTCAAAAGTGCTTCATTCACTTGTAAAGCACTTTGAGACATCCAGTGGTTAGGAAAAGCAATATATAAATGTAGCCTTGTCTTTCTTCAATCAAAAGACAAAGCTGTTAGCTTTCCTTGTTTTTTTGAAGTGATAAATTGCTCAATTGTAAAGGTTTTGTTTGATCAACACGGCCTTGTGAAGTTTATCTTATGCTTTCAAAGGATGTGAGTGTTGCTGGTAAGGCCAGCCTGTATCGATTGCCATTGAGAAGGTAGTGATAAGCCATTTGACGGAATCGTCCATGCCTGCTGGTGTCAGGTGTGTTCAGTGGTGTGAGCGGATAATATGGCGAGAAGGCCAAAAATCAGTTTCACGACGTTGTGAAACCAGTTTGCGATTGTCTGCTCCACCGGAACCTCATTGTAATACATCTGCATATCATTATAAGCCCAGCCTGCTGAAATCATCCCCCGCCCCTGCCGCTGGATCGTCCGCCCACATTGGTGTGATTGCACACCGACGTGTTTGACAACAGCATATAAAAGGCAAGCACTTGGCAGTCTACACTTTGAGGGGAACTCGGAGGTGAGTGCACAGTACCGTTATGAAGCGCTCACCCGGGTCGCCTGTTGGATTTCAAGGTTGAGGTGCGTTTGGGGGGGGTGGTGGTGGCAAGGGCAGCCCTGCGGTTGAGGCGACTTGGGGGTAATGCAATGGTTGCCCTGCGATTGAAGGTAGCACACAAGCACACGCTGAGGTGGGGGGGGTCGGTGGGCGAGGGAAGCGGCCATGCATTAGGGAAACCTTGTATAAAGTGTCCATTCCTCCGCAGCTGAGACAGTTCAGGCGCAGCCACATTGATATGATTGGAGTCGGGCCTCTAGCTTCTCTGCCCACTCAAGCAATGCAGAGCTTTTCACCCCTCGGGCACAGATTGCAAAGTAATGAGAATTTTAGTGGACTGCAGAACAGTTGGACGACTGGGCACTGGGCTAAAGCTGGCCATGGAGCAGTCACTGGTGAAGGTGCTCACAGCCCCTTGCAATGTCAGCATCCTGGTTTGGACCAGTCTCCCCCATGGTTCAAGCTAACAGTGCAGCCTTGCAGTGTGGGTTAGGAGAATGCCTGTGCCTGAGCTGAGAGCACAGCATGCAGTCCATTGGGCAAAGTTGCCACCAATCGGTCAGGTGGAGTTGGGCGAAGGAGTGTGGGGTTTCAGGCAACCATACAGTGCACTAACCTCTGGCCATCCAAGTGGTGGCCAGCACTTTCTGGGACGCATTAAGGGGCCTTCAGATGTAACCAGGACAGGTTCCTAATACACCCATGCTAACCCTGTGTCTCTCTCCTTCATCCTGCAGGAGGAGTACATCAGGATCATGGAGCCTGGTGAACTAGCTGTATGCCTTGTGGCTTACGGAGCATGGAGACAAAGGAGAAGAAAGTGGCTGAGGCTCCTGGCTGTGCAGCTAGGAAGAAGGGGCGGCTGGGGCTCCTGCACATGCCTCTGAAGAGCCACAGTGAGCCGTTGCTGGTCGGTGCCCAGCTAGACCCAGGGTCTATAGATGCTGCCTTTCATTCCTGCAGAGGACCAAGAACCACTGTTGCCAAAAACTGCTCAAGCCTAAGGAATTGCTCGGTCACATCTACCAGCTACTGCAGGATTTGGCGCCACAGGGACATGGAGGGCATCCACTGCCAGTGGCCGTGAAACTGACCGTGGTGTCAATTTCTATGCCAGTGGCTCCTTTCAGGGCTCCACAGGTGACCTCTGTGGGATATCACAAGTTGCCACCCACAAATGCATCCATGAAGTCATAGATGCCATTTTCTCGAGGGCACACAACTTTGTGCATTTCACCCAGGACCAGGAGAGCCAGGATACAAGAGTGATTGGATTTGCCCAGATCTTGGGTTTCCCACAGGTGCAAGGTGGAATTGACTGCACTCATGTGGTGCTCAGGTCTCCGCTGCAACAAGGGGTCAACTATGTCAACTGCAAGGGCTTCCATTCGCTGAATGTGCAACTGGTGTGTGACCACCACAAAGGTGCACGGTTCCCAGGGAGTGTGCATGATTCCTACATTCTCAGTTGGTCAGAGGTCCCTGTCGTCTTCCAGGGTCTGCAGAGGCAGCAGGGTTGGCTCCTCAGGGACAAGGGCTACCCGCCGAGGACGTGGCTGATGACATCCGTGCAGCAGCCTCAGGCTGCACCTTCGCTCTGAAGGTATAACAAGGGTCAGTGCTGCAACTCGCAAACTGGTGGAGCCCTGCAATACAGTCCGCAGAGGGTGTCACACATCGTCGTCGTCTGCTGTACCCTTTACAACCTGGCGCTGCAACAGGGAGAAGAGCTGGCTGAGGAGGTAGTGCAGGAGCTGGAGGTCTCCTCCGATGAGGAGGACAGCGACGGGGATGAGGGTGAGGAGGTCCTCGAAGGCCACGTTGATGGGGGTGAGGCTCTTGCACTGGCCGGATGAGGCAGGTGTGCTCGGGAGGCCCTCATAGCTGCTAGATTTGTGGAGGATGATAATGACATGCAGCGAGGAGACACCATAGATCCTCACATTGCATCTGTGAATGTTTGACTCCAGTCTGGCTGATGGCAGCGTGAACACCCTCTGTGAGAATGCTCCTGTCATGGAGACACCTAATAGTTGCTCAATTGCAGAAGGATGGCGACAACTTTGTCGTGAGGACACTCCATCGACCTTCACATTACCTCTGTGAATGTGTGACTCCTGCCTGGCCGAGGGCAGCTCACTTGCGCTCTGTGATCAGGGTCATATCATAGAGACGCAGCCATGAAACTTTAAATGCACTTGATCCTTTGTCCACCTTCAGCACCTGATCCCTTCAGCAACACAGCATCACTGGTCACAGATGCTGAAGAGATGGGGGCCAGCCCCACTTAAAGGTGCTGAGAGCCCACAGAGAGAATAGCGGAACTTTGTGACAGCTGCCCACGACATTCTGGCAGCAATGACCAGCACCATTGAGGTGCAAGAATCAGTAATGTGTCCAGTGGGTGCGAAGCCGGATCATCACTTTGGTTTGAAGGCTGCACAGTGCACAGGGAAGAAGCCCTGGACTGAGACACCTGCCTTTATCTTATGCAGAAAGGTTTCACATCTGAGTGACACAAACACTGCTCATCAGAACAAGGAGCCATAGGCAGGGAGACATTCTTGGGAGTTTATTTACAATAGTGAACATTATGTTCAAGTAATTAACACCCATACCCAGGATGTGCAACCGAGGTGTCAGCTGTGGCTCAGTTCATAGCACCCTCGCCTTTAAATCAGAAGGTTGTGGGTTCATGTCCCACTCCCGGAAACCAAGAACTGTGAATGTACTCGAAAGAGTTACATGAGATCTGTTGATAACTCGCAAGAGTTACATCTTCTTAACTTTCCTAACCCTGCCGCTGCGACCTGTTTCTCCCCGGACATCCACAGCGGAGGTGGAGGCAGCCTACTGACTGCTACGCCCTGTCTGTGATGATCTTTGCGGGCGTCCTCTGGGGGGCCGAGACCTAGAGGGCCCCGGCCTGCTTTCGGGGTCCTGCTGTGTGGCAGTGGCCCCCTCCTCGGCCTGTGGAGCTGGAACTGCTGAGGTCACAGGAAGAGAAGTTTCAGAAGGACTCGACGGTCCTGGAGTCATCTGGGTGATGGCCCTGAGGTGTGCACCAGCTGATCCTCCTCCCTATGGGTGCCCAAGAGCCCCGGCTGACTCCTTGAGGGGAAGGGTGGAGTGAGGCCGAGCTACCCACAGCCCTCTTGCATACACACTGTTGGAGGCCAACTAAGGCGTCAGCGATGGAATTCAGCCCACGTAGGAGTGCAGGAGCGACGTCCTGTACCAACGTCTCCATGGCGGCCACCATCCTGCCAGTGTTGACCTTGGTGCATTGGCATGCTGGCACTATCACCTCAGACTGAAGGCAGACAGACTCCTCCATTGTGCCTTGCAATCTGAGGAGAGCAGCAGACATCCCTTCCTGATGTTCCTGAGCTTGTCTTTGCAGCTTCAGCAACTGTGACATGACTAAATCCAGAGAGTCATCATCTGACTCGGACTCAGCAGATCTCTGGCCTCCAGCAGTCCTCCGAGTGCTGGACACCAGGGAAGTCCCTGCCGCCACTTGCTGTGGATCAGAAAGTGCGATGTGCCCTCCAGGTTGTGATCCCGAGGCTACTCTAAAGCTAGGTCCCACTGAGGTATGTGTCTCTGCGCTGGTGGAGGGCATGGGTGAGCGCTGTGATGGGACTTCAAGGAGGGTGCCTCAATTTCCTCTTCAGAGGTTTCTTCGGAGCCCTGGGTCATGGAATCGGTCGGCTGTTTCCCAGATGTGCCTGCGGAAGCAAGGAGAGATAATTAGTGCATGGCAGTGGCCTGTGAAAGGGGACACATCACTCACAGCATGGATGTTGCACTGATGGATCCTCACTTGGTAGAGCACCGCCAACCTCACCATCAGCACAGGAATGGCCCAGATCCTCGCTGGCCAGCTGGATGGCCCTGTTTCAAAGTTCATGAGGACCTTGATTTCAGGTATTCCGTCACCAGTCTACGACCTCTCCCTCTTGTTGTGTGCAGCTTGTCCTGCATGGATAGAGATGGAGAGAGTGTAAACAGGACACCTGCCAGGTCAGATGATCAGTATGCCTGGCCTGTGTGGGTGGTGAGTGGTCCCATGGACGGGATGAGGACAATGAAGGTGTGTGTGAGAGAGTGAATGGTGATGTCCCTTGAACTGGCAGTGAGTGAGGGCCCTGTGGATGTGTGATGGGTTTGTGTGTGAGTTGAGAGTGATGAGAGGAGTGAGTTACCCTGGCAGAACAGAGGAGATGATTCATCCTCCTGCGGCACTGGGTGGCTTTCATCTTTTGAGGGGCATTTGCGCTGACCACCGCTGCCAGCTGGGTTAGTGATGTTGCTGCTCATCATGTGGTCAGAGTGGTGTTAGAGGACATTACGGCGTGCCTCTATTGTGTCCAAAAGGCGCTCGAGGGATGCGTCATTAAACCTGGGGGCTGCAGTCTTTTTGCCTTTCAGGGCCATGTCTTCTGTGCAGCAGTCGTAGCCTGGAAGCACTGAAATGTGTGCGCATGGCTGGACTTTAAATATGGCGCCCGGCGTGTTTAAGCTCCAAAGTGACGGGGTGGTGGGCGAATGAGAGCCCACTCGCCAAGGAAGCAGCATGTTTCCTAGGAATGCATAATTAATGCGGCGGGTTTGGGACAATATGTCGTGAGAAGTCACCATTGTGGCCAATGGGTAAAATGTTTTACCTGCCCACTACTGCACTTAATGCAAATCTGGGACGATTCCGCCCATTGCTTTGAGCCACTGCAGTCTATGTGGTATAGGTACAACCACAGCGCTGCTAGGAAGGGAGTTCCAAGATTTTGATCCAGCGACAGCGAGGGAACAGAGATGGTGTGTGACTTGGAGGGGAACTTGCAGTTGGTGGTTTTCCCATGCTTCTGCTGCCCTAGCCCTTCTAGGTGGTAGTGGATGTGGGCTTGGAAGGTGCTATCGAAGGAGCCTTGGTGAGCTGGTGCAGTGCATCTTGTAGAACGTGTGAACAACAGTCATTGTGCGCCGATTGTGGAGGGCGTGAATGTTTAAGGCAGTGGATGGGATGCCAGTCAACTGGGCCGTTTTATCCTGGGTGGAGAAAAGCTTCTTGAGTGTAGCTGGAGCTGCACTCATCCAGGCAAATGGAGAGTATTCCATCACACTCCCGCCTTGTAGATGGTGGATAGGCTTTGGGGGAATCAGGAGTTGAGTTACTCGCATGATTCCTAGCCTCTGACCTGCTCTTGTAGCCTCACTGGCTGGTCCAGTTAAGTTTCTGCGTGTCCACTTTCCAAGATATTCATCACTGTATTTGTGATGTCTGTTCACTATTGTTAATTTCATATGTGCATGACGTTTTTGAGGTTGACTGGGTAATACTTCATCAAAGAAAATAACTGAAGCATTGGTTTTGGTACAAAAGGACGAAATGAAGATTTTGAATTATTGCTGGGTGAGAGGGAGGTTAATGATGAGACTGAAAGACCAATTTTGACTTCTTGCTTGAGGGCTACATCTTAGAAGGCAAAACTGGCTGATGTCACCCAGTAATTTGTCAAAGTTTTAGAGACTCTTATACTCAATCCCAAGCCAATCTTCTGAACGGTAGACAACTCACTACAAACCTAGTCGCCTTTCGTATATTTATTCTGCTTTTAGTATTTGTTGATTACTGTGTAAATAAGTACTGGTTTCTTTGTAGTAACATAGAGGTTGGTAGAATAACACAAGGTTACGCTAAATTCAGTAACCAGATTCCATCAAGTAGCATAATTGCTATCCCCTCGTGTACTCAGTTCTGCAAGAGCAGAATGTAAAGAAATTACTGTTTCCAGATCAGAGGAGACAAGATCTGCTTACAATAAATTCTTTGTGGATCATAGAGAGAGAATACAGTATTAAAGACCCAAGAACTATAACAAATATAATTAGCACAGTATTATACAAAGTATCAAATTTGTCCCTTAACGCACTGGGTACTTAGTATTCATTGGCTGGCCGTTTTGTTTAACATTTTATCTTTGATTTCCTGAGGTGGAAAGGCTACTTAATGTTACAATAATATTCCTGTTGAGAGGTTATGGGGGGCCTTTTGAAAATATGCAATAATATGAGAAAATGAAATGCTTTCTTACATCTGGCATTCGTTTGATCTTCATATTTTCTCCAGTCTTTTATATTTTTAGCTTTAGGTTTTTTCTATCATAATTTCCTTGTTTTGTGAGCTTATTGGAGGTAATTTTTCAGAAAGGTTGTGGGGGAATGATGGGAGGGAGGGATGCGGTGGGGTGGTGGGTGAGGGGTTGAGGTGGGTGGTGGGTGGAGAGGTTGCAGTGGGGTGGTGGGAGGGGGGTGTGTGGTGGGTGGTGGGAGGGGGGATGCAGCGGGGCGGTGGGTGAGGGGGGGCTGTGGCGGGGCGGTGGGTGAGGGGCTGCGGCGGGCGGTGGGTGGTGGGGATGAGGTGGGGCAGTGGGTGGGTGAGATGCAGTTTGGCGGTGGGTGGGTGGGGGTAGTTTCTTGCCCGCTGCCTCATATTTTACAAAATCAAGAGCCCATGGTTCAGTTTTCTGACTCTTCAATATGCAATGTGTGTAGACAAGGTTCCCTAGCGCCAATCCAATGTGAGCTCAAGAAATTACCCTAATTTCTTGTGCAAAAGGGTTTTAACTTTCAAAGGTACTTCATTTCTCCCTCCTCCACTTACCTTGAAGTTTCTGAAGGTAAGAAAACGTCACGCAAAAGTCATCTTCTGATCGGCAGAAAACCAGTCTCGAAGAAATGAAGAACAGCATTTACATACTCAGGACATTCCACAGTGCTCAAAAGCCAATTTAATACTTTGGAAGTAGTCACTGTTGTAACGTGGCAGTCAAGTTGCACAAAGAGCAATCAAATAAATGCCCAGATCATTCATTTTTTATTCAGACATTGGTTGACGGATAAATATTGAACAGGGCACTGGAAGAATTCACCTGTTCTTCTTCAAATAGTATTGTAGGACATTTTATGCTCACTTGTGAAGACATTTGAGGCCTTTGTTTCAATGTCTCATCTGAAGGATGGCACCTCTGACAGCACAGCATTCTCTTCGTATTGCCTTATGTAGATTATGTGCTCCTGTCTCCAGACTTGCGTGCCCACAACCTTCTGACTCAGAAGTCTTCTGGAGCAATTTTATGCTGACTCCAGAACTTACAATCCCAAGAATAGGACAACCTCCTGGAGGCCCAAGTGGAGGACTTCACTAATCAAGATATCACATTGTCAGCCTCACCCACAAAGTTTCCTTCTCCCAATAACTCATCAGTCCCTACATTTAATTTGCTGAAATGTTGCATTCCTTATAGCCTCTAATTCTCATTTTATTTAACTAACTACAAGGTTGAATACATCGCACCTCATAGTTTTTATAAAATAAAATCACATGTTAATATGAGGATATTGCATGACAGGACAATGACCTCAGGGTGAACAAGTGAAATGTGAACAAAATTTTGGGCTGCTCAAATAACTCTTTGTCCTGTATATTATCTCTTGAAGGTGCTGTTTTGTGTTGATGTAAGGACATGGTAACATACTTCACTCTTTGGGCGTGAGCCTTCCCAATGAGCACTGGCAACATCTTACATGAGATATTGCAGCCAAGTTAGATCGTCGCTCAACATACACAGTCGGGCAATTTCCTGCGTTCAGGAGCAGGATCCCAAAATTCCTTGTGCCCTGTAGCAAAACGAAGACTTGACTCTCCTCCAACTATGTGACCCATCGTGGAAGGAAGGAAAAAAGTGAAGATGAAGGTGAGCCTCAGGTTACCCCAGCTTTGCCACTCGAGTTGAAGTAAACTCCAGTTCTCGAGGCCTGTGCTTATTTCCAGCACTTCAACAGTCCTTGAACACCGCAGAGGGAAAGAGACTACTGCTGGCACTCAAAGGGTTAATGTAGTGTTCTAGTAAGAATTCTTTATTTTTTTTTATCATTGTGTCATTGCAAAAATATGGACCAAAACACAGAACATAAATGTTTCATTTTGAATTTGCATGAGCTGTCTCAATCAATCGTGAAGCACTGTGTGACAGAGCAGCATCTGACAAGCAGTTTACTGGCCTGCACTGCCTTCCATATACAAATTAGGAGTCGTCACAAGAGATTTGACACCGCGAGTAACATCAACAATAATTAAAACTAATTATCAGAAAAATATCACAGTTATTGTGGATGAGCTTGCTGTGCAAAGCGTGGGCAGCAGTATATTTTTCATATAAAAAAATCTTATGATAAGCATCGAGAAGATTAACAGCTTTAATGAAAAAAATTACTGCTTGTTCAATGGCCTTCAAATCATGGAGCAATATACACCGAGAGCGAAATAGAGACTTTCATGACTCCATAACAATTCATTACAGAAAGCACATGGGGACTTGTTTTTTTTATTTCCCCTGTGTTTGTTCTCTTTTATTCAAGTTCATTACTCATAATGAGGCGAATGGAGTTACGGGTGATGCACTTCACCTGTTTGTAAAGATTCATGGGCATATTTGCAAGAGAATACATCGTAGCAAGGGCAGGAAGTGCTGGGGTAACTGGTCCTCGGAGACCCCCTCTCTTCTGAATGGTGTTCATCATGGTGCTCTGAAATTAAGCCATACATTTCCAGCTTTTCCCAGTGGGATTAGCTAAGAGTGTTAGATTCTACTAGAAAATGCAGGCTTTAAAGAGGCTCGATCCCTTCTGTAGTCCTCTGTAGAGAATTTTTTTTTATGTCTCAGATATCTTTTCTACATAGGGCTGTCTCGCTAGATTTCAGTCTTGGTTGAAGTTGCAATGAGTGAACTGTCTCTCCAATTCTGTCTAAAATTTGCCACACTCCACTGCTTTCAAAAATGGACAAATTTGTTCTCAAAGGAGTGGTCTCACCCTCAACATTCTGTTTCCATATCAAATTCCTGGAAGACTTACATAGAATTTTACAGCACAGAAACAGGCCATTTGGCCCAACAGGTATACACCAGTGTCCAGGCTCCACTGGAGCCGCCTACCACCTTACTCCATCTCACCTTATCAACATATTCTTCTATTCCTTCCTCCCTCAGGTACTTATCTAGTTTTGCCTTAAATGCATTTACACGGTCCACCTCAGCTACTCCTTGCAGTAGCGAGTTGCACATTCTCACCACCCTCTGAATATTTGAGATCTAAATTTCTGAATTTTTGTTGTGGCCTGGTATCAATACCCTCCATATCACTATTGGGCTTAGTAACCTTTCTGACAAATACCACTATCATGCACAGTAACCCTTTCTAACCCACAGCACTATTCAATGTGGTAGCCCTTCCTAGCCAAAAACACTATCAGGCATTGTAACACTTCCTAACTAGTATCATATCAGATATCATATTGGTAACCCTGCTTAGCCAGTACTATTGGCATTAGGAACTCCTCTTCATCAGTATTGCTGGGGCAAGCATTTATTTTGTGGTAGTACTTCTGCTTCTAGTTCAGAAGCTGTGGGGTTCGAACTATGCTCCAGTCAGTCCTGGGGAGTGGAGACAGGAGCTCAGGCTCCAAATTCTGTGTCGAAATCCAATGTCATTCTTGCAGTCGGTGGGTGTGGGTGGCTGCACCTCATTATATGCATTATGGGAACTCCCCCTCCTTTTGGACCATCTGTTGTTTGGCCATGTTTACGGCCATGGAAGGAGTATTCACCTTGTGGTCTGTTACATTGCTAATCAGCCTGCATATCCTTCAGCTACCTCACACTGTTCTCCAAGACAGGTGTGCGAAGATACAAAAACACCAAGAATCAAAAATGTTATGACGTACACGCTTCCTCTCCAGTAGCACTACCAAGGATGGTAATCCTTCCAAACAACTATCACTCAGGCACAGTAACCATTCCAAACCAACACTGCTAACTATCATGCTAATCATTCCTCACCAATATTCCCTATGATATGGAATCATAGAATGTTGCAGTGTAGAAACAGCCAATCAAGTCTGTGCTGTTTTTTTTTTCTCCATGTGGCCCCTATACTTTTCCCACTTTCCAACATGTTCTCCATTTATATTAACATTTCCATTTTTCGTAAGAGCATTAGAAACAAGAGTATTCCATTCAGCTGCTTGAGCCAGCCCCACTGTTCAATCAGATCATGGCTTACCCACCTTAGCTTTGTAAACCTTGAACCCTTCCCTATCAATCATCTATTTTCAAGTAACTATCCATCCTCCTGAACCTCAACAACATACAGTATTTCAATTAAAAAACATGAAAAATAGAAGAAATAGATAAGCAAAATCCGCTCTTTAAATATTTTGAAAGCAATCCCTATAGGAAAATGCGTTCACACCTACATTCATGTCCCACCCTTTTCAAAGGACATGCACATCAAG
Source organism: Cetorhinus maximus (assembly GCF_964194155.1). NCBI lineage: Eukaryota > Metazoa > Chordata > Chondrichthyes > Lamniformes > Cetorhinidae > Cetorhinus > Cetorhinus maximus. Next base: position 59,155,913 of record NC_135888.1, on the reverse strand, counting down.
TTTACAGTTGTAGTGTGACAGTAAATTTCTTCCCCTCCATATTTGGCAGGAGGTTATTATGTAAATGAGAGAATGTATTTGCTAAGAGTGGGGTGAAAAGTAGCAGGACCTGAATCGGGGACAAGAAACAGGTTTGATACTGATATACAGCAATTGATGAACAATATTCTTATAAACAGCACAGGGACTATACGAATCCATCAGCTGTTTTCTTTTCTAAACCATTTGGGTGATTGCATGACAACAGTCACTTGAAAATCAAACTTATTTATTATATACATGACGCATTTTGTGATGTTCCTGAGAAATGTGAACAAGATTCTGGCTTGAAATCCTGGCCAAACTGCAAGATTTTAGTTGATGCAGGGGACAGTGTATAATGGAGTTAAACTGGATTATTGGGGCTCTTCAATATCAAAGCAGCAATATTACCTTTTCCATCCTTTTGTATTTCTCTGATAAACTTCTTTGTATTTACTTTTGTTTAATTAGTTTGTTCACTATGGCAAGCTAAAGATCACATGACATTATTTGTAGAAGAACAGGGATCTCTTCTGGTGTCCTGGCCAGTGTCTTCCCTTAACCTATGCAATTAAAAATACAGATTACCTGGTCATTCATCTCACTACTGCTCATGGGATCTTTCTGGTGTTAAAAATGGCTGCCATGTTTCCCCACACAACAGTAGCTGCACTTCAAAATAATTCATTGGCTGGGAATTTATAGCACTCCTGGGAGCGGGTGGGCAGGTGAGGGGGGAATGGGGAGGCGGCCGTAAAATTGGGTACTATAGCGGTGACAGATGTACGTTGCTTACCCACCTCCGCTGGTATTTCACCAGCGGTGGGAGAGGCGTCAGGCGGATTGCATCCTCTTGTGCCAGACTTCACTCACGGGTTCAATTAATGGCCACTTAAGATCCTCGTCCTGTCACCACTGGTACTTTATCAGCAGCAGGAGATGTCGATGCTACGTGGGCATCTGGTGGCCTTTTTGTGGGCTGAAGGGGGCTCATCCATTCGGAGAGGCTGTGGTCAATGGAGGTCCCCACCAAGGTATTGCTCCACCACATGTTCTCCTCGCCTCGCCCTCCTGAACCTGGTCCCCCAACCCCTTGCCGAGACCTGCCAGACTGGCCCCAGCAGAAGACCCAGCTAACCTTCTCATCTGGCTCCATCAATGTTCATTGTTGGGGATTGCCTGCAGTACCAGCATTGGCCACTGCTCCTGGTGGTGCAATGGGACTAGACAGCTCCTTGCCATCTGACTGCAATGCTAGGGGACATTTCTGACAGATGTGATAAAGCTGAGCAAATGCCAGTCTTTCTTTCATATTCTGGGTTTCTCAGCTTTCTGCTCCATATCATGTATCATTCTTTGAGTATAGGAGTTTCCTCACTGTATCTGTTTTAAACTAACTTTTCACTAGTTTAAATTTTTCCCCATGGCCCTAATTGCTTGGTTTCATTTTAAGTAATATTCTCTGTTTACCATATGGATATAATTTAATGAGTTGCTACTGAAGGCATACCTTAATCGCTTTCATGCTCTGAGTTTCCCTAATCTTTCTTCATAGCTCATCTCCTTGACTCTTGGGGCCAGGCATGTTGCTCTTGACATCTTCTCTCCCTCCCATGGCATTCCAGGTTATGTTAGAAAATCAGGATGTGAAATATCATAAAACTAAACTTCTATCGAGAGCTCTGTCTTATAGATCAAGCGGATACTCCATTGTACTTCTCCAAATCCAATGCCATTAATGCTACACCTATGCTTTGATGTTAATTAATAAAAGACACTGGCCCTATTGTAAGGTTCTCTATTATGTTTGCTATAATGGTACCGGGCATTGTCTTCTGACTCATTTGTTTGGTGCCTGGACTACATATTGCCATTCAGTGGTGTCTTGTGTCAGTACAAGAGGTGCATTTTTACTCACTGCACCTACCAGGCTTGGGGAGTCTTAAAGTAGCTGGTTGCTTGTCATCTAATTTTCCTCAGTGAGTTATTTTACTGTGAGGTCTATATAATGCACTCAATATTATATTTCTCCAACATCCATGGACACGCCACCTCCCGCTGGACTTCACTTGATAGCTGTTTGAAACAAGGCACCTATCTGATATTTTGCTTCCCTAGTTCAGGGTCACTGAAGGCAATTTTAGTGGCCACTCAATCCCTGGCCCTGGAAAATGTGTCACCTAACAGGTTGACTGCCAGTGCACTGAAGCTGCTTCAGAGAAAGAGAATCTAGCCCACAGTAGGATGTAGGACATTTTGCTATCAAATACACCTCATTATAATGCACAGATTGCTGGCACCTAAGGACCTTGTTATAATGAGGGTGGAGGTAAATAAATCAATGACACTATCTCTTAAAACTTTCTATTTAAATACTGTGATAAATGCACGGACTTCAAATGAGGTTTTAGATCCCATGTAAATCCGATTTTGTGCTGTTAATGTGGCGGGTTGCCTTTAATTTACTGACCTACATAATTTGCTGCTGCCATTGTAGGAACTCTTCATAAGCATTTATATCACTTTGATGCGGTTTGCACTGAAAATAAATACAGCATGTTATAGCTCACAAATTGCTGATTCCTGCTCCTTGGATAATTTGGTCACAAGAAGTTAAAGGGGAGGTTGGATATATTTTCACTGTTTTAATTTTTAGTCCTTGTTTCCAAATTCCTTCTTGTCACAGCCCTCAACACCACAATTCATTCATCTTTCTCTTTTTGCTCTTCCTCCATTGAAGGTGGTGACCCTTTGCTGGGTTATGGTTCCAGTAGCCTTTCAGTAACTGTCATTCTTCATTTGCAAGGTAATGGACCTCAAAGGGGTTCATTGCCAAGGGTCTGGTGTGGGCAGACTGTTGACCGTGGGACCCATCTCAATTGAGACATTTGTTGTGCTCACCCAGTAACCATGAGTGTGCATCTGCGCACACGTGCCCCCACCCATGGGTGCACATCCTTTCCATTGGGGAGGGAGCAGAGTGGGGGGAGGGGTGGTCACTGAATTGTAATTAGCTAAGTGTGTGATGTCCTCCCTTTCTTCAGATGAGGGGTACTGAGGTCAGTTGTAGCACCTATATTGAAATGCCATCTAGAACCATTTAAATCAGCCTAGACCAAATCTTAGATACAACTAGTTCATTTGGATCAATAACGTGTCATCTGGTGCATTTACTCACAAAGTCATTAAAGGAATCTTCTCAGTCTTAAGGTAATACGTTTTATCGTTTTCCCATATTGTTGACTGCTCTGTGCCATGCCCCTGTCCCAGGTTGAGAGGTTGGAAAGTAAATCTGCTCCCAGGCCTTTACCATTGCTGTTTTTCAGTCTGTCCTGAGAACTGTGTGTGTATGTGTGTAGTCCAACACTCTAGAATCTTACTTTCTCCTTTACATATGCCCTCTCTAGTATCGAATGGTCGCCATGTGGAGTGCTCTACCACTTTGTGGTACACTGGTAAACTTCTGGTAAAGCAGCCCACAAGAAGTCAGATAAAAGAATTATTTATGTATTACTTAGCACATAATTGAAATGGTTCTCTTCCTTGGGTTGCCATTCTATTTGGGAGAATGGATACAAGACCCTCAGGTAAAAATATTGCTGAATCTGCGCAGTGCCTTTATTCCACAGTATTTAACAACTCAAATGGGAGATACCATCAGTTGCTATGTACATATAGCTGTAAATTGGCACAAAAGCAGAACCAGCGGAATCTCTTACAATGCCTATTTTTTTTTGGACATTCATTGATAGCAACCAAAACAAGCACTGCATCCACCAGTGGGATGTTATAACTTTCAGCTTTTGACCTTTGCCCTGTGCTGGATGTAAGGAAAAAGAATGAAATGGAACTGAGTGTCAGTTGCTGTCAGCCTATACTACTCAACTTATTCTCCCCAATCTCTTGAGGCAGGCAATCAATCACAGGCAAAATAAACCCCTGGGAAACCACTCCCAGATCCCCACAACACAATATCATTCATCCTTACAACCAATACATAACTCAGGGAAATTGCATTTCACAGGTGACTTAACCCCACAGTGGCCCCCTCAACACTTATTGCCCATTTCCACCAACTATTCTCCATTAATCCCATTCTTGAATGGATTTTGTTAAAATAACTACTTATTATAGGCTTAGCTGCTTCCACTGAGAGCCTAGTCAACATATTCACTGGCTAATTTGACACTCACAACCTTAAATTAACTGAATAACTTGTGGAATTACGATTTTCTGAGTTACCCAGGTATATCTTATGAATATGTAACTCTGGACAAAACAATTCTGCAGGACCTACCTCCTGGCTTTGCTTTAACTCTTGCTGTATAGTTCTATCAGGGAAAGGTTCACACTAAATGTGTGAATTCATAAAACATATCATGCTATTTCTTCCCTTTAACCCTTTTCCACTTTGGTGGTAATCACTATCTAAATTCTTGGGCCATGTGCTTTCGATTCTCCAGTAGAACTACGATCAGTTTTTAATTAAAATTTGCCTTCATGAATTAGATCTCTAAATTTTACAAGTGGCCTTGCTGGTCTCTGAATTTCCTCCAATGCAGGTACATGGGTACACCACCATCTGGAAGTTCCCCTCCAAGTCACCCACCATCCCGACTTGGAAATTTATCGCTGTTCCTTCACTGTTGCTGGGCCAAAGCCCAGGACTCCCTCCCTAACAACACTGTGGGTGTACCTACTCCACATGGACTGCAGCGGTTCAAGAAGGCAGCTCACCACCACCTTCTCAAGAGCAATTAGGGATGGGCAATAAATGCTGGCCCAGCCAGCGAAGCCCACATCCCGTGAATGAATAAAAAAAAAACAAGAAAAATATCATTCTATTTCTTCCCTTTCATTCTTTTCCACTCTGGTAGTATCCAGCACTTTGAGCGCTGGATCTTCACCTGGATTTGGTAGGTAAGGGGAAATAGTCATGCTTCTCTCACTCTTACAGAATGAAGGGCACAGAAAGCAATGCCTTTACTTACCTTATCCAACCATGTGAGGTCATTAATTTAAAAAAAAATCAACATCAGCCAAAACAGATACCAATGGATTAAACCATTAGCAAGGGAGAGGGTGTCAGACATATGCCTCTTTAAGGACAAGCATCTTATACTGCTCAAATCAAAATTAACAATTAGGTTTACACCTAGAAGTTTTTGCTTTGAAAATTGACACCATATCAGTAAATATGACAGGATTATTGAAGACAAAATTATCTGTTTATGTTTTTTTAATTTATAGCAATAACATTGCAACATATCAAACAAAACTGCAGCAGATTTGCGAATCTATTAAACTACATCCTCAAACTCATCTCTTTTTTAATAAAAGGGAATGAGAAGCAGGCATCATTAAAAAAAATCATTAGAGTTAACCCAGCTTTTACTGTGAAACAACAAACCTAGCAGGACCCAATACATGTATATTTATTTAAATATTCATAACACCTTGCATGGTTTTATTACCATATTACTACAGTGTTATATCAGTGGGCATTTCCATGAGGTAAAAGTGTAGTCTCCTCCATTTCATTCAACAATGACTGGTCCATTACTTCAGGAGAGCTGCCATGACCCTCTGCCTTGTGATGCATAATTTATATGGCTTTTCTTTTTAACATAAATTCTACTCGTTTGTTTATTTATTCATCATAAATACTTCATGTAGAGCAGCGATCCAATTTGAATAGATTTACTGTTTGTGATGCCTATTTTTGAGTACAACAGATCTTATTTGAAATATCCTTGGAGGTTAACAATGCTTTGACGACCCCAAGAGCACCCTATTAGTCCATCACAGTGAATATTGGACAAGGGAAGAAAGAATTTGCATTTATATAGTGCCTTTCACAACCTCAGCATGTTCCAAAGTGCTTTACAGCCAATTAGCTACTTTTGTTTTAAGAAAGCGACTGTTGTGATGTTAAATATTTGGCAACCACTTTACAAAGTGCCACAAACAGTTATGAGGTAAATGGCCAGTTAATCTTCTTTTATTGATATTAGTTGAGGGATACATATTAACCAGATCTCTGGGAAGGAGATTCTTGTTTTTTTTAGAAATAGTATCATGGGTCTTTAAATATTCACCTGAGAGGCCATTTGGGGCCTTGGCTTTATTGTCTCATCTGAAAGACGACACTTCTGACAGTACAGTCCTTCCTCAATACTGCACTGGTATTGAGTGCCAGTATTTTATGTTCAAATCTCTGGAGTCCCTTGAACCCATAACCTTCAAAGAGACAAGAGTTCTATCTTTGAGCCGTTGATGACACCTGAACTGAGCTGTGATTTGTTATGATGTACTCTCCCTTGTCTACTTTGGACATTGCTCTGCCACTTTTCTTTCCATGCCAGCAACTGCCTTGTTTGTCAAGGTGAAGAATGTCAGTGCTGAAGAGTGGAACACCTTGAATTTCTATTGGGGTAAGCTTTACAATTTATTCATTTTAACAGTGGGACATATCCTGCTGCCCTGTGCTGACCAACAGTCTGAATTCTTGATAGGCAATTCTGGTCTTGTGAAGCTGTGTGCTGTGGTCGCCATAACATCTGTAAGCAAGGACAGGTCCAAGACATGTTACAGATGAAGCAGAGTTCCAGTAATATGCTTTAGACCAGGCTTGTCCAACGCCAAGGCCTCTGGACTCGGCCTGCCAAACTTGTTGAACATCCAACTGACTTGTACTTTAAAAATGCTGTGAAGCTGCCCAGCCAATCACAGGCTGGTTCCTCCCTCCATTTGCTGCTGACAGACTCACTAGTGATACTATCAGCAACAAATGCAGAGAGAAACCAGCCAGCTCTCTGTTAGCCAGTTGACTAGCACCCTGTTGGTCAGTTGAGCTGCTCCCAGTGTGCCACTTGAGCTACCAGTTTTCCAGTTGAGCTGCTCCCAGTTGGCCAGCTGAGCTGCTCCCAGTTGGCCAGTTGAGTTGCTCCCAGTTGAATTGTTTCCACTTGAGTCATCAGGCTGGTTATAGTTGTATCCAGTTAGCCTGGTTAAATTTACTAGCCCCGGATGATCAGCTCACTTTGACCATCAGACTGGGTAGGAGATGGGGTGTTGTTGACCGTGAGAGCAAGGGATGGGGGTTTGGTAAGTGGGGTGGGAGGGTGGGGTGGTGTTGAGAGGGATGGAGACTCTTAATTGAGACCAGGGGCAGGGGTTACAATTTATCTTGTTGAGACCTTCTGCTGGCTGACTCACTCAATTCCAGGGCCACTTGAATCATTCAAACTCACCCTGCAGACTCCCAGGATCAGTCTCCACAGGCTGTTCTAGAAAATACAGGACACAAGGTTTCCCTTATGGGACAAAGAGTCAATAGACAATCCCTTAAAATGTGGGACAGCTAGTCACCCTGCAGCTAAGTATTCAACACTTGCAAAAGGTAAAATCTGGAAAATTAATTCACTCCATTCATATAAATTCCACTAATACATGAAAAAAACTACTAGTAATGTGTCTGTGTTTGCTGTAGTGAAATATAATTTGATGGACAGCAGTGTAAGTTTCAAATTTTATTGTGATGCATAAAAAGACAAAACACATGATGGAAAAACCAAATAAACAGTGCAGGACCAAAAAATAAACACAGTTAAAGTGCAGAAATGTTAAATTTCAGTAGTTAATCAAAATACTGAACTTAAGCATGTACATTTACATATTAAATGCTTCACTGGATTTTTTGCCTCTTATTGAGGTCCAGAATCTTCTTGGATATAACTCTTTCTTGAAATCCTCTTCCCCCGGGTCTGGATGTGGCAGGTGAAACACGCTGTAAAGTAAGAGAAAAAGTTTAAGCTTGAAATTAGCCGGGGACTTCCAAAACAGGTGACAAAAGGCCTCAAAGCCAATCTCCTGCTGCAAGAAATTGCATTCTCTATGTTGCCTGCCAATTCATCGGACCCACAGATGCCAACAGCCAAAGTCTTGACAAATGATGAATCTGTCCTTTGGCTCTGTGCCTTATTCCACATTCCCTCTGGTATCTCAATACTACTTGGCAGTTTTACCTGTAAGTAAAATCAGGAACATACTCAGTATCCTACAGGTAAAATGAATTAACTAAAGACTCCATGAGGTTATTCAACAGTTCAGTCTCAAAAATGACAAATCATTAGTGCTGGAGGCAAGTTTAACACTGTACCTACCGTCATAATGATCTAACAGTTTTTGCTGAAACCAACTTTGATTATCAAATGTTTTGAAAATTAATTTTAAGAATCATTACCTTGTCATCAATTGTACAACTGCTCACTGGCCTCTTCATGCTCTATATAGGGGGCTTGCTAACTCTGCCTGGGTGGTGCAGGGATGCAGGCATCACCAACTCTTTCCTTGTGTGGGGCCTAGCAAGATGAAGAAAAATAATTTGCATCATTCATATATCAGTGCTGGGAGACCAATGCACAAATCCAATTCACTCTAGCATCTGTTTCTGATGAGATGGAGCAGAAAGAGGTGTACTATGTAACATTAAAACAATAGTTGCATCTCATCTATTTTTGACAGTTCCACGATTTTTTCCTGTAACTGGTGGCTCATAGCCTCCAGCTGCTTTTTCTTGGACTTGGAGGCTATCAAGTCCTCCTTGCAGCCATACAATTTTCCATTGTTGCTTTCAGGTCTCTGTTGCAGGCAGACGTCTCTTTAATTCTGTTGGAGAGAAGGTATTTTTGAAACCATTTAGCTTTGATTTGGTATCTCATAAACCATTCGCAATGGAAGTCAGTGAGGAGATATTTACACTGGCTGCATCTTTGAGCGCTCTCTTCGTCCAGTGTAGGTGCATTGTCACCACTGCTGCTGTCCTGGATAGTGCTGTTCAATATCTTGGGCACCCTGAACCTTGGGCCACTGTGTAACTTCTGTCTGATCTCTTCATGGGTGTGTATGGATCAAGATCAATTTAATAGCATGACATGGCTCACTTTAGATTTACCTGTTTAGTTGTTCAGGGCATTCTATCAGGCAAATATTTTCCATGATTCACAAATCTTCTCGCCTCTTCTGATGAAAAGTAAGTTGTCTTATACCTTTGAAATATACCTGTGAGAATCATAGAAAGTTTGTGTAGGAGAAACAGGCCACTTGGCCCATCGAGTCTGTGCCGGCTGAAAACTGAGACATCCAGCCTAATCCCACTTTCTACTTTCTGGCTATTGGTCCGTAGTCCTGCAGGTTACGGCACTTCAGGTGCATATCCAGATACCTTATAAATGAGGTGCGAGCTTCTGCCTCTACTACCCTTTCAGGCAGTGAGTTCCAGACCTCCACAACCCTCTGAGGCAAAAATGTTTTTCTTATCTCCCTCTAATCATTTGACCAATCACTCACCAACCAGTGACCCTAGTCATTGACCTCTCAACTAAAGTATTGAGTGAAACTCCAAGGAGAGTTAACATTAAGCTGCATTTTAAAAATTCGTTCACAAGATGTGGTCTTCGCTGGCTAGGCCAGCGTTTATTGCTGGTGAGTAGCCTTCTTGAACCTCTGCAGTCCATGTGGAGTAGGTATAGCCACAGTGCTGTTAGGGAGGGAGATCCAGGATTTTGATCCAGCAACAGTGAAAGAACGGCGATATATTTCCAGGTCAGGATGGTGAGTGAATTGGAGAGGAACTTCTAGATGGTGGTGTTCCCATGCATCTGCTGTCCTTGTCCTTCTAGGTGGTAGAAGACACAGGTTTGGAAGGTGCTGTCGAAGGAGCCTTGGCGAATTGCTGCAGTGCATCGTGTAGATGGTGCTCACTGCTGCCACTGTACATTGGTAATGGAGGGAGTAAATGTTTATTGTGTTAGATGGGGTGACAATCAATCAGGCTGTTTTTTCATGGATGGTGTCGAGCTTCTTGAGTGTTGTGGGAGCTGCACTCACCCAGGCAAATGGGAAGTATTCCAACACATTCCTGAGTTGTGCCTTGTAGATGGTGGACAGGCTTTGGGGAGTCAGGAGGTGAGTTACTTTGACCTGCTCTTGTAGCCATAGTATTTATATGGCTAGTCCAGTTCAGTTTCTGGTCAATGGCAAACCCCAGGATATTGATAGTGGGGGATTCAGTGATGGTAATGCCATTGAACATCAAGGGGCGATGGTTGGATTCTCTCTTGTTGGAGATGGTCATTGCCTGACACTTGTGTGGCGTGAATGTTACTTGTCACTTGTCAGCCCAAGCCTGGATATTGTCCAGGTTTTGCTGCATTTGGGCCTGGACTGTTTCAGTATCCGAGGAGTTGTGAATGGTGCTGAACATTGTGTAATCATCAGCGAACATCCCCACTTCTGACCATATGATGGAAGGAAGGTCATTGATGAAGCAGCTGAAGATGGTTGGGCCTAGGACACTACCCTGAGGAACTCCTGCAGTGATGTCCTAGAACTGAGATGACTGACCTCCAACAACCACAACCATCTTCCTTTGTGCTAGTTATGACTCCAACCAGCGGAGAGTTTTCCTCCTGATTCCCATTGGCTCCAGTTTTGCCAGGGCTCCTTGATGCCACACTTGGTCAAATGCTGCCTTCACATCAGGTGCAGTCACTCTCATCTCACCGTTCATTCTCTTTTGGCACTGGATGGCTGTCCTCTTTTGCAGGGCATTGGCGCTGCCCACTGCTGCCACCACCTCCCATGCTGGATTGTTGACCTTGCTTGCTGGCCTTCTTGCAGGGTGGGGTAGAGGACATCGTGGGTGGGCCTCCACTGTGTCCAGTAGGTGCTTGAGGGAGGTGTCGCTAAATCTGGGGGCAGCACGTTTCCTCCCTTTGGCAGCCATCAGTTCCCAGCAGCTTCCTATCCCTTGAAGAATGATAGCTCTGTGCCTGAGCGGTCTTTAAATATGGCACCCGGTTTACATAAGGTATGAAGTGACGGCGGAGCGGGCCGAGAATCTTTTTTCCTGGGAATGCATGATTAATAAGGTGGGATTGGGATGATACAGCGTGAAAAGCCACCATTGCAGCCAGTGGACAAAACGTCCTTTTTCCTGCTCGTTATTGCATTCAATGCAAATCTGGGACAATTCCGCAAACCGCCAGATGTTAGTCAGGAGGATTTTGCAGGGTTGACATTTCCAGTGCCTCGGTCGATGCTCTGTGGTCTGTCCGGTTTCATTCCTTTTAGACTTTTTAGCGATTTTGATACAACTGAGTGGCTTGCTAGGCCATTTCAGAGGGCATTCAAGAGTCAACCACATTGCTGTGGTGGATCTGGAGTCACATGTAGGCCAGACTAAGTAAAGATGGCAGATTTCCTTCCCTAAAGGGACATTAGTGAGCCGGATGGGTTTTTACAACAATCAACATCAGATTTTTAAGTCCAGATATTTATTGAATTCAAATTTCATCATCTGCCTTGGCGGGATTCAAACCCAGGGCCCCATAGCATTATCCTGGGTTTCTGGTACAGTGATAATGCATCTATACCATCGCCTCCACTGCATGAGGATGAGCTTAGAACTCAAAATCCACTTTCTTCTCTATCTCTTGTCCTCCATCGCTATCTAATGGGATCCATCGCACCTTCCAGGGATTTATGTTGCTGATGTGATGCTGTACAAAACGAAAAATATACTGTTGATCGAGGAATTAAGGCAAACTCTGACAGGCATTGAAGAATTAAATGAAAAAAGAGATCCACCTGTTAAAAAAGAGCAAAGATGTTATTTGAATGCTTAAATAAGTGGTATTAAAACAGCTCCATAGCCTCAGATGTGTCTCCAGTGAAACTGTTAAATTCTCACCCCACCCTCCTGACTGAGGGAATTTCCCCTCCTTTACCCGCTGCAGGGACTGGGACACAGCTCATTCACAAACGCTGTGGCCAATCAGAAAGCAGTTTCTTACAAAGCTGGCCAATCAGGGCCTCCCGTTTCAGTCTGTCTCCCTCTCTGTGGGCGGTCACATTGCTGCTCTAGGCTGTTTCGGGGCTGCTCTGGATATCTCTGTGCCGCTCCCCGGTAATGACCCCCCTTTCTCCCACCTGTCGGTAATGGTCACTCCCGCCCTCCCCAGTCCTGAATGCTTCCCTCTCGCTCTCTATTATGGCCGTTCCCAGCCCCCCTGGTATTGGCCTCGCCCTCTCTCTCCCACTGCTTCCTGACCTCCCTGTCGCCGAATCTCTTGTTGGGGCCGCTCGGCCTCCTTCCGATCGCACATCCAAAGCCGCTCATTCTCGCTAAGGGCTGGAGGGGTGCAATCGGAAGGAGGGCAATCGGCACAACAAGAGATTCAGTGATCAGGGTCAGGTCAGCAAGCAGCAGGAGATAGGGTGTCGAATGCCGGGGAGGGTGAGGCAAGGGCTGGGCTGGGCAGGGCAGGAGATGGCCATAAAGGGGAGTGGGATAGAGGCACTCAGTACCATTCAGGGGGAACAGATGGCCCTCAGAGGGAAAGTGCAGCAAGAGGTTATCTTCCTCCATTGTATTTGTATGTTTATTTGTAATGTTAGCCATTTCTTATGTTCATAACTTATATTTGTTTATTTCTTATATTCATTTGTAATCGTAGTTTTTTGAGTTTTGTCCCACTTCTACCTGCCGCTTTTTCCAACTCATGTTCTTAATTGATGCCCATGTAGGTTTTACCATTATCCGTTCATGACAGGGGTTCTCAGAGAATGCGAGGTTATTCCCTAAACAGTTTGGGCGTAAGGAATGTTACCACTGAGTTATAATTGACACTATAATCAGGTAACTAAGGTATGGCAATGGTTACTTGTGAAATGTCTTTTTCCATGCTTCTCATCGAGAAAGCTTCTTTTGATTTTTTTTTCCTACCCTGAGAAGTTTTCAAAATGACAGTTTACGTTTTGCCATTATGTGACCCTTTGAGTATGATTGTACTCAAAAAAAATCAAAAACCTTGAAATGGTTAAATGCATAGCATTAATAAACTTGCATATGTGTAATGCATTCATATATGTGTGGTGAGGAAGATAAATATTGCTACAGGTTGCAAACCATGCGAAAATGTGTACTGACAAACCGCTGCCTATTTGCCTTAATTAGGTAGTCTTTTAAGTTAATCCAGTTGGCTTCAACTGATACAGTTTACAGTTCAAAGAATCATTGAAGCAGCTACATGGCAACTGGCTCCACTTAATTCCCACTGGTTGCAGTTTGCCTGTCAACTTGTTCCAGTAGAAGCCAACTGGTCCCAGTAAGATTCAAACAATCACAGTTGAAGTCAATTGGACAAGTGGAATCACAACAGGTTTTCCAGTGCATGCAGCAGTTATTCCAGTTGGATTCAGTTAAACCAGTAGACAAGTCAACTGGTTCCAGTAAGATTCTAATTTCCCTGTTAAATCCAACTGGACAGGTATCAATATCAGCTGGTACCCAGTAAATATCTCCGGTTATTTTGGTCAAATCTGGTTGTAACCCATCATTCCGGTAGAAATCAGTTGTTCCCAGTTGAACTGAGTGAAATCACCAGCCTGGCACCAGCTTGCATGCCACGACTGGGCACTTTGAGCGGTCGGCCCATAATCATTGGGAATTGGGACAATCTGATTGTGCAGACTTTGAGGAGAGGAAGGTTTTATTTATCGTTTAATTTGCGCTGGATTTGAACTTTGGTCCTAGCGGGGCCTGCATATGAGGTATTTAAACTCACTTCACTGCCCAATCTCATTGTGTTATTTATTTGCAAGAATCTTTTAAAATGTTGTCCCTCAAATTCCTCCGTTCTGGCATCAAATCACACAATCTGAGCAGCAGGAAGGAATTTGGAGTTGAATGCGCGACCGGTGGGAAGCAGACCGTGATCGGCCCCCCGACCGTGATTTCATGCTGGCCGGCCAATTAACGGCCAACGAACGTGAAACTACGTGTTGAAAAGCTCAACACTGCTGGGGTGGGCGATGACATCACAGCGGGCGTGGGGTGAGCACTGAGTGAGCTCCCTAAAGACAGACAGCTGTCTCAGGGAGCTACGGATCTTCAAATAATGAAACAAAGGCGTAAAAAGCTGCAAAGAAAATGTCTATGCATCACCATCCAGCGCCTGAACGCGTACCTCATAAAAATGCTATCCCCAGATATTTATAATTCATTTCCTAACGGAGATTTCATCCTGCCCTTGGATGAGGTTTGATGAAAAATGCAAAGGCCGCCTGGCAGATTTGCCCACTCGCCAACCATAAGGTTGGACGGGCCACGAAAAATCGCAGCCAATTGTGCCATTAGTATCTTTCCACTTTCTTGTTGCGGTCAGTTTAAAGCTCGCGCCAGACAGTGAACCGAGCAAAATCTGGGGCTCCCGCCAGGAGGCAGTCTCATTCAAGTGTAGTATGTGGTAATACAATTTGCTCCATTATTAATGCAGTCGGCCAGTAGTCTCCAGGTCTGGTTCTTCATCCATTTTACTACATGTTTGTGCTTTAATAGATCGGGATTGGTAGGATGTGTGGGGGAGGGTGGAGGAGCCCTGAATGAGCCTGGTTCCCAGGGTTCCAGGAATCACAGAATTTTAACAGCACAGAAGGAGGCCATTCAGCCCATCGTATCTGCACTGGATCTCCAAATGAGCATTATGACCTAGTGCCATTGCCCTGCCTTTTCCCTGTACCCCTGCACATTGTTTCTATTCAAATAATCATCTAATGCCCTCTTGAATGCCTCAATTGTACCTGTCCCCACCAAACTTCCAGGCAGTGCATTCCAGACCCGAACCACTCATGTGAAAAAGCTTTCTCTCATGTCACAGTTGCTTCATTTGCAAATCACTTTAAATCTGTGCCCTTTCATTCTTGATCCTTTTACGAGCAGGAACAGCTTCTCCCTATCTACTCTGTCCCGTCCCCTCATGGTTTTGAACATCTCTATCAAATCTCTTCTTAGCCGCCTTCTCTCCAAGGAGAACAGTCCCAATATCTCCAAAGTACCCTCATAGCTGAATTTTCTCACCCCTGGAACAATTCTTGTAAACCTCTTCTGCACTCTCTTTAATGTGGTCACATCCTTCATATAGTGTGGCGCCCAGAACTGTACACAATTCTCCAGCTGTGGTGTAATGAGTGTCTTATATAAATACAGCATCACCTCCTTGCTCTTGTACTCTATGTCCCTATTAATAAAGCCCAGGATACTATATGCTTTATTACCTGCTCTTTCCACCTGCCATGCCACCTTCAATGATCCATGCACATATACACCCAGGTCTTTCTGCTCCTGCACCCCCTTCAAAATTTCATGCCTTATTTTAGAATGTCTGCTCATGTTCTCCCTACCAAAATGCATCACCCCACACTTATCCGCATTGAACTTCAGCTGTCACCTATCTGCCCACTCCACCAACTTGTCTATGTCCTTCTGAAGTTCCACACTGTCCTCCTTGCAGTTCACAACACTCCCAAGCCTCATATCATCCACAACTTTGAAATTGCCCCCTGCACACCAAGATCTAGATCATTAATATATACCAGGAAAAGCAAGGGTCCCAATTCCGACCCCTGGGGCTGCATCTTCCGGTCGGTGAGCGGGGGGCAGTTCCAGTCTATGTGGCCCAGCTCTGTTCTTGCCCTATTGAAGTCAGCTCTTGCCTTACTCTGGATTGCCTACTTTCCTTTTCTATCATCATCCTAAAACGTACAATACAATGATCGCTGTCTCCTAAATGCTCCCCCTTAATTCTTATCCTGGCTCAGGCAAGGAGGCCCAAGCCCCTTCCATGAAGAAAAAAGTGAAAGGAGTGGGACTTGAGGGATAGTATCATCTGTTGTAATTTTTACAAGTTCTGCGCTCGCCCATATCCTCCACCCCCCCACCCCCACCCCCTTCCCTCCCAGGGCAATGTGCATATGCAGAAGTGTGACCACTGACATGAACAAAGGCCACTTTCCCTGCCATGGCCCATCACAAAGCGATCAACTGTAGCTGGAAAAGCAGCAAATCTCAAAATCCCTACCCTTGATGACAGATTTTCAAATGTCCCAGTGTACTAAAGGAGGTGGCCATGGAAATAGTGGATGCATTGGTGCCACCTACCAAAATTCTGTCGATTTTGGAACAGTCCCAGCAGATTGGAGGGTGGCAAACATAGCCCCATTATTTAAAAAAGGAGGGAGGAAGAAAACAGGGAATTACAGACCAGTTAGCCTAACATCAGTAGTAGGGAAAATGCTGGAGTCTATTATAAAGGATGTGGTAACAGAACACTTAAAAAATATCAGTAGAATCAGACAAAGTCAACATAGGTTTTTGAAAGGGAAATCGTGTTTGACAAACCTACTGGAGTTTTTTGAGGATGTAACTAGCAGAATAGATAGGGGCAAACCAGTGGATGTGGCCTATTTGGATTTTCAGAAACCTTCTGATAAAGTCCCACATAAGAGGTTAGTGTGCAAAATTAAAACACATGGGATTCAGGGTAATATATTTGGCATTGACTGAGAATTGGTGAGCAGACAGGAAACAGAGTAGGAATAAATGGGTCTTTTTTGGAGTGGTAGGCGGTGACTAGTGGGCCACCGCAGGGATCAGTGCTTGGGCCCCAGCTATTCACAATATATATCAATGATTTGGATGAGGGAACCAAATGTAATATTCTCAAGTTTGCTGACAACACGAAACTTGGTAGGAATGTGAGCGGTGAGGAGGATGATAAGAGCCTTCAAGGTGATTTAGACAAGTTGAGTGAGTGGGCAAGTACAGGGCAGATGCAGTATAATGTGGAGAAGTGTGAAGTTATCCACTTCGGTTGGAAGAACAGAGTGGCAGAGTATTATTTAAATGGTGATAGATTGGAAAATGTTGATGTACAAAGGGACCTGGGTATCCTTGTATGTCAATCATTGAAAGCAAGCATGCAGGTGCGACAAGCAGTTAAGAAGGTAAATGGTATGTTGGCTTTCATTGTGAAAGGACTTCAGTTTAGGAGCAAGGATGTTTTACTGCAGCTGTATAGAGCCTTGGTGAGACGACACCTGGAGTATTGTGTGCAGTTTTGGTCTCCTTACCTAAGAAAGGATATACTTGCCATAGATGGAGTGCAGCAAAGGTTCACCAAATTGATTCCTGGGATGGCAGGATGGATGTATGAGGAGAGATTGGGTCAACAAGGCCTGTATTCACTGGAGTTTAGAGGAATGAGAGGGGATCTCATTGAAACGTACGGAATTCTGACAGGGCTGAATAGGCTAGATGCAGAGATGATGTTTCCTCTGGCTGGGAGGGTCTAGAACAAAGGGTCACAGTCTCAGGATACGGGGTAGACCATTTAGGACTGAGATGAGGAGAAACTTCTTCACTCAGAGGCTGGTGAACCTGTGGAATTCTCTACCACAGAAGGCTGTGGAGGCCAAGTCATTAAATATATTTAAGAGGGAAATAGATAATTAAATAGATAATCTGGACTCTAAAGGCATCAAGGGGTATGGGGAGAGAGCGGGAGTATGGCATTGAGATAGAGGATCAGCCATGATCATACTGAATGGTAGAGCAGACTCGAAGGGCCGAATGACCTACTCCTCCTATTTTCTATGTTTCTATGTCCCAGTTTAGTGCTGCAGCAAAACCTCTTCTGCCCTGTTGAGGCAAGCAGTAGTATCGAAAATGATATGAGCTGAGTGCAGCTGGGTGCTCACGAGTTTGGAATTTGAGATAGAGAGAGTGAGTTGGGAAGAAGTTTCACTTTGCCTGAGGTCTGCCCTTGAAAACACTCCATCGGAATTCCTTGCTTATGGGCAGCATTTTCCCCCCGTTTGTGGGGGGGGGGGGGTTTCCCGATCGGCGCCCCCAATTGGGGGCGGGCCGCCATTTTACATGGGTAGGCCAATTAAGACCCGCCCAGCATGACGTCCGTCCGGAAGCGCTATGCACTCCCTGCGCGGGCGGGGAGGGATTCCCTGAGCAGGTCTGTGTGTTCTTTTGCGCATGCGCACGGAAAAGCGCACAGATCTCCCTGAGGCTAAGTGTTGCCTCAGGGAGATCGGCTCAAATGTGAAAAACAGATTAAAGAATAGAAACATTTTTACTGACATGTACCCTCATGTGGCACTGTTACATGAGCTGGGACATGTTCATGACTTTTATTTGAAGAATATGTTAAGATTTTAAAACCCTCATGAAACCTCATCCCGCCCGGGATGAGGTTTCATGTTTTTCTGAAGGCCACCTGGGCTCTTTGCTTCCCCACCAACCTTAAGGTTGGATGGGCAGGTCCATTAAGTGTTTTAAGTACCTCGTCAATGATCTTAAGTGGCCGTTGACAGGTTGGCGGGCACATAGCTGATTTGGCTGCGAGCTCGCCGAACTGAAAATCTAAATGACATGGGGTGACGTCGGGACGCACGCGTCGTTTTATGCATCGGCGAGTGGACTCCGCCCCTGTTCGCCGACTGGAAAACGCTGCCCAAGTGTGAATACATTGCTGAATTCCATCACTTTTTAACAATATTCATTGTACTCAGCATTTAAAACAGAAATAATTAGGGACTTTATATTTCTATTCTTTGAGTCACATATGTGTTATATGTACTACAGGAATAGTGACCTAACCTAATTCCCCCTTCCATCTGTTAAGCTTCCAACAATAAAATACTTGGACTTATATAGCACCTTTTAAATAGAAAGATGTCGCAGGGCACTTCACAGAGATGTAACCTGACAAAAATGGATGTCAAGCCAAATGAGAAATTAGAAGGCATGACCGAAAACTTTGTCAAAGAGATGGGCATTAAGGAGCGTCTTAAAAGGGGGCATGTGAGGTGGAGAAGTGGAGGTGTTAGGGAGGGATTTCCAGAGTACATGATCATCAACAGTGGGAGAACAGAGGGGCTGATGCATAATTACACCCTTTTTCATGTGACTGTGGTACTAAAGTAACTATTTGCAGTTATGGGGCTAGATTTTATGGGAGATGGATAGGAGGGGCATCATCCACACTGCTTGATGTAAATTTCAGGGATGAGCCAGCCCTCCCTTTGCCGGCTCCCTACGGAGCTATTTATTGGCCATTGGGCCATTAGTTAGCTCAGAGCAAGTCTTCTACCTCTATCCAATCAAATCTCCAATCAAATGGCTGGTAGCTGTCTGGTCCCAGCAGTGCCACCAGGAGCAGTGGCCACATCTGGGACTGCAATCAGTCCCTAACTGTGATCATTGATGGTGCCAGATGTGAAACTAAATCAGGGAGGGTGCCATCGGGGCCAGGCTGTCAGACCACGATGAGGAGGCTGAGGGAAGGTGGTGAGGGGCTGGGATGGACAGGGTGGAGGGGACAATGCGGGATTGGGAAGACTTTGGAGGGGGCCCTTGGGTGGGCAAAGGACACCAGTAATGGAGCAACCCCGCCCCCACATGCCCCACCCAACCCACCTCCCTTTCCCCACCGTTAGCCAGGGCAGTGAAAACTTCTGGGCTGGATGCATGGCCCTCTCTTGCCGCAGTTTAAAACCCAGTGGCAGTAGGAGGAGGCACTTAAGTAGCCTTTAACTGGCCACTTAAGGGGCTCAATTGGCCCACTGGTGTGTGGCTCTGCCAACACCTCCCTCGTGGCTGGTAAAGTTGCAGAGGGGGTGCTGGTGGGCAGGTAGGTGCCAGGAACAGTGTCCATGGCATTCAATTTTATGGCTCTCCTCCATCTGCCAACCTGCCCTCTGGGACAAGGTGTGGTGTACAATCCAGCCCATAATGTGTGTTGGCTGCAACCCTTCCTGATCCAGGACTCCTGAAGCCAAACATCAGTTGGTAAGCCAGCATAGAACAAAGAGCAAACATGAGACCTTTTGGTGTGGAGTAGTGGTACACTGAACCACAAGGGCAGCTCTATGCATCACTGTCATAACAATGATGACTCAGGTCAATGGTGATATGTTCCACACTGGTGTACATCAATGTGTTGTGGTATTTGCAGACCAACTGAAACAGAAAGTTCACCAAAAACCTTTTCCTGGAGACGTGTACTTTAATATCAGTATTCCCCTTTAACAAAATGACTATACTGTTGTGTGTTGCCACCTGGATTTTGATATAAAATGTCTTTAGGTTCTATATTTAAGAGTTTTTGCAAAGCTCCCACTGTGAGGTGAAGCCAGCTATTTTCAGCTCCTCAGACTGCAGGTCCTTGTTGAATCCTATGTGCCCTGTTCACTTGGAGGGTGGTGAGGGGTTGGGGGTATCACAAGGGAATCATATCGGACTGATGAGGAGTGGAAGTGTCAGTGACATTCTCACAGCATAACTCCCAAATTTTGGTAAAGCATCTCCTGTGCACTGGGCAATGTTTTCCATTTTATTTTGTTTCTGTGAGTTGCTGACTCTTTTGCTGTAGATTTTGTTTCCTCATTCATTCGCAAGTCAAAATGCACCAATAAAACTCTGGAAGAAAATTTAATTGATTTTTTTTTTTTGCCAAGGAGTAACAATTGGTGAGAAAGGCATTAGCCTTGCAGTGACTGTGATGTGAATGTGTGAAAACTTATCCCCTTTGTGCAATTCTTCTGCCTTTATTTTTAATGGAGATATTGCCTGTTTATTCTGTGGGCTATTCTATACATCAGGCAAGTGAACAGAGAACTGCTGCATGAATGCATTAAGCATTTACATTTTCATATCACAGCCACCTCACAGCTAATGTTGCTCCTTACCAATTGATGAATGCAACCCTCGCATTGTTTTAATCGTGGGGGTGATTCATGTCACTGACATAATGATGCATTTTGACATGAACTAAACTTCATATTAAGCATTTGCTAAAAAAAGTTTGCCAAAACATTTTCATGAAACTTGATTTCATATGTAGTGGCATTTTAGATTCTGGCTGTAACAGGTAGCCATTTTTGAATCATGAAATAACCATCTCTAAATGTGAAACACCCTTATTAAATCTCTAAACCATAGTACGTACTCACAATGACAATGGTTGCTGAGGAATCCTGTGAGCTAGGATCCGTCTCAGGTGGTTTGTCTTTCAACAAAGCTTCCAGCGCGATTTCGGAATGGTTGACCAGGCTATTCTACCAATAACAAAGTTCTTGAGGGCTGTGCCTTTATACACCTTCCTGACCCTGGCCCTTGGCATATAGGCAATACCTTAAATCGGACTGTCTGATTGGATTATTATCCCCACCCTAGCCATCCAGGACCACCCCTATATGGTCATATCCTGCCCTCAGCAGTGAGGGTCTCTCCAGGTGCATGTTAACAATGGGTGCGATCACAGTATCTTGGGGCAGGAAAAAGACCATCTGCACATTCCTGAGTGACCATTGTTTAGTTCAGTTTCTGTAGACAAAGTGTCTGTGGCAAACTGCCACTTCAGGGGCCTGACCTGATGTGTCTGTGTGTGTGTTCCGTTTAGTTAAAACTGTCTTTATTTTCAGAAGTTCAACATGAGCCTCAGTGATGTCTTCAGTCAAAAGCTCTTCTCCATAGCTCCATATTCTTACCACCATGAAACAAACTTTGCCCACAGGACTCCACCACAACCAGCTTACATCCACTAATAGGAAAGAAATAAAAGCACGGTTACATGATTAAAAGCAATTAATACAATACAATTTAAATGATGCATTGGCTTACAAATACCACTTGCCACATCTTTCCAATCTGAGAAACGTCTCTTTAACCCTATCCTTTGCTTTTGCCCTTCAACATCTCTCCACGCATGTAGTCACATGCTCTTTAATTTCATATGCCATTCTTTTTGCTCTGAGTCTTTTCTCAAGTGTTTTTTTTTATAAATTACATACACAGATTAATCAAGGTGACAACATAAGGAGAAAGGCTTATAAAATAGGTAAACAGAATATTTTAAATCTCTCAGTACAAGAGTAAGAAGTTAATGTTGAACTATAATTAGTCCTAAATGGAATAATGGCAAAGGTGCAGTGATGATGTGCCAGTATGTTGCCAGGGCTAAGGATCTACAGTTATAAAAGAGAGACCTAAGATGGTAGGGCTTTTTTCACTGGAGCTGAGAAGATTTGAAGGTGACCTGATAGAAAACTTTTAGGTTTGTGAAGGATTGTGATAGGATAAAATAAGAAAAGATTGTTTTTTGATTGTTAAGATAGTAAGGGCACAAACTTAAGATAGTCAAAACAAGAACTAAAGGTGATGTTAGGACAAAAGTCTTTACACAGAGGATATTTAAAATGTGAATGTTTTTTGCTGCAATCAGTCAATGAAGCAAAATCCAAAAGTGGTTTTAAGAGGAAAAAATAATAGAGCATAGAAAGTGGGATTAGAATAATTAATTTATGGAAAAATATGCTGTCACGCTTGATGGGCCCAGTGGCCTGTTTCTATGATGCCATCTGTAACGATTTCATGTAGACAACTGCTACATGAAGTTGCCCAGGACAGTCTTTGTCCCATTTTACATCTTTACATCACAGGGGAATGTGGCAGAGTGTATTGAAGCCACGATCCCTACAGCCTTAACACCAAGTAGGGCTCCAGCGTTCACCGGAATTACTCAATAGTATATGACCAGCTTTCTATAAAAAATATTATGGCAAACCTTTATGCTCTTTGTGGTAAAAGTTACACAAGAGAATTGGATCACTTTTCTACTGTAACAATCAGGTTCTCGCAGATCTGATATAAAAAATATATCTGATACATAAAATGCAAGATGCAGAGGAGACTTTCCTTTCAACCTTCTTCATGAGCTTATTCTTATACTAACCTCAGAAGAGGATGCCATACTACACCTTGCACTTATAGCACTTGTGTTCCTTAAGCGACCTCTTCAAAGATCATGGGTGTTAAGTTGACTGCTTTCTTTGCTGGATGCCTGAATGTATGCACAATTAAAATAGACTTCTTATTGGAAGTTGGGATTGGCTTTGTGTTGTAAAAAGAAGTGTTCTTAATAAAATCAAAAAAAAAAGTCTTGGAATATGTGCTATGCTGGCACGCCAGTATTTGCTGTTCATCCATTTTTCCTAGGAATGTTGAGTCAAGCATTTGGCCCGGATTTTGCAGTACAAATAATTGAGAGGCTATCAGCACTTTCAGTTATTAACAAGTAATCAGATAGTAATTCCTGGCAATAACACATGCCCTGTTAAATGTGGAAATCAGAAAGTTGCTGCCCTACTAGCCCTGATCCTACAGGAGCTTTGCTATTCCAGTATCCCACTCAGAGACGTGCCATTGAAGCATGTGGAGCACGTGAAGTTGCAGTAATTGTGCATTAGATATCAACTTAACGTGCATTCTCCATGACCACTTGACAACCAACCAGCACTCTCTTCACCCACAGTATAAATTGTTGTTTTCCCCTTACATTGGTATTCTTATGAGTGCCCTGATAAGTGCGAGACGAAAAGCTTAGACAGGTCTCTTTTATCAGCATTACTCAAGTTCTGCACTACCAAACAACAATTTACTAAAAAACTTCCAGCATTTCCATGTTCATATAGGTAAAGCTTTAACACCCTGATGGGCACTTGAATGAAAAAAACTTGCAGGGCTATGTGGATAAAGCGGGGGAGTGGGATTGCTCCATGGAGAATTGGCATGAACTCGATGGGCTGAATGGCCTCCTTTTGTGCCATAAATGACTCTATGCCAAGCAATTGCTCTTGTTAGGCCCCAACTAGAATATTGTGTCCAGTTCTGGTCACCACACTTTAAGAAGGATGTGAGGGTCCTTGAGAGGGTGCAGAGGAGATTTAGCAGAATGATTCCAGGGATGGGGGATTTTAGTTACAAAGTAGGGATGGAAAAGCTGGGGTTGTTCTCCTTGGAGCAAAGAAGATTGAGGGAATATTTGATAGACCATAAGACATAGGAGCAGAAGTAGGCCATTCGGCCCATTTAATCTGCTCTGCTATTCAATGAGATCATGGCTGATCTGATAATCCTCAACTTCACTTTCCTGCCTTTTCCCCATAACCCTTGATTCCCTTACTGATTAAAAATCTGTCTATCTCAGTTTTGAATATACTTAACAACCCAGCCTCTCAGGCCCTCTGCAGTAAGGAATTCCACAGATTCACTAGGCGCTGAGAGAAGAAATTCCTCCTCATCTCTGTGCTAAATGGGCGACCACTTACTTTGAGATTATGCCCTCTGGTCCTAGACTCTCCCAGAAGGGGAAACAAACTCTCAGCATCCACCCTGTCAACCCCCCTAAGAATCGTACATGTTTCAATAAAGTCGCCTCTCACTCTTCTAAACTCCAATAAGTACAGGCCCAACCTACTCAACGTCTCCTCATAAGAAAATTCTTCCATATCCAGGATCAACCTAGTGAACCTTCTCTGGACTGCCTCCAATGCCAATATATCTTCCCTTAGATAAGGGGACCAAAATTGCTCACAGTATTCTAGGTGTGGTCTAATTAGTGGCTTGTATAGTTTTAGCAAGACTTCCCTATTTTTAAACTCCATTCCCTTTGAAATAAAGGTCAACATTCTATTTGCCTTCCCTATAACCTGCTGAACTTGTATGTTAGCTTTTTGGGATTCATGCATGAGGACACCCAAATCCCTCTGTGCTGTAGTTTTCTGCAGCCTTTCTCCATTTAAATAATATCCGGCTCCTCTATTCTTCCTGCCAAAGTGCATAACCTCACATTTTCCCACATTATATTCCATTTGCCAAGTTTTTGCCCACTCACTTAACCTGTCTATACCCCTCTGTAGACTCTTTGTGTCATCCTCACCGCTTGCCTTCCCACCTATTTTTGTGTCATCCACAAATTTGGCAATAGTACATTCACTTCCCTCATCCAAACCATTAATATATATTGTAAATAATTGTGGTCCCAGCACTGATCCTTCTGGCACTCTACATCCTGAAAATGCCCCCCTTATCCCAACTCTGTCTTCAATTAGTTAGCCAATCCTCTAACCTTGCTAATATGCACTCTAGTATGGGCCATGGCTCTTATCTTTTTAAGTAGCCTTATGTGTGGTACCTTACTGAACACCTTTTGGAAATCCAAATATATTACGTATACTGGTTCCCCTTTATCTATCCTGTTTGTTACCTCCTCAAAGAATTCAAATAAACTCTAACTGGCCTATAGTTACCTGTTTTTTGTCTCCCTCCCTTTTTGAATAAGGATGTTACATTGGCAGTTTTCCAATCCTCTGGGACTTTTTCAGGATCTAAGGCTTCTTGGAAGATTACCACCTGTGCATTCACTATCTCTGCAGCTACTTCTTTTAATATCCTAGGATGCAACCCATCAGGTCCAGTGGACTTATCGGCCTTTAGCCCCATCATTTTCCCTAATACTTTTTCTCTAGTGATAGTTATTGTATTTATTTCCTCCCCGCCTTTTGCCGCTTGATTATTTAGTATTTTTGGAATGCTATTAGTGTCTTCTATCATGAAGACTGATGCAAAATATTTATTCAACTCCTCTGCCATTTCCTGGTTCCCCATTACTATTTCCCCAGCCTCATTCTCTAAGGGGCCTATGTTCACTTTGGCCCCTCTGTTCCTTTTTATATATTTAAAGGAGCTCTTACTGTCCGTTTTTATATTACTTGCTAGTTTACCCTCAAAGTTTATTTTCTCTGTCTTTGTTGTTTTGTTTGGTCATCTTTTGTTGGTTTTTAAAACTTTCCCAATCCTCTGCCTTACCACTAATCTTTGCCACATTCTACGTTTTTTCTTTCAATTTGATACTATCCTTATATAACTATCCATGGTTAACCATGGTTGATTTACCCCCTTCCTAGCATCCTTCTTCCCCACTGGGACATATCTTTGTTGTGAGTCATGAACTATTTTCTTAAATATCTGCCATTGTTCAACAACCGTTTTTTCTGCTAAATTCCTTTCCCAGTCAACTCCAGCCAACTCTGCTCTCATTTCTTTGTAATTACCCTTATTTAAGTTGTTTCCAACTGAAGTTTCTCACTCTCAAACTGAATGCTAAATTCTACCATGTTATGGCCACTGTTTCCTAGGGGATCTTTTACTCTGAGATCATGTATTAAACCTGCCTCATTACACATTACCAGATCCAAAATAGCCTGATCCTTGGTTGGATCCACAACATATTGTTCCAGGAAACTGTCCCAAATACACTCTATGAATTTTTGCTTGTGGCTTCCTCTGCCAGTTTGATTTTCCCAATCTACATGAAGATTAAAGTCACCCATGATTAATGTACTGCTTTTTTTACCTGCCCCCATTATCTCCTGATTTATTCTCTGTCCTACAGTATAGCTACTGTTAGGGGGCCTATAGACTACTCCCACCAGTGTCTTCTTCCCCTTGTTATTTCTTACCTCCATCCATATGGATTCTATATCTTCTGTTCCAAGCTAATTTCTTGCTATTGTGCTTATTCTATCCCATACTAACACAGCTACCC
Organism: Cetorhinus maximus; assembly: GCF_964194155.1. Taxonomy (NCBI): domain Eukaryota; kingdom Metazoa; phylum Chordata; class Chondrichthyes; order Lamniformes; family Cetorhinidae; genus Cetorhinus; species Cetorhinus maximus. Next base: position 59,129,589 of record NC_135888.1, on the reverse strand, counting down.
CGCCACCCTTTCCTTCCTGCTTGTCCTTTCGAAAGGTCACATACCCCTGAATATTTAGTTTCCAGCTTTGATCTCCTTGTAACCATGTCTCTGTGATGGCTATAAGATCATACCTATTAACCTCTATTTGTGCCATTAATTCATTTATTTTGTTCTGAATATTGCATGTGTTTAAGAGTCATTAATTTTGCCTTTTCACCATTTTTCCCCCCTTTGAGCCTATTTGCTGCTGTTATTTTATGTTTATACAGTCTGTCCCTTCCAGTCACACTCTGAGTATCATTACCTAAATAGCTGCCCTGCAATGCTGCCATATCCTTTTGCTTTGTAAGCCTACAAACCCCTCTCCAGAACCCTCCCGCTCTCTATTTTTAGGAGAGTCAAAACAAAGACTAGAGACCTAACAACCTTAATTTTACTGTAAAGACGAGAAATACTCACCACTCCTATTCACCAATCAGCTGATCTCTGTGTGCTTTTTAAAATGAATTCCCCTCGCTCTCCGCGCTCTTTTTAAAATGAATTCCCCTCGCTCTCCGCGCTCTTTTTAAAATGAACTCCCCTCCCTCTCCGCGCTCTTTTTAAAATGAATTCCCCTCGCTCTCCGCGTTCTTTTTAAAATGAACTCCCCTCGCTCTCCGCGCTCTTTTTAAAATGAATTCCCCTCGCTCTCCGCACTCTTTTTAAAATGCACTCTCCTCGCTCTCCGCGCTCTTATTAAAATGAATTGCCCTCGTTCTCCGTGCTCTTTTTAAAATGAATTCCACTCGCTCTCCGTGCTCTTTTTAAAATGAATTCCCCTCGCTCTCTGCGCTCTTTATAAAATGAATTCCCTTCGCTCTCCGCGATCTTTATAAAATGAACTCCCCTCGCTCTCCGCGCTCTTTTTAAAATGAATTCCACTCGCTCTCCGCGCTCTTTTTAAAATGAATTCCCCTCGCTCTCCGCGCTCTTTTTAAAATTAATTCCACTCGCTCTCCACGCTCCTTTTAAAATAACTCCCCTCGCTCTCCGCGCTCTTTTTAAAATGAATTCCCCTCGCTCTCCGCGCTCTTTATAAAATGAATTCCCTTCGCTCTCCGCGATCTTTATAAAATGAACTCCCCTCGCTCTCCGCGCTCTTTTTAAAATGAATTCCCCTCGCTCTCCGCGCTCTTTTTAAAATGAATTCCCCTCGTTCTCCGCGCTCTTTTTAAAATTAATTCCCCTCGCTCTCCACGCTGCTTTTAAAATAACTCCCCTCGCTCTCCGCGCTCTTTTTAAAATGAACTCCGTCGCTCTCCGCGCTCTTTTTAAAATGAATTCCCCTCGCTCTCCGTGCTCTTTTCAAATGAACTCCCCTCACTCTCCGCGCTCTTTTTAAAATGAACTCCCTCGCTCTCCGCGCTCTTTATAAAATGAACTCGCCTCGCTCTCCGCGCTCTTTTTAAAATTAATTCTCCACGCTTTCCGCTCTGTATCTAAAATGAATTCCCCACGCTTTCCGCTCTGTATCTAAAATGAATTCCCCTCGCTCTCCGCGCTCTTTTGAAAAGGAACTCGCTCGCTCTCCGCGCTCTTTATACAATGAACTCCCCTCGCTCTCCACGCTCTTTTTAAAATGAACTCCTCTCGCTCTCCGCGCTCTTTTTAAAATGAATTTCCCTCGCTCTCCGCACTCTTTTTAAAATGAATTCCCCTCGCACTCCGCGCTCTTTATAAAATGAATTCCCCTCACTCTCCGCGCTCTTTATAAAATGAACTCCCCTCGTTCTCCGCGCTCTTTTTAAAATGAATTCCCCTCGCTCTCCACGCTCTTTTTAAAATGAACTCCCCTCGCTCTCCACGCTCTTTTTAAAATGAATTCCCCTCGCTCTCCGCGCTCTTTTTAAAATGAATTCCCCTTGCTCTCAGCACTCTTTTTAAAATGAATTCCCCTTGCTCTCCACGCTCTTTTTAAAATGAACTCCCTCGCTCTCCGCGCTCTTTATAAAATGAATTCCCCTCGCTCTCCGCGCTCTTTTTAAAATGAACTCCCCTCGCTCTCCGTGCTCTTTTCAAATGAACTCCCCTCACTCTCCGCGCTCTTTTTAAAATGAACTCCCTCGCTCTCCGCGCTCTTTATAAAATGAACTCGCCTCGCTCTCCGCGCTCTTTTTAAAATTAATTCTCCACGCTTTCCGCTCTGTATCTAAAATGAATTCCCCACGCTTTCCGCTCTGTATCTAAAATGAATTCCCCTCGCTCTCCGCGCTCTTTTGAAAAGGAACTCGCTCGCTCTCCGCGCTCTTTATACAATGAACTCCCCTCGCTCTCCACGCTCTTTTTAAAATGAACTCCTCTTGCTCTCCGCGCTCTTTTTAAAATGAATTTCCCTCGCTCTCCGCACTCTTTTTAAAATGAATTCCCCTCGCACTCCGCGCTCTTTATAAAATGAATTCCCCTCACTCTCCGCGCTCTTTATAAAATGAACTCCCCTCGCTCACAGCGCTCTTTTTAAAATGAATTCCCCTCGCTCTCCGCGGTCTTTTTAAAATGAGCTCCCTTCACTCTCCGCGCTCTTTTTAAAATGAATTCACCTCGCTCTCCGCGCTCTTTATAAAATGAATTCCCCTCGCTCTCCGCGCTCTTTTTAAAATGAACTCCCCTCGCTTTCCACCCTCTTTTTAAAATGAATTCCCCTCGCTCTCCACGCTCTTTTTAAAATAACTCCCCTTGCTCTCCGCGCTCTTTTTAAAATGAACTCCCTCGCTCTCCGCGCTCTTTATAAAATGAATTCCCCTCGCTCTCCGAGCTCTTTTTAAAATGAACTCCCCTCGCTCTCCGTGCTCTTTTCAAATGAACTCCCCTCACTCTCCGCGCTCTTTTTAAAATGAACTCCCTCGTTCTCCGCGCTCTTTATTAAATGAACTCCCCTCACTCTCCGCGCTCTTTTTAAAATGAACTCCCCTCGCTCTCCGTGCTCTTTTAAAATGAACTCCCTCGCTCTCCGCGCTCTTTTTAAAATGAACACCCTCGCTCATTATAAAATGAACTCCCCTCGTTCTCCGCGCTTTTTTTAAAATGAATTCCCCTCGCTCTCCGCGCTCTTTTTAAAATGAACTCCCTCGCTCTCCGCGCTCTTTATAAAATGAATTCCCCTCGCTCTCCGAGCTCTTTTCAAAATGAACTCCCCTCGCTCTCCGTGCTCTTTTCAAATGAACTCCCCTCACTCTCCGCGCTCTTTTTAAAATGAACTCCCCTCGCTCTCCGTGCTCTTTTCAAATGAACTCCCCTCACTCTCCGCGCTCTTTTTAAAATTAATTCCCCACGCTTTCCGCGCTGTATCTAAAATGAATTCCCCTCGCTCACCGCGCTCTTTTTAAAATGAACTCCCTCGCTCTCCGCGCTCTTTTTAAAATGAACTCCCCTCGCTCATTATAAAATGAACTCCCCTCGTTCTCCGCGCTTTTTTTAAAATGAATTCCCCTCGCTCTCAGCGATCTTTTTAAAATGAACTCCCCTCGCTCTCCGCGCTCTTTTTAAAATGTACTCCCCTCGCTCTCCGTGCTCTTTTAAAATGAACTCCCTTCACTCTCCACGCTCTTTTTAAAATGAACTCCCTCGCTCCCCGCGCTCTTTTTAAAATGAATTCCCCTTGCTTTCCGCGCTGTATCTAAAATGAATTCCCCTCGCACTCCGCGCTCTTTTTAAAATGCACTCCCCTCGCTCTCCGCGCTCTTTATAAAATGAACTCCCCTCGCTCTCCGCGCTCTTTTTAAAATGAACTCCCTCGCTCTCCGCGCTCTTTATAAAATGAATTCCCCTCGCTCTCCGCGCTCTTTTTAAAATGAACTCCCCTCACTCTCCGCGCTCTTTTTAAAATGAACTCCCTCGTTCTCCGCGCTCTTTATTAAATGAACTCCCCTCACTCTCCGCGCTCTTTTTAAAATGAACTCCCCTCGCTCTCCGTGCTCTTTTCAAATGAACTCCCCTCACTCTCCGCGCTCTTTTTAAAATGAACTCCCCTCGCTCTCCGTGCTCTTTTCAAATGAACTCCCCTCACTCTCCGCGCTCTTTTTAAAATTAATTCCCCACGCTTTCCGCGCTGTATCTAAAATGAATTCCCCTCGCTCACCGCGCTCTTTTTAAAATGAACTCCCTCGCTCTCCGCGCTCTTTTTAAAATGAACTCCCCTCGCTCATTATAAAATGAACTCCCCTCGTTCTCCGCGCTTTTTTTAAAATGCACTCCCCTCGCTCTCCGCGCTCTTTATAAAATGAACTCCCCTCGCTCTCCGCGCTCTTTTTAAAATGAACTCCCTCGCTCTCCGCGCTCTTTATAAAATGAATTCCCCTCGCTCTCTGCGCTCTTTTTAAAATGAACTCCCTCGCTCTCCGCGCTCTTTTTAAAATGAACTCCCCTCGCTCTCCGTGCTCTTTTAAAATGAACTCCCCTCACTCTCCGCGCTCTTTTTAAAATGAACTCCCTCGCTCTCCGCGCTCTTTTTAAAATGAATTCCCCTTGCTTTCCGCGCTGTATCTAAAATGAATTCCCCTCGCACTACGCGCTCTTTTTAAAATGAACTCCCCTCGCTCTCCGCGCTCTTTATAAAATGAACTACCCTCGCTCTCCGCGCTCTTTATAAAATGAATTCCCCTCGCTCTCCGCGCTCTTTATAAAATTAACTCCCATCGCTCTCCGCGCTCTTTTTAAAATGAACTCCCCTCGCTCTCCGCGCTCTTTATAAAATGAATTCCCCTCGCTCTCCGCACTCTTTATAAAATGAATTCCCCTCGCTCTCCGTGCTCTTTTTAAAATGAACTCCCTGGCTCTCCGCGCTCTTTATAAAATGAACTCCCCTCGCTCTCCGCGCTCTTTTTAAATGAATTCCCCTCGCTCTCCGCTCTCTTTTTAAAATGAACTCCCTCGCTCTCCACGCTCGTTTTAAAATGAACTCCCTCGCTCTCCGCCCTCTTTTAAAATGAATTCCCCTCGCTCTCCGCGCTCTTTATAAAATGAACTCCCCATTCTCTCTGCACACTTTTAATAATGAATTCCCCTCGCTCTCCGCACACTTTTAAAAATGAATTCCCCTCGCTCTCCCCACTCTTTATAAAATGAACTCCCCTTGCTCTCCGCGCTCTTTTGAAAAGGAACTCCCTCGCTCTCCGCGCTCTTTATACAATGAACTCCCCTCGCTCTCCACGCTCTTTTTAAAATGAACTCCTCTCGCTCTCCGCGCTCTTTTTAAAATTAATTTCCCAAGCTTTCCGCTCTGTATCTAAGATGAATTCCCCACGCTTTCCGCTCTGTATCTAAAATGAATTCCCCTCGCTCTCCGCGCTCTTTTGAAAAGGAACTCCCTTGCTCTCCGCGCTCTTTATACAATGAACTCCCCTCGCTCTCCACGCTCTTTTTAAAATGAACTCCGTCGCTCTCCGCGCTCTTTATAAAATTAATTCCCCTCGCTCTCCGCGCTCTTTTTAAAATGAATTCCCCTCGCTCTCCGTGCTCTTTTCAAATGAACTCCCCTCACTCTCCGTGCTCTTTTTAAAATTAATTCCCCACGCTTTCCGCTCTGTATCTAAAATGAACTCCCCTCGCTCTCCGCGCTCTTTTTAAAATTAATTCCCCACGCTTTCCGCTCTGTATCTAAAATGAATTCCCCACGCATTCCGCTCTGTATCTAAAATGAATTCCCCTCGCTCTCCGCGCTCTTTTGAAAAGGAACTCCCTCGCTCTCCGCGCTCTTTATACAATGAACTCCCCTCGCTCTCCACGCTCTTTTTAAAATGAACTCCGTCGCTCTCCGCGCTCTTTATAAAATTAATTCCCCTCGCTCTCCGCGCTCTTTTTAAAATGAACTCCCTCGCTCTCTGCGCTCTTTATAAAATGAACTCCCCTCGCTCTCCGCGCTCTTTTTAAAATTAATTCCCCACGCTTTCCGCTCTGTATCTAAAATGAATTCCCCATGCATTCCGCTCTGTATCTAAAATGAATTCCCCTCACTCTCCGCGCTCTTTTGAAAAGGAACTCCCTCGCTCTCCGCGCTCTTTATACAATGAACTCCCCTCGCTCTCCGAGCTCTTTTTAAAATGAACTCCTCTCGCTCTCGGCGCTCTTTTTAAAATGAATTTCCCTCGCTCTCCGCACACTTTTTAAAATGAATTCCCCTCGCACTCCGCGCTCTTTATAAAATGAATTCACCTCGCTCTCCGCGCTCTTTTTAAAATGAATTCCCCTCGCACTCCGCACTCTTTTTAAAATGAATTCCCCTCGCACTCCGCGCTCTTTATAAAATGAATTCCCCTCGCTCTCCGCGCTCTTTTTAAAATGAATTCCCCTCGCTCTCAGCACTCTTTTTAAAATGAATTCCCCTTGTTCTCAGCACTCTTTTTAAAATGAATTCCCCTCGCTTTCCGCGCTGTATCTAAATTGAATTCCCCTCGCTCATCGCGCTCTTTTTAAAATGAACTCCCCTAGCTCTCCGTGCTCTTTTAAAATGAACTCCCTCGCTCTCCGCGCTCTTTATAAAATGAACTCCCCTCGCTCTCCGCGCTCTTTTTAAAATGAACTCCCCTCGCTCTCCGTGCTCTTTTAAAATGAACTCCCCTCACTTTCTACGCTCTTTATAAAATGAACTCCCCTCGCTCTCCGCGCTCTTTTTAAAATGAATTCCCTCGCTCTCCGTGCTCTTTATAAAATGAATTCCCCTCGCTTTCCGCGGTGTATCTAAATTGAATTCCCCTCGCTCACCGCGCTCTTTTTAAAATGAACTCCCCTCGCTCTCCGTGCTCTTTTAAAATGAACTCCCTCGCTTTCCGCGCTCTTTATAAAATGAACTCCCCTCGCTCTCCGCGCTCTTTTCAAAATGAACTCCCTTGCTCTCCGCGCTCTTTATAAAATGAATTCCCCTCGCTCTCCGCGCTCTTTTTAAAATGAACACCCTCGCTCTCCCCGCTCTTTATAAAATGAACTCCCCTCGCCCTCTGCGCTCTTTTTAAGATGAATTCCCCTTGCTCTCCGCGATCTTTTTAAAATGAATTCCCCTCGTTCTCTACGCCCTTTATAAAATGAACTCCACTCGCTCTCCGTGCTCTTTTTAAAATGAATTCCCCTCGCTCTTCGCACTCTTTATAAAATGAATTCCCCTCGCTCTCCGCACTCTTTATAAAATGAATTCCCCTCGCTCTCCGCGCTCTTTATAAAATGAACTCCCCTCGCACTCCGCACTCTTTTTAAAATGAACTCCCTCGCTCTCCGCACTCTTTGTAAAATGAATTCCCCTCGCTCTCCGCGCTCTTTATAAAATGAACTCCCCTCGCACTCCGCACTCTTTTTAAAATGAACTCCCTCGCTCTCCGCACTCTTTGTAAAATGAACTCCCCTCGCTCTCCGCGCTCTTTTTAAAATGACCTCCCCTCGCTTTCTGCACACTTTTAAAAATGAATTCCCCTCGCTCTCCGTTCTCTTTATAAATGAACTCCCCTAGCTCTCCGCGCTCTTTTTAAAATGAACTCCCTCGCTCTCCGCGTTCTTTTTAAAATGAACTCCCTCGCTCTCCGTGCTCTTTTCAAATGAACTCCCCTCACTCTCCGCGCTCTTTTTAAAATGAACTCCCTCACTGTCCGTGCTCTTTATAAAATGAACTCCCCTCGCTCTCTGCGCTCTTTTTAAAATGAATTCCCCTCGCTCTCCGCGCTGTTTATAAAATGAATTCCCTTCGCTCTCTGCGATCTTTATAAAATGAACTCCCCTCGCTCTCCACGCTCTTTTTAAAATTAATTCCCCTCGCTCTCTGCGCTCTATTTAAAATGAATTCCCCTCGCTCTCCGCGCTCTTTTTAAAATGAATTCCCCTCGCTCTCCACGCTCCTTTTAAAATAACTCCCCTCGCTCTCCGCGCTTTTTTAAAAATGAATTCCCCTCGCTCTCCGCGCTCTTTATAAAATGATTTCCCTTCGCTCTCCGCGATCTTGAAAAAATGAACTCCCCTCGCTCTCCGCGCTCTTTTTAAAATGAATTCCCCTCGCTCTCCGCGCTCTTTTTAAAATGAATTCCCCTCGTTCTCCACGCTCTTTTTAAAATTAATTCCCCTCGCTCGCCACGCTCCTTTTAAAATAACTCCCCTCGCTCTCCGCGCTCTTTTTAAAATGAACTCCGTCGCTCTCCGTGCTCTTTATAAAATTAATTCCCCTCGCTCTCCGCGCTCTTTTTAAAATGAATTCCCCTCGCTCTCCGTGCTCTTTTCAAATGAACTCCCCTCACTCTCCGCGCTCTTTTTAAAATGAACTCCCCTCGCTCTCCGCGCTCTTTTTAAAATTAATTCCCCACGCTTTCCGCTCTGTATCTAAAATGAATTCACCACGCATTCCGCTCTGTATCTAAAATGAATTCCCCTCGCTCTCCGCGCTCTTTTGAAAAGGAACTCCCACGCTCTCCGCGCTCTTTATACAATGAACTCCCCTCGCTCTCCACGCTCTTTTTAAAATGAACTCCTCTCGCTCTCCGCGCTCTTTTTAAAATGAATTTCCCTCGCACTCCGCGCTCTTTATAAAATGAATTCACCTCGCTCTCCGCGCTCTTTTTAAAATGAATTCCCCTCGCACTCCGCACTCTTTTTAAAATGAATTCCCCTCGCACTCCGCGCTCTTTATAAAATGAATTCCCCTTGCTCTCCGCGCTCTTTTTAAAATAAATTCCCCTCACTCTCAGCACTCTTTTTAAAATGAATTCCCCTTGTTCTCAGCACTCTTTTTAAAATGAATTCCCCTCGCTTTGCGTGCTTTATCTAAATTGAATTCCCCTCGCTCATCGCGCTCTTTTTAAAATGAACTCCCCTAGCTCTCCGTGCTCTTTTAAAATGAACTCCCTCGCTCTCCGCGCTCTTTATAAAATGAACTCCCCTCGCTCTCCGCGCTCTTTTTAAAATGAACTCCCCTCGCTCTCCGCGCTCTTTTTAAAATGAACTCCCCTCGCTCTCCGTGCTCTTTTCAAATGAACTCCCCTCACTCTCCGCGCTCTTTTTAAAATGAACTCCCTCGTTCTCCCCGCTCTTTATTAAATGAATTCCCCTCGCTCTCCGCGCTCTTTTCAAAATGAAATCCCTCGCTCTCCGCCCTCTTTATAAAATGAATTCCCCTCGCTCTCCGCGCTCTTTTTAAAATGAACTCCCCTCGCTCTCCACGCTCTTTTTAAAATAACTCCCCTCGCTCTCCGTGCTCTTTATAAAATGAATTCCCCTCGCTCTCCGAGCTCTTTTTAAAATGAACTCCCCTCGCTCTCCGTGCTCTTTTCAAATGAACTCCCCTCACTCTCCGCGCTCTTTTTAAAATGAACTCCCTCGTTCTCCGCGCTCTTTATTAAATTAACTCCCCTCACTCTCCGCGCTCTTTTTAAAATTAATTCCCCACGCTTTCCGCGCTGTATCTAAAATGAATTCCCCTCGCTCACCGCGCTCTTTTTAAAATGAACTCCCTCGCTCATTATAAAATGAACTCCTCTCGTTCTCCGCGCTTTTTTTAAAACGAATTCCCCTCGCTCTCAGCGATCTTTTTAAAATGAATTCCCCTCGCACTCCGCGCTCTTTTTAAAATGAACTCCCCTCGCTCTCCGTGCTCTTTTTAAAATGAACTCCCTCGCTCTCCGTTCTCTTTATAAAATGAATTCCCCTCGCTCTCCGCGCTCTTTTTAAAATGAACTCCCCTCGCTCTCTGCGCTCTTTTTAAAATGTACTCCCCTCGCTCTCCGTGCTCTTTTAAAATGAACTCCCTTCACTCTCCACGCTCTTTTTAAAATGAACTCCCTCGCTCCCCGCGCTCTTTTTAAAATGAATTCCCCTTGCTTTCCGCGCTGTATCTAAAATGAATTCCCCTCGCACTCCGCGCTCTTTTTAAAATGCACTCCCCTCGCTCTCCGCGCTCTTTATAAAATGAACTCCCCTCGCTCTCCGCGCTCTTTTTAAAATGAACTCCCTCGCTCTCCGCGCTCTTTATAAAATGAATTCCCCTCGCTCTCTGCGCTCTTTTTAAAATGAACTCCCCTCGCTCTCCGCGCTCTTTTTAAAATGAACTCCCCTCGCTCTCCGTGCTCTTTTAAAATGAACTCCCCTCACTCTCCGCGCTCTTTTTAAAATGAACTCCCTCGCTCTCCGCGCTGTTTTTAAAATGAATTCCCCTTGCTTTCCGCGCTGTATCTAAAATGAATTCCCCTCGCACTACGCGCTCTTTTTAAAATGAACTCCCCTCGCTCTCCGCGCTCTTTATAAAATGAACTCCCCATTCTCTCTGCACACTTTTAATAATGAATTCCCCTCGCTCTCCGCACACTTTTAAAAATGAATTCCCCTCGCTCTCCCCACTCTTTATAAAATGAACTCCCCTTGCTCTCCGCGCTCTTTTTAAAATGAAATCCCTCGCTCTCCGCAGTATTTATAACATGAAATCCCTCGCTCTCCACGCTCTTTATAAAATGAATTCCCGTCGCTATCCGCGCTCGTTTTAAAATGAATTCCCTCGCTCTCGGCGCTCTTTTTAAAACTAATTCCCCTCGCTCTCCGCGCTCTTTTTAAAACTAATTCCCCTCGCTCTCCACGCTCTTTTTAAAATGAACTCCCCTCGCTCTCCGCGCGCTTTATAAAATGAACTCCCTTGCTCTCCGCGCTCTTTATAAAATGAATTCCCATCGCTCTCCGCGCTCTTTTTAAAATGAACACCCTCGCTCTCCGCGCTCTTTATAAAATGAACTCCCCTCGCGCTCTGCGCTCTTTTTAAGATGAATTCCCCTCGCTCTCCGCGCTCTTTATAAAATGAACTCCCCTCGCTCTCCGCGCTCTTTTTAAAATTAATTCCCCACGCTTTCCGCTCTGTATCTAAAATGAAATCCCCTCGCTCACCGCGCTCTTTTGAAAATGAACTCCCTCGCTCTTCCCGCTCTTTATACAATGAACTCCCCTCGCTCTCCGCGCTCTTTTTAAAATGAACTCATCTCGCACTCCGCGCTCTTTTTAAAATGAATTCCCCTCGTTCTCCGCGCTCCTTTTAAAATGAATTCCCCTGCTCTCCGCGCTCTTTATAAAATGAATTCCCCTCGCTCTCCGCGCTCTTTTAAAAATGAATTCCCCTCGCTCTCTGCGCTCTTTATAAAATGAACTCCCCTCGCTCTCCTTGCTCTTTTTAAAATGAATTCCCCTCGCTCTCCACGCTCTTTTTAAAATGAACTCCCCTTGCTCTCTGCGCTCTTTTTAAAATGAATTCCCCTCGCTCTCCGCGCTCTTTATAAAATGAATTCCCCTTGCTCTCCGCGCTCTTTTTAAAATGAACTCCCTCGCTCTCCGCGCTCTTTATAAAATGAATTCCCCTCGCTCTCTGCGCTCTTTTTAAAATGAACTCCCCTCGCTCACCGCGCTCTTTTTAAAATGAACTCCCCTCGCTCTCCGTGCTCTTTTAAAATGAACTCCCCTCACTCTCTGCGCTCATTTTAAAATGAACTCCCTCGCTCTTCGCGCTCTTTTTAAAATGAATTCCCCTTGCTTTCCGCGCTGTATCTAAAATGAAATCCCCTCGCTCTCCGCGATCTTTTAAAAATGAACTCCCCTCGCTCTCCGCGCTCTTTTTAAAATGACCTCCCCTCGCTCTCTGCACATTTTTAAAAATGAATTCCCCTCGCTCTCCGTTCTCTTTATAAAATGAACTCCCCTCGATCTCCGCGCTCTTTTTAAAATGAACTCACCTCGCTCTCCTCGCTCCTTTTAAAATGAATTCCCCTCGCTCTCCGCGCTCTTTATAAAATGAATTCCCCTCGCTCTCCGCGCTCTTTTTAAAATGAATTCCCCTCGTTCTCCGCGCACTTTATAAAATGAATTCCCCTCGCTCTCCGCGCTCTTTATAAAAGGAACAGCCCTCGCTCTCCGCGCTCTTTTTAAAATGAATTCCCCTCGCTCTCCACGCTCTTTTTAAAATGAACTCCGCTCGCTCTCCGCGCTGTTTTTAAAATGAACTCCCCTCGCTCTCCGTGCTCTTTTAAAATGAACTCCACTCGCTCTCCGCGTTCTTTTTAAAATGAACTCCCTCGCTCTCCGTGCTCTTTATAAAATGAATTCCCCTCGCTCTCCGCGCTCTTTTTAAAATGAACTCCCCTCGCTCTCCGTGCTCTTTTCAAATGAACTCCCCTCACTCTCCGCGCTCTTTTTAAAATGAACTTCCTCGCTGTCCGCGCTCTTTATAAAATGAACTCCCCTCGCTCTCCGCGCTCTTTTTAAAATGAATTCACCTCGCTTTCCGTGCTGTATCTAAAATGAATTCTCCTCGCTCACCGCGTTCTTTTTAAAATGAACTCCCTCGCTCTCCGCGCTCTTTATAAAATGAACTCCCCTCGCTCTCCGCGCTCTTTTTAAAATGAACTCCCCTCGCTCTCCGTGCTCTTTTCAAATGAACTCCCCTCACTCTCCGCGCTCTTTTTAAAATGAACTCCCTCGCTCTCCGCGCTCTTTATAAAATGAACTCCCCTCGCTCTCCGCGCACTTTTTAAAATGAATTCCCCTCGCTTTCCGCGCTGTATCTAAAATGAATTCCCCTCTCTCACCGCGCTCTTTTTAAAATGAACTCCCTCGCTCTCCGCTCTCTTTATAAAATGAACTCCCTCGCTCTCCGCGCTCTTTTTAAAATGAACTCCGCTCGCTCTCCGCGCTCTTTTTAAACTGAATTCCCCTCGTTCCCCGCGCTCCTTTTAAAATGAATTCCCCTCGCTCTCCGCGCTCTTTATAAAATGAATTCCCCTCGCTCTCCGCGCTCTTTTTAAAATGAATTCCCCTCGTTCTCCGCGCACTTTATAAAATGAATTCCCCTCGCTCTCCGCGCTCTTTATAAAAGGAACAGCCCTCGCTCTCCGCGCTCTTTTTAAAATGAATTCCCCTCGCTCTCCACGCTCTTTTTAAAATGAACTCCGCTCGCTCTCCGCGCTGTTTTTAAAATGAACTCCCCTCGCTCTCCGTGCTCTTTTAAAATGAACTCCACTCACTCTCCGCACTCTTTTTAAAATGAACTCCCTCGCTCTCCGCGCTCTTTATAAAATGAACTCCCCTCGCTCTCCGCGCTCTTTTTAAAATGAATTCCCCTCGCTTTCCGCGCTGTATCTAAATTGAATTCCCCTCGCTCTCCGCGCTCTTTTTAAAATGAACCTCCCTCGCTCTCCGTGCTCTTTTTAAAATGAACCCCCCTCGCTCTCCGTGCTCTTTTTAAAAGGAACTCCCCTCGCTCTCCACGCTCTTTTTAAAATGAACTCCCCTCACTCTCCGCGCTCTTTTTAAAATGAACACCCTCGCTCTCCGCGCTCTTTATAAAATGAACTCCACTCCCTCTCCCCGCTCTTTTTAAAATGAATTCCCCTCGCTCTCCGTGACCTTTTTAAAATGAATTCCCCTCGCTCTCCGCGCTCTTTATAAAATGAATTCCCCTCGCACTCCGCGCTCTTCTCGAAATGAATTCCCCTCGCTCTCCGCGCTCTTTATAAAATGAATTTCCCTCGCTCTACGCTCTCTTTTTAAAATTAATTCCCCTCGCTCCCTGCGCTCTTTATAAAATGAATTCCCCTCGCTCTCCACGCTCGTTATAAAATGAATCCCCTTCGCTCTCCGCGTTCTTTTTAAAATAAATTCCCCTCGCTCTCCGCGCTCTTTTTAAAATGAATTCCCCTCGCTCTACGCGCTCTTTTTAAAATGAATTCCCCTCGCTCTCCGCGCTCTTTTTAAAATGAATTCCCCTCGCTCTTTTTAAAATGAACTCCCCTCCCTCTACGCGCTCTTTTTAAAATGAATTCCCCTCGCTCCACGCGCTCTTTTTAAAATGAATTCCCCTCGCTCTTTTTAAAATGAACACCCTCGCTCCCTGTGCTCTTTATAAAATGAATTCCCCTCGCTCTCCACGCTCTTTATAAAATGAATTCCCCTCGCTCTCTGCGCTCTTTTTAAAATGAATTCCCCTCGCTCTCTGCGCTCTTTTTAAAATGAATTCCCCTCGCTCTACGCGCTCTTTTTAAAATGAATTCCCTTCGCTCTCCGTGCTCTTTTAAAATGAACTCCCTTCACTCACCACGCTCTTTTTAAAATGAATTCCCCTTGCTTTCCGCGCTCTTTATATAATGAACTCCCCTCGCTCTCCGTGCTCTTTTCAAATGAACTGCCCTCGCTCTCCGCGCTCTTTTTAAAATGAATTCCCCTCGCTTTCCGTGCTCTTTCTAAAATGAATTCCCCTCGCTCTCCGCGCTCTATTTAAAATGAACTCCCCTCGCTCTCCGCGCTCTTTATATAATGAACTCCCCTAGCACTCCGCGCTCTTTTTAAAATGAACTCCCCTCGCTCTCCGCGCTCTTTATAAAATGAACTGCCCACTCTCTCTGCACACTTTTAAAAATGAATTCCCCTCGCTCTCAGCACTCTTTATAAAATGAACTCTCCTCGCTTTTCGTGCTGTATCTAAATTGAATTCCCCTCGCTCTCCGCGCTCTTTTTAAAATGAACTCCCTCGCTCTCCGCGCTCTTTATAAAATGAACTCCCTCGCTCTCGGCGCTCTTTATAAAATGAATTCCCCTCGCTCTCCGCGCTCATTATAAAATGAACTCCCTCGCTCTCCGCGCTCTTTTTAAAATGAATTGCCGTCGCTTTCCGCCCTCTTTTTAAAATGAATTCCCCTCGCTCTCCGTGCTCTTTTTAAAATGAACTCCCTCGCTCTCCGCGCTCTTTATAAAATGAATTCCCCTCGCTCTCCACGCTCTTTATAAAATGAACTTCCCTCGCTCTCCGCCCTCTTTTTAAAATGAATTCCCCTCGCTCTCCGTGCTCTTTTTAAAATGAATTCCCCTCGTTCTCCGCGCTCTTTATAAAATGAATTCCCCTCGCTCTCCGCTCCCTTTTTAAAATGAACTCCCTCGCTCACCGCGCTCTTTTTAAAATGAATTCCCCTCGCTCTCCGCGCTCTTTTTAAAATGAACACCCCTTGCTCTCCGCGCTCTTTTTAAAATGAACTCCCTCTCTCTCCGCGCTCTTTTTAAAATGAATTCCCCTCGCCCTCTGCGCTCTTTTTAAAATGAATTGCCCTCGCTCTCCGCGCTCTTTTTAAAATGAACTCCCTCGCTCTCCGCGCTCTTTATAAAATGAGCTCCCTTGCTCACCGTGCTCTTTTAAAAATAAATTCCCCTTGCTCTTTATAAAATGAACTCCCCTCGCTCTCTGCTCTCTTAATTAAATGAACTCCCCTCGCTCTCTGCACACTTTTAAAAATGAACTCCGCTCGCTCTCCGCGCTCTTTTTAAAATGAACTCCCTCGCTCTCCACGCTCTTTTTAAAATGAATTCCCCTCGCTCTCCACGCTCTTTTTAAAATGAACTCCCCTCGCTCTCCGCGCTCTATTTAAAATAAATTCCCCTCGCTCTCCGCGCTCTTTTTAAAATGAATTCCCCTTGCTCTCCACGCTCTTTTTAAAATGAACTCCCTCGCTCTCTGCTCTCTTAATAAAATGAACTCCCCTCGCTCTCTGCGCACTTTTAAAAATGAACTCCCCTCGCTCTCCGCGCTCCTTTTAAAATGAACTCCCTCGCTCTCCGCGCTTTTTATAAAATGAACTCCCCTCGCTCGTCGCCCTCTTTTTAAAATGAATTGCCCTCGCTCTCTGCGCTCTTTTTAAAATTAATTCCCCTCGCTCTCCGCGCTCTATTTAAAATGAATTCCCCTCGCTCTCCACGATCTTTATAAAATGAACTCCCCTCGCTCTCCGTGCTCTTTTCAAAATGAACTCCCTCGCTCTCCGTGCTTTTTTTAAAATGAATTCCCCTCGCTCTCCACGCTGTTTATAAAATGAACTCCCCTCGCTCTCCGCGCTCTTTTTAAAATGAACTCCCCTCGCTCTCCGCGCTCTTTTTAAAATGAACTCCCCTCGCTCTCCGTGCTCTTTTCAAATGAACTCCCCTCACTCTCCGCGCTCTTTTTAAAATGAACTCCCTCGTTCTCCCCGCTCTTTATTAAATGAATTCCCCTCGCTCTCCGCGCTCTTTTCAAAATGAAATCCCTCGCTCTCCGCCCTCTTTATAAAATGAATTCCCCTCGCTCTCCGCGCTCTTTTTAAAATGAACTCCCCTCGCTCTCCACGCTCTTTTTAAAATAACTCCCCTCGCTCTCCGTGCTCTTTTCAAATGAACTCCCCTCACTCTCCGCGCTCTTTTTAAAATGAACTCCCTCGTTCTCCGCGCTCTTTATTAAATGAACTCCCCTCACTCTCCGCGCTCTTTTTAAAATTAATTCCCCACGCTTTCCGCGCTGTATCTGAAATGAATTCCCCTCGCTCACCGCGCTCTTTTTAAAATGAACTCCCTCGCTCTCCGCGCTCTTTATTAAATGAACTCCCCTCGCTCTCCGCGCTCTTTTCAAAATGAACTCCCTCGCTCTCCGCGCTCTTTATAAAATGAATTCCCCTCGCTCTCTGCGCTCTTTTTAAAATGAACACCCTCGCTCATTATAAAATGAACTCCTCTCGTTCTCCGCGCTTTTTTTAAAACGAATTCCCCTCGCTCTCAGCGATCTTTTTAAAATGAATTCCCCTCGCACTCCGCGCTCTTTTTAAAATGAACTCCCCTCGCTCTCCGTGCTCTTTTTAAAATGAACTCCCTCGCTCTCCGTTCTCTTTATAAAATGAATTCCCCTCGCTCTCCGCGCTCTTTTTAAAATGAACTCCCCTCGCTCTCTGCGCTCTTTTTAAAATGTACTCCCCTCGCTCTCCGTGCTCTTTTAAAATGAACTCCCTTCACTCTCCACGCTCTTTTTAAAATGAACTCCCTCGCTCCCCGCGCTCTTTTTAAAATGAATTCCCCTTGCTTTCCGCGCTGTATCTAAAATGAATTCCCCTCGCACTCCGCGCTCTTTTTAAAATGCACTCCCCTCGCTCTCCGCGCTCTTTATAAAATGAACTCCCCTCGCTCTCCGCGCTCTTTTTAAAATGAACTCCCTCGCTCTCCGCGCTCTTTATAAAATGAATTCCCCTCGCTCTCTGCGCTCTTTTTAAAATGAACTCCCCTCGCTCTCCGCGCTCTTTTTAAAATGAACTCCCCTCGCTCTCCGTGCTCTTTTAAAATGAACTCCCCTCACTCTCCGCGCTCTTTTTAAAATGAACTCCCTCGCTCTCCGCGCTGTTTTTAAAATGAATTCCCCTTGCTTTCCGCGCTGTATCTAAAATGAATTCCCCTCGCACTACGCGCTCTTTTTAAAATGAACTCCCCTCGCTCTCCGCGCTCTTTATAAAATGAATTCCCCTCGCTCTCCGCGCTCTTTATAAAATGAATTCCCCTCGCTCCCCGCGCTCTTTATAAAATTAACTCCCATCGCTCTCCGCGCTCTTTTTAAAATGAACTCCCCTCGCTCTCCGCGCTCTTTATAAAATGAATTCCCCTCGCTCTCCGCACTCTTTATAAAATGAATTCCCCTCGCTCTCCGTGCTCTTTTTAAAATGAAATCCCTGGCTCTCCGCGCTCTTTATAAAATGAACTCCCCTCGCTCTCCGCGCTCTTTTTAAATGAATTCCCCTCGCTCTCTGCTCTCTTTTTAAAATGAACTCCCTCGCTCTCCACGCTCGTTTTAAAATGAACTCCCTCGCTCTCCACGCTCGTTTTAAAATGAACTCCCTCGCTCTCCGCGCTCTTTTTAAAATGAATTCCCCTCGCTCTCCGCGCTCTTTATAAAATGAACTCCCCATTCTCTCTGCACACTTTTAATAATGAATTCCCCTCGCTCTCCGCACACTTTTAAAAATGAATTCCCCTCGCTCTCCCCACTCTTTATAAAATGAACTCCCCTTGCTCTCCGCGCTCTTTTTAAAATGAAATCCCTCGCTCTCCGCAGTATTTATAACATGAAATCCCTCGCTCTCCACGCTCTTTATAAAATGAATTCCCGTCGCTATCCGCGCTCGTTTTAAAATGAATTCCCTCGCTCTCGGCGCTCTTTTTAAAACTAATTCCCCTCGCTCTCCGCGCTCTTTTTAAAACTAATTCCCCTCGCTCTCCACGCTCTTTTTAAAATGAACTCCCCTCGCTCTCCGCGCGCTTTATAAAATGAACTCCCTTGCTCTCCGCGCTCTTTATAAAATGAATTCCCATCGCTCTCCGCGCTCTTTTTAAAATGAACACCCTCGCTCTCCGCGCTCTTTATAAAATGAACTCCCCTCGCGCTCTGCGCTCTTTTTAAGATGAATTCCCCTCGCTCTCCGCGCTCTTTATAAAATGAACTCCCCTCGCTCTCCGCGCTCTTTTTAAAATTAATTCCCCACGCTTTCCGCTCTGTATCTAAAATGAAATCCCCTCGCTCACCGCGCTCTTTTGAAAATGAACTCCCTCGCTCTTCCCGCTCTTTATACAATGAACTCCCCTCGCTCTCCGCGCTCTTTTTAAAATGAACTCATCTCGCACTCCGCGCTCTTTTTAAAATGAATTCCCCTCGTTCTCCGCGCTCCTTTTAAAATGAATTCCCCTGCTCTCCGCGCTCTTTATAAAATGAATTCCCCTCGCTCTCCGCGCTCTTTTAAAAATGAATTCCCCTCGCTCTCTGCGCTCTTTATAAAATGAACTCCCCTCGCTCTCCTTGCTCTTTTTAAAATGAATTCCCCTCGCTCTCCACGCTCTTTTTAAAATGAACTCCCCTTGCTCTCTGCGCTCTTTTTAAAAT
Source organism: Cetorhinus maximus (assembly GCF_964194155.1). Lineage (NCBI taxonomy): Eukaryota > Metazoa > Chordata > Chondrichthyes > Lamniformes > Cetorhinidae > Cetorhinus > Cetorhinus maximus. The sequence continues at coordinate 59,110,925 of NC_135888.1, read as the reverse complement.
GAATTCCCCTCGCTCTCCGCGCTCTTTATAAAATGAATTCCCCTTGCTCTCCGCGCTCTTTTTAAAATGAACTCCCTCGCTCTCCGCGCTCTTTATAAAATGAATTCCCCTCGCTCTCTGCGCTCTTTTTAAAATGAACTCCCCTCGCTCACCGCGCTCTTTTTAAAATGAACTCCCCTCGCTCTCCGTGCTCTTTTAAAATGAACTCCCCTCACTCTCTGCGCTCATTTTAAAATGAACTCCCTCGCTCTTCGCGCTCTTTTTAAAATGAATTCCCCTTGCTTTCCGCGCTGTATCTAAAATGAAATCCCCTCGCTCTCCGCGATCTTTTAAAAATGAACTCCCCTCGCTCTCCGCGCTCTTTTTAAAATGACCTCCCCTCGCTCTCTGCACATTTTTAAAAATGAATTCCCCTCGCTCTCCGTTCTCTTTATAAAATGAACTCCCCTCGATCTCCGCGCTCTTTTTAAAATGAACTCACCTCGCTCTCCTCGCTCCTTTTAAAATGAATTCCCCTCGCTCTCCGCGCTCTTTATAAAATGAATTCCCCTCGCTCTCCGCGCTCTTTTTAAAATGAATTCCCCTCGTTCTCCGCGCACTTTATAAAATGAATTCCCCTCGCTCTCCGCGCTCTTTATAAAAGGAACAGCGCTCGCTCTCCGCGCTCTTTTTAAAATGAATTCCCCTCGCTCTCCACGCTCTTTTTAAAATGAACTCCGCTCGCTCTCCGCGCTGTTTTTAAAATGAACTCCCCTCGCTCTCCGTGCTCTTTTAAAATGAACTCCACTCGCTCTCCGCGTTCTTTTTAAAATGAACTCCCTCGCTCTCCGTGCTCTTTATAAAATGAATTCCCCTCGCTCTCCGCGCTCTTTTTAAAATGAACTCCCCTCGCTCTCCGTGCTCTTTTCAAATGAACTCCCCTCACTCTCCGCGCTCTTTTTAAAATGAACTTCCTCGCTGTCCGCGCTCTTTATAAAATGAACTCCCCTCGCTCTCCGCGCTCTTTTTAAAATGAATTCACCTCGCTTTCCGTGCTGTATCTAAAATGAATTCTCCTCGCTCACCGCGTTCTTTTTAAAATGAACTCCCTCGCTCTCCGCGCTCTTTATAAAATGAACTCCCCTCGCTCTCCGCGCTCTTTTTAAAATGAACTCCCCTCGCTCTCCGTGCTCTTTTCAAATGAACTCCCCTCACTCTCCGCGCTCTTTTTAAAATGAACTCCCTCGCTCTCCGCGCTCTTTATAAAATGAACTCCCCTCGCTCTCCGCGCACTTTTTAAAATGAATTCCCCTCGCTTTCCGCGCTGTATCTAAAATGAATTCCCCTCTCTCACCGCGCTCTTTTTAAAATGAACTCCCTCGCTCTCCGCTCTCTTTATAAAATGAACTCCCTCGCTCTCCGCGCTCTTTTTAAAATGAACTCCGCTCGCTCTCCGCGCTCTTTTTAAACTGAATTCCCCTCGTTCCCCGCGCTCCTTTTAAAATGAATTCCCCTCGCTCTCCGCGCTCTTTATAAAATGAATTCCCCTCGCTCTCCGCGCTCTTTTTAAAATGAATTCCCCTCGTTCTCCGCGCACTTTATAAAATGAATTCCCCTCGCTCTCCGCGCTCTTTATAAAAGGAACAGCCCTCGCTCTCCGCGCTCTTTTTAAAATGAATTCCCCTCGCTCTCCACGCTCTTTTTAAAATGAACTCCGCTCGCTCTCCGCGCTGTTTTTAAAATGAACTCCCCTCGCTCTCCGTGCTCTTTTAAAATGAACTCCACTCACTCTCCGCACTCTTTTTAAAATGAACTCCCTCGCTCTCCGCGCTCTTTATAAAATGAACTCCCCTCGCTCTCCGCGCTCTTTTTAAAATGAATTCCCCTCGCTTTCCGCGCTGTATCTAAATTGAATTCCCCTCGCTCTCCGCGCTCTTTTTAAAATGAACCTCCCTCGCTCTCCGTGCTCTTTTTAAAATGAACCCCCCTCGCTCTCCGTGCTCTTTTTAAAAGGAACTCCCCTCGCTCTCCACGCTCTTTTTAAAATGAACTCCCCTCACTCTCCGCGCTCTTTTTAAAATGAACACCCTCGCTCTCCGCGCTCTTTATAAAATGAACTCCACTCCCTCTCCCCGCTCTTTTTAAAATGAATTCCCCTCGCTCTCCGTGACCTTTTTAAAATGAATTCCCCTCGCTCTCCGCGCTCTTTATAAAATGAATTCCCCTCGCACTCCGCGCTCTTCTCGAAATGAATTCCCCTCGCTCTCCGCGCTCTTTATAAAATGAATTTCCCTCGCTCTACGCTCTCTTTTTAAAATTAATTCCCCTCGCTCCCTGCGCTCTTTATAAAATGAATTCCCCTCGCTCTCCACGCTCGTTATAAAATGAATTCCCCTCGCTCTCCGCGTTCTTTTTAAAATAAATTCCCCTCGCTCTCCGCGCTCTTTTTAAAATGAATTCCCCTCGCTCTACGCGCTCTTTTTAAAATGAATTCCCCTCGCTCTCCGCGCTCTTTTTAAAATGAATTCCCCTCGCTCTTTTTAAAATGAACTCCCCTCCCTCTACGCGCTCTTTTTAAAATGAATTCCCCTCGCTCCACGCGCTCTTTTTAAAATGAATTCCCCTCGCTCTTTTTAAAATGAACACCCTCGCTCCCTGTGCTCTTTATAAAATGAATTCCCCTCGCTCTCCACGCTCTTTATAAAATGAATTCCCCTCGCTCTCTGCGCTCTTTTTAAAATGAATTCCCCTCGCTCTCTGCGCTCTTTTTAAAATGAATTCCCCTCGCTCTACGCGCTCTTTTTAAAATGAATTCCCCTCGCTCTCCGTGCTCTTTTAAAATGAACTCCCTTCACTCACCACGCTCTTTTTAAAATGAATTCCCCTTGCTTTCCGCGCTCTTTATATAATGAACTCCCCTCGCTCTCCGTGCTCTTTTCAAATGAACTGCCCTCGCTCTCCGCGCTCTTTTTAAAATGAATTCCCCTCGCTTTCCGTGCTCTTTCTAAAATGAATTCCCCTCGCTCTCCGCGCTCTATTTAAAATGAACTCCCCTCGCTCTCCGCGCTCTTTATATAATGAACTCCCCTAGCACTCCGCGCTCTTTTTAAAATGAACTCCCCTCGCTCTCCACGCTCTTTATAAAATGAACTGCCCACTCTCTCTGCACACTTTTAAAAATGAATTCCCCTCGCTCTCAGCACTCTTTATAAAATGAACTCTCCTCGCTTTCCGTGCTGTATCTAAATTGAATTCCCCTCGCTCTCCGCGCTCTTTTTAAAATGAACTCCCTCGCTCTCCGCGCTCTTTATAAAATGAACTCCCTCGCTCTCGGCGCTCTTTATAAAATGAATTCCCCTCGCTCTCCGCGCTCATTATAAAATGAACTCCCTCGCTCTCCGCGCTCTTTTTAAAATGAATTGCCGTCGCTTTCCGCCCTCTTTTTAAAATGAATTCCCCTCGCTCTCCGTGCTCTTTTTAAAATGAACTCCCTCGCTCTCCGCGCTCTTTATAAAATGAATTCCCCTCGCTCTCCACGCTCTTTATAAAATGAACTTCCCTCGCTCTCCGCCCTCTTTTTAAAATGAATTCCCCTCGCTCTCCGTGCTCTTTTTAAAATGAATTCCCCTCGCTCTCCGCGCTCTTTATAAAATGAATTCCCCTCGCTCTCCGCTCCCTTTTTAAAATGAACTCCCTCGCTCACCGCGCTCTTTTTAAAATGAATTCCCCTCGCTCTCCGCGCTCTTTTTAAAATGAACACCCCTCGCTCTCCGCGCTCTTTTTAAAATGAACTCCCTCTCTCTCCGCGCTCTTTTTAAAATGAATTCCCCTCGCCCTCTGCGCTCTTTTTAAAATGAATTGCCCTCGCTCTCCGCGCTCTTTTTAAAATGAACTCCCTCGCTCTCCGCGCTCTTTATAAAATGAGCTCCCTTGCTCACCGTGCTCTTTTAAAAATAAATTCCCCTTGCTCTTTATAAAATGAACTCCCCTCGCTCTCTGCTCTCTTAATTAAATGAACTCCCCTCGCTCTCTGCACACTTTTAAAAATGAACTCCGCTCGCTCTCCGCGCTCTTTTTAAAATGAACTCCCTCGCTCTCCACGCTCTTTTTAAAATGAATTCCCCTCGCTCTCCACGCTCTTTTTAAAATGAACTCCCCTCGCTCTCCGCGCTCTATTTAAAATAAATTCCCCTCGCTCTCCGCGCTCTTTTTAAAATGAATTCCCCTTGCTCTCCACGCTCTTTTTAAAATGAACTCCCTCGCTCTCTGCTCTCTTAATAAAATGAACTCCCCTCGCTCTCTGCGCACTTTTAAAAATGAACTCCCCTCGCTCTCCGCGCTCCTTTTAAATTGAACTCCCTCGCTCTCCGCGCTTTTTATAAAATGAACTCCCCTCGCTCGTCGCCCTCTTTTTAAAATGAATTGCCCTCGCTCTCTGCGCTCTTTTTAAAATTAATTCCCCTCGCTCTCCGCGCTCTATTTAAAATGAATTCCCCTCGCTCTCCACGATCTTTATAAAATGAACTCCCCTCGCTCTCCGTGCTCTTTTCAAAATGAACTCCCTCGCTCTCCGTGCTTTTTTTAAAATGAATTCCCCTCGCTCTCCACGCTGTTTATAAAATGAACTTGCCTCGCTCTCCATGCTCTTTATGAAATGAACTCTCCTCGCTCTCTGCACACTTTTTAAAATGAATTCCCCTTGCTCTCCATGCTCTTTTTAAAATGAACTCCCTCGCTCTCTGCTCTCTTAATAAAATGAACTCCCCTCGCTCTCTGCGCACTTTTAAAAATGAACTCCCCTCGCTCTCCGCGCTCCTTTTAAAATGAACTCCCTCGATCTCCGCGCTTTTTATAAATTGAACTCCCCTCGCTCGTCGCCCTCTTTTTAAAATGAATTGCCCTCGCTCTCTGCGCTCTTTTTAAAATTAATTCCCCTCGCTCTCTGCGCTCTATTTAAAATGAATTCCCCTCGCTCTCTGCGCTCTTTTTAAAATGAATTCCCCTCGCACTCCACGCTCTCTTTAAAATGAACTCCCCTCGCTCTCATTGCTCTTTTTAAAATGAACTCCCTCGCTCTCCGCTCTCTTTATATAATGAACTCCCCTTGCTCTCCGCGCTCTTTTTAAAATGAATTCCCCTCGCTTTCCGCGCTGTATCTAAATCGAATTCCCCTCGCTCTCCGCGCTCTTTTTAAAATGAACTCCCTCACTCTCCGCGCCCTTTATAAAATGAACTCCCCTCTCTCTCCGCGCTCTTTTTAAAATGAACTTCCTCACTCTCCGCGCCCTTTATAAAATGAACTCCCCTCGCTCTCTGCACACTTTTAAAAATGAACTCCCCTCGCTCTCTGCACACTTTTAAAAATGAATTCTCCTCGCTCTCTGCACTCTTTTATAAATGAACTCCCTCTCTCTCCGCGCTCTTTTTAAAATGAATTCCCCTCGCCCTCCGCGCTCTTTTTAAAATGAATTGCCCTCGCTCTCCGCGCTCTTTTTAAAATGAACTCCCTCGCTCTCCGCGCTCTTTATAAAATGAGCTCCTTTGCTCACCGTGCTCTTTTAAAAATGAATTCCCCTCGCTCTTTATAAAATGAACTCCCCTCGCTCTCTGCTCTCTTAATAAAATGAACTCCCCTCGCTCTCTGCACACCTTTAAAAATGAACTCCGCTCGCTCTCCGCGCTCTTTTTAAAATGAACTCCCTCGCTCTCCACGCTCTTTTTAAAATGAATTCCCCTCGCTCTCCACACTCTTATTAAAATGAACTCCCCTCGCTCTCCGCGCTCTATTTAAAATAAATTCCCCTCGCTCTCCGCGCTCTTTTTAAAATGAATCCCCCTCACTCTCCGCGCTCTTTTTAAAATGAATTCTCCTCGCTCTCCACGCTCTTTTTAAAATGAACTCCCTCGCTCTCTGCTCTCTTAATAAAATGAATTCCCCTCGCTCTCTGCACACTTTTAAAAATGAACTCCCCTCGCTCTCCGCGCTCCTTTTAAAATGAACTCCCTCGCTCTCCGCGCTGTTTATAAAATGAACTCCCCTCGCTCGTCGCCCTCTTTTTAAAATGAATTGCCCTCGCTCTCTGCGCTCTTTTTAAAATTAATTCCCCTCGCTCTCCGCGCTCTATTTAAAATGAATTCCCCTCGCTCTCCACGATCTTTATAAAATGAACTCCCCTCGCTCTCCGTGCTCTTTTCAAAATGAACTCCCTCGCTCTCCGTGCTTTTTTTAAAATGAATTCCCCTCGCTCTCCACGCTGTTTATAAAATGAACTCCCCTCGCTCTCCCTGCTCTTTATAAAATGAACTCACCTCGCTCTCTGCACACTTTTAAAAATGAATTCCCCTCGCTCTCCGCACTCTTTTTAAAATGAACTCCCTCGCTCACCGCGCTCTTTTTAAAATGAATTCCCCTCGCTCTCCGCGCTCTTTTTAAAATGAATTCCCCTCGCTCTCCGCGCTCTTTTTAAAATGAACTCCTCTCGCTCTCCGTGCTCTTTATAAAATGAACTCCCCTCACTCTCCGCGCTCTTTTTAAAATGAACTCCCTCGCTCTCCGCGCTCTTTATAAAATGAACTCCCCTCGCTCACCGCGCTCTTTTTAAAATGAATTCCCTTCGCTCTCCGCGCTCTTTTTAAAATGAATTCCCCTTGCTTTCCGCGCTCTTTTTAAAATGAACTCCCCTCGCTTTCCGCGCTCTTTTTAAAATGAATTCCCCTCGCTTTCCGCGCTGTATCTAAATTGATTTCCCCTCGCTCTCCGCGCTCTTTTTAAAATGAACTCCCTCGCTCTCCGCGCTCATTATAAAATGAACACCCCTCGCTCTCCGCGCTCTTTATAAAATGAACACCCCTCGCTCTCCGCGCTCTTTTCAAAATGAACTCCCTCGCTCTCCGTGCTCTTTATAAAATGAACTCCCCTCGCTCTCTGCGCTCTTTTTAAAATGAATTCCCCTCGCTCTCCGCGCTCGTTATAAAATGAATCCCCCTCGCTCTCTGCGCTATTTATAAAATGAACTCCCCTCGCTCTCCACGCTCTTTTTAAAATGAACTCATCTCGCACTCCGCGCTCTTTTTAAAATGAATTCCCCTCGTTCTCCGCGCTCCTTTTAAAATGAATTCCCCTGCTCTCCGCGCTCTTTATAAAATGAATTTCCCTCGCTCTCCGCACTCTTTTAAAAATGAATTCCCCTCGCTCTCTGCGCTCTTTATAAAATGAACTCCCCTCGCTCTCCTTGCTCTTTTTAAAATGAATTCCCCTCGCTCTCCACGCTCTTTTTAAAATGAACTCCCCTTGCTCTCTGCGCTCTTTTTAAAATGAATTCCCCTCGCTCTCCGCGCTCTTTATAAAATGAATTCCCCTTGCTCTCCGCGCTCTTTTTAAAATGAACTCCCTCGCTCTCCGCGCTCTTTATAAAATGAATTCCCCTCGCTCTCTGCGCTCTTTATAAAATGAACTCCCCTCGCTCACCGCGCTCTTTTTAAAATGAACTCCCCTCGCTCTCCGTGCTCTTTTAAAATGAACTCCCCTCACTCTCTGCGCTCATTTTAAAATGAACTCCCTCGCTCTTCGCGCTCTTTTTAAAATGACCTCCCCTCGCTCTCTGCACATTTTTAAAAATGAATTCCCCTCGCTCTCCGTTCTCTTTATAAAATGAACTCCCCTCGATCTCCGCGCTCTTTTTAAAATGAACTCACCTCGCTCTCCTCGCTCTTTTTAAAATGAATTGCCCTCGTTCTCCGTGCTCTTTATAAAATGAACTCCCTCGCTCTCCGCGTTCTTTTTAAAATGAACTCCCTCGCTCTCCGTGCTCTTTATAAAATGAATTCCCCTCGCTCTCCGCGCTCTTTTTAAAATGAACTCCCCTCGCTCTCCGTGCTCTTTTCAAATGAACTCCCCTCACTCTCCGCGCTCTTTTTAAAATGAACTCCCTCGCTGTCCGCGCTCTTTATAAAATGAACTCCCCTCGCTCTCCGCGCTCTTTTTAAAATGAATTCACCTCGCTTTCCGTGCTGTATCTAAAATGAATTCTCCTCGCTCACCGCGTTCTTTTTAAAATGAACTCCCTCGCTCTCCGCGCTCTTTATAAAATGAACTCCCCTCGCTCTCCGCGCTCTTTTTAAAATGAACACCCTCGCTCATTATAAAATGAACTCCCCTCGTTCTCCGCGCTCTTTTTAAAATGAATTCCCCTCGCTCTCAGCGATCTTTTTAAAATGAATTCCCCTCGCTCTCCACGATCTTTTTAAAATGAACTCACCTCGCTCTCCTCGCTCTTTTTAAAATGAACTCCCTCGCTCTCCGCTCACTTTATAAAATGAATTCCCCTCGCTCTCCGCGCTCTTTTTAAAATGAACTCCCCTCGCTCTCCGCGCTCTTTTTAAAATGAACTCCCCTCGCTCTCCGTGCTCTTTTAAAATGAACTCCCTTCACTCTCCACGCTCTTTTTAAAATGAAGTCCCTTGCTCCCCGCGCTCATTTTAAAATGAATTCCCCTTGCTTTCCGCGCTGTATCTAAAATGAATTCCCCTCGCACTCCGCGCTCTTTTTAAAATGAATTCCCCTTGCTCTCCACGCTCTTTATAAAATGAACTCCCCTCGCTCTCCGCGCTCTTTTTAAAATGAACTCCCTCGCTCTCCGCGCTCTTTATGAAATGAATTCCCCTCGCTCTCTGCGCTCTTTATAAAATGAACTCCCCTCGCTCTCCGCGCTCTTTTTAAAATGAACTCCCTCGCTCTCCGCGCTCTTTATAAAATGAATTCCCCTCGCTCTCTGCGCTCATTTTAAAATGAACTCCCCTCGCTCTCCGCGCTCTTTATAAAATGAATTCACCTTGCTTTCCGCGCTGTATCTAAAATGAATTCCCCTCGCACTACGCGCTCTTTTTAAAATGAACTCCCCTCGCTCTCCGCGCTCTTTATAAAATGAATTCCCCTCGCTCTCCGCGCTCTTTTTAAAATGAAATCCCTCGCTCTCCGCAGTATTTATAACATGAAATCCCTCGCTCTCCGCGCTCTTTGTAAAATGAATTCCCGTCGCTCTCCGCGCTCGTTTTAAAATGAATTCCCCTCGCTCTCAGCGCTCTTTTTAAAATGAACTCCCCTCGCTCTCCGTGCTCTTTTCAAATGAACTCCCCTCACTCTCCGCGCTCTTTTTAAAATGAACTCCCTCGCTCTCCGCGCTCTTTATAAAATGAACTCCCCTCGCTCTCCGCGCACTTTTTAAAATGAATTCCCCTCGCTTTCCGCGCTGTATCTAAAATGAATTCCCCTCTCTCACCGCGCTCTTTTTAAAATGAACTCCGCTCGCTCTCCGCGCTCTTTTTAAACTGAATTCCCCTCGTTCCCCGCGCTCCTTTTAAAATGAATTCCCCTCGCTCTCCGCGCTCTTTATAAAATGAATTCCCCTCGCTCTCCGCGCTCTTTTTAAAATGAATTCCCCTCGTTCTCCGCGCACTTTATAAAATGAATTCCCCTCGCTCTCCGCGCTCTTTATAAAAGGAACAGCCCTCGCTCTCCGCGCTCTTTTTAAAATGAATTCCCCTCGCTCTCCACGCTCTTTTTAAAATGAACTCCGCTCGCTCTCCGCGCTGTTTTTAAAATGAACTCCCCTCGCTCTCCGTGCTCTTTTAAAATGAACTCCACTCACTCTCCGCACTCTTTTTAAAATGAACTCCCTCGCTCTCCGCGCTCTTTATAAAATGAACTTCCCTCGCTCTCCGCGCTCTTTTTAAAATGAATTCCCCTCGCTTTCCGCGCTGTATCTAAATTGAATTCCCCTCGCTCTCCGCGCTCTTTTTAAAATGAACCTCCCTCGCTCTCCGTGCTCTTTTTAAAATGAACCCCCCTCGCTCTCCGTGCTCTTTTTAAAAGGAACTCCCCTCGCTCTCCACGCTCTTTTTAAAATGAACTCCCCTCACTCTCCGCGCTCTTTTTAAAATGAACACCCTCGCTCTCCGCGCTCTTTATAAAATGAACTCCACTCCCTCTCCCCGCTCTTTTTAAAATGAATTCCCCTCGCTCTCCGTGACCTTTTTAAAATGAATTCCCCTCGCTCTCCGCGCTCTTTATAAAATGAATTCCCCTCGCACTCCGCGCTCTTCTCGAAATGAATTCCCCTCGCTCTCCGCGCTCTTTATAAAATGAATTTCCCTCGCTCTACGCTCTCTTTTTAAAATTAATTCCCCTCGCTCCCTGCGCTCTTTATAAAATGAATTCCCCTCGCTCTCCACGCTCGTTATAAAATGAATTCCCCTCGCTCTCCGCGTTCTTTTTAAAATAAATTCCCCTCGCTCTCCACGCTCTTTTTAAAATGAATTCCCCTCGCTCTACGCGCTCTTTTTAAAATGAATTCCCCTCGCTCTCCGCGCTCTTTTTAAAATGAATTCCCCTCGCTCTTTTTAAAATGAACTCCCCTCCCTCTACGCGCTCTTTTTAAAATGAATTCCCCTCGCTCTACGCGCTCTTTTTAAAATGAATTCCCCTCGCTCTTTTTAAAATGAACACCCTCGCTCCCTGTGCTCTTTATAAAATGAATTCCCCTCGCTCTCCACGCTCTTTATAAAATGAATTCCCCTCGCTCTCTGCGCTCTTTTTAAAATGAATTCCCCTCGCTCTCTGCGCTCTTTTTAAAATGAATTCCCCTCGCTCTACGCGCTCTTTTTAAAATGAATTCCCCTCGCTCTCCGTGCTCTTTTAAAATGAACTCCCTTCACTCGCCACGCTCTTTTTAAAATGAATTCCCCTTGCTTTCCGCGCTCTTTATATAATGAACTCCCCTCGCTCTCCGTGCTCTTTTCAAATGAACTGCCCTCGCTCTCCGCGCCTCTTTTCAAATGAACTGCCCTCGCTCTCCGCGCTCTTTTTAAAATGAATTCCCCTCGCTTTCCGTGCTCTTTCTAAAATGAATTCCCCTCGCTCTCCGCGCTCTATTTAAAATGAACTCCCCTCGCTCTCCGCGCTCTTTATATAATGAACTCCCCTAGCACTCCGCGCTCTTTTTAAAATGAACTCCCCTCGCTCTCCGCGCTCTTTATAAAATGAACTGCCCACTCTCTCTGCACACTTTTAAAAATGAATTCCCCTCGCTCTCAGCACTCTTTATAAAATGAACTCTCCTCGCTTTCCGTGCTGTATCTAAATTGAATTCCCCTCGCTCTCCGCGCTCTTTTTAAAATGAACTCCCTCGCTCTCCGCGCTCTTTATAAAATGAACTCCCTCGCTCTCGGCGCTCTTTATAAAATGAACTCCCCTCGCTCTCCGCGCTCTTTTTAAAATGAACTTCCTCACTCTCCGCGCCCTTTATAAAATGAACTCCCCTCGCTCTCTGCACACTTTTAAAAATGAACTCCCCTCGCTCTCTGCACACTTTTAAAAATGAATTCTCCTCGCTCTCTGCACTCTTTTATAAATGAACTCCCTCTCTCTCCGCGCTCTTTTTAAAATGAATTCCCCTCGCCCTCCGCGCTCTTTTTAAAATGAATTGCCCTCGCTCTCCGCGCTCTTTTTAAAATGAACTCCCTCGCTCTCCGCGCTCTTTATAAAATGAGCTCCTTTGCTCACCGTGCTCTTTTAAAAATGAATTCCCCTCGCTCTTTATAAAATGAACTCCCCTCGCTCTCTGCTCTCTTAATAAAATGAACTCCCCTCGCTCTCTGCACACCTTTAAAAATGAACTCCGCTCGCTCTCCGCGCTCTCTTTAAAATGAACTCCCTCGCTCTCCACGCTCTTTTTAAAATGAATTCCCCTCGCTCTCCACACTCTTATTAAAATGAACTCCCCTCGCTCTCCGCGCTCTATTTAAAATAAATTCCCCTCGCTCTCCGCGCTCTTTTTAAAATGAATCCCCCTCACTCTCCGCGCTCTTTTTAAAATGAATTCTCCTCGCTCTCCACGCTCTTTTTAAAATGAACTCCCTCGCTCTCTGCTCTCTTAATAAAATGAATTCCCCTCGCTCTCTGCACACTTTTAAAAATGAACTCCCCTCGCTCTCCGCGCTCCTTTTAAAATGAACTCCCTCGCTCTCCGCGCTGTTTATAAAATGAACTCCCCTCGCTCACCGCGCTCTTTTTAAAATGAATTCCCTTCGCTCTCCGCGCTCTTTTTAAAATGAATTCCCCTTGCTTTCCGCGCTCTTTTTAAAATGAACTCCCCTCGCTTTCCGCGCTCTTTTTAAAATGAATTCCCCTCGCTTTCCGCGCTGTATCTAAATTGATTTCCCCTCGCTCTCCGCGCTCTTTTTAAAATGAACTCCCTCGCTCTCCGCGCTCTTTATAAAATGAACACCCCTCGCTCTCCGCGCTCTTTATAAAATGAACACCCCTCGCTCTCCGCGCTCTTTTCAAAATGAACTCCCTCGCTCTCCGTGCTCTTTATAAAATGAACTCCCCTCGCTCTCTGCGTTCTTTTTAAAATGAATTCCCCTCGCTCTCCGCGCTCGTTATAAAATGAATCCCCCTCGCTCTCTGCGCTATTTATAAAATGAACTCCCCTCGCTCTCTGCGCTCTCTATAAAATGAACTCCCCTCGCTCTCCGCGCTCTTTTAAAATTAATTCCCCTCGCTCTCCGCGCTCTTTTAAAATTAATTCCCCTCGCTCTCCACGCTCTTTTTATAATGAACTCCCCTCGCTCTCCGCGCTCTTTTTAAAATGAACTCCCTCGCTCTCCGCGCTCTTTACAAAATGAATTCCCATCGCTCTCCGCGCTCTTTTTAAAATGAACTCCCCTCGCTTTCCGTGCTCTTTTAAAATGAACTCCCCTCACTCTCCGCGCTCTTTTTAAAATGAACTTCCTCGTTCTCCGCGCTCTTTATAAAATGAACTCCCCTCGATCTCCGCGCTCTTTTCAAAATGAACTCCCTCGCTCTCTGCGCTCTTTATAAAATGAATTACCCTCGTTCTCCGCGCTCTTTTCAAAATGAACACCCTCGCTCTCCGCCCTCTTTATAAAATGAATTCCCCTCGCTCTCCGCGCTCTTTTTAAAATGAACTCCCCTCGCTCTCCGTACTCTTTATAAAATGAACTCCCCTCGCTCTCTGCGCTCTTTTCAAAATGAATTCCCCTCGCTCTACGCGCTCTTTTTAAAATGAATTCCCCTCGCTCTTTTTAAAATGAACACCCTCGCTCCCTGTGCTCTTTATAAAATGAATTCCCCTCGCTCTCCACGCTCTTTATAAAATGAATTCCCCTCGCTCTCTGCGCTCTTTTTAAAATGAATTCCCCTCGCTTTCCGCGCTGTATCTAAATTGAATTCCCCTCGCTCTCCGCGCTCTTTTTAAAATGAACCTCCCTCGCTCTCCGTGCTCTTTTTAAAATGAACCCCCCTCGCTCTCCGTGCTCTTTTTAAAAGGAACTCCCCTCGCTCTCCATGCTCTTTTTAAAATGAACTCCCCTCACTCTCCGCGCTCTTTTTAAAATGAACACCCTCGCTCTCCGCGCTCTTTATAAAATGAACTCCACTCCCTCTCCCCGCTCTTTTTAAAATGAATTCCCCTCGCTCTCCGTGACCTTTTTAAAATGAATTCCCCTCGCTCTCCGCGCTCTTTATAAAATGAATTCCCCTCGCACTCCGCGCTCTTCTCGAAATGAATTCCCCTCGCTCTCCGCGCTCTTTATAAAATGAATTTCCCTCGCTCTACGCTCTCTTTTTAAAATTAATTCCCCTCGCTCCCTGCGCTCTTTATAAAATGAATTCCCCTCGCTCTCCACGCTCGTTATAAAATGAATTCCCCTCGCTCTCCGCGTTCTTTTTAAAATAAATTCCCCTCGCTCTCCACGCTCTTTTTAAAATGAATTCCCCTCGCTCTACGCGCTCTTTTTAAAATGAATTCCCCTCGCTCTCCGCGCTCTTTTTAAAATGAATTCCCCTCGCTCTTTTTAAAATGAACTCCCCTCCCTCTACGCGCTCTTTTTAAAATGAATTCCCCTCGCTCTACGCGCTCTTTTTAAAATGAATTCCCCTCGCTCTTTTTAAAATGAACACCCTCGCTCCCTGTGCTCTTTATAAAATGAATTCCCCTCGCTCTCCACGCTCTTTATAAAATGAATTCCCCTCGCTCTCTGCGCTCTTTTTAAAATGAATTCCCCTCGCTCTCTGCGCTCTTTTTAAAATGAATTCCCCTCGCTCTACGCGCTCTTTTTAAAATGAATTCCCCTCGCTCTCCGTGCTCTTTTAAAATGAACTCCCTTCACTCGCCACGCTCTTTTTAAAATGAATTCCCCTTGCTTTCCGCGCTCTTTATATAATGAACTCCCCTCGCTCTCCGTGCTCTTTTCAAATGAACTGCCCTCGCTCTCCGCGCTCTTTTTAAAATGAATTCCCCTCGCTTTCCGTGCTCTTTCTAAAATGAATTCCCCTCGCTCTCCGCGCTCTATTTAAAATGAACTCCCCTCGCTCTCCGCGCTCTTTATATAATGAACTCCCCTAGCACTCCGCGCTCTTTTTAAAATGAACTCCCCTCGCTCTCCGCGCTCTTTATAAAATGAACTGCCCACTCTCTCTGCACACTTTTAAAAATGAATTCCCCTCGCTCTCAGCACTCTTTATAAAATGAACTCTCCTCGCTTTCCGTGCTGTATCTAAATTGAATTCCCCTCGCTCTCCGCGCTCTTTTTAAAATGAACTCCCTCGCTCTCCGCGCTCTTTATAAAATGAACTCCCTCGCTCTCGGCGCTCTTTATAAAATGAACTCCCCTCGCTCTCCGCGCTCTTTTTAAAATGAACTTCCTCACTCTCCGCGCCCTTTATAAAATGAACTCCCCTCGCTCTCTGCACACTTTTAAAAATGAACTCCCCTCGCTCTCTGCACACTTTTAAAAATGAATTCTCCTCGCTCTCTGCACTCTTTTATAAATGAACTCCCTCTCTCTCCGCGCTCTTTTTAAAATGAATTCCCCTCGCCCTCCGCGCTCTTTTTAAAATGAATTGCCCTCGCTCTCCGCGCTCTTTTTAAAATGAACTCCCTCGCTCTCCGCGCTCTTTATAAAATGAGCTCCTTTGCTCACCGTGCTCTTTTAAAAATGAATTCCCCTCGCTCTTTATAAAATGAACTCCCCTCGCTCTCTGCTCTCTTAATAAAATGAACTCCCCTCGCTCTCTGCACACCTTTAAAAATGAACTCCGCTCGCTCTCCGCGCTCTCTTTAAAATGAACTCCCTCGCTCTCCACGCTCTTTTTAAAATGAATTCCCCTCGCTCTCCACACTCTTATTAAAATGAACTCCCCTCGCTCTCCGCGCTCTATTTAAAATAAATTCCCCTCGCTCTCCGCGCTCTTTTTAAAATGAATCCCCCTCACTCTCCGCGCTCTTTTTAAAATGAATTCTCCTCGCTCTCCACGCTCTTTTTAAAATGAACTCCCTCGCTCTCTGCTCTCTTAATAAAATGAACTCCCCTCGCTCTCTGCACACTTTTAAAAATGAACTCCCCTCGCTCTCCGCGCTCCTTTTAAAATGAACTCCCTCGCTCTCCGCGCTGTTTATAAAATGAACTCCCCTCGCTCACCGCGCTCTTTTTAAAATGAATTCCCTTCGCTCTCCGCGCTCTTTTTAAAATGAATTCCCCTTGCTTTCCGCGCTCTTTTTAAAATGAACTCCCCTCGCTTTCCGCGCTCTTTTTAAAATGAATTCCCCTCGCTTTCCGCGCTGTATCTAAATTGATTTCCCCTCGCTCTCCGCGCTCTTTTTAAAATGAACTCCCTCGCTCTCCGCGCTCTTTATAAAATGAACACCCCTCGCTCTCCGCGCTCTTTATAAAATGAACACCCCTCGCTCTCCGCGCTCTTTTCAAAATGAACTCCCTCGCTCTCCGTGCTCTTTATAAAATGAACTCCCCTCGCTCTCTGCGCTCTTTTTAAAATGAATTCCCCTCGCTCTCCGCGCTCGTTATAAAATGAATCCCCCTCGCTCTCTGCGCTCTCTATAAAATGAACTCCCCTCGCTCTCCGCGCTCTTTTAAAATTAATTCCCCTCGCTCTCCGCGCTCTTTTAAAATTAATTCCCCTCGCTCTCCACGCTCTTTTTATAATGAACTCCCCTCGCTCTCCGCGCTCTTTTTAAAATGAACTCCCTCGCTCTCCGCGCTCTTTACAAAATGAATTCCCATCGCTCTCCGCGCTCTTTTTAAAATGAACTCCCCTCGCTTTCCGTGCTCTTTTAAAATGAACTCCCCTCACTCTCCGCGCTCTTTTTAAAATGAACTTCCTCGTTCTCCGCGCTCTTTATAAAATGAACTCCCTCGCTCTCTGCGCTCTTTATAAAATGAATTACCCTCGTTCTCCGCGCTCTTTTCAAAATGAACACCCTCGCTCTCCGCCCTCTTTATAAAATGAATTCCCCTCGCTCTCCGCGCTCTTTTTAAAATGAACTCCCCTCGCTCTCCGTACTCTTTATAAAATGAACTCCCCTCGCTCTCTGCGCTCTTTTCAAAATGAATTCCCCTCGCTCTACGCGCTCTTTTTAAAATGAATTCCCCTCGCTCTTTTTAAAATGAACACCCTCGCTCCCTGTGCTCTTTATAAAATGAATTCCCCTCGCTCTCCACGCTCTTTATAAAATGAATTCCCCTCGCTCTCTGCGCTCTTTTTAAAATGAATTCCCCTCTCTCTCTGCGCTCTTTTTAAAATGAATTCCCCTCGCTCTACGCGCTCTTTTAAAATGAACTCCCTTCACTCGCCACGCTCTTTTTAAAATGAATTCCCCTTGCTTTCTGCGCTCTTTTTATAATGAACTCCCCTCGCTCTCCATGCTCTTTTCAAATGAACTGCCCTCGCTCTCCGCGCTCTTTTTAAAATGAATTCCCCTCGCTTTCCGTGCTCTTTCTAAAATGAATTCCCCTCGCTCTCCGCGCTCTATTTAAAATGAACTCACCTCGCTCTCCGCGCTCTTTATATAATGAACTCCCCTCGCACTCCACGCTCTTTTTAAAATGAACTCCCCTCGCTCTCCGCGCTCTTTATAAAATGAACTGCCCACTCTCTCTGCACACTTTTAAAAATGAATTCCCCTCGCTCTCAGCACTCTTTATAAAATGAACTCTCCTCGCTTTCCGTGCTGTATCTAAATTGAATTCCCCTCGCTCTCCGCGCTCTTTTTAAAATGAACTCCTTCGCTCTCCGCACTCTTTATAAAATGAACTCCCCTCGCTTTCCGTGCTCTTTTAAAATGAACTCCCCTCACTCTCCGCGCTCTTTTTAAAATGAACTTCCTCGTTCTCCGCGCTCTTTTCAAAATGAACTCCCTCGCTCTCTGCGCTCTTTATAAAATGAAGTACCCTCGCTCTCCGCGCTCTTTTTAAAATGAACTCCCCTCGCTCTCCGCGCTCTTTATAAAATGAACTCCCCTCGCTCTCCGCGCCCTATTTAAAATGAACTCCCCTCGCTCTCCGCGCTCTATTTAAAATAAACTCCCCTCGCTCTCCGCGCTCTTTTTAAAATGAACTCCCCTCGCTCTCCGCGCTCTTTATAAAATGAACTCCCCTCGCTCTCCGCGCCCTATTTAAAATGAACTCCCCTCGCTCTCCGCGCTCTTTATAAAATGAACTCCCCTCGCTCTCCGCGCTCTTTTTCAAATGAACTCCCCTCACTCTCCGCGATCTTTTTAAAATATATTCCCCTTTCTCTCCACGCTCTTTTTAAAATGAACTCCCCTCGCTCTCCGCGCTCTTTAAAATGAACTCCCCTCGCTCACCGCACTCTTTTTAAAATGAACTCCCCTCTCTCTCCCCGCTCTTTTTAAAATGAATTCCCTTGGCTCTCCACGCTCTATTTAAAATGAATTCCCCTCGCTCTCCGCGCTCTTTTTAAAATTAACTCCCCTCGCTCTCCGCGCTCTTTATAAAATGAATTCCCCTCGCTCTCCGCACTCTTTATAAAATGAATTCCCCTCGCTCTCCGCGCTCTGTTTAAAATGAACTCCCCTCGCTCTCCGCGCTCTTTTTAAAATGAATTCCCCTCGCTCTCTGCACTCTGTTTAAAATGAATTCCCCTCGCTCTCCACGCTCTTTTTAAAATGAATTCCCCTTGCTCGCCGCGCTCTGTTTAAAATGAACTCCCCTTGCTCTCCGCGCTCTTTATAAAATGAACTCCACTCACTCTCCGCCCGCTTTTTAAAATGAACTCCCCTCGCTCTCCGCACTCTTTTTAAAACGAACTCCCTCGCTCACCGCGCTATTTTTAAAATGAATTCCCCTTTCTCTCCGCGCTCGTTTTAAAATGAATTCCCCTCGCTCTCCAATCTCTTGTTAAAATGAACTCCCTTGCTCACCGCGCTCTTTTTAAAATGAATTCCCCTCGCTCTCCGCGCTCTTTTTAAAATGAATTCCCCTCGCTCTCCACGCTCTTTTTAAAATGAACACCGCTCGCTCTTCGCGCTCTTTTTAAAATGAACTCCCCTCGCTCTCCGCGCTCTTTTAAAAATGCATTCCCCTCGCTCTCCGCCCTCTTTTTAAATTGAATTCCCGTCGCTCTCCACGCCCTTTTTATAATGAACTCCCCTCGCTCTCCGCGCTCTTTTTAAAATGAACTCCCTCGCTCTCCGCGTTCTTTACAAAATGAATTCCCCTCGCTCTCCGCGCTCTTTTTAAAATGAACTCCCCTTGCTCTCCGTGCTCTTTTAAAATGAACTCCCCTCACTCTCCGCGCTCTTTTTAAAATGAACTCCCTCGTTCTCCGCGCTCTTTATAAAATGAACTCCCCTCGCTCTCCGCGCTCTTTTTAAAATGAATTCCCCTCGCTTTCCGCGCTGTATCTAAAATGAATTCCCCTCGCTCTCCGCGCTCTTTTTAAAATGAACTCCCTCGCTCTCCGCGTTCTTTATAAAATGAACTCCCCTCGCTCTCCACGCTCTTTTCAAAATGAACTACCCTCGATCTCCGCGCTCTTTTTAAAATGAATTCCCCTCGCTCTTTTTAAAATGAACTCCCTCGCTCTCCGCGCTCTTTATAAAATGAACTCCCCTCGCTCTCCGCGCTCTTTTTAAAATGAACTCCCCTCGCTCTCCGCGCTCTTTATAAAATGAACTCCCCTCGCTCTCCGCGCTCTATTTAAAATGAACTCCCCTCGCTCTCCCCGCTCTTTTTAAAATGTATTCCCTTGGCTCTCCACGCTCTATTTAAAATGAATTCCCCTCGCTCTCCGCGCTCTTTTTAAAATTAACTCCCCTCGCTCTCCACGCTCTTTTTAAAATGAATTCCCCTCGCTCTCCGCACTCTTTATAAAATGAATTCCCCTCGCTCTCCGCGCTCTGTTTAAAATGAACTCCCCTCGCTCTCTGCGCTCTGTTTAAAATGAATTCCCCTCTCTCTCCGCGCTCTTTTTAAAATGAATTCCCCTTGCTCTCCGCGCTCTGTTTAAAATGAACTCCCCTTTCTCTCCGCGCTCTTTATAAAATGAACTCCCCTCACTCTCCGCCCTCTTTTTAAAATGAACTCCCCTCGCTCTCCGCACTCTTTTTAAAATGAATTCCCCTTTCTCTCCGCGCTCGTTTTAAAATGAATTCCCCTCGCTCTCCAATCTCTTGTTAAAATGAACTCCCTTGCTCACCGCGCTCTTTTTAAAATGAATTCCCCTCGCTCTCCGCGCTCTTTTTAAAATGAATTCCCCTCGCTCTCCACGCTCTTTTTAAAATGAACACCGCTCGCTCTCCGCGCTCTTTTTAAAATGAACTCCCCTCGCTCTCCGCGCTCTTTTAAAAATGCATTCCCCTCGCTCTCCGCCCTCTTTTTAAATTGAATTCCCGTCGCTCTCCACGCCCTTTTTATAATGAACTCCCCTCGCTCTCCGCGCTCTTTTTAAAATGAACTCCCTCGCTCTCCGCGTTCTTTACAAAATGAATTCCCCTCGCTCTCCGCGCTCTTTTTAAAATGAACTCCCCTTGCTCTCCGTGCTCTTTTAAAATGAACTCCCCTCACTCTCCGCGCTCTTTTTAAAATGAACTCCCTCGTTCTCCGCGCTCTTTATAAAATGAACTCCCCTCGCTCTCCGCGCTCTTTTTAAAATGAATTCCCCTCGCTTTCCGCGCTGTATCTAAAATGAATTCCCCTCGCTCTCCGCGCTCTTTTTAAAATGAACTCCCTCGCTCTCCGCGTTCTTTATAAAATGAACTCCCCTCGCTCTCCACGCTCTTTTCAAAATGAACTACCCTCGATCTCCGCGCTCTTTTTAAAATGAATTCCCCTCGCTCTTTTTAAAATGAACTCCCTCGCTCTCCGCGCTCTTTATAAAATGAACTCCCCTCGCTCTCCGCGCTCTTTTTAAAATGAACTCCCCTCGCTCTCCGCGCTCTTTATAAAATGAACTCCCCTCGCTCTCCGCGCTCTATTTAAAATGAACTCCCCTCGCTCTCCCCGCTCTTTTTAAAATGTATTCCCTTGGCTCTCCACGCTCTATTTAAAATGAATTCCCCTCGCTCTCTGCGCTCTGTTTAAAATGAATTCCCCTCTCTCTCCGCGCTCTTTTTAAAATGAATTCCCCTTGCTCTCCGCGCTCTGTTTAAAATGAACTCCCCTTTCTCTCCGCGCTCTTTATAAAATGAACTCCCCTCACTCTCCGCCCTCTTTTTAAAATGAACTCCCCTCGCTCTCCGCACTCTTTTTAAAATGAATTCCCCTTTCTCTCCGCGCTCGTTTTAAAATGAATTCCCCTCGCTCTCCAATCTCTTGTTAAAATGAACTCCCTTGCTCACCGCGCTCTTTTTAAAATGAATTCCCCTCGCTCTCCGCGCTCTTTTTAAAATGAATTCCCCTCGCTCTCCACGCTCTTTTTAAAATGAACACCGCTCGCTCTCCGCGCTCTTTTTAAAATGAACTCCCCTCGCTCTCCGCGCTCTTTTAAAAATGCATTCCCCTCGCTCTCCGCCCTCTTTTTAAATTGAATTCCCGTCGCTCTCCACGCCCTTTTTATAATGAACTCCCCTCGCTCTCCGCGCTCTTTTTAAAATGAACTCCCTCGCTCTCCGCGTTCTTTACAAAATGAATTCCCCTCGCTCTCCGCGCTCTTTTTAAAATGAACTCCCCTTGCTCTCCGTGCTCTTTTAAAATGAACTCCCCTCACTCTCCGCGCTCTTTTTAAAATGAACTCCCTCGTTCTCCGCGCTCTTTATAAAATGAACTCCCCTCGCTCTCCGCGCTCTTTTTAAAATGAATTCCCCTCGCTTTCCGCGCTGTATCTAAAATGAATTCCCCTCGCTCTCCGCGCTCTTTTTAAAATGAACTCCCTCGCTCTCCGCGTTCTTTATAAAATGAACTCCCCTCGCTCTCCACGCTCTTTTCAAAATGAACTACCCTCGATCTCCGCGCTCTTTTTAAAATGAATTCCCCTCGCTCTTTTTAAAATGAACTCCCTCGCTCTCCGCGCTCTTTATAAAATGAACTCCCCTCGCTCTCCGCGCTCTTTTTAAAATGAACTCCCCTCGCTCTCCGCGCTCTTTATAAAATGAACTCCCCTCGCTCTCCGCGCTCTATTTAAAATGAACTCCCCTCGCTCTCCCCGCTCTTTTTAAAATGTATTCCCTTGGCTCTCCACGCTCTATTTAAAATGAATTCCCCTCGCTCTCCGCGCTCTTTTTAAAATTAACTCCCCTCGCTCTCCACGCTCTTTTTAAAATGAATTCCCCTCGCTCTCCGCACTCTTTATAAAATGAATTCCCCTCGCTCTCCGCGCTCTGTTTAAAATGAAGTCCCCTCGCTCTCCGCGCTCTTTTTAAAATGAATTCCCCTCGCTCTCTGCGCTCTGTTTAAAATGAATTCCCCTCTCTCTCCGCGCTCTTTTTAAAATGAATTCCCCTTGCTCTCCGCGCTCTGTTTAAAATGAACTCCCCTTTCTCTCCGCGCTCTTTATAAAATGAACTCCCCTCACTCTCCGCCCTCTTTTTAAAATGAACTCCCCTCGCTCTCCGCACTCTTTTTAAAATGAATTCCCCTTTCTCTCCGCGCTCGTTTTAAAATGAATTCCCCTCGCTCTCCAATCTCTTGTTAAAATGAACTCCCTTGCTCACCGCGCTCTTTTTAAAATGAATTCCCCTCGCTCTCCGCGCTCTTTTTAAAATGAATTCCCCTCGCTTTCCGCGCTGTATCTAAAATTAATTCCCCTCGCTCTCCGTGCTCTTTTTAAAATGAACTCCCCTCGCTCTCCGCGCTCTTTATAAAATGAACTCCCCTCGCTCTCCGCGCTCTTTTTAAAATGAACTCCCCGCGCTCTCCGCGCTCTTTTTAAAATGAACTCCCTTGCTCTCCGCGCTCTTTATAAAATGAATTCCCCTTGCTCTCCGCGCTCTTTATAAAATGAATTCCCCTCGTTCTCCGCGCTCTTTTTAAAATGAATTCCCCTCCCTCTCCGCACTCCTTTTATAATGAACTCCCTCGCTCTCCACGCTCTTTTTAAAATGAATTCCCTTGGCTCTCCACGCTCTATTTAAAATGTATTCCCCTCGCTCTCCGCGCTCTTTTTAAAATGAACTCCCTCGCTCTCTGCACCCTTTTCAAAATGCCTTCCCCTCGCTCTCCGTGTTCTTTATAAAATGAATTCCCCTCGCTCTCCGCGCTCTTTTTATAATGAATTCCCGTCGCTCTCCGTGCTCTTTTTAAAAATGAACTCCCCTCGCTCTTCATGTTCCCATTAAAATGAATTCCCCTCGCTCTCCGCGCTCTTTTTAAAATGAATTCCCCTCGCTCTCCACGCTCTTTTTAAAATGAACACCGCTCGCTCTCCGCGCTCTTTTTAAAATGAACTCCCCTCGCTCTCCGCGCTCTTTTAAAAATGCATTCCCCTCGCTCTCCGCCCTCTTTTTAAATTGAATTCCCGTCGCTCTCCACGCCCTTTTTATAATGAACTCCCCTCGCTCTCCGCGCTCTTTTTAAAATGAACTCCCTCGCTCTCCGCGTTCTTTACAAAATGAATTCCCCTCGCTCTCCGCGCTCTTTTTAAAATGAACTCCCCTTGCTCTCCGTGCTCTTTTAAAATGAACTCCCCTCACTCTCCGCGCTCTTTTTAAAATGAACTCCCTCGTTCTCCGCGCTCTTTATAAAATGAACTCCCCTCGCTCTCCGCGCTCTTTTTAAAATGAATTCCCCTCGCTTTCCGCGCTGTATCTAAAATGAATTCCCCTCGCTCTCCGCGCTCTTTTTAAAATGAACTCCCTCGCTCTCCGCGTTCTTTATAAAATGAACTCCCCTCGCTCTCCACGCTCTTTTTAAAATGAACTACCCTCGATCTCCGCGCTCTTTTTAAAATGAATTCCCCTCGCTCTTTTTAAAATGAACTCCCTCGCTCTCCGCGCTCTTTATAAAATGAACTCCCCTCGCTCTCCGCGCTCTTTTTAAAATGAACTCCCCTCGCTCTCCGCGCTCTTTATAAAATGAACTCCCCTCGCTCTCCGCGCTCTATTTAAAATGAACTCCCCTCGCTCTCCCCGCTCTTTTTAAAATGTATTCCCTTGGCTCTCCACGCTCTATTTAAAATGAATTCCCCTCGCTCTCCGCGCTCTTTTTAAAATTAACTCCACTCGCTCTCCACGCTCTTTTTAAAATGAATTCCCCTCGCTCTCCGCACTCTTTATAAAATGAATTCCCCTCGCTCTCCGCGCTCTGTTTAAAATGAAGTCCCCTCGCTCTCCGCGCTCTTTTTAAAATGAATTCCCCTCGCTCTCTGCGCTCTGTTTAAAATGAATTCCCCTCTCTCTCCGCGCTCTTTTTAAAATGAATTCCCCTTGCTCTCCGCGCTCTGTTTAAAATGAACTCCCCTTTCTCTCCGCGCTCTTTATAAAATGAACTCCCCTCACTCTCCGCCCTCTTTTTAAAATGAACTCCCCTCGCTCTCCGCACTCTTTTTAAAATGAATTCCCCTTTCTCTCCGCGCTCGTTTTAAAATGAATTCCCCTCGCTCTCCAATCTCTTGTTAAAATGAACTCCCTTGCTCACCGCGCTCTTTTTAAAATGAATTCCCCTCGCTCTCCGCGCTCTTTTTAAAATGAATTCCCCTCGCTTTCCGCGCTGTATCTAAAATTAATTCCCCTCGCTCTCCGTGCTCTTTTTAAAATGAACTCCCCTCGCTCTCCGCGCTCTTTATAAAATGAACTCCCCTCGCTCTCCGCGCTCTTTTTAAAATGAACTCCCCGCGCTCTCCGCGCTCTTTTTAAAATGAACTCCCTTGCTCTCCGCGCTCTTTATAAAATGAATTCCCCTTGCTCTCCGCGCTCTTTATAAAATGAATTCCCCTCGTTCTCCGCGCTCTTTTTAAAATGAATTCCCCTCCCTCTCCGCACTCCTTTTATAATGAACTCCCTCGCTCTCCACGCTCTTTTTAAAATGAATTCCCTTGGCTCTCCACGCTCTATTTAAAATGTATTCCCCTCGCTCTCCGCGCTCTTTTTAAAATGAACTCCCTCGCTCTCTGCACCCTTTTCAAAATGCCTTCCCCTCGCTCTCCGTGCTCTTTATAAAATGAATTCCCCTCGCTCTCCGCGCTCTTTTTATAATGAATTCCCGTCGCTCTCCGTGCTCTTTTTAAAAATGAACTCCCCTCGCTCTTCATGTTCCCATTAAAATGAACTCCCCTCGCTCTCCGCGCTCTTTTTAAAATTAACTCCCCTCACTTTCCGCGCTCTTTTTAAAAATGAACTCCCCTTGCTCTCCGCATTCTTTTTAAAATGAACTCCCCTCGCTCTTCATGTTCTCATTAAAATGAACTCCCCTCGCTCTCCGCGCTCTTTTTAAAATTAACTCCTCTCACTCTCAACGCTCTTTTTAAAATGAACTCCCCTCGCTCTCCGCATTCTTTTTAAAATGAACTCCCCTCGCTGTCCACGCTCTTTTTAAAATTAACTCCCCTCACTCTCCACGCTCTTTTTAAAATGAATTCCCCTCGCTCTTCATGTTCTTATTAAAATGAACTGCCCTCACACTCCACGCTCTTTTTAAAATTAACTCCCCTCACTCTCCACGCTCTTTTTAAAATGAACTCCCCTCACTCTCCGCGCTCTTTTTAAAATGATAGAGGCATACAAGATTATAACAGGTTTGGATAAGGTAAACAAGCCGTGGTGCCCCTCAGCTGATTGTACAAGATCTAAGGGGCACCAATTTAAGGTCTTGAGCAAGAAATGCAGGGGGAATATGAGGATGAACTTTTTTACACCGTGAGTAGTAATGACCTGAAACTCATTGCCCACAAGGGTGGTGGAAGCAGAAACAATCAAGGGTTTCAAAAGGAAATTGGATGGGCACCTGAATGAAATATACTTGCAGGGCTGTGGGGATCAAATGGGGGAGTGGGATTGACTGGATTGTTTGACGGAGAGCTGGCATGAATTCGATGGGCTGAATGGCTTCCTTTTGTGCCATAAGTGACTCTATGACTCTATTATACTGGAAGGGAACCCCCAACTCCTCTTTTCCATCACAAACCATCCTAAACCACCCTCCTGTACATCCTCCACCCTCACTTCCAATAACAAGTGCAAGGAGCTCATGGATTCTTTTGTCACAATGAGTGGTATTCAACAGAGGTGGTGGAGGTCTCGCTCTTATAAGAATAGCAAGATACATTTACATTGCACCTTTAAAACAAAAAAATGTTCCAAAGTGCTTCACAAGAGGAATAATCAAAAAAATCAAAATGGGTGCCAAGCCATATAAGAATATGTTACAAGGGGTGACTAGAATCTTGGTTAAAAAGGTGGATTTTAAGGAGTGTCTTAAAGAAAGTGGAAAGGGATTTGGGGGAGATTTCCAGATCGTGGCGTCTAGGTGGTTGATGACATGATGTCCAATCATCATGTGAAGAAGGGGTGCACAAGGAACCTGGATCCGAGCAATGGAGAGGTGGAGGGCATTGTGTTGTAGAGATGGAATAATTTATAGAGATAGAGAGGGTTGAGTCTGTGAACTAGTTTAAACACAAGGATGAGAATTTACATTTGAAACATTGTGGACCAGAAGCCATTGTAGGTGAGAAAAATTTATTGACTCATCCAAATCATTGCATTAGCCAAATGCATCAGTGGAAAGACAATTGTCTTCAAAATCCCCTCAGGTTTCAAACTGAATAAATTGAAGGCTTGAAAAGGGGGACCTCATTAGTGCTGATATCTAGTATATTTTACGACGGAGACATTTTACTAAATTGATGTACAAATATTATTCCATGGTGCCAATGTGGATATAGGCTCTCTGGAGACTACCTGAAATAATTCAGCTGATTCATGAAGTAATTGTGGAGATCCTTTCTTC
The DNA here is from genome assembly GCF_964194155.1 of Cetorhinus maximus. Classification (NCBI taxonomy): domain Eukaryota; kingdom Metazoa; phylum Chordata; class Chondrichthyes; order Lamniformes; family Cetorhinidae; genus Cetorhinus; species Cetorhinus maximus. The sequence continues at coordinate 59,084,726 of NC_135888.1, read as the reverse complement.
TTTTGCTGAGATCAGTATATTAGCTTCAATTTTGAGTTCCAGAAAGCAGCTTGCTTGGATATTTAAGAAGGAAAGAACTCATTCACACTTGATCATGTCTCTTCAAAACATCTCAAAGCACTTCCTGCCTAGTGAATTACTTTGAAGTGCATTCACTTTTATTACATAGGCAAGGGTAAAATCTCCTTCATAAGACAGCACAAGGAATTGGAAACAAATGATACCTCGTGTTGTGACGAAATGCCTTCTCAAAAGGATTCAAGAATCTCTGGTAGAAAGCCAAAAGCACTTCACCACTGTTAGCCAGGTTATAGCAAGAATATGCAATTCTATGTAATCTGCAGTCAATAGGAAGAGTACAAATATTTAATTTATACTTTCTAATCCTCCAGACACAAATGTGAAGAATCCTTTTACAAGGAAGGAACAGTGAATGAAGTTCTGAATTTCAAGCTAAACTGTCTAATCCAGCCAGATTGATGAGTAAGCATTGTAATTTTGTGGCTAATTTTCCTCTTTGCTTTTAATATGCATTCTTCGTGTTCATAGATGAACCACAGACCTACAGAAGTTTACAACACAGAATGGGACCATTTAGCCAATGCATCTGTGTTAACTTCAGCAATCCAAACTCTCTCTTCCCTTAAAAGATACAATCATCTCTGTCCCTTTGGGAAAGAATTCCATGCCCAAACAACTCTATGGGCTAAGACATTTATAAACCCACAGAAATTTACAGCAGGGAAAAAAGCCATACAGCCATTCATCCTATTGTTATTTGCCAAGGTCTATGATAAGTGTTTCTACAAACTGTAAAAGGCTAAGTCAGAAAATGTGGATAATTTCCAAGCAATTGTCTCTGAAATTCCTGAGTAAAATTTTTTAAATCAAAGTACTAACGATTGTTTATTGCTGCTGAATTCCAGTTTAGTTTTGGAACTGAATGCTTTTGGTTGCGTTTCAGTACTACAGTAAGCTGTTTTATGTTAAATGTGGTGAAACTCAACAGTTCCTTCTGGACTTGAAAGGCCTTGCATCACTTTTATCGCTTCAACATTGAAAATACTTTCCATTTGATTTCATCATCATTATTTGCTATTTGGATAATAATTTGATGTGGGTTTGACTTTAACCAAATGTCTTGGAGTTATAACCATTAGAAAGACAGCATGGGTTTCTATTCTTCTTTCTTTCTAACTTTCAAGAGGATGACCTCAGTGGATGACCTAATTTGGATTTATGTTTTGTGTTGCCACAGCAACAGCTTTAGCTATGCAAATGACGCAAATTTTCTTGGCTCCAGAGGCCCAACCATGTTTAAAGAGATGGGGATGAAGAGCACAGCATAAAATCAAGGCCAGATTCAAACTGACCGACAGCTTAACATTAACGAGCAGCTTATAGTTCAGTGACAACGTACCACTCTTGGCTCTACCTCTGATGATATGAAGCAGCGGGTGAGAAGTTTAAATGGCGACAGTATGAGCAGGGCCTTGAAATCTCATGGCATTTTGGGCTCAATTTTTCCAATTGTATTGGCAAGAGAGCATAACATGCATCAAAAGACAAGTAGGGACACCTCCCATCTAATCCCCTGAGGGCTTCTGACGCTTGGCATTTCTAGTTTCTGAAAGTATTACAATTTGATAAAGCCTGTTAAGGACTTTTCATAGATGTCAGCATATAAGTCAACCTTTGAAGCCTCAAAATACCCCTCCAAAAACAGAGGTTGACTTATGCGCCGAATACAAAAATGAACTGCTAGCGTGGGTATGGGTGGACTTTGTTGCAATTTTGTTGCTCTGCTTTGTGAGGGCATGCCTTAAACTCCTGTGGATCTTTGAAACACAGCCCACATCGCCTGCTTGTTTCCCTTGCACCCAGTTACAAGGTGCCGGTAAGTAAAACATCGATTTGTGGGGTGAAACATTGGAGCTGATTACTAATGCGAGTATAGCATGTTATGGCTGAAAAAGGAGTGGGCTTATATGCTGAACATATGCAAAAACATGATTTTTGGGACCAGAAAAATGGGGTTGTCTTATATGCTGTGTCGATTTATACACCGCAATCTATGGTGTATAACAGACACAAATCATAGTAATACCAAGAAAATGGTTTGATCGTAAAAAAAATGTCTATTGACAGCTTGCTGAGTAGGTAAACTCCATTCCAATTTGGTTGGGAATTATACATGATTTATAATGCCCCAAAAGCAATTTGGTCAAACTTGGGGGAACGATGTAACACAGTGGATTAGAATGCTGCCTTTTCACTTATGGGTCTTAGATTTAAATCTAGCCAAGACAAATAAGGTCTGTTCTATTTCTAATGGTTGTTAAGAGTCCTAAGTAAAATGAGTTTGGGCAGCTTGAAACCCAGTTCCCAATGGATACAAGTCCACATAATAAAACTATCCACAATTCAACACTAATTGGTCCAGAGACACGATAGAAGTAAATGGTATGGGAAATGAAAATACCACACTGAAATAGTAGGACGTGTTCTTCTGGGGTGCTTTGCAGGCTCTATATTTGAGCTGTAATAAAGCTAATCAGTGCTGTGCTCTACTACTGAGTGTAAAGTGGGGGAATGCTTTACTCTTTAGCATTATCATCCCTCACCTTGATACAGTTCTTCACTCCCCCCACAACCCCAACCCCTCATCCCACCACTTTTCCACCAGAAAAAATGATGAAACCTACCCTGCTGAAGTGGTTGCACTCAGTCAGATCCTTTACTCCGCACCCCCCACCCCCAACCCCCCCAATACCTCATGATCATTTATAACAAAGCTATCTTTCGTTGCCGTTAAAATAAATCAGGACACAGAAAGCAGGTCCTGTGACTGGTGGTTATTTTGGGGATTTCAAATTACCTTCAAGAATATTACATTCACTATTAACAAGAGACCTAATGAGCAAGCAGTTGGAAGAATATAATGCCATCGTGCAGAACAAGAGTTGATTTATTACAGCATAAATTTATGGGCTGCATTATAATGGGTTTACTAAAAGAAGCACACATTTGTTCGGACTTCCAGTATATAGTTCAATTTTTCTTCTAGCTCTACTTCCGTTTTACTTCCTCCTCCTGAAAACTGCTTGCCACCAATTGTTCTCTTTGAACCCCAAGGGGATCTGGACGCATGACCGCTTCATAAACACTACAATTACAGCTTGGTAATCAACTGGAAATAGACATGATTAAATTCTGGTTGTGGGATGGGGGGGTGGGGGTGGTACGGGGTTGCCATATGTGGAAGGCCTGGAGTTTATTAACCCCACAATCCAAACCCTCCTATTGCCTTCTGTTGACTGGGGGCTTACCATTGGCAGAAACCTTTCTGGGACAGTCACATAAATACTATGGCTACAGAAGTACAACTAATCTCCTGACTCACCAAAGCCTATCCACTGTCTATCTACAAGGTACAATTCAGGAATGTGAAGAAATGCTGTCCACTGGCCTAGATGTGTGCAGCTCCAACGACAGTCAAGAAGCTGGACAGAATCCAGGACAAAGCAGACACTGTGATTAGCACTGCATCCACTACCTTAAATATTTGGTCCCTCCACACCAGCACACAGTGGCAGCAGTGTGTATCATATGCAAGATGCACTGCAGCAATGTGCCAAAACAACTTTGACAGCACCTTCCAAACCCATGATCTCTACCACCTGGAAGAACAAGGGCAGCTGTGGCACACGAGCACCTCCACCTGCTAGTTCCTCTCCAAGCCACACACCATTCTGACTTTGAAATATACCACTGTTCTTTCACTGTCGCTGGATCAAAGTCTTGGAAGCAGCTCATGCAGATCTTCATATAAATTACCTTCTACGTAGGTCAAGCAAGCATTGGTCAGACTATGGTGACTGATAGTGAACCACCTAGGATCTTGCTCCAACCAATGCAGTAAAACTGCCAAGTGGAATATTGGTTCATCTCTCTTGCCACAGTAAGGAGAAGTGAGCTTTAGCTATTTTCAATCCATCTAATTTGATGATGCTCTGCTGTAGAAAACATATATATGATGCAAGGTTAACTTTTTTCCAGAATATTCTAGAACATTCTAGAAATTCCTGAGGAGTAAACATTGTTGGGGTGGATCCAGAGTGGGGCAGACATTCTGTCTCTACCAAATCCCAGGGTTAGGGTGATTAGCATAATGTGATTACCCATTTCAGTGATATTACTGCAGTGCAGCTGCACTGGTCAAGGATCTTAAATCATGTTTTGAATTTGCTACTTTACATGTGGAAGAGGCACACGTGCTCCACTTCTGTCAAGATGGGGTACCGGCAAACAAGCATGCCCGCTTTGTGCAGGTGTACATTGCATTGGATGTGAGGGCAACCTTGGTAAAATCAGTGAAAGTCTGATTGCATCTTTTGTCTCAGTCCTGCCTCTTTCAGTAAATGTTGTGGAATGGAGTGGGCACAAGAAGCACCTGCCCCACTAGTGGCAGAATTTGAAAACCACCCAAACTAAGGTCAGGGATCTGAGGTAAGCAGATCCTGACCCAATACACCCCTATCTGCCTGGATAACATGCCAAAGTGCCCCCAGACCTGTGGGAATTTGATCCTCCTATTCTTTCCACAGTGGCAGTCGTGCTTGAACCATTAGAAAAAAAGAAAGACATACTTGCATTTATATAGTGCCTTTTTCAACCTCCTGGTGTCCCAAAGTGGTTTACAGCCAATGATATACTTTTGAAGTGCAGTCATGTTGTAACATAGGAAATGTGGCAGCCAATTTGCAGCAAGCTCCCAGAGACAACAATGTAATAATGACCAGAATAATCTGTTTTTTGTAATGTTGATTGAGGAATAAATACTGGTCAGGACACCCCTGCTCTTCTCTGAAATAGTGCCATGGGATCCTTTACATTCACCCGAGGGGGCAGGCAGTGTTTTGTTGTGTGGTCAGGGTCTAGATGAGGTTATTTAGGGTTTGTCTACTTTCCTAAGAAAGTTAATTTTGACTTTGGTTCGTAAAAATCATTCTTGTTTATTTACAGCTCAATGTTCTGCTTAGGAACTCTGCACAAGGTTAGACTTCTCCTTCACTCAATATCTCAGTAACTTAGTCATGTGTGATTACATCATAGTTATATCAGTACATGTGCTTCTGATGTTAACCCTTTACTGTACATCTCCCCCCAAGTCTTTATCCCAACTATATACATCCTCCTTCATCTCCCCCCCAGAGTCTCAGACTTCACAGGGTTAGTCTCTGAGGTGCCTTGACCAAACTCCCCGATTTTGTTCTGATTTCTCTCTGAGGTCGAGGACATTCTGCATTCTCTGTTCGTTCGATATGAGTCTCCTTTTCCTGGGTGGTTGTAGAGGTTTGTCTTGTTTTTTGTTCTCCTTCTGCGCCTGGATCTGAATGGTAAGCCTAAGTTTCTATTGGCTTTCTTTCTAAGAATATTAAGGCGCCGTGGTTTCTCCTCATGTTTCCCCGGTCCATCTCAATCCTGTAAGATCTCGGTTGTGGAGCTCTTTCCATTATTATGCCTTTTTTCTGTTGGTCTTGTATCCATACTCTCTCCCCGGCTTGCTGATAAGTCTCGCGCTCTTTGCCTGAAGTTGAATTTACGAGCTCATTTTTGTCTTTGTCGCTCATCAAACTTTTTAACTCTCTCAGGATCATCTGAGGCGATATTTGGTTCTAATTTCTGTTGCAGAGCTGGAAGTTGTGTTCTCAGTCGTCTTACCATTAACAACTCTGATGGTGAGAACCCATTTTGTAGTGGTGAGGTTCAATAACTAAGAAGGGCTAAGTTAGTATCTTTGTTCTTTTTCACCAATTCCTTGATTGTTCGAACTCCTCTTTCTGATTCTCCATTCGACTGAGGATATCTAAGCGAGCTAATCGCATGCATGAAGCCATATTTCTGCACAACGTTATGGAATAATTTGTTAGCAAACATGGGCCATTGTCTGACACTACAATGTTCAGGGTGTCACGTGTTGTGAAGATTCTCTTAAGTGATTGAATGACTGCCTCCACCGTGATGCTGTGTAATCTGTTCACTTCAATCCATTTTTAAAAAATTCATTTATGGGATGCGGGTGTCGCTAGCTAAACCAGCATTTATTGCCCATCCCTAATTGCCCTTGTTCAGAGGGCATTTTAAGAGTCAACCACATTGCTGTGGGTCTGGAGCCACATGTAGGCCAGACCAGGTAAGGATGGCAGATTTCCCTCCCTAAAGGATTTTAGTGAACCAGATGGGTTTTTTACAGCAATTGACAGTGACAGCAATTGCCAGCTCTGCAACAGACATTAGAACCAAATATTGCCTCAGATGATCATGAAAGAGTTAAAAGTTTGTTGAGTAACAAAGACATTAGATTTTTTTATTGAATTCAAATTCCACCATCTGCCATGGTGGGATTTGAACCTGGGTCCCCAAGGAATTACCCTAGATCTCTGGATTACCAGTCCAGTGGCAATACTGCTACACCATCACCTCCCCACTGGAGTAGTAATCAATGATGGTAATGAATATTTTGCCTTTAAACTCAAACAGGTCCATTCCCATGTGCCCCCAAGGCCTCGATGCGAAAGTGGAGGGTGACAGTGGTTTGTTCTGTTGTTGGCTATTCACAGCACACATAAGGGAATTTGATTATCTCTTCAATGGAACGACTAATACCTGGCCACCAGACTGATTGCTGGGCTCTTGCTTGGCATTTCGCTATCCCCAAATGACCTTGATGTATTTTTTGAAGAATTTTGAGTTGAAGTGCTTTAGGGATGACTAGTCTGTTATTAAAAACTAGGAAATCATCAGTGATTGTGGGATGTTTTCGCTGTTCTATGTACCGGTGTAATTCTGGATTGTTAGGATATAACCTGGCCATCCTCTCAGGCTATACTTTTTTTGTTGGTTTACATTCATCATCCTGTTATTGTGCTTGCCTAATCTCTTGTAGTCTCTTCTCTGTGGCTGGTAAGTGTTTGGTAATGAGTGAGGTATATGCTTCCACTTCCTCAATTAAACTCAAATCTTCTAGTTTGACTCCTTCAACTGGTATTCTTGGTAGTGCATCTGCTGTCACCTGATACTTCCCTTTAACTTAGTCACTGAATCATGCCTCATTAGTCACAATCTGAAGTGTTGAGTTTTAGGCAGCATCTTTGCAATCTATTTCATGTTTAGAAGAGTAACTAATGGCTTATGGTCAGTTTTAATTTTAAACCTCAATTCCATCACATGGCCTGAGAACTTCTCGCATGCCCAAATTGCTGCCAATGCTCCTTTCTCAATGGTTGCATACCACATCTCTATGTCTGTGAGTGTTCCTGAGGTGTAATAAACTGGTCTTTTTCCATCTTTTTGAACTTGAAACAAAACAGTGTTCCAACCTGTAGGTGATGTATTTGCTGCTAGAACTGTTGGCAAATTTGGATCATAGTGCACCAGAATTTCAGGTGAAATTAGAAGATTTTTGATCTTGCCAAAAGTATTTTGCTGGTCCATATTTCAGCATCACTGTTTACCTTGTCTCAGCAGCTGTCTCAATAGCTAATTGACTTCCGCCAAGTTTGGTAGGATCTCTCCTACTTAGTTGACAATCCCAGGGAATCTTTGCAACTCTGTGATGTTCCTAGGCTATGGGATCTCTCTAATCACCTTTGTTTTCTGTGGGTTGGCTGTTGTTCCAGAGGCTTGCATGATGTGCCCTAAAAGTTTAATCGTAGGTTTTGCAAATTCACATTTCTCATTCGATGTCAAACCTGCATCCTGTAGTACTTTCAGGACTGCTCTTATTCTACGTTGTTGTGCTGTTCCCTCATGGAGCCATGCGCGAGTATGTAATTCATATGGCATAATACTCCTTACATGCCATCCAGGGTCTGAGACATCATTCTTTAGAATATCTCTGGTGCAGAAACAATTTTGAATGGCAGTCTGTTAAAACAATGATCGAATGGCATTATAAAAATGGCCAGCATTCTGGATTCTTTGAATAGAGGCAACTGCCAAAAGTCGCTGTTTGCATCTAATTTGGTGAATAGGGTACTTTTAGCTAGCTTGGCAAGACTTTCATCCACTGATGTCATCGGGTGGATCTCACATTCCACTGATTTGTTTAGTTGAATCAAGGCCACACAGATTCTAATTGAGCCTTTTGGCTTTGGGACCGTGACCATTCCAGAGCACCACTTTGTTGGTATGGTTAATGGAGAGATAACCTCCTGCTGTAGCATGTGCTCAATTGCGCTCTTGGCTTTGTCAAGAGTGGGTGAGGGACTTTCCTCTGTGTGAAGGGGCAAATTGGTTTAGCATCGGCTCTTAGGGTTACATAATACTTGGTCCTCAGCTTTCCTAAGTATGAAAATAATGTTGGAAATTCATTCCTGAATACATCATTGGACCGCTCATCAGAAATTTTAACAACCTTGTAAATCAGCCTCAATTGTAAGCATCTTTCTTGCTTAATAATGATGAGTTTTGGTTCTGTAGACCATACAGAGGTTCAATGATTTCTTTATCCTTGTATTTTAATTTTGCCAAGTGTTGACCTATGACTTTTAGTGTAGCCCCTCTTGGACCTGGTAACTAGATGAATGATGGCTGTAGTGTGATATATTCAAGCCCCTTTACTTCATTAGGTAAGACTGAAACACCTGCATCTGTGTCTAATTTAAACTCTATGGGGTGTCCGTCCATTTCTAGTTTCATGCTTCAGTAATTATTTCCTGTTACATTAACTTCCTCCAGGAAGGTTATTTGTTTTTTTCTCTCTGTGGCTCTTTCATTTCTTATATTTGGATTGGCCTTGGTATTTCCTTTTTTTCCTTCTGGGCTACTTGGGATACTCGGCAGACAATTTTAAAATGTCTTAACTTCCCGCAGTTGTGGCACCCTCTGCTGGGTATTCTTTCCACTTGTGCTGGGCTTTCCTGCCACACTGAGAGCATTGAAAGATGGCGGTGGTGCATTTTTCCTGATTTTTCTGGCTTTTGCTTTAATGTGCTTTCTCTTTTCTGTCCAAAATATTGAATGGCCTCACTTATAATTTCCAAGGGGCATCTCTTTCCCCATGAATAACTTTCTGAGCTTAGTCTGTCATGCGATTTGTATTGCCTTAGTGAGAGTTAGATTTTCTCTCAGGATCCCCTGTTAGCAATTTTATGCCACCCTGTACAGGTCATTAATGAATGAATCCATGTATTCACCTGGTTTTTGTTTCAGCTTATTGAGTTTTATTCAATGATTCAGTTTTTGTGAATGCTGAAATATGAATTGAATGCCTGGAGGACTTCACTATAAGAGTTTGGAGCCTCATTGAATTCCTGTCTCACGGTCATGTCATCAGCAATAGCTCCAACAGCATTGAGTAAAGTACTGCCCTGATCCTTTTGCTCCTTCTTGTGCAAACATGAAGCTGTTCGATATCTGGAAAACCCCCTTCTCCAGTTGTCCCAGTGTTGAGCCTGTTACGAGCTATTAGCACATCAGAATGTTTCTTGGATTGGCAGTGTAGACTCCATGCTTGTCCTAAGCTCTGGATCTGCTGCTGCTTCAATAGTTTGGTTTGTAGATTGTGATCTGTGCTCACTGCTGTCCAGATCCCCAGTCTGTGTCTCAGCTTGTACCTGCTGCACCCGCGATGCTCTGAGTTTTTCAGATGAGTCTTCAGTCAATTTTCTTTTTATCCTTCTTCCAAGGATCTGTAGCTCTGTCTTGTCTGCAGTCTTCATGTGGAGCTTTTCTGGGTCTTATACTCACGGTCCATTACCACCATGTTCCGTCGTGCATTCGGAGTCTAGAAGGGTTTCTTTAGGGTTTGTCTACTTTTCTAGGAAGTCTACTTTAAACTATGGTTCATAAAAACCATTCTTTATTTACAGCTCTACATCTTACGAACTCTGCACATGGTTAGACTTCTCTTTCCCTCCAGATCTCAGTTACTTGGTCATGTGTCATTACATCATAGTTACATCAGCATCATGTGCTTCTGATGTTAACCCTTTACTCTACAGACAGGGCTTCAGTTTGACATCTCATCCAAAAGATGGCACCTCTGACAGTGTAGCACTCTGTCAGTACTGCACTGAAGCATCAGCCTAGATTTTTGTGCTGGAGTCCTGAACCAACAACTTCTTAGTTCTAAAAACAAAAAGCTAAAAGCTACTGCGGATGCTGGAAATCCAAAACAAAAACAGAATTACCTGGAAAAACTCAGCAGGTCTGGCTGCATCGGTGGAGAAGAAATCAGTTAACGTTTCGAGTCCTCATGACCCTTCGGCAGAACTGAGTATAATTAGGAGAAAGGTGAAATATAAGCTGGTCTAAGGTGGGGGGGGGCGGGGGGAGAGAGAAGTTGAGGGTGGGGTGATTGTGGGGATAAGCAAGCAGTGATAGGAGCAGATAATCAAAAGATGTCACAGACAAAAGGATCAAAGAGGTGTTGAAGGTGGTGATATTATCTAAGAAAAGTGCTAATTAAGAATGGAAGGCAGGATACTCAAGGTACAGCTCTAGTGGGGGTGGGGTGGAAAGACTAACAAAGTTTTAGTTTTAGATTTAAAAATAATGGAAATAGGTGGGAAAAGAAGAATCTATATAAATTATTGAAAAAAAAGGGAGGTGGGAGAAACGGGGTGGGGATGGGGGGAGGGGGAGTTTAAGATCTAAAGTTGTTGAATTCAATATTCAACCTGGAAGGCTGTAAAGTGCCTAGTCGGAAGATGAGGTGCTGTTCCTCCAGTTTGCGTTGGGATTCACTGGAACAATGCAGCAAGCCAAGGACAGACATGTGGGCAAGAGAACAGGGTGGAGTGTTAAAATGGCAAGCGACAGGGAGGTTTGGGTCTTTCTTGCGGACAGACCGCAGGTGTTCTGCAAAGTGGTCGCCCAGTTTGCGTTTGGTCTCTCCAATGTAGAGGAGACCGCATTGGGAGCAACGAATGCAGTAGACTAAGTTAGGGGAAATGCAAGTGAAATGCTGCTTCACTTGAAAGGAGTGTTTGGGCCCTTGGACGGTGAGGAGAGAGGAAGTGAAGGGGCAGGTGTTGCATCTTCTGCGTGGGCATGGGGAGGTGCCATAGGTGGGGGTTGAGGAGTAGGGGATGATGGAGGAGTGGACCAGGGTGTCCCGGAGGGAACGATCCCTACGGAATGCCTCCAGGGGGGGTGAAGGGAAGAGAAGATGTGTTTGGTGGTGGCATCATGCTGGAGTTGGCAGAAATGGTGGAGGATGATCCTTTGAATGCGGAGGCTGCTTAGTTCTACCAATTGAGCCATACCTGACACAGGCATGTTCAACTCTAAAGTAGCTGGGTAGTTTATTTTGGAGTCAGGGCAGCCTATTTCTTTCCCTATTGCACCGCACCTGACAATAAACATGCATTTTTGAAGCTGCAAAGATTGCTTAACCTGCACATGACTGAAGAGTAGAATGATCGATAAAGCAATTGGGTGCCTAGCTCTCCAACAGGAGGCCATGATCCTTGAGGTGCTTGTTAGACACCTGCCCCAATTGGATAACTTTTCCTAATTAACACTCAGGCTACCAGATATTGCTGAGACATTTCATTTTGGAATAAAGAAAAACTAACATTGTCTGACTTACTTTTAATTACAATTTTTATTGGACCGTTGAAAATATATTTGGGTGCAGCTGGACTTTGGTGGAGCAGTCAAGTCAGTAGTTCATAATACCGTATTTTTCCAGCTGAATGGACAGGGAATTGTGTGTTGACATACAAGTAATAATTTGTGAGCTCGCAACTAACAGCTGTAAAATCAGTTAAGGCGAAATAAAATAGTTTGCACTACAAGTCTGTACAGGCCTCATTACCCTGAAAATACTTCCAAAATTTGATGCCATACTGAAAATTGTGACATGGGTGAAATCTTCTCATAACATGCAGCTCAACCATTTAAATTTAGTACATGGAATCATGGGGCCGGATTTTCTTTTCCCTATGGAAGTGTGCATCGGGTCGTGAAGGGCTGAACATTGCTTTCTTTTTTTGCTGGAAAAACAATTTTCCAATGTCTCTCCACATTATTCTTATGTGGCCTCCTCACAGGTCAGGAAGGCCTTGGGTGCAAAATGCACAAGCACCTCTTCTGAGGTCAGGATCTCCATTGCGAGGACAACAGAAAATGTGAATTTATTTTCCCAGGCTATTGTCATGTGCGGGTGTGGGTTTTGGAAGCCCCAAAAAATGCACCTCCTTGGAGAGCACATGACCACTGGGGAAAGACTGTTGAGGAGTCTGGAACATTCTGACAAGTAAGTGTAATTGCTTTAACACCTTCAAACGTCATGATTGAATGCAGTATTGTAATGTAGATGTTTTTTAATACAATGGTTGATCTTAGGACTCTGTACTGCAAAAGTAAGTTAACCATTACTTTGACCACCATTGTGTAAGCATTGACATGCATTACAGTATTTTTTTCCTAAAGGAGAAATTGACATAATGCATTCAAAACTGTAGAAGAATGTGCTGGCAAACTTTCCTGTCATGTTTTGGTCTGAGATATAAATGTCCAGATACCTTTTACTTTGAAAAAAGTTCCGCTGCTGGTGAAAGTTGAAAAAAAGCGCCTTTTCCATTCCATTGATTGACAGGCAATCAACTTTGAAATGGAAAGGAAACACCACCTGGTCTTTCAGTTGCATTGTCTGGAGCTGTGATGGTTTGTTTCGATAGCTGTGGCTATGAATGCTTGGCTGAGTTCAGAAGTTTACAGAGTTCTCAGCTCTGTTGACACAGTTGCTCTGTGACGTGATTGACAGTTTTAGGAGGTTCTAATAAAATAATCCGCCTTTCATGTTGTTCCTGAATACATGGGGCAGGATTTTGAGTTTGGCGTGCGGGTGCGGTCAGCACGCCTGGGAGCAGCCAGGAATTGGACTGCCGCCCACAATTGGCCCCCAACTGCGATTTCATGCTGGCAGGTCAATTAAGATCCGCTGAGCGTGAACGGTGGCTCCCCAATGGTTGGGAAGGGGTGGGCGGGGGCGGGGGCCTGTCAGCCGCTGGGTCGCCAATGGCGACCCAGCAGCCGGTTTAAAACTGGCACAGTCAGGCCCTGGAAGGCTGCTGGTGATGAAGACATCTTTGGTGTTGTCAGCAGGAGATTAAAAATTATGAATTCAAATGTGGCTGCAGATGCCAGGTGGGAGGGCCGGCCCATCGGGCACTTGGCTTTTTGGTTTTTTGATGAGTACCTCGCGGGCCTCCTGGAGGAGGTGGCTGCCAGGAGAGACAGCCTTGTCCCCAGGGTTGGAAGGAGGAGGCCACCGCACCTTACAGAAAGAGCTTGGGAGGAGGCAATGCTGGTCAGCAGCCATGATGTTGTGTGGTGGATCTGGGTCCAGTGCCACAAGAGGTTTAATGACCTGCTGGGCTCAGGAAGGGTGAGTACTGTGTTGGCATGGATCAGTGTGTTGAAGTGTTAAGGTGTGGCAGTCCCCCTGTGGAGTTCAGGGGTGTTAGACTCTAAGTGCCAACTGTCAATAACACCAGAGCTGGCCAAGGGTGTGAGCCCTGACTGCTTGGACTGAGTCCCTTGTGGCTTGAGGGCTGTGGCTCAGGTGTGCCCTGCAAGGTGCTCCTGAGGTGGGGTTGGCCAGGCTGCAATGCCGCTGCAGGTAGAGAGTGGACTAACCAATGCTCCTCTATGCTTTCAGGAGAAGATGGCCCATAACAACATTGAAAAGTCAGAGACTGGCGGAGGCCCCTCTAACCTCTTAATCCTAACCCGATACAAGCAGGACGCCTTGGAGCTGGAGAGGCGCCACACACCTCAGTAGACTGGCCGTGGAGAGGCTGGGGTGTCAGATGAAGGTAAGAGTGCAGTGCAGAGAGGTGAGAGTTTCAGATGGTGCAAACATTCTTGTGGAGAGGCAGCTCCAGGAACAGAATTAGAGGTTCCTAGGGTTGTGCTTGGACCTGCAAGTTCTCAAACAGGCACTGACCTCAGGTGGTCAATGTCTGTGTGGGAGATAGATTAGGCACCCAGTATCCCAGCTGGTTGCCCGTCCGCCAATGGTGAGGAAGGAGGTCCAGACTGACCTCACGTTGGCGCCCTAGCTGCATGTCATCTCTGTGGGCTCCTCTCAGGGCACTCTGGATGACTGCAACTGCTCCTCTGCCCCTCTCTCAGTGACTGTGGCACCTGATGAGGCTGCGGCGACTGAGGAGATGCCAACCTTGGAACTGGCCGCTCCCTCCCAGGTAGGGCCAGTGCAGGCTCCACGGGCCAGAGGATGACTGCCAAGGTCATCAAGGCCAACAAGACAGCAGAGTCACCAGGCTGACTCCAATGCTGGTGCCAGCAAAGGGGGAGCACCTAGATGTGGCATTCGCAAATGTAAGTTTAAGGCACCATGAGCACAAGAGGGACAGGTCATGGGCGATCTTCTGTTGTGCAATGTTTTGTTTATTTGGTTTATTTCTGGTCTGGGGTTGAAGACCAGAGAAGGCTCTGTTAATTTGTTTTGACTGTCAACACGAGGTAAATTTTCTTTTGTCATAATGGCCTGAGTATGCTTCACCATTTTTATTTAATGTATGTGATGCCTGGTATGCCAGTATGTAATGCTGGTCGTGGGTGTCTCGAAACTTTAATGCACAGGCATTGAATGGACTTTGTGGTCAAAGGAAAGGGTCATTTCAGACATTCAGGTTGGAGGCAATAGCCCTGGCATGAGGTGGTAGCGTTTATTTGGCAGCCTATCTGAAGGAGCATTGGACCAAGGCATCCCTGGTGTCCCTGCTTCCTTGGAGGTTACAGTGGTCTGCCTCCATGCCCTTAGTGTTCTCCTCACTGTACCACTCTTCTGATTTACTGTTGGATTCATCATCTGTGGCCTGTGCAGCTGCATCAAGATCCTCTTCCTCCAATGGCTGCCGCCTTGCCAGTGCCAGATTGTGGAGAGTGCAGCATGCAACCACTATCAGTGACACTCATTCTGGGAGGTATTCTGGTGCTCCCCCTGAACGGTCGAGGCATTGGAAGTGAATCTTCAGAAGACCTATGGTTCCCTCTATCTCTGCCCTTGCGGAGGCATGACTCCTATTGTGCTGCTGCTCTGTCTCTGTCCATGGGTGGTGGAGAGGTGTCATAAGCCACATTTTCAAGGAGTAGCTCTTGTCACCCAGCAGCCATCCATCCAGTCGGGCAGGAGCACTGTAGAGCCTCGTCACTTGGGAGTGTCTCAGGATGTACATGTCATGGGAGCTGCCAGGGTACCTTGCACATACTTGCAGAATCAGCATCCTTTGATCACACACTATCTGCACGTTCATGGAGTGAAATCCCTTCCTGTTAACGAAGGCATCCGGCTGACCCACTGGCGCCTTGATGGCCACATGTGTACAGTCGATGGCATCCTGGATGCGGGGGAATCCAACAATCGCTGCAAAGCCTCTGGCTCACTCAGCCTGGCTGGCCTCATCCATACGGTAATGAAGGAAAGTCAATACCCGCCTGAACAGAGCTTCTGTCACCAGCTTGATGCAGCTGTGGACAGCTGATTGGGAGACTCCGCACAGATCCCCCGCTGACTCCTGGAAAGAGCTGGAGGCATAGAAGTTGAGGGCCACTATGACCTTCAGTGCCACTGGCATAGGGTGTTCACCCACACAGTCGGAGCTGATCTCAGGCCCGATCATTTGACAGATGGAGGTCACTGTCTCCCTTGAGAGGCAGAGCCTCCTTTGGCATTGCACCTCAGACATATTGAGGTAGCTGCATCACCGCCTGTAAACCCTGGTAGTAGGATAGAGGCATCTTCTGCGCCCCCTAACGCCTTGGGTAACTAGATGGCCCTGCGCCCACTGTGCCTGCGCCTCTCCTCCCACAGGTGCCTCCCCTGGAAGCTACATAGAGACACCTGGCCTCCTCTCCCTTCTTCCCCTCTCTTCCTCCTTAGAGGAGGTGCTACCAGCGGAGACCACAATCCCTATTGCCAGGGTAACAGAAGGCTGTATGATACCTGGAAGGGTCCACACGATCTGAATCCTCCAGAGGCTTTGGAGGCACCAAGGAGTCCTGAAATGAAGCCTGGAAATGCTAACAATGAAGCCCGAACAGAGATGAAGCTGCCAAGTACCAATAAGTCACCAGCAGCAAATTATCTACCAAACTCCTCACTACTCACACTGGCAATGCTGCTGACCCATTTTATCTCGCCCGTGGTTGAGGTTTTTGAAATTGTCGGCTGACCACCTGCCCATTTTGCCCATGCGACGAGTGCGAAATCTCACGGGCAACGAAAAGTCGGTGTCGATTGACTTTTTAATGGCCTTAACTGGCTTCTTAATTAACGGCGGGCATGGCTCCGGCACCCGCGCGCGTCCACCAACCGAAATATCGCACGACGTCATCACGCGCTATTTTACACACGCTGAGTGAAAAACTCTGCCCACGGTTGTTCGGTTACACAGCTTAATGGTCACTTAAGCTATTAAGCTTTTATTTTCTACAGGCCTATAGCATTTTTTCTGCAGTTTTAATGACAGAGGTTTTAATGAGAGTTTTATTAGATTGTTAAAGGTTTATTTCTTTTTTCACCTGCACACATTGCTATTGCATGGTTCCTGAATGCTGTACAGAGTGAATACTGGGTGATTGGCTAAGCAGGTTGGAATTTGTTGCAGGGGTGGGGGGTGGGGTTGCTTGTGCATGGGTGATAAGAGAGAGCATGAAAGGGGCACCTTTAACCTGCTGTAAATAAGGTGGCACGAGTTTCCCATTCACTGCTGACTTAACTTTGATGGTCTGATTTATGTTGGAGAAGTTGTGATTTAATGAATATTCATGACATGCAGATGTAGGGAAAAGAGGTTCCCACCACCAGACACTGAGTCCTGGCCCACCGCTGAAACGCTGCCGACTTAATCCCTTCAACTCAACCTGCCGCTGGGAAGCTGAGATTTTGGCCCCTGTCACATTAAGTCACCCTGCCCACTGCATTTGTGCTGCTGGTGGCCCCATTGAATTCTGTCCCCAGTGCTGGTGACATAGTTTTTTGTTTGACCTGTTAATTATGTCCTGCTGCCCAGTTGGTTCTACTGGGTGCAACAAGAGGAGGATGGGAGACAGCACCTGGGAATATCCATAAACTCAGTGAGTGACCTTTTTTTAAATTCATTTATTGTCCATCCCTAATCACCCTTGTTCAGAGGGCATTTAAGAGTCAACCAGATTGCTGTGGGTCTGGAGTTGCATCTAGACCAGACCAGGTAAGGAAGTGAATGACAATGGTTTCATTCAATTATTTCTATTGAATTCAAATTTCACTATCTGCTGTGGTGGGATTTAAACCCAGGTCCCTCAGAGCATAACCCTGTGTGTTTGGAATACTAGTCAGTAACAACACCACTATGCCGCCACCTCCTCCTACCATGTAGCTTGCACCTAGATTTTTATGAGAAGCTGGACCGTCAATCATTCAGCATTAGAAGGGACACTGTTGTCTACATCCTCCTCATACTCCACACTCTGGTTTTCATTCTCCAAATCACTGCCTCTCCACCTCTATCTTCCCCTCTAAAACCCATCTCTTCAGCCAAAGATCCCTTGGCTGCGTTGTGACTGATCTGTCAGCACCCGGCTTGTGGTTTCATTCACTGAGGCTTTTACAATGTGTGCCCACAGTTGCTGCACTTCAAACCCCAGGTCAGAGAAATCTTCCCTCATCAACTTCTGTAGTGGATTCCGAGGTGGCACCAAATTGGGTGCAACAGTCATTTATTTCAAGCACAAGTGAGTATTAATCCATTGATTTCAGTACTTAAGCAGCAATTAAAGAGGAGTAAATTGGTATGACTCCTTCCTGCTATAGAGTGTGTTTTCTAACTGTCCCTTCCAGCACAGCGCTTCCATCTCTATAACTAGAAGCTACTCCACCTGTGTTCTTATAACCCTTCCACAACCCATTAAGCCATCATGTTTAGCAACTTCTCAGCTTTACCTTCTTTTATCAGGCAGTATGCATACTGCTTGTTTTCTCACTTGGTTGCTTGATCAAGTTAACTTTTGTTCCCTTTTGACACATCAGAAGAATGTGAGATATCTGACTCATAGTTCAGACTTCTAATATCATAAACGTCCATGTGCTTACTGGTTCTGCTTTTCTCATTGTTTCACAGATACTCAGACTTCTTTACCTGAGATTGACCTCCTATTGTAATTATGCAAGTTGCAAAAGTCTTCATTCTCTCTTGTTAAAGTTGGAAGCGAAAGATTACGTAAACAGGGATAAGAAATTGTTCTTCACCCTCAAGATGGGGAGCCTATAAGGATTTAGAACTAGGCATGTTTTGCTACCAACAAGCCTTATGCGGTCAAATATATGAAATTTAAACTGGAAGACAACTCCTGATGCACAGAGAGAGATCGAAGGTGTAGGGCCAGGGGATGGGGTCGGTGGCCGGGGGTGGGGGGGGTTGCATGGGTGTGCTGCGCGGACTGTCCTGGCACCTGAGTGGCAAGTGACATATTTGAAGAAGAGGCAGAACTCTGCTGCAAGGCAGCACACGAACACAAGAAAAATGAGAAGGAGTAGACCATATGGCCCATCAAACCTGCTCCGTCATTCAATACGCTCCATTTTCCAGCCCAGTTCTGATATCCCTTAATTCCCTGAGGGACCAAAACTCTGGCAATCTCAGCCTTAACGATATTCAATTTTGGAACATCCACAACCCTCTGGGGTAGAGAATTCCAAAGATTCACAACCCTTTGAGTGAAGTGATTTCTTCTCATCTTAGTCCTAAATGATCAGTCCCCATGTTTTAGACTCCTCAAGCATGGAAACAACCTCTCAGCATCTACCCTATCAGGGCCCTTCAGAATCTTGCATGTGAACTCTTTCAGTGAGATTACCTCTCATTCTTCTAAACTCCAGAGAATATAGACCCAATTTACTCAGCCTCTCATCATAGGACAACACCTTCATCCCAGGGATCAATTTAGTGAACCTCCACTGTACCACAAGCAAAGGAGACTGAAAGGCAGGCCAGATAAGGATCGCAGTAGCTTAATGGCAGTTACCCGCCTGTGAGAAATCAGAATGTTCACTTTTACAACTCTATATAAGTGGTAGGCGCCTGACGAGCTTGACTTCTTCCATGACTTTGAGGTCAGTACACATTGCTTTCATTTTCTTGGGGGCTGCTCACAGCGGGTGCCGATGGCACAAGCTGCGCAGGGTGGGAAGGCAGTGGGGGATGGGGCGTGGGTGGGGAGTCGGATGGAAGGGTGGAGTGGAGGCTGGACCTGGGAGGCAGGCTAAGGGGGGAAGGGAGGGATGCTGTCCGGGTCCCCTTTAAATACACCTTCGACCCCAAGAGGTAATGGCAGCCTTCCTGCCGGCCCCCGCCACGAGATTCACTGTGCTCCGCATGGATGCATAAGTAATGAGCTGACCAGCGCTAGTTCATGCGTGGTCAGCCATCCCGCCTCCAGTGAAAACACTCTGACATCCGCTCCCGCCACCGAACATAGACTTCAGAATAGAAGATTCTGCCCCGGGATTAAGTTCCATATTCTGATGCTGGGATCAATTATAGACAGAGTCTTAAATAGTTTTTTCCCAAAGATGGTGATGTGATAGTGGCATTGAAGGATGTGGTGATTGAATTCTGCATTTGAGTAATTTTTAAGAACATTAGAATATAAGAAATAGGAGCAGGAGTGGGTCATCTGGCCATTCAAACCTCCTTTGCCCTTCAGTATATCAGGACTGATCTTCTAGTTCAATCTCAACTTCTGACACTATCCCTATATCCCTTCATATTCAAAAATCCCTCAATCTCTGTCTTGAATATCCTCGATGATGAATGGGTCAAATGTGGATGTATTTGCATATGAAACTGGTGCTTATCTGGATTTTTAACCAATCATACACTACCCTCACCTTTAGTCTCAGCTCATGATCCCTGGTGTACTAAAGTCCATGCTAAATGTTTTATTGCCATTGCCTGGGTTCCACGATTCTAGAAGCACAAAGGCCCTTGATTTAAGTAAGTCATTCAGTGTCGAGTGCAAGTTAATTGAAACCGATGTGCTTTATTGGTGAATAATGCATGATAGGATTGGTTTGGGCATACGGCCATGTATAATTGTTCATACACACCAGTGAGCTGAGTTTTGCTGTTGCATAATTCCTATGAGCATACAACATCAGGTTATGAAAAAATTAATAGGCAAAGTTTAAATGATTGATGATTATCACAATTCTGCTATATGCATTTAGTAACTGTGCAACACATTCATCTTACTGCTGCCCAAAAGCTATTTATTATTTATTAACAATTTACATAAGGCACCAGAGTGTCACTGGTACTTAATGACATTCACTTAAAGGACCCTGCTGGTGTGACTTATTAAGTGCCAGAAAAATATATATTTACTTATTCAACTACCTCGTTGGTAATTAATTTTGCATTAATGGTGTGTCATGGACCAGCGCATTAAAAAGGTGAAAGCATATAACTTCCTCCTCTCTAATTTTGTTTACTGCCCTGCATTTTGTAGGAGATTGGCTGTATTTTATACTTAGCCACTTTTCCCTGCTCCATTTTAGGAATGAAATAAACAACTAGAACATATGCCGCACAAATCAATCAATAATCAAAATGGATTATCGATTGAGAAATGAAAAATAAAACAGGTGCTTGAATTAACTGCACTCTACGGACCCGTCTAATGAAATTAAAAAAATAAAACGACTTGCATTTATATATTGTTTTTGCTAGAGGTATTCAAAATCATGAGGAGTCTGGGCAGACTAAATAGGGAAAAACCATTCCCACTGGTGGAAGGATCGAGAACAAGAGGACACAGATTTAAGGTAATTGGCAAAGGAAGCAGTTCGACTTGAGGAAAAATGTTTTCATTGGTTGGGATCTGGAATGCACAGCCTGAGACTGCAGTAGAGGCAGATTCAATCGAGGCATTCAAGAAGGGTTATCAGTTGAAAAGGAAGAATCTGCAGGGCTACGGGATAAAGGTGAGGGAGTGGGAGTGGCATTAGGTGAATTGCTGCAATCATTCTGTGATTCTATGATTTTCACGACGTGTAACCACTGTTGTAATGCAGGAAATTTGTGCCCAGCAAGATCCCACAAACAGCAGTGGGATAATGGCCAGATAATCTGTGTTTTGTGAGGCTGATTGGGGAATAAATGTTGACCAGGATACTGAGGGTTAACTCCCCTGCTCTCTTTTGAAATAGTACCATGGGGTCTTTCATATCCACCCAAGCGTGCAGAGGGGTATCTGTTTAATGTCTCTTCTGAAAGATGGAACCTCCGACAGTCCTGACTCCCTCAGTACTGCATTAGAGTGCAGGCTTGATTTTTGCGCTGGAGTAGGACTTGAACCAAGAGCCTTGTTACTCAGGAGTTAGAGTGCTATCCACTGAGGCATGGCTGACACCCTGCACCCATACATTATACTAAATGAACAACCTCACTACGCAGCCACCAAATATTTTATTAAAGGGATGATCCTGCTAAAGTTGGCCGAATCTCTAGGTTCCTGGCTTTGCTTCAACATGTACTTGGGGATTGTTGTAAAACTGCATATTACTTCAAGCCATTTTCTCTGTTCTGGTGTTTCTACTTTACTACAATCATTCCGTTCAGAGGACCATCTCCCCAATCGACCCTTTCTACACTGTGCCAGATCTTACTTGCAGTTAAGAACCACCCAAGAATGGATACGTATGGTAAAATGATTTGTCCCAACACTGATTCAAAAGGTGAAAAGGTATTACATTGTAAAATTTAGGCTAGCAATTATTATTTTCCATTTCATATTGTCTTTACCTTTAGGGATAGATCTTGACTTTGCATGATAGTATAAAACTGGTGATAGTGATAAAATAGGTGGTCTTCAATAAAAGGTCGTCAATAAAGTAAAACACAGTAGACTAATGAATAACTTCAGGGCATGCAGAGCCAGGAGACAAGTAGCAGAATGGATGGCTAGTTAGTTGAAAGACAGAAAGCAGAGGGTAGGGGTAAAGGGTGGCTCTTCAGAGTAACAGAAGTGGGAAGTGGTGTGCCACAAGGATCACTGTTGTTCACAATTTATATTAGCAATTTAGACTTTGGAATCAAGAACACAATTTCTATATTTGTGGGCAACACCAATTGTGAGGCATAGTCAACAATAAGGAATCTGTAACAAATTACATGAAGACATTAATAATCTTGCAGAATGGGCATACAATTGTCAAATAGGTAAGTGTGAGGTATTACATTCTGGTAAGAAAAATAGGAGATCATATATTGCTTAGAAAAGAAGAATCTGTATGGGGCAGAGGAGGAAAGGGATCTGAGGCGCAAATGCACAACTCATTGAAAGTTGCAATGCAGGCTAATAAGTGCAAAAACAAACAAAGCACAAGGTTTTATTCCGAGAGGGATAGAATTGAAAAGTAGGGAAGTTTAACTAAACTTGTATCAAGCCTTGATTAAACCACATTGGCTGTGTACATTTCTGCTTGTCATATTGTAAAATGAATATAAAAACATTGCAGAAGGTGCAAAAAACACGTACAAGGAGGGCATCAGA
Source organism: Cetorhinus maximus (assembly GCF_964194155.1). Lineage (NCBI taxonomy): Eukaryota > Metazoa > Chordata > Chondrichthyes > Lamniformes > Cetorhinidae > Cetorhinus > Cetorhinus maximus. The sequence goes on along the minus strand of NC_135888.1, from coordinate 59,062,148 downwards.
GCAGTGGGGTTCTACCTATCAGAAAAGAATGAACAGCCTAGGTCTCTTTGCTCTTGAAAAGTGAAAACTTAGGGATTACCCCTTTAAAACTATGACAGAATAGACAGAGAGAGCATGCTTCCACTTGTGGGGAAGAGCGAAACAAGAGGCCATCAATATGTAAAAGTCACCAAGATATAAAATAGGGAATTCAGTAGAAGCGTCTTTATCCAGAGAGTGGTGAGAATGTGAAATTAGGCACCAGGGAATAGAGGATTATGATAGAGTTAAATGAAATGGGATGGGAGGAGGACCAAGTGGAGATTAACATTGGCATGGACTGGTTGAAACAAATGGCCTGTTTCGGTGCTGTATATTTTATGTAATTCCACATAAATTGTGAGAGACTAAGACCTCACACTGTATGTTTTTCTAAAATGTATATAACTATGCTATTGCTATTTCTAAAATTTTTGAAACCGAACAAAGGCCTGTAAAATGGCTGAAACTGTGTCTGTCTGTGACCACTGAACAAAAGAAGCCATGTTGCAGTTTCAGGGGAACTCACAGCTCATTATCTCTAAGGAGCTACTAATGAACTGTTGCAGACTGCATAGTTGAACGTCAAAGGGAGTTACATGAAGGCCATATATATTTGATAGCCCAGGCTGGCCAACGGAGATGGAACGTCTACTAACATCACATGCCACATGAGCAGGGACATGTTAGAAATTAGTATGAAAATGTTTTTTTTTTAATGACGGATTGAAACCTCATCCGCGGGCGAAAAATGCAAAGGTCCCTTGCCCTTTCACCTGCCCGCCAACCGTAAGGTTGGACGGGCAGTGTAAAATTTAGATTGTTAATGGCCTTAATAGGCCTGTTAATTGTCGGTGGGTGCACTGCCAACTCCTGTGAGCGCCCCCAGCTGAGATATTGCGTGAATGCGCGATGATGTCAGGATGCTCGCCCAACCTCATTGCGCATCGTTTTACACTCGTTCGGGTTGGGCGCACACCCTTCCAACGAGCAGAAAATTCTGGCCATAATTTGAGTCCAATTATTTATGGAATGTACTGTCTAAATACAATAGACAATGGTAATTATATTTTGCTTGTGACACAGACCAATTACTTTCCATATGTGAGTCATTAGTCCATTATTCCTCAACTTGTATCATTTCCATTTTCAGTGGGGCTAATGAATCAATATAATTTCAACACAATCTTTTGTCTTCATGGGCCGTACAGGTACACACCATGAAAAATCAAGGCAAAATATTGGGAATTTTTTTCTCTTTTGCATTTCAGTATAAATAATTGCCTCAGAAGATTGCATCAAGGAAAATCAGGACTAAACGCTTGTAAAGGGACCTACCTGATTTTGTGCCCTTGACGTTTATGTCTCTCTCCATGTTAATTTGCAGAATGTCTCACATTGCTGACACTAATGGATCCCACGGTCCTGATTTAGGATTCCTCCACCAATGAGGTAACTGTGTTGAAAAATGATCCTTTCCAAACTTTTCAAGCCTACAAGCAGGGGAAACCAGTAAAAAAACAAATGTTAGCAGAACATTTCCCTAGATTTCAAGTGTCAGATTACCAAGGCCCAAGAGCTGCTGGTTGGAGCCCCCCATGATATAAATTTTATTATGAGGTATTTTCCATTTTGGTGGAAATATTTCTTGATATATGCCCATGGAGGGGATGATTTCCCCATGGAGGGAATGTTCTTGGTTTTGAGGGGGTAGGCAGGGACAGTGCCATCAGTAAGTTCCGTAAAGATAAACTTCACTACAGATATTGGAAGAAAGTAAGCATATATTTAATATATTTTTCTAATCAATCATCTATTACTATTATTATTGATTATCTATGTACAAAAATGCACTCCCTGGCATAAAGAAAAATAAAGTGGCTTTCTAAGCATTAAAAATAGCCCACAAAGAACAGCACAATGAAAATACTAATATAGGAGGAAGCTATACACTTTCACCATTTCAATGCACAGGTCCATGACACACCATTAATGCAAAATTAATTACCATCGAGGTAGTTGAATAAGTAAATATATACTTTTTGGCACTTAATAAGTCACACCAGCAGTGTCCTTTAAGTGAATATCATTAAATAGCAGGAGTCCCTTGTGACAAGCCATCCTTCAGGCAGAAAGGTGAGTTTGTTGGGATCATAATCTTCCTATTGAAGCAGCTGACTACGATCTGTATTCTCTGTGTTTTTGTGAATCCATAAAATGCTGCTTTCCCAACAGCTGTTCTGCGGACTTTCAGGATGAACCATCTGAGGCCATCACAGAATTTACTGTGAGCTTTGTAAATGGTGTCCAGCTGCCGAGCATTCACCCAACGCCACCATTGGAGCTGCAAAATTTGCCGAAGACAGATTTGAAAGCAATCGCACATTTGGCTTTCCCTGAGTTTTACTGATCTCAAGGTCCTGTCATTAACCCCACAAACGGAGTAAGTGCTGCACTGTGTGAACTGTTTATAATTGTACAAAATCACTCCTTCCCTGAGGGCAGGTATTAATAGAAGTAGAGACCCTCATCAGATTCCAATCCTCCCTTCCCTCGGTTGTTCTATCCTGAGGTACAGTTCACAAGCAAACACCCAACCTACGAGGAGAGGTTTGCGGTCAGTGTGAAAGCAATGATGAACACGTTATCAGTTAGGCCCTGTCCTGCCAGAAATCATTCTCTGTCTAATCCCATAGCCCCTTCTGGATGAATTGCTCAAAGGCATTGGCTCTCTTTTGATGAAGACATGCTCTTGTGGTACATTGTGTCAATTCTTTCTTTGAGGTTGGGTTTCTTCTGGTTCTTCTAGATCTGTGTGTTGCCTGTGAGAAGAATTAATGTCTATTACTCATATTGACACGTGATCAGGCTTCTGAAATTGAAACATAGAAACATAAGCCTGAATTTTTTGGGCGGGCTCGGTGGGAGCATGCGGGGGGGTGGGTTCGCGGAGCCAATTGCCACTTGCGATCAGCTCCACACCGCCATTTTACATGGCCGGGCCAATTAAGGCCCGCCCAGCGTAATATGTGAGCGGTAATGCCTGTGCAGGTGGGGTAGGAGGGAGATTCTGGTCCAGCGCTTTTTCACGCATCAATCTTCCTGAGGCACAGAGCTGCCTCAGGGAGATTGAATCAATATAGAAATAATTAAATAAATAGTATGAAAATTTATTTAAACATGTCCCCTCATGTGACTGTGCCACATGAGATAGGACATGTTTGGATATTTAGGAATTTTTTTTTATTTGTTTAATAAAAGCTTTAGGTTGCATGGGCAGAGTTAACAATTAGATAAATTACTTTCTTAATGGCCGTAACAGACCATTTACATATCGGTGGGGCAGCCAACTCCAGCGCGCACCCGCCAAATGAAATATCGTGGGATTGCGCGATGAAGTTAGGACGCACACCCGATATCATCGTGCATCATTTTATGCGTCAGCGTGTCGGGCTCGCCCCCACACGCCAACTGAAAAATCCTGCCCTTAGAAACTAGGAGCAGGAGTAGACCATTTGGCCCTCAAGCCTGCTCCACCATTCAATATGATCGTGGCTGATGCTCTATCTCAATGCCATATTCCTGCTTTTCTCTTCATACCTCTTGATGCCCCTAATATCCAAAAAATTATCAATTTCTTTCTTCAATATACTCAGTAACACAGCCTCCACAGCCTTCTGTGGGAGAGAATTCCAGAGGTTGACCACTCTCTGAGTGAAAAAATGTTTCCTCATCTCAGTCCTAAATGGCCTGCCCCATATTCTGAGACTATGGCCCCTTGTTCTAGACTCCCCAACATACTCCTTGCACCCAGTCTGTGTAGCTCTGTTAGAATTTTATGTGTTTCAATCAGATCCCCTCTCATTCTTCCAAACTCTAGTGAATACAGCCCCAGTCGAACCAATCTCTCTTCATACGACAGTCCTGCCATCCCTGGTATCAGCCTAGTGAACCTTCGCAGCACTCCCTCTATGGAAAGTATATCCTTTATGACATAGGGAGACCAAAACTGCATGCAATGCTCCAGGTGTGGTCTCACCAAGGCCTTGTACAACTGCATTAAGACGTCCCTACTTCTGAACTCAAATCTTCTTGCGATGAAGGTCAACATAATACTTGCCTTCTTAATTGCTTGCTGTACCTGCCTATTTACTTTCATTGACTGGTGTACAAGGACACCCAGATCTCTTTGTACATCCACATTTCCCAATATATCACCATTTAAATAATACTCTGCCTTTCTGTTTTTCGCACTGAAGCATATAACTTCACATTTATTCACATTATACTGCATCTGTCATGTGTTTGCCCACAAACACAACTTGTTTAAATTACCCTGAAGCTTCCTTGCATCCTCCTCACAACTCACAACCCCACCCAGTTTTGTGTCGTCAGCAAACTTGGAAATATTGCACTTGGTTTCCTCATCCAAGTCATTTATATATATCGTGAATAACTGGGGTCCAAGCACTGATCTCTGCAGTACGCCACTCATCACCACCTGCCATCCGTAAAAAGACCCATTTATTCCCACCTTCTGTTTCTGGTCTGTCAACCAATTCTCCATCCATGCCAATATTTTAGCCCCGATCCCATGTGGTTTAATTTTGCCCACCAGCCTCTTATGTGCGACCTTATCAAAAATCTTCTTGAAATCCAAATACACTACATCTACTGGTTCTCCCTTATCTATTCTACTAGTTACATCCTCAAAAAACTCCAGTAGATTAGTTAAGTATGATTTCCCTTTCATAAACCCATGCTGACTTTGTCTAATCCCATTAATGCTTTCCAAGTGTTCTGTTACCATGTCTTTTATAATAGACTCTAGCATTTTCCCCACTACTGATGTTAGGCTAACTGGTCTGTAATTCTCCGTTTTTTTCTCTCCTTCCTTTTTTAAACAGTGGGGTTACAATTTTTTTTATTCATTCATGGGATGTGGGCTTTGCTGGCTGGGCCAGTATTTATTGCCCATCCCTAGTTGCCCTTGGGAAGGTGGTGGTGAGCTGCCTTCATGAACTGATGCACTCCATGTGCTGTAGGTACACCCACAGTGCTGTTAGGAAGGGAGTTCCAGGATTTTGACCCAACGACAGTGAAGAAACGGTGATATATTTCCAAGTCAGGATGGTGAGTTACTTGGAGGGAAGCCTGCAGGTGGTACTGTTCCCATCTGTCTGCTGCCCTTGTCCTTCTAGATGGTAGTGGTCATGGGTTTGGAAGGTGCTGTCTAAGGAGCCTTGGTGAATTCCTGCAGTGCCACCCTCCAATCTGTAGAAACTTCTCCAGAGTCTGTAGAATTTTGGAAGATGGCACCAATGCATCCAATATTTCCAGGGCCACTTCCTTTAGCACTCTGGGATATAGATTATCAGGCCTGGGGATTTTTCAGCTTTTACCCCATTAATTTCTCTAGCACCATTTTTTTTACTAATACTGATTTTCTTCAATTCCTCCCTCTCATTAGACCCTTGGTTCCCTAACATTCCTGGGAAATTATTTGTGTCCTCTTTTGTGAATACAGAACCAAAATATGTGTTCAATTCTTCTGCCATTTCTTTGTTCCCCATTATAATCTCCCCCGTTTCTGACTGTAAGGGACCTACATTTGTTTTTGCTGATCTTTTTCTCTTAATATATTTATAGAAGTTTTTACAGTCAGTTTTTATGTTCCTTGCAAGTTTACTCTCATACTCCATTTTCTCCTTCTTGATCAATCTTTTGGTCCACTTTTGCTGAATTCTAAACTGCTCCCAATCCTCAGGCTTGTTGTTTTTTCTTGCAATCTTATATGCTTCCTCTTTGGATCTAATACTATCCCTAATTTCTTTTGTAATCCATGGTTGAGCCACCTTTCTTGTTTTATCTTTGCATCAGACAGGAACGAATAATTGTTGTAATTCATGCATACGTTCCTTAAATATTAGCCATCGCCTAACCACCATCAACCCTTTTAGTAACCCTTTCCCCAATCCATCATTGCCAACTCGTGCCTCATAACCTCATAGTTCCCTTTGTTTAGATTCAGGACCCTAGTTTCAGATTCACCTTCTTCACTCTCCATCTTAGTGAACAATTCTTTCATTTTATGGTCGCTCTTCCCCAAGGTTAACAACAAGATTGTTAATTAATCTTTTCTCATTGCATAATACCCAGTCCAGGATAGCCTGCTCTCTGGTTGGTTCCTCAATGTATTGGTCTAAAAAACCATCACGTACACACTCCAGAAATTCTCTTCCACAGTATTATTGCTAGTTTGGTTTGTCCAATCTGTATATATAGATTAAAGTCACCCGTGAGTATAATTGTACCCTTATTGCATGTGGCTCTAATTTCCTGTTTAATGCCTTCCCTTAAATCTCTGTTTGGGGGCCTATAGGCAACCCCCACCAATGGTTTATGCCCCTTGGTGTTTCTTATCTCCACCCAAACAGATTCCACATCATGATTTTCTGAGCCAATATCCTTCCTCATTATTGCATAGATTTCCTCCTTTACTAACAGTGCTACCCCACCTCCTTTCCCTATTTGCCTGTCCTTCCTAAATACGAATACCCCTTGATGTTCAATTCCCATCCTTGGTCACCCTGCAGCTATGTCTCCGTAATTGTAACCATATCATAACTGTTTATATCTTTTTGCATTGTTAATTCATCTACCTTATTGTGAATGCTCCGCGCATTAAGATACAATGCCTTTAGACTTGTCTTTTTAACCTTGTTAGTCATCTTAGCTTTATTTTGCACTATGACCCCATTTGTTTTTCACCCTTGTTTTTTCTGCCTTCCACTTTTGCTTCTTACTTTTATGTCTTTTATTTCTATCATTGCATCCTCCTCCTCTGTCTCCATGCTCAGGTTCCCACCCCCCACCACCCCACCTCCCCCACCCCCCCCATCCCATCCTGTTTGTATTGGTCCCTGGAATCTGAATCCCTCCCCTCTACACCATTTCTTCAGCCACGTATTCATCCGATATATCCTGTTATTTCTACTCTTGCTATCACGTGGCACTGGTAGTAATCCTGAGATCCTATTTTTTAATTTACGCCCTAACTCCCTATATTGAGCTTGTAGGACCTCATTCCATTTTTACCTATGTCGTTGGTGCCAATATGTACCATGACCAACTGGATTACATTTTGCTTGCAACAACCAGAGATGAGCAGAGCAAAGAAGTAGACCTGGTTGCTGACGACCTTCAAACACAGGTTCCTTGACCTATTAACGTTTGCATAATTGCGCTGCCATTTTTTTCTGCGTTGTGTCTTAACTTTTATGCCATTGCTATGTGTGTGACAAAGCCTTACAGGAAACTGATGAGTTAAATCAGGACACCTGATACAGAAATGAATGAGGACATTGCCCTTCACTTGAAAACAAAAGCTTGAGGTTTGTTTTCCAAAAGTCAGCAGCAACACATTTACTGTTGGGAAAGTACAAACATCATGTGGTTTAAAATCCCTGTACAGCCATCATCTGCATAGAACAGCCTTTCCTTTAATATTCCACTTCAGCTTGTTTCTGCATCAGCACATTTAGTGCGTAGCACTTTAATAAATGCAATCAACAAATTTCCCTCAACGCAAATTACTTGCTGTAAATACGCTAACAGCTGATGAATGTGGATGCTTGCGCCAGTACTTCTGGGTGCATCTTGGGGCCAGGCTGATGGGCAGGATGTTATCAGCTAATGAGTAGGGTGGGCCAAGCTAAACAAGCAGTGAAAAGCCTATTCTTACCATGACTTACTGTAAGCTGTGACTCAATCGGCAACACTTTCACCTCTGAGTCACAAGGTTGCGGTTTCACATCACATTTCCAGAGGAACACAAAAATCTAGGCTGGTACTCCACCGCAGTGCCGAAGGAATGCTGCACTGCCACAGACGCCATCTTCAGATGACGTTTCAAACTGGAGCCCCGACTGCTCTCTGAAGTGAAGGATCACATGGCACTATTTCGAAGAAGAGTAGTAGAGTTATCCCCAGATTGCCAGCCATTATTTAGCCCTGGATTAACATCATAAAAAGCAGGCTATTTTCATTACCGCTTTATTATTTGTGGGAGCTTGCTGTGCACAAATTTCAACAATGACTGCACCTTAAAAAAAGTACTTCATTGGCTGTATGGTGCTTTGGGACACCCCGAGATTGTGAAAGGTGCTACATAAATGCAAGTTTTTCTTTCAGTTTCGGCTGCTTGAGTGTGCCTGTGGATTCTGAGGCCTGCAAGCCTTGGCTATTGCTAACCTGCACATATGCTTTCTGTGCTCTCCACTTTAGGCAAACAGAGACCCCAGCTGTGTGCACTCCCCAATAGCTGGGTTCAGCCCTCCACTCCTTATGGTCATTGTGATGAAAAATGCACTTGCTTAGAAAGCACCTTTTTTGACCCCAGTATGCCCCAAAGTGTTTCACAGCAATTGGATTGTAGTGACTGTTATAATATAGGAAAGTTGGTTGCCAATTTGTCCGCAACAAGGCCCCACAAAGAGCAATGTGATAATCACCAGATCATTTGTTTTTATAGTGATGTTGGTTGAGCGATAAATATTGTCCAGGGCACTGGGGAGAATTTCCTTCTTTGAAACTGTGTCATGCAATTATTTTAATGTTGACCTGACAGGGCAAATGTGGCCTTGGTTTAATGTCTCAATGGAGAGACGACATCTTCAACTGTGCAGCACAGTGACAGGACTTCCCTAGATTGTGTGCTGAGGTGTACAGAATGGGGCTTCAATCTCAGTGCTCCCAAAGAGCCACAGTTGATATCCACGTGGATATCAATATGTGCCAACCAGCCACTTAACTGAAAGAAGACTGAGAAGAAAAATGAGCCTTTTTATTTGCACCAACTGTTGCTTGGTGAAGGGCAGGCACTTATGGTACTGACCTTCCCAATCAGTGGAACTATATTTATTACAGCTCTCTTCCCAGATTTGCAGTTTTCATTGTGGGACACTACATTACCCCTTAAGATTGGAGTGTGAAACCAGGTACTGTGTTCTGGTGGTATTTGTGTATGTTGTAATCTATATCTCATCACTAAAACTGGGTATTGTAGTCAGAAAACCATGAGGGATGATGTGGCTTTAGATCATTAGGAATGGATTATGATAGGCCAAGTTTGGCATTGCAGGGAAGGGCCATAGTTCTGTGTGTAGAATATTGAATGACTGAAAAAGCAGCACTTTTGTGCTGGAAGTTTGAAAGGACCTGGAATGGGTAGAAATGGTGTCTCTTAGGTGCAACAGAATTAGGGCAAAAAGAGACAAACTTGTCAATCTTATATTCCATTTTTCTTTAATTCCCCAGATAGCCTCCATCACTCAAATCATTCCTCCTTGCAGCAAGGCCAGGCTTCGTGCATCTCCAGTAAAGTTACCAACCCTGCTTCTCGTTGACTTTGCTTGAGTGACATTGCAAGGGGGAACCCCCTGGCCAGTCTCTGAATGTGCAGGTAATTCCAGCGAGTCCCTTATGCTTCCATTTTTTCTTAACAAAGTAAATTTCAGGCAAGAGGAGGCCTTCAGTCCATCTAGCCCATCTATCCCTGGCGACTTCCTTGTAACCCTAAATCCCAAGGTCCTGTCAGCCATCTCAGGCAGATGTAAAGAGTCAAATGGCCCTATTTCAAAGAAGGAGAGGTGTGGTGGTGGTGGTGGTGGTGGTGTTGGGTGGGTGGGCAGGTAGCCAGGTATCCTAGGGGGGGTCATAAAATTGTTGTGCGCAAATTGACTGCTGTGTTTTCTACAGTACAGCAGTGGTTGCACCTCAATATGTATTTCATTGGCTGCAAAACTCTTTTGGACCTCCTGAGGTCATGAAAGGTGATACACAAATGCATGATCTTTCTTTATTACTGATGCTTCTAGGATAAGATTGAGGAGGCTTGAGAGTGCATGCTGGCCAGTTGTTGAAGGATTTTGCTGGCTAGCTGCAGCTCTGGCTAAAGTAGGATATATCCAGATAGCACCCATTGGCAGGAGCTTTCTTGCAGATGGAATTGCACAATGTCTATCACTCAGGTACTGAATGGTTAGAACACTTAGACTAACACTGCTGACTTGGCAGTTGTAAATGTAATTGCAATCAGTCAAACATAAACCCCCTGGAACTTCTCAGTTTACAGCATCAGCAGTTGCTAACCTGAAGACCACCCTTTTCTTGATTTAACACAGTGAGTAAAAGCCCTTTGTAGTTACAAGCTGGAAAAATAAGAAGATCCTGGATTTGATCCATGGGGAATGTGGATTTAGCTGATCTCAGCTGGGAGTGTAGATGTGGTATTTTTGTGTCAGATCAGTGGCCCTTAGTTTGGGATATGAAAAGTCAGCCAGGCTGGCTATTCCCAATTGCCATCCTATTGGAATGCATGTGTGGAGGAAGGATTTGAATGGACAATCATGGGGTCACTGTAATGTCTTCCACTATCCAACCACCACAGAAATCTGAACTTAGCTACACTCATTGTCCAGGTTTACATGTAAAGAACATCCAACTCAAGCGAGGTAACAGAGTTGCCCGTGGAACAAGAATCAGTAAGCCCAGCAGAAATTGAGATAGTAAAAGAAAATCATGTCTCCCTGTCCTTCATTTCACATCTCCAGATAGAAGAAGTAACTAATTGCAACAAACTTAATTGCACGGTTTGTAATGTAGTTTGCAAAGTGATACAGAATGTAAACCATACTATGGTGCTGGTCTTTGAAAAGCAGCAAAGATCCTTGTTTAGAACAGTGTCATACATGTCAAGGACACCAAGTTAATAACCACCAAACTGCACTGTTGCAGACATAATTTTGTTTGTGTCCTGTCACCCCAGAACTGAACATGAAACCAATAACTTTAGCTCTCCAGGTCTTGGTCCCAGTGGGAGTCTACAGCCTGTGTTTTAACAGGGATGTACTTGGGATTGTGGTTTCTGAAGCTGTTTTAAGAGAAGGAAAAAATGTAATGGGAAAAAAAGGAAGGGTCTGGTGACAGCATCATTGTGATTTTGGACAGTTTAATTTATTGATGCCGGGAGGCATATGAATGATTGTAAAAGCAGTGGTTAGCAGCTGGAGTGTAGATGGGAGCTCGGAGATCACAGATTGAGATTGCCTCTCAGCATGGTTCTAAAGAGAAAGGTAGAAATAAGAAATGATGTTCATGAAGGAAATAGTATAACCTGACCCCCAATGAGGAGTGGCATTGATTTCCGACTGATTTGCTCTCAAAGCGCATTTGCCCGTGAGAGTTGAAAGCACTTTTCTCAAAAGTAGGCTGAAGTGAAAAGATCTTTTCCCCTGAATTTTCTGCTGTTGTTGATCTCTGTAGCAAGCAGTCAGTCTCAGGTATTGTTATCAATGCTGACGCTCAGCACCAGCAGTGTGCCTAGCAGTCTATTAAAAATGTAAGATTACAAATTGACAGGCCCCTTATTGTTAAACAGACTGAATACCCTAGCTTCTCCACTTGAAAATTGTCAAAAAATAAAATGTGCGCAACATATTTCCCCTTTAGCACTTCCCAAATTATGGATATTTTATCCGTGAAGTTTTCTGTGAAACATTTTGTTGAAATGCTTCAAGGTTGATTTACTTGAGTCTGATACAAAATAAAAAGCCCCTAATTGCATCATCATTATACTCTTTGATTAAATTATCTAGAACATTTTCAGTTCATTAAAAGGCTAGTGTATACATTAACAAGAATAGCCCGTAGATTCAGATTCCCTAATCCAGCCCTTATTAAGCACCAAAAGGAATACTTAATGCCATCCTTTTTAAGACAGCCACACCATGATTTTGATTAATCCCTTTTACGGTTAACCATCTCATACAGGGGCCTAATTAATTGAAGCTTTGGAATTTCCTTGCCAAACTTCTTAGTGACAATTTGGCATTTAAATAGCGTGGATTTGCCATGTTGAGGTAGAAGACTTATTTCAACTAAATTAACATTTCAAATACCTTTTGCACAAAGCATGGAATAACTTTAAGCAATAAGTATTGGGATATCAAACTGGAAATTAAGTCAATCACACCTTATAGCATTGACAAGAATTGGTAGGGGCATTATAGTTGGACACAGTATCTTTTTTCACCCCATCCCCTTTCCGATCCCCCTTTCTTATAATAATTTATATTTTTAAAATACATTTTTCTTTTCCCACCTATTTCTATTATTATTTTAAAATTTATTTCAATCCATTGTTTTATCTCCACCTTTTAGCCTATTTCGATCCCTTCTCCCTACCCCACCCCCACTAGGGCTATCTGTCACTTGCTCGTCCTGCTTTCTAGACTTAATGTTACCATTAGCACATTCCTTAGATAATATCACCACCGTCAACATCCCTTTGTCCTTTTGTCTATGACATCTTTGACAATCTCTTCTTTGCCTCCACCTATCACTGGCCCTCTATCCAGCTCTACCTGTCCCACACCCCCTCAAACAGCTTATATTTCTCTTCATTTCTATTTTCCTTTAGTTCTGATGAAGAGTCATATGGACTTGAAACGTTAACTGTATTCCTCTCCGCAGATGCTGTCAGACCTGCTGAGTTTTTCCAGCTATTTTTGTTTTTGTTTCAGATTTCCAGCATCCGCAGTATTTTGCTTTTATCTTTTTTTCATTTCCTTGTTCCAAGATGCACTTGCAATTGGCTTTTAAATCTTAACAGTTAAATGAGTGAAAGAGTTCTCTTTAGGTCACCCATTCTTTTGGGGTCTTAAGGACAGATGCAACAGGTTCATGCAATGCTAACTGGCAGAGTGTGAAAGGAAAGTATAGTCAGGTAGGGGAACCACATGATGAAAGCACCTTTTGTGGCACAGTGGTGCAGCATATTGACTTTTAACCATGGGGCCTGGGTTAACCTTTGACCCAGTTAGTCCATGTCTATATATGCAGCAAGACATGGGCAACACTCAGGCTTGGGCTGATAAGTAGCAAGTAACATTCATGCTCCACAAGTGCCAGGCAATGACCATCCCCAACAATGGAGAACTAACCATCTCCCCTTGTCATTCAATGGCATTATTATCCCTGAAACTCCCTTCATCAACATCCTATGGGTTACCATTAACCGGAAACTTAATTGGACTAGCCATATAAACATAGTGGCAAAAACAGCAGGTCAGAGGCTGGGAATTCTGCGGTGAGTAACCAATCTCCTGACTCCCCAAAGCCTGTCCACCATCTACAATTAAGGTCCAAGTCAGGGTTGTGATGGAATACTCTCCACTTGCCTGGATGAGTGTGGCTCCAACAACAATCAAGAAGCTTGACACCATCCAGGACAAAGCAGCCCGCTTGATCACCACCTTCGATATTTACACCGTCTGCCAATGACACACCATGACAACAGTGTGTACCATCTACAAGATGCACTGTAGCAACTCAACAAGGCTCCTTCGATAGCATCTTCCAAACCCGTGGCCTCTACCACCTAGAAGGACAAGGGCAGCAGATGCATGGGAGCACCCCAACTGCAAGTTCCCCTCCAAGTTCCCCTCTCCCCTAGTAATCCAGAGACCCAGGGTAATGCTCTGGGTACCTGGGTTAGAATCCCGCCACGGCACATGGTGGAATTTGAATTCAATAAAAATTTGGAATTAAACTTCTAATGGACCATTGTTGATTGTTGCAAAAACCCATCTGGTTCACTAATGTCCTTTAGGGGATGAAATTTGCCATCCTTATCTGGTCTGGCCTACATGTGACTCCAGACCCACAGCATTGTGGTTGATTAGGGATGGGCAATAAATGCTGGCCTAGCCAGCGATGCTCACACTCATGAATGAATTAAAAAAAAGCCACTCACCATCCTGACTTGGAAATATATCACTGTTCCTTCATTGTTGCTGGGTCAAAATTCTGGAATTCCCTTCCTAACAGCACTGTGAGTGTACCTACACCACATGGACTGCAGCGGTTCAAGAAGGCAGCCCACCACCACCTTCTCAAGGACAACTAGGGATGAGCAACAAATGCTGGCCTTGCTAGTGATGTTCATATCCCTGAAATAATAAAAAATAAAGTTGATGGGATAAAAATCAAGTATCTTTAGGAACCTGCTGCCAAATGAGTTTCAGGATTCAACATCCAATTGTTTATGGCCTTGAGCATATAGTATAGCATGGCCTTAGTTTAGAACTTATTCAGTGAGGGCATTATAATGGCTGGTGTGGGAAAATAGGGACGTTCCCTCTGTCGCATACTTCTGAGATTGTGGTGTAACTTGTGTGAAGACATATTGGACCCTGTGCCTTACTGTGACCTGGCAGTACTTCTTACTAGCACTGGATGTCATGGTTTAACACATGCATTGATTCCCCAGTACCAATTCTTTCTGTGCTTACAAAGGATTACATAAGATACATAGCACAGAAACAAGCCATTTGGCCCAACCAGTCAATACCATATTTATGCTCCACTCCAACTGATCTAAATTTATCATCATGACCCTTTATTCCCTTCTCCCTCTAATGCTTGTCTAGTTTCCCCCTAAATGCATCTATACTATGCGCTTCAACTACTCCCTGTGGTGTCGAGTTCCACATTCTCACTACTGTTTTGGTAAAGAAGTTTCTTCTGAATTCCCCACTGGATTTCTTGATGACAATCTTATATTGGTGGTCTCTAGTTATGCTTTTTCCCACAAGAGGAAACGTTCTCTCTATATCCACTCTATCTAAACCTTTCATAATTTTAAAGGCCTCCATACTATAAGGTCAACCTCAAACTTCTTTTTTCAGAAGAAAAGAGATCCAGTCTGTTAATCAAAGGGTAGGGCCTATCAGAGATGTACATGGTAACTTATGCGTGGATGCAGAAGATGTGGGCAGGGTTCTTAATGATTATTCTGTTTCTGTCTTCACATAAGAGAGGGATGATGCAGCTATTCTAGTTAAAGAGGAAGATTGAGAAATATTAGATACAATAAGCATAGTGAGAGAGTAAGTAATGGAGGGACTGGCATCCTTGAAGGTGAAAAAATGACCAGGGCTGGATAGATTGCATCCCAGGCTGTTAAAGGAAGCCAGGGAGGAAATAATGGATGCTCTGAGGGTCATTTTCCAATCCTCACTAGATACAGGCAAGGTCCCGTGGATTGGAAGTCTGTACCATTATTTTAAAAGGGTGCGAGGGATAGGCCAAAAAATTATAGGCCAATCAGTCTGAGTTCAGTGCTGGGCAAATTATTAGAAACAATTCTGAGAGACAGGATAAACTGTCACTTAGAAAGGAACAGACTAATCAGGAATACTCAACATGGTTTTGTTAGGGGAAGGTCATGTCTCACTAATTTAATTAAATTTTTTGAGTAAGTAACAAGGAGGATTGATGAAGGTAGTGCAGACGATGTTGTCTACATGGATTTTAGTAAGGCATTTGACAAGGTCCCACTTGGCAGACTGGTCAGAAAAGTGAGATCCCATGGGAAGGTGGCAAGTGGGATCCAAAATTGGCTCAATGACAGAAAACAAAGGGTAATGGTCAATGGACGTTCTTGCGAATGGAAAACGGTTTCCAGTGGTGTTCCACAGGGCTCAGTGTTGGGAACCTTGTTGTTTGTTGTATATACTCATGATTTGGACTTAAATATAGGAGGCATGATTGGAAAATTTGCAGATGACACAAAAATTGGCCATGTAGTTGATAGTAAAGAGGATAATTGTTGACTCCAGAATAATATCAACGGTTTGATTGAGTGGGTGGAAAAGTGGTAAATGGAATTCAATCCAGAGAGTAATGTATTTGGTGAGGGCAAACAAAGCAAGGGAATACACAATAAATGGGAGGATATTGAGAGAGGTAGAGGAAGTGAGAGACCTTGGAGTGCATGCTCACAGGTCCCTGAAGGTGACAGGACAGATGGATAAGGTGGTAAAGAAAGCATATAGAATGCTTTCCTTTATTGGATAAGGTATAGAATACAAAAGCAGGGATGTAATACTGGAGCTGTATAAAATGTCGGTTAGGCCACAGCAGGAATTTTGAATACAGTTCTGGTCACCAATTACAGGGAAGGACATAATTGTTCTGGAGAGAGTACAGAGGAGATATACAAGAACGTTGGCAGGGCTTGAAAATTGCAGCTATGAGGAGAGATTGGATAGGCTAGGGTTGTTTTCCTTAGAACAGAGGAGGCTGAGGGGTGACCTAATTGAGGTGTACATAATTATGTGGGGCCTTAATAGAGTAGACAGGAAAGACCTGTTTCTCCTAGCAGAGAGGGCAATTACAAGGGGACACAGATTTAAGGTGAATGGTAGAAGGATTTGAGGGGACATGAGGAAAAACCTTTTCACTCAGAAGGTGGTGGGTGTCTGGAATTTGCTGCCCAGATTGGTGGTTGAGGCAGAAACCCTCAACTCATTTAAAAAGTACCTGGATCTGCATCTGAAGTGCTGTAACCTGCAAGGCTACGGACCAGGTGCTGGACTGTGGGATTAGAATGGGCAGCTAGTTTTTTATTTTTTGGCTGGCACAGACACAATGGGCTGAATGGCCTCTTTCTGCGCCATAACTTTTCTATGGTTCTATGGCTCTAATCTTCTCCTAATATGCATACCCACACATTTCTGGTATCATCTTTATAAATCCTCTCTGCACCCTCTCAAGTGCATCTATATCCTTTTTATAATATGATAACCAGTGCTGCATGAGTACTTTAAGTGTGGCCTCACCAAGGTGTGACACAGATTTAGCATTACTTCCCTATTTTTCAATTCTATCCCTCTAGAAATAAAGTCTATGGGCAGAATTTTCTGCCTGTTGGGCGGGCGGGCCCGACCCAATCTCTGGCGGGTGGGGAGCCGATCCCCACCGAAGAAGCGGGCCCTGCTGCCATTTTATGTTGGTGGGCCAATTAAGGCCCGCCCAGCGTGACGTCCGGCGGGAAGTGCTATGCGCTAAGTGCTATGGGCGGGGGGGAATCCTCAAATGCAAGAGTGCGCTCTTTCATGCATGCGTACGAAAGAGCACACATCTCCCTGAGGCTAAGTGCTGCCTCAGGGAGATTGCTGACACTTTAAAAAATATTAAAAATAGAAAAAAAAAATTTCTTAACATGTCCCCCTCATGTGACAATGTCACATGAGATGGGACATGTTCCTAATTTACATAATAAGTTTATTAAACTTTTTTAAACCCAACATGAAACCTCATCCCACCGCTGGATGAGATTTCATGTTTTTTCTACTGCCCGCTGGGGCTCCTGGCCTGCCCACCAACCTTAAGGTTGGACGGGCAGATCCTTTTATTGTATAATTGATCCTGTCAATGGCCTCAATTGGCCATTGACAGGTCGGTGGGCCTGCAGCTGATTTTGCTGTGGGCCCGCCTTCCTGAAAATTTAAGTGGGCCAGGATGACGTCGGGGGTTCCTCCCCCCCGACGTCATCCCACGTCATTTTACACGTCGGTGAGCAGGCCCCGCCCCCTGCTCGCTGACAGCAAAATTCTGCCCTAGTGCTGGTTTTCTTATGGGTTTGCATGCCTGTGGCGCAACTTAATGATTAGTGTATTTGCGCTTGGAGATCCCTTATGTACACAAAACTGAAACAAAACGGAGCATTGAGTGGTGTCAAGGCAGTAGGGAGCTGGAATTAATCTGTGAAGGTCCTGAGCATAAGTTTAAACCAACAGGATCATCGAAAAGGGCAGATGCCCTTTCCTCATTTCTAACTTTTGTACCACGTTCCTTCATTTATAGCGTAACTAAAGTTTATATTAGGCCGTAGAATCAGAGCACAGAGCATGGGAAAATATGTCATGAATGGAAATGAAGAAATGCCACCCGACATTAAAAATATATAGTGCTATAAAGAGTCACATATCAAAATTAGAGCTGTAGGCACAATTGCACATATAGAAAGTAAAGTACATAGGCAAATATATTGGTCCCAGGCTTCTGCACCTTATTCTGTGGATGTAGTAAAACTCTCTGCTCTGTGGTTTTATTGTGGTTTGGATTTTATTCTTTTTGGCCTGCAGGGTGTTACTTTGTTATTAAATTAGACTGGTTATGTGGTGTGTGCATAGGGACTTTCGCATGGTTGCTGAGACTGGTGTGGGTCGGGAGACAGAGAGAGAGGTGGCTGGGGTGGAGGGGCAGGTGCAAGGTGCAACCCAAGCAGAGGCTGGCAATCTCAGAGCACCTCTTTACACAGTCGTCAGTGGAAAATGATGACTGTTTTTCACACCACCAAGCCTTCACTCTCAGAACCTCATGAAAGGTGGGGTGTAACGGGAGGGAATATGCTCTATGTTACAACAGGCTTCCGGTTTGGAAGTACGGTACTCCTGCCATTGGCAGTACACCATCAAAAAAATACTGATAGTAATTCACAGCTCAGTCAAAAGGTGCAGCATCATTTACATCTCTTGATCGAGGTATGCAAATTCATCCTCCAGGCATACCTGAGCAAGGAATAATCTAGAAACTTTAAGTGAGGTTGTGTGTTGGATCTGCTTTTCTTTATGATGTATAAAAGGAAGGGCAGACATTCTCCTTGACAAATGAATTCTGTCAAGCTTCAGAGATACCGTAAATCACGACGTATAAGACAGTCCCATTTTTCCAGCCCCAAAGATCATGTTTTTGCACATACTCAGCATATAAGTCGACCTCCTTTTTCAGCCACGATGTGCTAGATTCACATTAGCAGTCAGCCTCAATTTTTCACCCCACAAATAGATGTGTTGCTCACTGGTACCCTATAACTGGGTGCATGGAATCAAGCAGGCAATATGGGCTGTGTTACGAAGATGCTCGGGAGTTTAAGAAACGCCCACTCTTTGCATCAGGTGTTGATGACATTTCAAAATGGCGGCTACCCACAACCAAGCCGTTGGTTCAATTTTGTACTTGCAAGTCGACCACGATTTTCAAAGTGAATTTTTGAGGCTTCAAATGTTGACTTATACACCGGCATCTACGGTACATTTCTGACATGTTTTGATAATTACTTGTGACACACATGGTCCCTCTCTCCTGTACGCCCTGCTCTTGGTAGAGGTGTTTTAATAAGGCAGTGCTGAGGGAGATGAACGCTCCTTCCTACTCTCTTAGAAGATAGAAAAAAGATATCTTGAAAGAGGAGAAGCTTGATTGACCCAGCTTCTAGAGTTCAGGAGGCACTCAGTACTGTTCACCGTGGTCAAATTATCAGCTTCGCTGCTATTCAAGACTGGGAAAAAGGCCTAAAGGCTTCTTGAATTAAAGCTATGAGTATGCATACCGGAGAAATTTCTAATGCAGTACTCTAATGAGGGGCTGTGTCAAGATATAGTGGGATAAAAAAATGAGCTGAATAATTTGCTTACAGGTGAGATGGAATTCATCATTCCTTGACTGCAGGAGGAAATACTGGATGAGCACAGCAATATAAAGTAGGTAAACCAAATGGCTCAGCAATTGAAGAGCACTGCAGGGAGAGAACAGAAAATAGGCACTGTCAGCCCATGACTGAAAACAAAGTTCAAATCTAAGCCAGAATGAGCAGTTGAAAACTTTCCCTCCTCTGCCAGATATAAAGGTCTTGTGACCTTAAGATGAAATTTCTTTGGGGGGTAGGTTTGACCCAGTTCTTAGTGGCTGGGAGCACAAAATTGTTCAGAATTTAATAATGTCATTTAGGGAGGCCATAAAGACGTTTTTCACAATCTTCAGGTTTTTTTTTTAACATGCCAATTTTTTTCCCCTTTCATTGGTTGTACCAGACACCCCAAGAGAGAGCTCAGCCCCTTGTAGCATTTTACAAGCTTATATCTTAGGTTGCATAGCCCAGGGTTAATAATTTACCTTATATTGCAGTAACTGCACACTGGAATTTACACGCTATCTGTCCTAGCAATTTGAATAGAGTAATAGCATTTACAGTAACTGCCTGTTATGGGCTAAAATCACTATTCACATTTAAATCATGCACACAGAATGATGCAATACTATAGGGTGATGTTATACGCAAGTGGAGTCCACTTAAGAATCGACCTACTTTGACAAATTTTATCTTCCACAGAAAACATTGTTCTTTAGTTTAATGACATGTAGCCCAATAATATCTACTTCAGCAATATTTTTCATACCTTGTCCTAGCCCAGTATATGGAACAAGGTTTTGTTATGGAGGACTTCCAACATATTCGAATGAGGATAGAATTACATGAAACATTCCTGCTTTAACATTTTTCCTTTTGAAGTCAATCATGCTTGATTGGATTGATCATCAAATTAACAATATTATTTCAACATGGCCAAAGCTGGGACCATTTTAACATTTGTCTGAGATTAAAATGCAGTATTACAGGGACAAATAGCTAAAAGGAAATTTAAAAACAAATACAAGGCAATAACTGCCCACTCTACAGTGCTGGTGGAATTTAAGGTAGTGTTGTCAGTGTATTAGCACAGGTTCTGACACTTTTTCAATCCTCATTTACATTTTAAACACTCTAGATTAAGAGAACCTTTCTCTTAATTAATCCTTTATCAAAAACATATCTCTGTATTGTGGTAGATACACTGTCTTTGAAAATCCATTTTAAACTTGGGGAAGAAATACTTTCCATTTTGTTTGGGGTTACAACAATTTTAATACATATATATTATTTATATGTAAACCTGCAAGACAAAAATGTTACTTTTGGTACAATGGCTGGTATTGAAAAGGAAAAGAAAATCACCCTAGGGCGGTTGTACTCTTCTGGGAGTGAGTTTCTGTAACATGGAAGAAGAAATGTCCAAACAATGTAACTTAACTCTTGCCTCAAAAGAGCAATATGAGTTTTTCATTTCTCAGAGCCAGTCATTAAGGACCCTATGACTGAGATTGAAATTTAGGGTTATATTTTCTGACTGCCATTGTTCCATGTGGCACTTAACGCACTTCCATTAAATTCCTCTGTGTACTGTTTTAATACAGAAAAGACAAATATATTGTGATACTTTTGAATCAGTATAGGATAGAGGAATAGGAGATATTAAACCATGCTTCCAGTTTGATTTAGCCCATTTTAGCACACTCGAAGTGCAAGACAGTAAACTGGAAATTACTACTGGTGGAACTGTGCTATCCATAGGGTATAAAGTTTTGCTCAGCTGGCTGGCGCACGCCCGACCCGCTCGAGCATGAAATGACGCGCATTGATGTCAGCCGAGCATGCTGACATCATCGTGCAGTCACGCGATAGTTCAGTTGGCAAGTGCACGCTGGAGACAGCCTGTTAAGGCCATTAAGTAATAAATTAACATAAATTTTTCGCTGCCTGTCCAACTTAACGGTTGGCAGGCAGGTGAAAAGTCCATACGGCCTTTGCTTTTTTTTGGAAACCTCATCCACAGGCGGGATGAGGTTTCCAAAAGCAAATAAAAATAAAATAAAATCTTTAACTTTTCATTAATAACATGTCCCTGCTCATGTGACAAGATCACTTGAGGGGACATGTTTTATAACAATTTTCTTTTCTTTATTTTTTTATATATATATCTCTTCATCTCCCCGAGACAGCTCTGTGCCTCAGGGAGATTATGCAGAGCTCACTCACGCGCATGCGGCCCTCTCACACTCCTGAACAGGTAGCACTCAGCGCGGCCGCTCGCGTTTCACGTTGGAAGGGCCTTAATTGGCCAGCCAGCACGAAATCACGGTGCGTTGCTGATCACGGGCGGTGGTCTGCTTCCCACCCACCCCCACCGAGCCTGCCCGCCAAGGGCAAAATTCTGCCCATAGACTTGGCAGCAGCAATTTTGGGAGTACAGTGCAGCACACTCGTCAATCCAAACTGTAGACTTACTAATGAGAGGAAGCGATTTGTAGATGCAATAGTGTTGAATTCATGCGTTCGGCTGATTGACTTCATGACCGCTCGCAATTTGATCTTTATATGGAAGCTGCACAATATTGCAAGGCTTCCACTTCACACATCCATTCATTCCCAGGCCTTTTCTAAAACTGGTTTTGCAACAGGGGGCGCAGGCTTCTTCGCTTTACTGGCAGGTGATGATGTCTAACAGAGCTACAAACTGGGCTACTTTGATTTCATGAGATACAGTGCTATAGATTGGCTGAGAAGCACCTACAAGAGTAGGAAAGGGCTGTCCATGATGTAAGGCAGCTCACAAAGTGGAGTCTTGTCAGTACACAACACATTAAAGCTAA
Organism: Cetorhinus maximus; assembly: GCF_964194155.1. Classification (NCBI taxonomy): domain Eukaryota; kingdom Metazoa; phylum Chordata; class Chondrichthyes; order Lamniformes; family Cetorhinidae; genus Cetorhinus; species Cetorhinus maximus. The sequence continues at coordinate 59,039,972 of NC_135888.1, read as the reverse complement.
TATCCCAGGCACAGCTATGTGGGGACTGACAGAACAGCAATGTCTTTTGACAGTGAGGCGAAGCTGGGAGGCTGTACCATCATTTTATTGAAACCTCCAGATATGATTCGACATCTGTTCGGAAATTCTATGAACCTTGAAAGTCAGAACTGCCCTGAATTTCTATGGCTGAAATTTTCCGGCCCTGTTGGCGTTGGGCGTCATGGCGGGTGGGGGGACAATATGGCAAGAAGGCCAAAAATTGGCTTCACGTCGTTGTGAAACCAGTTTGCAATCATCCGCTCCACCTGCCCATGGGTTTCCTAATTTCAATACTTAGCATCTCATTTTAAGCCCTACTTGCCGGAATCATTCCCTCCACGCTGGATCATCCGGGCAATCACGCCGATGTGTCTCGTAACTGAACATAACTGACATGTACCTGGAGAGCTGCACTCGGGACTTTGAGGTTTGTTTGCCTACCTTGCTTCGGGCAGCACTCATGGTCATCAGTGCCAGGCTTCGCAGGCAGCAGCACATCTCTTTTAGGGGGGCTCACGGGCAGGTCACTACTTACAAGACCAGCGTAAGGTTGGCGTGGCTTTTCTACGTCAGCAGGGCTAGGGGTGATTCCGGCCTGTCCTGAACTTCTCATTGACAAGCACTTGTAATGTATGCAGACATTTGCTGTGCATAGATGCATCAATGAGATCACGGATGCCTTAATCAGCAGCATTAACAACTTAATTACTTTCCCTGCTGACCCACAACACCAGCAAGAAAAGGTATAACATTTCTGCAGGTCCGTTGACTTCCAAAGGAAGCAGGCAGTCATTATTCCATGAATATGGCCTTTCAGTTCCCTGCTCAGAATTCAATGCCTTATATGAACTATAAGAATGTTTATTCGATCAATATATAACCGATATGCAACACCATTTAATATTTACATACCACCATTAAAGGCATTTCACAGAGGCAGGAAACACATAGGTGAAGAGTGAAGACTGAGATTTGGTTTTAAGGAGGCCATTAATGGTGGAAAGAGAGGGAGCTTGGTGTTGGAGTTTAGAGAGAGAGATCGAAGTGTGAGGCTGAGATGGCAGACAGGTGTGATGGAAGCCTGAATGGCAATGATATGCTAACTTTAAGGGTAGAAGGGATTGCAGAAGGAGGAACTGGAAGGCAATAGAGCGATTTGCAGATGAAGACAAGGATTTTCAAATCAATGTATTTGGTAAATGTGGAAGGTTTAGGTGAATTGGGAAGTTTTGAAATTCACCTTTTGGGGAAGTCTATTCAGGGTTAGAGTTTTGAAGCTTCCTCTGTTCGGATCAGGCATAAGCAAAGTCCTTGGTCTCAGAACTCTACCTGTCCAACTCCTGATTAAGTGTCTTCAAAAAGGCCTGGGGGTTTTACAAGGTGGTTAACAATCAGGGGGCCAGTGATGGCCAAGTACTTCTGGGTGATCTGCAGGAGACTACTGAGCATCTCACTCTGTGGGTGCCAGGCACTTCGATCATAGGGCTGAGCTGCTCTTGTCCAACTTAGCTCCTGCCTGTCCACCTTGGTAACCCATGGGTTTAGCTGTTCAGACCAAGGGACTGTGGTTAGACTGAGGAACAGGAGGTTGGAATGGTTTAAAGGGACTTTGACCTCTTCAGGGATTCCGGTTCAGGGTCTGGCTCCCAACCTTGGCCCAGTTTCCTGCATCCTGGGAGTATTTACATATATTTTCTGGATCCTAGGATGCTGTGGTGTATGGAGTGTTATGACCAGGTGAGAAGGGGTGAACTGGCTCCCCTCTATTCAACCTCCTTGGTTAATCACTGTTATGAGATCCTTTTTTTCTGTGTCCCCATGTGCTAAATTAGCAGAGTATGGAGATTCTAGCACCTAAGGTACAGGATATTCCACTGCTTGTTACATTTGTTCCTGCCTAGTAACAAGGGTGGGATTCTTGGAGAGTTCTGATAGGTCACCAGATCAATTCAAGAGTCAGTGAACAATCAGCTTGAGTCAGTGAGTCAGTTTTAATCTGAAGGTAATTGCCCCAGAGAGAGAGAGGGATAAGGGAGAGGTACAGGGATAGGTCCCAAAACGAAATCCCAGGGAAGAGGCAAAGACAAGAGACAGAAACAAGTTCCAGTTAAGTTAAGAAAAAAGAAAGGAGCAGAGAAACAGGCTCCAAGTTGGAGGAAGGACTGCTGGGAGCAGGGCTCCTGGCCCTGCCTGCCAACTTAAGGTTGGATGGGCAGGTCCATTAATGACTTTAATTACTTTTTCAATGGCCTCAATAGACTGGTTGATAGGTCAGTGGGCACGCAGCTGATTTCGCTGTGCCTCTGCCTACATGAAAATTGAAATGACGCAGGGTGATGTCAGGAGTTCCACCTGATGTCATCCCGTGTCATTTTACGCGTCGGCGAGTGGGCCACACCCCTGCTCGCCAACTGGAAGATCCTTCCCCTTGTTTTCAAAAGTAAAGGCCTCGTAACAGAAAGTCTATAGCATGGTGGGTAGTATCCCTACCACTGAGCCAGAAACTTTGGGTTTGAGTCCCACTTCAGGAATTGATGGCCACGGAAGGTGGGTTCCTAACATGGCCAAACAGGTTGATTGTCAGCCTGCGAATCCTTCCAACATGCCTATGGCAGGGGGAAAAAATGGGAGAGTCCCCTTGTCAGCCACGCTTGATGTGGAGTGGCACCCCTTGAGCTGTAGCCTCTAGCTTCAGTCTAGAGATCTGTTGCAGGAGGAACTAGATATAGAAAACAGATGCGAAAAGTCTGTAAGGGTGTTGTAGCACAGACAAAGTCAGGATCCAATGGGACGTTTGGGGAGAGGATATTCATTGTGGTGTCTTGTCTCTGGATTGATTCCAGTTGGGAATTGGTCATTTAAACATAAAACCCCCTCTTGGCATTTGGCAATGCTCGAGAAGAGACAAATAGGCATCACTGCTACCTAGCATCAGTAGGGCACAAATTATTTATTCCTGCCATAGCAAGCTATTCTTTATGTAAGACTTTTATACACATTTATTAAAGACTAATTCTGTAGTAGTTGCAAGAATTATGAGGTCAAGCCTGGAGCATGGCAGACATTACCTCATTAACAGTTTGTGGGAAGAGATAAGAAATGTAGCAGGCATATAGCCAGACAGGAGGCCATAGAAGAGTCAACAGCATGGAGAGAGCTAGTTGTGGATGTAATGGAAAGAGATAAGAAGGAAAGGTCCTAACTGATATCCATAGTTTCTTAGATAGAGAGAACAATGAACAAGAAACAGATGGTATGGTGTGGAGATATTTGAAAGGGATCATTTAATGTATATGGTTTTACGTAGTAATGCAGTAGACAAGCCTGCTCATGTATTTAACTAGATATAGGTAGCACATATTGTTGTGGCATCATATTAGAAGAAGTACTTCATATAAAAATATGACACACCGGAACTCAGTGCAGAGAGTCTTACTAAGCTGAAGGTGACAAGTTTATAATACGTCAATGAATCCTCTGCCCAATGAGTTGCAATCAGTCCCAATTTCCTGGGCACTGTATAAAGAATTGTGTTACGTTATTGATTTGATAAATAAGGAATAATAACCAGATGTCTATGTGTTTTCCTGTCAAGTTTTCAAACTTGTATTAGAGGTACAGGATAAATGGCTACAGTACCCAATAACGCCACAACATCAGGTGAAAGGATATGTGATAATATCCTATAAAAAGCCAACGACAGCTCAACCACTATTCCTGCTGAGATCAGCAAACTCAGCGCTTAGTAGGGTTCGAACCTAGAGGCCTTCCTTTAGCAGCCAGCTCCTTTTTGCAGCATCTTGCTCAGCTATCAACCCAAGCTGCCAGTGAGGAAACTAATGGAATCAGGCTAACTCTGGCTTTGCAATTTGCCCACCTTTGCTTGCCATTGTATTTGGCAGAGAATAATATTAGGCCGTGTGTAAAACCATTCTAGTCAATCTCGTGGGTTCTGGCCTGGTGAGTTACCGCCGATGTGTGTATAGAGCTGGCGAATGAAAGACTTTGTGATTTCAAGCATTCAGTTTCCAAATGCTCCCAGATCAGGTGTGGCACAGTTCCATGCAGAATAAAACTACTTCTGCTATGCCCAACAGTGTACCTCACCTCAAACCTCAGAAGAGTATAAATATTTTGTCCTAGTGTACTTTTTTTCCATTTCCCATGCCAGGCTATGTCACGTTGGTCTCTGAATAAATGTTATAGTTTTAGTGCCAATTCACTGCTTTTAATAATGTGTAATAATATGTGCTAATCACAGGGAGGGTTTGGCTGTTGCCAATAGTAATGTACTACATTCAACAGCTAATGTATTGTATCACTGCTTTGCACTGGACAATCTAGGCATATGTTTTTACAATACTACTAGCACATTTTGGTTGGGTGCATTCCCAAAATAATATCCTGCTGCAGAACTAGCAAACATGGCTATAATTATGTATTTTGCAGTTAGAGAACATTACATACTAGCCCAACTGACTACAAAATAGATTAGCAATAAAAAATTGAAGGAAAACACTTGCAAAACCTAAAAATCCCATCTTGGCACTTATTGTTGCTGGCATTTAATGATCGGCTGTCCAAGTACATAGGGCGTGCATTTTCTTTTGTTTTTTTTCTCTATCTAAGGTTTATATTGAACATCAATATGCAGCCATATATTCTACAGAATGATTCAAGCATGCCAGATAATTAATCAATGAAATGGATACAATGGAAAGAACTTGCGTGACCAGAGAAACAAATAATGTATCCAGGCATATGTTGGAAATAAGAACTTAAAAATGTATGCAAAGAGAAAAAGCTGTTGGCACATCACATACATTCCTTCCAACAGTCTGCAATACTATGGATTCTACCCAATTTATATAAACCTCTCTAAGGGAGGTGCCTACTCATGAGTAAAACTTCCACAAAGATAAAGCTCAGGAAAAAGGTAGTCTTCCAAAATCCAAATCAATCTACATTGTATGATCACTAATAACACTTGCACTTTTATAGAGCCTCTCACATTGAAACATCTGAAAACACCAGTTAATACCTCTGGAATTGCATTCACTTGACTTCCATTCTGTAGCAGCAATGTCCCAATGATAAATCCAATCCATTCTTGCTTGAGAGATGAGTGCTGGCAAAAACAACTTTCTGAACTTTGAATAGTGCTATGGGATCTCTAATGTTGAGTGCACTTTTTAGAAGAAGCTTTCAAGTCCTTGTAGCTGAAAGGTGATAGAAGTGACAACACAGTTCAGCATTTTTTCAGTACTGCACTGTGTCAGCCTAGATCATGGGTTTAAGTCATTGGGCTTAAATTTACAAACTCTGACAGAGAGCCAAGAGCACTCTGAACTGATCCAACCTGATACAACCATGTCCAGTGACATTTAAAAGACACCATTTCCATTGGGCTGGATTTTCACTCTCCCGCCAGTGAGCTTGAAGGCTAGAGGGGGGTCTCATAAAATCCAGCCCATTGTTTCAGATATGCATATGTCAGTGGGGGCTCCGCAAATGGCACGGGGATCATGATGTGTGATTAACTTGTACCCATTTAGGGTAATTCAGACAGTATACCAACTTTGTGCTGGCTGCTCATTTGAACGATTGCTTTGCAGCTAACCGCACTATTCGTTAGCTGTACACATCAGCAAAAGACCCAAATTCACAATTTTCTAACACCACTTAAAGCTGGCCTGCACCTCATAAAGCTTGGGGTGGGGCGGGGGATGGGGTGGTAAGCATGCATTCTGGCTGGAGCAGTGTTGGCAGTTATGTAAGAACTGAATCTGATCCGGGAAACAGTGAAGACTGGAACAGCATGGGAGAGGAAGAGCTCCAAGGTTTTTGGACACTGTGCTGGAGGCCTTTGTGGAGGAGGTGGAAAGTAGGAAGATATTTTGTATCTGCGGGCGTATTTGGAGATCCTCCAGACACACAATCAAAAGGCAGTGGGAGCAGATAACTATGGAGGTCAATGCTAGAAGTCAGGGATGCAGTGCCACAATAAGTTCAAAGACCTCACATGAATAGTGAATGAAGCTTCAAAGGCAATATCTTACTAACCCCACAATTAGCCACAGACACTGCTCAGATCACCACATCCTATTCACTCACCTGTCAACAATCTCTATCAATCGGGACTCATTCCTAACATTCATTTGCTTCACTTCGCCCTCACACACTTGGCACTGCTGCAGGCCTCACACCCACATCTCACAGCTTGCACACACTGCCAGCTATTCAACCATGGCAGCCAAACAGATTACACTACACTCACTGACGCACTTCCCTCTCTCTTGCAGGACAAGATGGAGCACAACCAGAGGCAGTGAGAGATAATCAGAGGGGAACCAGTACGCCAACATGTTCTAACTCCCATGGAGGAGATAGCGTAGTCCTGCTTCTCACATACCATTTCCTCCTTATTCCACATACTCTGGATTTAAAAGCTGTAGCAAATGTAAACGTACACCCCTTACTTTTCCCCTCTCTGTGCACCACAACCCTACCCTTGTGTGTTTGCCTCTTTAGATTCCCAAGAAGTCCAACTTTGTCAGGCTGTGGAGTAAGACCATGGGGAGAATGATGATGGCGACACAGCACCATTGCTTGATTTCACACTTACAGCTGCCAGCTCAGATAGAGTAGAGGTGGGATCTGTACCTGATGGGATACTGGGTGGAATGAATAAGATCATGGGGGAAGTATAGTGCAGATGCCAGCTCACTGGAGTGTGAGGTAACACTTGGGTAGCCCGGCAGAGGAATCAAATGAGCACTTTGCCTACAAGCCTACAGAAAACACAGATGGGTATGTACAACAACATGCTTGGTGCATTGGGAAAGCTGCCAGAAAGTCTGCAGTCATTATTAAGGAGCTTAGGGGGCCCAGTATCAACTTGACATAGGCCCTGGTGCAGAGCTTGGAGCCCATCCTTTCCAACATGCAAGTGGTGGCCAACTCTGTCTGCACAGTTGTGGATCCAATCAAAATGTAGCATCTGATGGTCAATGTTGCAGATTCTATTATAAAAACAAAAAACTACTGCGGATGTTGGAAATCCAAAACTAAAACATAATTACCTGGAAAAACTCAGCAGGTCTGGCAGCATCGGCGGAGAAGAACAGAGTTGACGTTTCGAGTCCTCATGACCCTTCCACAGAACTGAGTAAAGTTAGGAGAGGGGTGAAATATAAGCTGGTTTAAGGTGGTTGAGGGGGGGTGGGGGGGGCAGGGGGTGGGGGGGAGAGAGAAGTTGAGTTGGGGGGTGGTGGTGGTTGTAGGGACAAGCAAGCAGTGATAGGAGCAGATAATCAAAAGATGTCACAGACAAAAGGAACAAAGATGTGTTAAAGGTGGTGATATTATCTAAGAGAATGTGCTAATTAAGAATGGATGGCAGGACACTCAAGGTACAGCTCTAGTGGGGGTGGGGTGGAGAGACTGACAGGGTATTAAAGTTATAGATTTAAAAATAATGGAAATAGGTGGGAAAAGAAAAATCTATATAAATTATTGGAAAAAACAAAAGGGAGGGGGAAGAAATGGAAAGGGGATGGGGATGGGGGAGGGAGTTTAAGATCTAAAGTTGTTGAATTCAATATTCAGCTCGGAAGGCTGTAAAGTGCCTAGTTGGAAGATGAGGTACTGTTCCTCAAGTTTGCGTTGGGCTTCACTGGAACAATGCAGCAAGCCAAGGACAGACATGTGGGCAAGAGAGCAGGCTGGAGTGTTAAAATGGCAAGCGACAGGGAGGTTTGGGTCTTTCTTGCGGACAGACCGCAGGTGTTCTGCAAAGTGGTCGCCCAGTTTGCGTTTGGTCTCTCCAATGTAGAGGAGACCGCATTGGGAGCAACGAATGCAGTAGACTAAGTTAGGGGAAATGCAAGTGAAATGCTGCTTCACTTGAAAGGAGTGTTTGGGCCCTTGGACGGTGAGGAGAGAGGAAGTGAAGGGGCAGGTGTTGCATCTTCTGCGTGGGCATGGGGAGGTGCCATAGGTGGGGGTTGAGGAGTAGGGGATGATGGAGGAGTGGACCAGGGTGTCCCGGAGGGAACGATCCCTACGGAATGCTGCCGGGGGGGGTGAAGGGAAGATGTGTTTGGTGGTGGCATCATGCTGGAGTTGGCGGAAATGGCGGAGGATGATCCTTTGAATGCGAAGGCTGGTGGGGTGATAAGTGAGGACAAGGGGGACCCTATCATGTTTATGGGAGGGAGGAGAAGGCATGAGGGCGGATGTGCGGGAGATGGGCCGGACATGGTTGAGGGCCCTGTGAACAACCGTGGGTGGAAAACCTCGGTTAAGGAAGAAGGAGGACATGTCAGAGGAACTGTTTTTGAAGGTAGCATCATCAGAACAGATGCGACGGAGGCGAAGGAACTGAGAGAATGGGCTGGAGTCCTTACAGGAAGCGGGGTGTGAGGAGCTGTAGTCGAGGTAGCTGTGGGAGTCGGTAGGCTTGTAATGGATATTGGTGGACAGTCTATCACCAGAAATTGAGACAGAGAGGTCAAGGAAGGGAAGGGAAGTTTCAGAGATGGACCATGTGAAAATGATGGAGGGGTGGAGATTGGAAGCAAAATTCCAGGTCTCGGGACCTGGAAAAATCACTGCTTGCTTGTCCCTACAACCACCCCCACCCCCCAACTTCTCTCTCTCTCTCTCTCTCTCTCTCCCCCCCCCCCCCCCGCACCCCACCCCCCGCCACCTTAAACCAGCTTATATTTCACCCCTCTCCTAACTTTACTCAGTTCTGTGGAAGGGTCATGAGGACTCGGCATCCAATGGGGAGTGGTGCACAAACCTGATGCCCACTGGCAGGAGCTCAGCATTTGTACTCCCACCCATGCCGCTCCACCAGTGCCCTGCCTGCTGCCTGTCACCTATGCTGAGATGGGGCAGTCTGAAACCAGGTCTTCCAGGTGCACAACTGCTTGCAGTTGTCCTCCAAGACCACCTACAGTCTCCACCGCTATAAGTCAACAACCTTTCACCAGCCATGCTACAGACTCCAGGGTAGCGCTCTTTAGGAACAGACAATCAGCCGAAGGTACACAGAAGACAGAAACTAAGGGATTGCACAAAAGTGATTCATTATCTTTTGTATGCTACATGGCATTGTGTAATTTTTTAATTTGGTTTTAAACATTTGTTTTTGTGTTGTCTTTCATATTTGGCCAAATGATCAGTGAAAGGTCAATGATGGTCAGTGATAGAGGGAGGGTAACACCTGTTGGTTGATGGAGAGTTGAGATTATGGTTATCAGTATTGTACTCAGATGATCTCTTCATGGTTAGCCCGGCCAGAAGGGGCTGTCTAGGCTGCAGCACTGTGGACACCATTATGGAGATAAAAAGGCACTCATAGCACCCAAAAAACAGGCGCTAATGAGCCCAATTTGTTTCATGGAGGAGGCAAAGGCAGACCTCTAGCCAAGTAGTCTTGCCACTAGCTAAGCTGCTCAATTACAGCTACAGCACTGGCATTTACCCAATAAAGTTGAAAATTGCCCAGGTATGTTCTGTCCACTAAAAGACAGAATCCTAAATGGGCAATTATCACCTATCAACCTACTCCCTATCATCAGAAAAGTGAGGAAGAGTGTCATTGGCATTGTGAGCAAGCGTCACTTACTGACCAATATAACCTGCTCACCAGTTCTGAGTTTGGGTTCCAATAGGATCACTTAGCTCCAGAACACATTATAATCTAGATTCAAACATAGACAAAAGAGCTGAATTCCAGTGGTGAGGTTAAAGTGACAGCTTTTGGCAGTATTTGATGAAGTGTGGGACCAAAGGACCCTAGATAAATTGAACTTAATGGGAATCTGGGAAAATCCCTATTACTTGGAGTCATACCTTGCATAAGTCAGGTCAGAAGTGTGATGCAATATTCTCCACTTTTCTAGATAAGTGCACTTGAACAACATTCAAGAAGCTTAACATTATCTAGGATAAAGCAGATGACATGATTGGCACCTTAGCCATTCACTCCCTCCACCACCAGCGCAATGTGACTGCAGTGTGTACTATCAACAGGATGCACTGCAGCAACTCACCAAACTTTTTTTTGCAGAGCTTCCCAAACCCGTGAACTCTATGACCTCGAACGGGAAAGGCAGCAGGTGTACTGGAAGACCACCATCTCAAAGCTCCCATTCAAGTCACACACTTCCTTGACTTATTCCTTCACTGTCACTGGGTCAAAACCCTGGAACTCCCTCCCTAACAGCACTGTGGATGTACCTACACCATGTGGACTGCAGCAATTCAAGAAGGCAGCTCACCATCACCTTCTCAAGGGCAATTAAGGATGGGCAACAAATGTTTGCCTTGTAAGTCATGCCTACATCTTATAAATGAATTAATCAAAAAGTGTGAGCAAATAAGGACAAGAACAGAAAAAAACATGTGTTATGAGGCTGTAGAGTGCATTGGAGATTGCAATTGATACATTAAGATGTTGGTATTTAAGGCTAGCTTAAATGGGTAGTTGAAAGACAGGAAAGAATAAGGATATAGGAATAGTATGGGCACATGGAATTACGACTACTGCTCATGTAGAAGATGACACCAACATGAACTGATTAAGTTAAAAGTTCTCTTCATTGTAATTTCTATGTAATTCTCACAACGCTGAGTGATGACCTTACTGGACTGGGGTTGGAATGATGGCACTTGGTTAAAACTAAATCTGTTACTGTTAAAAGTTGCTTTTTTCCCCCCATAATGGTGGTTCATATGTATGTAAGCCTTCATCTAGCAGACTTTGGTTCTATCTTGTTCACTGGAAGCTGTTGCCATGGCAGTACCTGATCAGTTATGTTCTGTTGTTTCCTTCCCCCTCCTTTTTAGTGAGCTGGCTTATTACTAGGCCTCCTCTTCCTTTCCTCAGGAGGCCTGTAATCCTATCCTGGTGATGATATATATTTTGAGGCACTTTCTGTTCTGGTCTGACTTGACATTTTCCCTTCTTCCAAATTGCCAAGGCTCAAGTTACTTCAAGTAGATTTTAGAGCATTAGTAACATTTTAAGCAGATTTTCACTGGTTTTATACCAGTTATGCTCACAAGTACGTGTTTTATAATGCCACCCTTAACAAACTCCCTATTATATCATTCTTTTGTCTGTCTTCCAAAGGCAGTTGTAGGGATATTTCAGCCTATCAGTGTATGCACTTATCCAGCTATTGGTCTTCAAGAGTTGTGATAAATCTCCCCGTTTTATGCATTGGGTCATCTTAATGTCTTCTCAAGCATTTGGCCACCAATCTTGCTGGTGTGCGTAATTAGTGTCATGATTGCTGAAGAATTGAACAGAATATTGTGGAGTCAGTAAAAATGATTCAGTGATCCAGTACCCCTGGTGGGAAGCAGTACTTGAAGAATGCTCACCAAAATGACAACTTGCGTTTATATTTAAGGAGATTAAACATTCCAACACACTTCACAGGAGAATATTTAGTTGAAAAAATTGACACCATGCCAATGAAGGAAACATTGGGCAGAATTTTCCCGCAGGCTTCAGGATTTGACATTGGGACCAAATGGGGGAATAGGGGTCCCAAGCATACACTTGCTGGGAGACAGACCGGTGAAAATATTTTCCTGCGGTTGTCTTCCCAATTGGCCACCTCCATCCTCACCATCCTATTAAGGACAGCTGGCAGGTTTCCAGTGCTGCTGCTCCTATTAGAGAGCCAGCAGCTCTAAAGCCTTAGCGGCCCCACCAGGAGAATTGGCGCTGCTCAGGCAGGTAGGGCACCACGAGAATTTCTCAAAATGGAGGCATCCTCGGAGGAGTAAAAGTAAATAATTATTTCAGAGGGGGGCAAGGGGGTAGGCCTCTTGGATTGGAGGGGAAGCCCCTCCAGTTTGATTGTTGGAGCTGCGGGGGTGGACTTTGATGCCCGGTCCCTCTCTTTGGGGCATGGAGTCTCCAGATTGCTGCAGGGTGTATGCCTCCAGTAAACTGATGGCTTCTGCACTTGGTGGTGGGGCCACTCCACCACTGGCAAAGCTGGAAAATTGCCCTTAATATGGGCCTTAATTTTGGAAATTCGGGTGTGCAGCCAATCTGCATTCCTGCCCACCCCGGGAGCCCTCTCGACCTGGCTCCCCTTTATTTTCCCAACCCTGCCTCCCAAGGCTAGGAAAATTCAGCTCAATAGATCAGCTGACAAAAAGTTTGGTCAAAGAGGTATGTTTAAAAATGTGCCTTGAAACAGGAATGAAAGGCAGAGATGCAGGGAGGTTTATAGAGGGAATTCCAGAGCTTGGGCCCAGACAGATGAAGGCATGGCTGCCAGTGATGGGCAAAAGAAAACAGGGGTGCACAAGAGGCCAAAACTAGCAGAATGCAGAGTTCTCAGAGATTGTAGGGTTGGAGGGGATTTGAATTATGAAAATTATAAACTGAGGTGTTAGTGGAGCAGGAGCCAATGTAGGCCAGCAAATGCATGGGGTTTAATTGAGTTAGGATATGGGTAGTAGAGTTTTGGATGCACTGAATGACCCATGATTTTCTCACCGGTCAAGTGAATAGATATGAATTCAGGGACTGGCCACCGATAATTTTTCAAGATGTGCTATCCTACATTAGTGACTATTTTATGTTTATGGCCTCTAGTTTTGGTCTCCCTTAGAAACCCTTCCATTATCTTAAAGATTATGGCACTGGATCAGCAGCCCAGAGATTGTGAATTAAAATCTCACTGTGTCAAGTTGTTGAATTACATTCTATCAAATCTGATAAGATGTGGATTTGTACTATGCCAGTTGGTTGTGTTTACCTTCTGGTTGACACATAATCTGGATCATAATATCAACAGTGTTGAGCTGAAAACACTGAGCTTTAATGCAAACACAAAATCGACTGTACAGAAAGCAGTAGTAAATGACTGTGCCCTCGTGGGAATGGGCTCCCGGCCACAAGAGGGCAATAACATAGAATGGCGCTAGACAGAACAACCATGAAAGCTGCTGGAATCATAAAGATCCAACTAGTTCAATTTTTTCCTTTAGGAAAAAGACCCAGATACCTCTACCTGATCTGATTCTAGTCCCACACACTACGTGGTGATTCTGGGACCAGGAATGGATGATGAATACTGATTTACTGGAATGGCCCACATCCTAATAATTTTTTTTTAAATGGAGGAAGAGTTGAGCCAAATATGACTCTATTGCAAAATGAAGGGAGTGGGTCAGAACACATAGCAAAATCTTATGTTAACTAGTATGATTACATCTACTGGTTAATGGTGCAATCAGTCACTCATTTGATTGCATAACTGAAATAGGCTTTTCAACTTTTAATTCTTTTCCCTGATGGCCCTCACTGGACTTCTGGATGCTTGGGACACACTATGTGATGATTCTGATCTCAGGTTTTGATCTCCCCCACAAATGGAAACATTTTCTCAAACCTTTTATGACCTCAGAGCCCTCTATCAAGTCACACCTGGTTATGATACTGAATCAGCATTGCTAAGGGTGCAATTGTGAAAAATATATTGAATGACTTTTTTTCCCACGTCCACATAATACTTTAAATGTGCTCATGCGTTTTTAACTGCTGTCCAAGCCAATGATTCTTGATCTTGTATTTACCTAATGTCCACACAAGTACTAACAGCAGGATACTGGATAGTGATCAAGAGCTTAGACTATGGTTAATTTCCCCTCCCAGCCCAGACTGATTAAGCTAATTGTTGGACCCCTATTGTCTCGCCAGCTCAGATCGCCCAAATCAACGTAGATCAATATGTGACTTCTGAAACCCAATTCATACTTCCCTCACTTCCAAATTCAATTTTTTCATTGGCTTTTACTCTTACCCTTCTGAGCTTGCTCTACATAAACTCCAACTCACCCAGGACTCTGCTGCTGGCATCTGTCCCTCACAAAATCCAGAGCGCTTATCACTTGATTTGTATAAATCCATCATCTCCCCTTCCCTCTGTGCATCCACTTCAAAAGCCTTGTTTAAAAATTCTTGCTTTTGTCTTCAAATCCCTACACAGCCTTTCCCCTTCATGTTTTTGAAACATTCAGTTCAATTTTCCTTCCTGTGACCTCTATGTGGTCTACTGCATGTTCCACTCTCCCAAATGCTCTGAAAATCCCTCCCTGAATCCTTTCATCTTCTCAACCTTGAGTGACCAACAGTACTTTCAGCCATCTCTCTTCCTCCTTCTCCTGCTCAGGCCTGTTCATCAGCTATGAAGTACATTGGGGTGATTTGATATATTAAAGTATCAGCTTAGCTCAGTTCTGAGTGAAAAGGTTGTGGGTTCAGTTAAGCCGCACCCCCAAAGTTGAGCTCATAATGTAGGTTGACTATAGCTCTATCTGCCAGGGTTTTATAAAGGATCCCTAGTCACAATTTGAAAAAAAAATAATGATTCTAGTGTCCTAGCCAAAATTCTTCATGAAACAGAAGCGCATTAGCTGGTCATTCATCTCATTGCTGTTAGTGGAGCCTTGCTGTGCATGAATTAACTGGTGTATTTTCCTGCAACATCAGTGAAATATTTTATTGGCTTGAGGTGTTCTGCGATATCTTGAAGACGTGAAAAGCGTGGTGTAAATCCAAGTATTCTAGTTTTCAAAGGTGCTATATAAATGCAAGTTGTTGTATTATAGGAGAAACAAGAGAAGGTGAAATTTGTCTTGGGCTAGAATGCAAGGTGGCAGCCCTGCTATCACTCTATATGATTTTCTTCTACAAAAGAGAAAATTGAGCGCAGCGTTGTGCATTCCCAATTGTAATTGGTGGTGGTGCCTTCAAATACCTGGGCCCTGAGTTCTGGAATTTCCTTCCTACACCTCGCCACCTCTCTATCTTGCTTTTCACCATTAAGACACTTGTTAAAATCTACCTCTTTGACCGAGTTTTTCTCAGACCTAATCAGACCTAATATGTGGCTCGGTGCCACACTTTGTTTTGTAATACTCCTGTGAAGCGCCTTGAGATATTTCATTACATTAAAGGCGCTATAAATATAAGTCGATTTTGTTGTTGTTGAATGGGCTGCTGTTCTACAATCATGCATTTTATCCCACGGTCCAAGGCAAATTTCACCCTTAAAATCTCTTCCAGATGGCAACAAGCTTACTGATCATCTTTGCAGATTGGTGCATGTTTTACTCAATGTGGCTGTGAAAGAAATGTTCAGATATTATAAACATAATGGACCAACCTAACTAATGTGCCTTCAATTTACATAGGCTTTCTGCTTCAAAATTATATGAGCAAAGCATCAATTTTATGTAATATATCTTACAAAAACCCACTGGTGAAGGAATCCGAAGCTCTTCTTGAATAATTAGAAGTTAACAGTATCTGAGGGAATTACTGACTGGCTTCATTTTGCTAAACTCATTAACAAGACACTAATGAGCTGCGGAGCCGTTACCTTGGAGATCCGCTCTCATGTAAGCTCTTGTTTCATGTTCCTTGTGTCATATGTTAATTCACTGGTCAGTAAGGCACAGACTCATTGAAGATTTAATTAAATTTGGGCTAGATTTGTGTTCCTTTGCAATTTGAAGGAGGAGGATGCCCTGAGGTATTTACCTAAGTGTGTCCAATATTTCAAAAATATAATAGTGCAAGTTAAAAGAAAAACATCCAGAATTGAAAGGACGAGAGCATGGAAATTATATCATTAAGGATACATGGCATATGATCAAGTTTTAACTAACAGCTGATGTTCAGATCAGTGAAATGCAAAATATGCAATTCTGGGCCAATAAACAGGAAATTGTGAATCTGTGGCTTTCCTTTTTGTAAAAATATTTTGGATTTTTTCATATTTAATGAGGGACATCAAATCAGATAAGATAGAAACTAATATGGATGGGTCAAATCCACAGAATATACCTAACAAAAGTTTGGCAATTTATAGCTCGTTTGGCTAAATGAGCTAGTTTGTGGTTCAGAATACTGCCAACAGATTCCCGTTCCAGCAGAGGTAGGCTTGGGACCTGCCTCCTCGCTCTGCCATTGAGTGTGGAAGGCAATGGCAAACCACCACTGACAAAAGCTGCCAAGAAAATAGCTCAGGATGAAGCATCAGTAGACAATGAACCAAGGACCTTCCTTTGGGCAGAGCACAAGGCCATACCATATACCATGCCAATCTACTTCTACATGGTCCCATGCAACTATTTTCTGGAAACTTCCTCTTTTTGTATCCCTGCTCTGAGGTAGCAGATGCTCTTTTGAAGTTGCTTCAGAGACTAAGCCAGTTCAACTGTTGTTGCTTCTTAAGCCTCACTGTATTAAGGGAGGGTAAACCTGTACACAGAAATTCATTCGTTTTTGTGTGTAAGAAGTAGGTGTTTCAACTTAAATATACCAATATGCCCACACAAACTGTTCATTTTTTTGTTTAAGAATAGCCACATTGAAAATTATATCCACATTCATCATTTTGTAAAGAGAGGCTAATTTGACAATGAAGTTCATTCATTTCTGTGTAACTAGTAGCTACTTCAGGTTTCATAAGGATGTATATCCATGTGATTGAGAATTCATTAATTTTCTGTGCAAGGTATATAGCTTTGAATTGACTGCATCTGAAGATCAATGTTTGAGTGCATAATGCATTCATTTTAGATTTCTTACTCCATTATTTTAATAGAGCTATTAATACATTGTAGATAAATTTTGTCTATAAATGTAGTGCTTTGCTTTAGAATTCAAATCCATACATGTCTATTTCTGTGCTTTTCGGTTACTTCAGAGCAATATTATAATCATAGATTGGTAGTTGTTTTTATGTCATAAAAATTCTCCCATAACTTCTTCTAGGTCATCTCACATCAGTCTCTGTTCCTTGTGGATCGCTGCATTCTTTGTGCGGGTTTTCGTCTCCCAGTGGTGGTGCGGATCAGGTCACAAAATGATGAACTTGGTCTTCTACTCGCTGGAAAAACAATTTTCCTCTGCATTCCCCACACCATTTTCACGACCTTTGTGGGTCGGTAAGGCCTTGGGTACAAGACACATACGCACCCCTTCCGGGGTTGGAATCCCCATTGTGAGGATCACCGTATATAGTCATTGGGTAGAACAGAACTTGAGTATTGCTGAAAAGGGAGAAATGTCAAAGTTTTTCATCTTGCACTCATCAGGACACTTTGCAAGAATACTAATATAAGGGGAAAACAACAATTTATACTGTATATGAAGAGAATGCTGATTGATTGGCAAGTGGACTCTATGCCCAATGAAAGTCTACTTGCTAACAAATCAGCACTCTCTTCTCATACAGTATAAATTGTTGTTTTCCCCTTATATTGGTATTCTTGCAAAGTGTCCTGATGAGTGCAAGATGAAAAACTTTGATATTTTTCTTTTTCAGCAACCACAGAAAAGTTGTATTTCCTGGTGCACACAATTTTTGTGTGCTGGTGTGGGTTTTGCAAACCCTACAAAAATGCACCTCCTTGAAGAGGCCATGATCATTGTGGGAAGCCTGCTGTGGAATCTGAAAGGTAGGTGTAAAATGTTTTGACACCTTCAAATGTCACTATTAGATGTTATAGTGTCATGTGGATGTGTTTTTACTTCAGTCATTAATCACAGGGACTTGTCCTGCAAAGGTAAATTGGCCCTTACACTGAGCACCATTGTGTAAGTGTTGTCATGCATTGCAGTACTTTTTTCCCTTTGAAAAAGTGCCGTAATGCATTTAAATTATAAAAGAAAATCCTGTCAGCCTCTGGTGTCATGTTTTTTGCTGTGACTTAAATTGACTGACAGCTGACTGTTAAATAAAACCCTGCTTTTGAATGTTGAAAGAACATCTCTGCACCTGCCCTCCTGCATTTATTGACAGTCACTCTGCTTTGAAATAGAAATGGGACACCATTCTGATCTGTCAGTTTCAGGCAGTGTGGCTGGAAGCTTTTGTTATGACCGATGTAGCCATTATGAATGCTTGGTTGGATTTCAAAAGCTTATGATGGCTTCAGCTCAGCAGGTGGCCTATTGATCCAAGAATGATTGAAACCTTTAAGAGGCTGTAAAAACATAAAATGCATTTGATGTGGTTTCTTGTTTGTTTATAAACCGAGTAGGCACTTAAAGGATTACATATCATTGCAGTGGAGTAGTTTTTTGATTCCTTTCCAGTATCAATGATAATGTGTTTGAATTCAGGGTTTTATCAGATTGTTAGAGGTTTAATTCTTTTCCAGTGATTTTAAAATAATTCCCATTGCCATTGCAGGGCTCCCAAGGATTGTACATAGTGCATACTGAGTCAGAACTAGACCGCTGTGTTGGAGAACTGAGGCAGGCCTTCGAACCGACTCTTCTTTGCATCACACCCCTGATGAACTCCACTGCGGTACACAAAAGACATTGCGAGCCCAACCCCTGTGTGAAGGGACAAAAATCCCAGGAAAAGTCACACATGGGCTGGGTGTGCATTTTGGAAAGTGCAGAAGTGTGCAGGTGGGGTTTTCCTGATCCCTCAGGAAAATCTGGTACCTTCTTTCTATTTACAATAGTTGCCTTCCTTGCTGCATAAAAAGTTTTGTTCTTTTTACATCTCACAATGACTTCAAATTATGCTCATGTGGAGCATAAGCATGGAACATAAACACTGCCATAGGCCTGTTGGGCCAAATGGCCTGTTTCTGTGCTCTAGATTCTGTGGGTGGAATTTTCTGTGCCCGCTGCCATCGAGCATGCTTGTTGGTGGTGTGAGGGGACAATGCGGCACGAAAGCCAGCCCGCCGGAATCATCCCCCACGTTGGATCATCTGTCCACGTCGGTGGTAAAACACGCTGGTGCAGAACACGTCTTGACAAGTGTGATGTGCAGAAGTCGGGACTTGCCATCGGGGTCTTGCTCACATCGCGGACATCTGAGGAGCAAAGATGCTGGACCCCGACACCAACGGCACAGTGGAGGAATGTCCATGGCATGCTGGGTGGATTCTCATGGACATGGTTCTGCTGAGAAGCAGCCCACAGAATTTGGAAAGTCACCATTGAGGGTCTGCTCACAACAGATGATGGTCAAGGGGGTGGAGAGGAAGGTCCAGCTGTGTTTGGGAGAGGCAGATGTACCAGAGGGATGGAGGGCAAGGTTGAGGATTGACTGGGAGAGGAAGAGGTGTCAGGATGGGGTGAGGTTGGGGGAGAATGAAGGTGTCAAGATGGGATGAGGTTGGGAAAGGGGGAATGAAGGTATCAGGTGGGAGGCTGGGAGGGGGGAGGGTGTGCGAGAGGGAGGGGTTAACAGGGGAGAAGACAGCAACTGGGGGGGAGGTGTAAGGGGCTGTTTTATGTAGAAAGGAGAGAAGGCGGTGTGTAAGGGCAGGCATTTTAAGATCTAACACCAGTGTGAAAAGCCTCCAGCATCTAAGTCTCAAGTTGTTGTCTACAAGGAATTGAAGCTGAGAAAAACTCACTTTGAATTCGACTGTTCAGGGTATTGTGTGTTACTCTGCCTGGGTCTTTAAAATCTATGGCCAGAATTTTCCCTCTTTGTGTGAGCTCAGCAGGGGCGAGCGGGAACCGTCGGGAAGCTGACCACCGCCTGTGATCGGGACCCAACTGCGATTCACACCGGTGGGCCAATTAAGGCTCACCCAGCATGAAACCCGCACTGCAGTGCTCAGCGCTGCCTGTGTGGGTGGGCGAGGAGGGCGAGCGTGCAAGTTCGCGCATGTGCGCGGGTGAGTGCAGGAAAAGCTCCCTGAGGCACAGAGCTGCCTCAGGGAGATGAAGATTTTTGAAAATTAAAAGTAAAGAATTTTAAAATGTTAATAACCATGTCCCCTCTGTCTGTGACTATGTCACAGGAGCAGGGTCATGTTATGAATGAAATGTTAACATTTTTATTTAATTTTTAATTGCTGTTGGAAACCTCAACCTGCCCATGGATGAGGTTTCCTGAAAAATCCAAAGGTCGCTTGGCCTTTCTGCCTACCCACCAACCATATGGTTGGGCAGGCAGCAAAACATTGAATTCAATTAGATCTTTAATGGCCTTAATAGGCCTCTTAATCTTTGGCGGGTGCGCTGCCGACTATCGAGCGCAATATTCTGGCCTATGTGTTTCACTGTTGCCTTAACAGAGGTGTAACCGGGGGTTAGATTAATTAGGGGATTTAGAAGTTATCATAGTAGTAATTTGTAGATTTATGTATGTGCTTAAGCCCATTTCTTCTATTAATAAAGGTTTAATTTAGATTTGTAAGAAACCTATAAGACTTGGTGGCCTCCTTTTGTCTGAATTCAAAGCCCACATCTTGAAATAAGTACAAATTGCAAATAGTTATGGCAGTTGCTTCAATTTTCCCTCTGGTATTTGGGCAGCTTGGCATTTATCATCCACCTGCCATAACAGTAATCAGGGGCTCTTTGCGGGATATATTTGAGATTCCTTGATTGATTTGGAGTTGGTGAATCTTAAGGTTACGAGCATGAGAAGGACTTTGAATTCAGGAGTTGGTGTGAGGTTTTTTTCTTGAAGTGGTGAGACTGCAATATGGCTTTGGCAGTTGCTAAGACTTGTCTGGGAGTTGAAATTATAACTTTGGCTGGTTTACAAAAGGTAAATAAAGTTAAGTTAATGGAGTTGGCGGATAAATTACAACTGGGATTACCTGCAGGAGCAAATAAAGCAGATATAATTGAAGGTATGGCACTGCATTTAAAGTTGGAAGTGTTACCTGACATTAGTGAGTCACAGATGGACGTAGTGAGACTTTAGTTACAAATGAGAAAGCTTCAACTTGAACAAGCAAAGGAAATGAAAAAACTTGAGCTAGAGCAGAAAAAGAAAAAGAAAGAGCATTTCAAAGGGAACAGGCATAAAGACAGGAAAGAGAAAGAAAACAGAAAAAGGAATTAGAAATGGTGAGGTTAGAAAAGGAGGAAAGAGAAAAAGAGAGCGAGAGAGAATTCCAGCTTAAAATGCTAGTGGTTAAAAAAGAAACGCCAGAAGGTGGGGAGGGACTTATTTCCAGATCAGAACTCAGTGGGGAGATTTGTACAAACTCTTTCAAAGGTTGAGGAAAGAGGTGTTGAAGCATTATTTATTTAATTTGCAAAGATAGCTAAACATATGAAATGGCCACAGGAAAACTGAATATTGCTGTTACAATCCAAGTTGGTGGGTAGAGCACATGAGGTTTATGCTTCACTGTCAGAAGAAATGTCGGTGAATTATGATGTGGTAAAAAAGACTATTTTGAGCGCATACGAGTTGGTTCCTGAGGCATACAGGAGAATTTGAAAAATATGAGAAAATAGTCTGGGCAAACTTATTGAATTTGAGAGAGTAAAACAAAGTAATTTTGAAACTGATGGATGCAGGCATTAAAAATAGAGACAACATATGCAGCTCTTAGAGAGGTAATTCTTTTGGAAGAATTTAAAGGTTCAATTCCTTCAGTGGTGAGAACTCATATGGAGGAACAGAGGATTGAAACGGTAAGATGAGCAGAAGAGATGGCTGATGATTAAGAGTTAGTTCATAGAGCTAACCTTTTTTTGTCACCCTTTTAAATCAGAAAAGGGTAGAAAGTGGGAAGGTGAAAGGAAGTTGGGTAGTCAGGGAAGAGAATGAGTAGATGAGAATTCCAGGATTTTTTTTTTCAAAATAAAAAGGAAGGTGCTGAGGGTAGAAGTGACATTGGAAAATGAGGTGTCTTCATTATAATAAAGTTGGACACACAAAGTCAGTGCATTGGAAATTGCAGGGAAAATCTGTTGGGATTATTGGGGTGCAGAAAAGTTCTGGAAGTAAAAGTACTGTGGGTTCTGAGGTTCAGGCACAGGAAAAACCAGTGGGTTGTGCACAGGTAAAACAGGCAGAATCATTGATAGATAAAGAAGTCAGAATGTGAGGAACAGGTTGCAGGGATGTTTAAAGATTTTGTGTGTGAAGGGAAAGTCATTCCACGTGTACAGGGTGGAGTAGGAAAATATGTCAAAATTTTAAGAGACACAGGAGCTAGTCATTTCTTAATGTTGTGGGATAGTGACATTTGTTGTTCAGAGGGAGCATGGAAGGAACAGGTGATAATAAGTGGGGTTCATGGAGATGCTAAACCGGTTCAATTATGGAAAGTAAATTTAAAGAGTAAGTGGAAAATAGGTGAGGTGATTTTTGGAGTGGTGGAAAAATTGCCCATTGCAGGGGTTAAATTTATTTTGGGTAATGATACAACTGGATCACAGATGTGGGTGATGCCTATGGTAGTTGAGAAGCCTGTAGAAGTGTTTTCAACAGAAGTGTTGCAGAGAGAGCATCCTAGATTGTTTCCAGATTGTGTGATAACAAGGTCACAGGCTCACAGGTTGAAAGAAGGAGAACAGGAAGCTTAAAAGCAGAGAGAAGGTGTGGAAGTCCAATTAGCTGACACTGTGTTTGATAACATTGTTCAGGAAGAAAGGCTGAAAGACAATGCAGCTGAGGTATTTAGCTCAAGGCAGTTAGTAAATTTAAAGAAAAAGGATGTGCAAATAAAACAATTGTATCAGCGAGTTTACTCAGAAACAAAGGCTAAATGTATGCAAGAATGTTATTACCTTAACGGTGATGTTTTAGTGAAAAAATGGAGGCCTTATCATGCTTCAGCAAATGAAAGCTGGAGAGAGGTGCATCAGATTGTAATACCATTTGGATATAGAAATGAGTTCCTGAGGATAGCTCATGAAATTTCAATGGGGGCACATTTAGGAATTAGAAAGATCAGGAGAAAATACAAAAACATTTTTATTGGCCTGGATTGCATAGGGATGTAGTCAAGTTCTGTAGAACATGTCACAATGTCAGGTGAAAGGGAAACCACAAGCAGCAATTAAACCGGCACCTTTAACTCCCATTCCAGCATTTGAAGAACCTTAACTAGGGTCAAGATTGATTGCGTAGAATCCCTCCCTAAGACTAAAAGTGGAAACCAGTACCTACTGACAATAATGGATGTGTCGACCAGGCTTCCTGAAGCAATACTTTTCAGAAATATTACAGCAAAGAAAATTGTGGAAGAGTTAACTAATTTATTTTACAAGATATGGTTTACCTAAAGAAATACAATCAGATCAGGGTTGAAATTTCATGTCACAGCTGCTTAAGGGAGTGATGAATAATTTGAGGATAAAACAATTTAAGTCAACAGCTTGCCATCCTGAATCACAAGGGGCTTTGGAAAGATGGAACCATTAAACTTTAAAAACTATGATGAGGGCGTATAGTCAGGATTATCCACAGGATTGGGTTGGGGAATTCCATTCTTGTAATTTGCTATTAGGAACGCTCCTAATGCACCGACTAGTTTTAGTCCTTTTGAACTAGTTTATGGCCATGGGGTGAGAGGACCACTGAAATTGATTCATGAGAAATTGGTGGGCCAAAATTCAGAAATTACCCTCTTGGATTATGTATCAAGCTGCAGAGAGAGATTGGACGGAGCATGTGAGTTAGCTAGGGAACAGTTAAGGATATCACAGCAAGTGATGAAAGTGAAGGCAGACAGGAAAGCTACAGCTCGCAATTTTGTTGCTGGGGAGAAAGTGTTAGTTCTGTTACCAGTACTGGGTGACTCATTAGGGGCAAGGTTTAGTGGGCCATACAGGATTGAAAAGAAACTGAGTGAAATAAATTATTTAATAAATACTCCAGGTAGAAGAAAGAAACAGAGGGTGTGTCATGTAAATATGCTTAAAAAGTACTTTGACAGGGAAGAGGACCAAAAGGAGGTGTTAGTGCTGGTAGATAATGAGAAAGAAGTAGAAATGCAAGATTGTGAAGCTGATATTTCTCTAATAAAATTGGATAATGAGGGGGTACTTGAAAATTTAAAAGTAACATTGAGTTACCTTCCAGACAAGTGTCAAAGTGATTTGGGGAGGTTAATGCAGTCACACAAAGATATTTGTGGGAATAAGCCGGGGAAGACAAATTTAGCTATACATGATGTATGTTTATAAGTTTCATCTTCGATAAGACAGCATCCTTTTAGATTAAATCCAGCAAAGTTATCACAAGTACAAAAAGAAATTGAATTCAGGCTTCAAAATGATATCATTGAGTCTAGTTCCAATAACTGGAGTTTGCCTATTGTGCTGATACTGAAACCGGATGGAACACAAAGACTGTGCGTGGACTATCGAAAGGTGAATGCAGTGACAAAAGCAGATTCATATCCTATGCCAAAGTTGGAAGATTGTATTGAGAAAGTAAGACAATCAAAATTTATCACAATGACTGACTTGCTAAGAGGATATTGGCAAGCACTATTATCAGAGAGAGCAAAGGAGATATCAGCTTTTGTGATGCCTGATGGACTATATCAGTTTAAAGTCATGTTGTTTGGTATGAAAAATGCACCCACAACATTTCAAAGACTGACAAACAAAGTAATTGCAGGTCTGGGCAATTGTGCTGTGTATATTGACAACTTGATAGTTTTCAGCCAGATGTAGGAGGAGCATTTACATCATTTGGAAGAATTATTTACTCAATTACAAGAAGCTAATTTGGTGGTGAACTTGGCTAAAAGTGAATTTGCAAAAGCGCAAGTTATGTATCTCGGCCATACCATTGGAAATGATAAAGTGGCTCTAAGAGATGTGAAAGTCAAGGCTATCGTGGATTTCCCCATGTCTACAACAAAACGATAAGTTTTGAGATTTTTGGGCATGAGTGGGTTTTATTGGAAATTTGTACCTGTCATGAAGTTATTAATGTATATAATATTTTGGAAAGTATTTTTCTATTAAAACAGGGGTTTAGTCTGCGGGTATGTCTTAATTGGATTAAAGCCAGCTAGTCTGGGTGCTTTGATGGGTACTAGTTTTGATATGTAAGAGAGATAACATGCATTTGCATTTTTTGAATAGCGTATTCAAGAAGTGGGATGAAAACTGATGCCTTTCTAACAGCTACCAAGTAATATGTTTATATTACTAATAAAATTGGCACAATGAATGGGGTTTCATTGTTAAAAGAGACTGGTGAGACAATGAAAATTTGAATTCAGTGATGGTAGGTATAACTTCAGTAGTTTTCGGGTATACAGACAGAGACAATGTAAGATCAAAAGGCAGCTGCAAGCCCCCAACTGGCTCCACAGTGAAAAGAACCTCATTTTGAATTCGTAAGGTGAAAATGTTTTGCCTGGTGTTTTGGTTAAGTCTATAGGTTGCTGTCGCCTTAATGGAGATTAGTTTGGGAATTTGTTAAAAGTTGTGATAGTAGTAATTTGTAGCCATGTGTACATATATTTTAACCTGTGTTAATTAATAAAAGTTTTCATTTAGTTTAATGTAAAACCTTGAGAACTAGCGGTCTGATTCCTGAATTTAAGGTTGCATCTCAAACATAACACTTAAAATTATAGGTTATGACAGTTATTTAAAGGTTCCCTCTGGGATTTTAAAATAACTTTGCTTTACCAACTGCATCGGTCATAACAGTACCAAATTTTAGTTGTGTGGTTGCTCCATTGACTGAGCTATTAAAAAAGAACAAGAAGTTTCAATGGGCACAAGAGTGTTAGAAGGCATTTGATAGTTTGAAAACGGAATTAATTACAACACCAGTTTTGGCAGTACCCAATTATGCCAAGCAATTTAAGTTGGCCATTGATGCAAGCGATATGGGCATTGGGGCCATACTGTTACAAGACGATGACACTGGAATGGAGAAACTGAAAGGGTATTTTTCAGGGAAGTTGAATATACAACAGAGAAGATATTCAACAATTGAAAAGGAGACTGCGTGTTTGGTATTAGCATTGCAGCATTTTGAAATTGACGTTGCAAACAATTTGTCAGAAACAATTGGTTATACAGACCACAATCCTTTAAAGTTTCTGGAAAATTTTGAGGCAGAAGTGCAAGGCTATTCAGGTGGCGTTTATTACTGCAACCATTTAATCTACAGATTATACATGTGGCTGGACAAGAAAATCTGATTGCAGATGCTTTATCAAGAGTTTGTAGTTTAAAGGGAATTGGACATTTAAAACTTGGGCACTGGATTGGAATAATTTATGTTGATGCCAAGGATTTGTATACATATATTGTTTTATTAATGTATGCATCTAGTAATGTAATAGTGTAATAAGTATAGGAGGTAATGTAAGCTGTCATACTTTAAAAAGCTGGCTTTTTAAAGTATGATAGTTCATTTTTTAATAAGGAGGGGGGGTGTCAGGAAGATATGATAACTTTCATGATGCTATTGGAATTTACTGTAGAGTAATAGTGGGGTCTGTGTCTATGTGTTGTGTGTGTATGTGTCTGTGTGTTCGGGGGGCTTAATTGAATTAATGGCAGCTGGTCTGAAGGCTTTGATGTAATAGAAGATAAGCTAGGTTTGAAATGTTAAGTAGGTAAACATAGGTGTAAAGGGAACATTTGCAATTTTAAATAAACCAGACTAGATTGAATTAAAAAGAGGGGAGTGAAATGTTTCACCTAGCCAGGAGAAGTTAAGAAACAGTGGGTTTATTTTTCCCAAAGATTACTGGTAAAATTGGCACTTTGATGGATTTTTATTAATAAAGAGGTAAAAGTCCAAAGGCATAGTGAAACAATGGGAATTGGCATTCAAAGTAGAAAATATGTATAAAGGAGAGAAGGTAGTGTGTAAGGACAGGCATTTTAAGATCTAACACAAGTGTGAAAAGTGTCCAGCATCTAAGCCACAAGTTGCTGTCTACAAGGAACTGAAGCTGAGAAAAATTCACTTTGAATTCGACTGTTCAGGATATTGTGTGTTACTCTGCCTGGGTCTTTTAAAATCTGTGGGCAAGATTTTTCGCTGGGCATGTGGGCATGTGGCCGACATGCCTGTGCATGAAATAAAGCGCGTTGATGTAGGCCGAGCATACCGACGTCAATGCGCACTCTCGTGATAGGTTGGCGGGCATGTGCTGGGACCGGCAGTGCACCTGCCGACAATCAAAAGGCCTATTAAGTTATTAATTGTTCTGAATTTTTCACTGCCTGTTCAACTTAATGGTTGACAGGCAGGCAAAAAGGCCAAGCGGCCTTTACATTTTTTAGGAACTCTCATCCATGGGCGGGATGAGGTTTCCCAAAGCAAATAAAAATTAATTAAAAACTTTAATTTTTCATTAATAACATGTCCCTGCTCATGTGACACATGAGGGGACATGTTTTATAACATTTTTATTTCCTTTATTTCTTTTATATATAACTCTTGATCTCCCTGAGGGAGCTCCGTGCCTCAGGGAGATTATGCAGCGCTCATTCGCACGCATTTGCAAAGTTCGCACTAAGCCCACTCGCTCTCCTCCCCCTGCCTGCACAGGCAGCGCTGAGCACTGCTGCTCGCGTTTCACGTTGGCTGGGCCTTAATTGGCCCGCTCACGTAAAATCGCGGTGCGGTGCCGATCGCGGATGCCACCCCCGCCAAGCACCCCCTCCAAGGGCAAAATTCTGCCCTACGTGTCTCACTGTTGATGGTGTAACCGGGTGTTAGATTAATGAGGTGATTTAGAAGTTATCATAATAGTAATTTGTAGATCTATGTATGTGCCTAAAATCATTTCTTCTATTAACAAAGGTTTAATTTAGTTTTGTAAGAAACCTATAAGACCCGGTGGCCTACTTTTTACTGAATTCAAAGCCCGTATCTCGAAATAAGGACAAATTGCAAATAGTTGTGGCAGCTGCTTCAAGTTTTCTTTTGGGAATTGGGCAGCTTGGCATTTACCATCCGCCTGCCATAACATGTGCGACGATGAATTTTAATGCGTGTTGTTATAAGGGATTGAGCAATTAAATGAAATGTTTTTTGTTATGCAGCTTTATTTAGTTGAAGGAATGTAAATGTAGTAATTTTTTTTACCATTGAGAGTGTTTTTCTCAATGTAATGAAGTCTGTAATAGACACTTGGGGAGGAATTTTACGGTCCTGTTGCAGCGAGAATGGAAAATGTGGTGAGCCGTTCAAAATTCCATTGACTTTGGCGGGACTGGAAAATCCTGCTGGCAGGAGGGGCCATAAAATTCTGCACTTCGAGCTTTATTTTATAGAGCCTTATTTTATCTCTCCACAGCCCATGGTAGATACTAGGTGAGTTGACATGGTAGCTATAAGGGTAAAGGGTGGTGGATGGGGGCATGGGTTGTCATGTGTTGGCACTAATTTGGCATAGGGGCTATAAAGAGCCATGGGGGTGGATGCATGGGCATAGTTTGGTATGGAAGGTTTCAGAGGACCTGGGGGTGGGTGGGAGGTATAGGTTGGCATGGGTGCATGAGCGGACATGGGTTAGGTGGAGGAGCATAGGTGGCATGGAGGATATGAGGGGACATTGGGGGGGGACGACATAGATTGACATGGAGGGCATGAGGAGCTATAGGTAGTTGATGGGAGAACATAGGTTGGTATGGAGAGTATGAGGGGTAATAAAGGGTGGATTGGGGGATATGAGGTGGTATAGACGGGGCCTGGGGAGTGTTTAGGGGTGTGAGGAGGGGTGAGGGTTGGAGGGATGTTTCATGTTCCATTCTTCATTTTTAAACTTTGGCCATAGTGCAGGAGGCCTGAGGCAGGCCTTCCGCGCAACTCACTACTGGGCCAGCTGTCCCCCTCGGTTCTTTCTGGGTCGCCTGCCCAGGCCAAAAATCTGACGCCAGGCAGCCATTTTTAAAGGTCGCGTTCATGGAGTTGGGAATTCTCCTGTCCCTGCACACCTGAACCAGGAGCGAGAATCTGGGCCTATGTGCGAATAGATTTTTGTTAGGTAAGGGCATCCGGGCATATGGGACAGAATTTCCCTAAATTTGCACTAAGTGTGGTAGCGGTCAGGCAAAAGGGCATTTCAACTGCCGACAGCGATGACGGTTTTCATGCTGTATCGTCCCAAACCCAGGAAACACACGGTTTCCATGGTGGGTGGGCTCTCATTCGCCCGCATGCCATCACCCCACCGTTGTATCGCGACAGCAGCCATGTTTAAAAGGCAGCCCCCAGCAAAGTGCTCATCGCCACCAGCTCATCACCGCTGCCCGGGAGACATGGCCAGCAAAGGAAAAAAGACTGCAGCCCCCCGCTTCAACAACGGGTCCCTTGAGCGACTGTTGGATGCTGTGGATGCCCGTTGGGATGTACTTTACCCCCACTCTCGCCGCAGAGTGGACAGCAATGTGACCAATCTGGCTTGGGAGGCAGTGGCAGCAGTGGTCAGTGCCAACGCCCTTCAGAAGAGGACAGCCACCTAGCACCGAAAGAGGATGAATGATGACCTCCGTTCCACCAGGGTAAGTTACTCTCCTCATCACTCTCAACTCTCACACTCACAAACCCACTACACATCCACAGGGCCCTCACTCACTGCCAGTTCAACGGTCATCACCATTCACACTCTCACACTCACTGTCAATGTTCTCATCCCATCCATGGGACCACTCACCACCCACACTTATCAGGCATACTTATCATCTGGCCTGGCAGGTGTCCTGCTTACACTCTCCCCATCTCTATTCATGCAGGACAAGCTGGCACACAACAAGAGGGAGAGGTCGCACTGGTGGAGGAATGCCTGAAATCAAGGTCCTCACGGACTTTGAAATCAGAGCCATCCAGCTTGCTGGCCACGATCTGGACCAGTCCTGTGCTGATGGTGAGGTCAGTGGTGCTCAACCAAGTGAGGATCCAGCACTGCAACATCCATCAGACAACCATGCTGTGAGTGATGTGTCCTGTTTCACAGGCCACTGCCATGCACTAATTCTCTCTCCTTGCTTTCGCAGGCACATCTGCCAAACAGCCGACAGAGTCCATGACCCAGGTCCTCCAATCAAGCCCCGAAGAAGCCTCTGGAGAGGAATCTGAAGGCACCCTTCCTGAAGACCCGTCACAGCGCTCATCCACACCCTCCACCAGCACAGAGACACACACCTCGGTGGGACCTAGCTTTAGAATAGCCTCAGAGTCACAATCTGGTGAGCACATCACACTGTCTGACCCACAGCAGGTGGCGGCAGGGACTTCGCAGGTCCCCGGCACTCGGCGGACTGCTGGAGGTCAGAACATTGCTGAGTCTGAGTCAGATGACGAGCCTCTGGAATCGGTCATGTCACAGTTGCTGGAGCTGCAAAGGCAAGCTCGGGAACATCAGGAAGGGATGTCCGCTGCACTCCTCAGGTTGCAAGCTGCCATGGAGAAGTCTGTGCGCCTTCAGGCTTAGGTGATAGCGCTGGCATGCCAACGCACCGAGGTCAACACTTGTAGAGTGGCAGCCGCCAAGGATACTTTGGTCCAGGACTTTGCTCCTGCACTGCTGCGCGGGCTCAACTCCATCGCTGATGCCATAAGACCATAAGACCATAAGACATAGGAGCAGAAATAAGGCCATTCGGCCCATCGAGTCTGTCCGCCATTCAATCATGGCTGATAGGTTTCTCAACCCCATTCTCCCGCCTTCTCCCCGTAACCTTTGATTCCCTTACCAATCAAGAACCTATCTATCTCGGTCTTAAATACACTCAATGACCTGGCCTCCACAGCTTTCTGTAGCAATGACTTCCATAGATTCACCACTCTCTGGCTAAAGAAGTTTCTCCTCATCTCTGTTCTAAAAGGTCTTCCCTTTACTCTGAGGCTGTGCCCTCGGGTCCTAGTCTCTCCTACTAATGGAAACATCTTCCCCATGTCCACTCTATCCAGGCCTTTCAGTATTCTGTAAGTTTCAATCAAATCCCCCCTCATCCTTCTAAACTCCATCGAGTATAGACCCAGAGTCCTCAAACGTTCCTCATATGTTAAGCCTTTCATTCCTGGGATCGTTCTCGTGAACCTCCTCTGGATCCTCTCCAGGGCCAGAACATCCTTCCTGAGATACGGGGCCCAAAATTGCTCACAATATTCTAAATGTGGTCTGACCAGAGCCTTATAAAGCCTCAGCAGCACATCCCTGCTTTTATATTCTAGTCCTCTCGAAATAAATGCCAATATTGCATTTGCCTTCCTAACTACCGACTCAACCTGCAAGTTAACCTTAAGAGAATCGTGGACTAGGACCCCCAAGTCCCTTTGATGCCATAGTTTGCCTCCAACAGTGTGAACGTGAGAGGAGTGCCGGGCAGCCCAATCTCACTCCAGCTACCCCTGCTCCTCAATAAGACAGCTTGGGGCCCTCAGGCACCCATAGGAAGGAGGATCAGCAGGTGCACACCCCGGGGCCATCCATCCAGGTGACTCCGAGACTGGCCGGCCCATCCGAATCCCCTCTCTCTGTGACCCCTGCATTTCTAGCTCCACTGGCTGAGGAGGGTGCCACTGCCACACAGCAGGACCCCAAAATCAGGCAATGGCCCTCTAAGTCTCGGCCCTCCAGAGGACGCCAGCCAAAGTCATCACAGACAGGGCACAGCAGTCAGCAGGCTGCCTCCACCTCCGCTGTGGATGTCCGGGGAGCAACAAGACGTAGTGGCAGGGTTAGGAAAGTTGAGGAGAATTAGTTGCACAGCCTGGATACAGATGTTAATCACTTGTACATAATGTTCAGTATTGTGAATAAGGTCCCAAGAATGTCTCCCTGTCTATGGCTCCTTGTTCTGATGAGCAGCATTCGTGTCACTCAGATGTGAAACCTTTCTACACAAGATAAAGGCAGGTGTCTCAGTCCAGGGCCTCTTCCCTGTGCTCTGTGCAGCCTTCAGACCAAAGTAATGATCCGGCCTCACACGCCCTGGAAACATTACCGATGCCTGCACCTCGATGATGCTTTTCATTGCTGCCAGAATGTCGTGGGCAGGTGCCACAGAGTGCTCTCATACTCTCCGTGTGCTCTCAGCCTCTTTAAAGTGGGGCTGGCCCCCATCACACCAGCAGCTGCGACCAGTGATGCTGTGCACCAGCTCCTGAAGGGCTGAGGTGCTGAAGGCGGACAAAGGATCAGGTGCTTCTAAAGTTTCATGGCTGCATCCCTTTGATATGGACCTCCTCACCCTCATCCCCACATCTTCCTCATTGCAGGAGATCTCCAGCTCCTCCATCTCCTCCTCAGCCAGCTCCTCACCCTGTTGCAGCACCAGGTTGTAAAGTGCGCAGCAGATGACGACGATGTGTGACAGCCAATGTTGACTATATTTCAAGGCTCCACCAGACCAGTCCAGGCACTGGAACCTCATCTTCAGCATCCCGATGGTTTGCTCCACCAAGTTGCGAGTTGCAGCATGAGCCTCGTTATACCATCGCTCTGCTGCAGTCTGAGGCCGCCGCACGGGTGTCATCAGCCACGGCCTCTGCGGGTAGCCCCTGGCCCCGAGGAGCCATCCCTGCAGCCTCTGTGGACCCTGGAAGACTCCAGGGATCTGTGACCGTCTCAGGATGTAGGCATCATGCACACTGCCTGGAAACCATGCGCACACCTGCAGGATGCGTTTCTCATGGTCGCACACCAGCTGCACTTCAGTGAGAGAAATCCCTTGCAGTTGATGAAGTCCACTGAGTGTAGCAACAGAGACCTGAGCACCACATGAGTACAGTCAATCGCACCCTGCACCTGTGGGAATCCCGAGATCCGGGTGAATCCAATGGCCCTTTCAGCTTGGCTGTCCCGGTCCCGGGCGAAATGCACAAAGTTGTGTGCCCTCGAGAAGGTGGCATCCATGACCTCATGGATGCACTTGTGGGTGGAGGCTTGTGATATCCCACAGGGGTCACATGTGGAGCCCTGAAAGGAGCCACTGGTGTAGAAATTGAGTGTTGCGGTCACTTTCATAGCTGCTGGGAGTGGATGCCCTCCATGTCCCCTTGGCGGCAAGTCCTGCAGTAAGTGGCAGATGTGATCAGGTTCCTAGCCATGCGCAGTCGTTGGCGACACTGGTTCTCAGTCATCTGCAGGAATGACAGTCGGTGTTTATAGACCCTGAGTGTCACTAGGTGCCGACCAGGCATGGCTCATTTTCACTCCTGAGCAGCGTGTGCGAGAGCCCCAGCAGCATCTTCTTCATGGGGTTGCTGCTCCTGTCTTTCTGCCACCAGGAGCCTCAATTGCTCTCTCCTCCATCTGTCTCGTTCTCTGTAGGCCATCAGGCATACAGCTAGGTCACCAGGATCCATGATCCTGATGTGGTCCTCCTGCGGCATGAAAGAGAGAGAGACGTGGTTAGCATGGCTGTACTTAGCACCTTTCCTGGCCCTGTGTGACTGCTCTTTAATGCTTCCCGGAGAGTGCTGGTCACCCCTCGGATGGCCACAGATGAGTGCGCAGCATGGCTGCCCTGTCAACCTGTGACATGGGGGAGACGGCTCCTAACCGGGATGCTGAGATTGCAAAGGGCTGTGAGCACCTCCAGCAGTGACTGCTCCATAGCCAGCATTGGCGAGGAGATTGTACAACGTGTGCAGTCCAACTGCTCCGCGGCCCAGTAAAGTGGTCGCGGACTCGCAGCCTGTGCTGGGGGAAGGGTGGGGGGGGGTGGTGGGGGTAAGATCTGAAGTGCCTGGTAGCACTTTGGTGCCTCCGCATTGCTTGTATGGCCGGGTAGTCGAGGACCCCGACCCCAATTGTATCACTGTGGATGCGCCTGAAATATCTCAGTTGCAGAGGGATGGTCAGTTTATACAGGTGTCCCTACTGTGAGGCCCTGCCCCCCCACCTCAATTTCTTGCTTGCTGGATCCAATGCCAGGGCAGCAGTTGCCCCCAGATACCATCCCCGACAACAATCACCTCCGAGGCTGGGCAGCAGTTGCCCCCGGACACCCCCCCATCAACAGTCGCCTCCTTGGCACAGCACCCCAGCCCTCTGGTGCCCCTGAAGCCTGCAAAGCAAGAGGCGACCCTGGCGAGCTCTGCAGAACGTTGCTGTTCACTCACTTCCAGTTCCCCGAAAGTGAAGGCCGCCAAGTGCATGTCGCCTGCGTGCTGTTGTGAAACACGCCGACATGCTTTCCCACCAACGTGGACGGACGATCCAGTGGGGTCCAAGAGCCTGGCGGGATGGCCTTTTAATGATATGCTGATGTATTACAATGAGCTGAGTTGGTGGGAAACGTGGCCCGCCATTGGCGGGCTGAGCGGACGATCGCGACCTGCCTTCCGTCATGAAACAGATCGCACCATATTGTCCGTGCATGCCACCTACCATGCCCGCCACCTGTGGGCATGGAAAATTCTGCCCACGGTGCAAAAGCGGGTAAATGGGGGTGAGGTGCAGATCATCCATGATCTAATTGCATGGTAGAACAACCTTGAGGGGCTGTATGGCCTACTTTGGTTCCTATTTTCCTATAGATTATGCGACATATTAAGTTCTTGTTATGGTCAAATTTTGAATACATACCCTCTGATTTGTTAACCTAGCTAGGCCAATGGAACTGATGCAGGCAAATATTTTCTTTAACTCAAATTTCTGCTCAGTAATAGATTTGATTGCTTATTTAGTTTATCTTGCAAGCTATCGAAACAACATTGCTCACAAATCCTGTGCCGCTCCCAGACTATGCAGTTATCAATATATTTGCAGCAAGGTTTTAAATAAAGACCTTTTTTTTCCACATGTCACAATTTTATGGCTGTACAGACGAGACTGTGCCATCAATGCTAGGTTACAGTGAGATAAATCAGAGCATTGAAGTGACACTAAAGCCTCAGGAGTAATCTACAGAATGTCTTTACTGTGCCTGTAGGAGGGAAACATGGTGCCATCAGGCAAATCAAGGGGAAAAGGTATAGCTCCAGTGTTTTCTTTCAGTGACAGTTCACCTTTGACCCAGGATTGAGACAGAATGGAACAATGTGGAGTTTATCTGTGAATAAAATAAATGAACTAACTCAGTTGACCCTGAAGGTTTTATCTGAAATTTAAGTTTTCTTTCTGATTCTGGTTCTTACTTTGATGTTACTTCAATGATTTAAGTATTTGCAATGCTATTGTCAATGCTGAAATTGGGCAGTAATAAAAGATACTGGGCTGCAATTTGCTGGAAAAAGTAGTGACATGTGAAAAATGCACCATGTTATCAATGTGCAAATTGGCATCAATTTGTGGTGAGGAAGGGATACCCTTTGAGTTACAAATTGCCACAAGGTGCTGGACCTTTTGTATCACCTCTTCATGAACTTCACGAAAATGGCACCTTG
The DNA here is from genome assembly GCF_964194155.1 of Cetorhinus maximus. Classification (NCBI taxonomy): domain Eukaryota; kingdom Metazoa; phylum Chordata; class Chondrichthyes; order Lamniformes; family Cetorhinidae; genus Cetorhinus; species Cetorhinus maximus. The sequence goes on along the minus strand of NC_135888.1, from coordinate 59,004,837 downwards.
CAGGTACTCCCTGTGAGTTTCATGAAGGCGCTGCCTTTGAGAGTTACAGAAAGCTAGTTCTAATAATTAATAGCATAAGTACCCTTTTAAGGATTAGATAATTATTAATGACTGCCAATCAAACTCTCTGATGCAGAAAGTGAACAATTAAAAGTATGCAGTCCCATTCCTTCAGGGAGTGAGTTGCTGTTGGAGAAAAAACAGATGTTAAATTTTTACATTTTTTTTACTTTTCTTTTTGTCTCTTGTTTTTTTTCTCTCTTAATCCAATCTTTCCTTCCCTCTTTTTATTTCTCATTCTGTATCTGATTTGACATTGAATTTACCCACTCTAATTGACAACTCATTCCTCTGTTTATTGGTAAATTATTTGCTCTTATTCACTGTTAGCCTTGTCATTTACAACGGTACCCGATGTCTCCTGTCCATGCTGTGCTGTTATTAGATTGCACTTCCAGGTAAAAAATAATAATTTGATTTGAAGGATGCAGGAAAAATTTGAACTAGCCAGGCAAGGCATGAGGTGCCCTGCTCCAAAAAATTCTGGTCTACCATTAGAAAAAATGATTTGATTGCAAAACATTGGGGATTGTTTCTCCAGATAAACAAGTGGCCATGGTTGGATAAATGGGTAATCATTTGTTTCAGAACTTAATCAAAGCTCAGATAGAACAATACAAAACCTTCTGTGAAATTACTTATTATTTGATTCAGCTCACCCGGTGTTTTCTTTTATAGTGGCCTATTAAAAGGCTACCTTCTGTGGGAGTGTATGGTGTTTTAGATTGCTCATTAGCCTGGATTTGGTTGTAATAATAATGGTGAAGTTAACAGTGCTCACCATTATTACAAGGTGAATCTGACAGCAATTTCTGACATACACACATGCGCAGTTGAATGCAGAAATCCAGAAGTTGCTGTTAGACTTAGCTGTTCTTTCATTGGGTGCACTGTTATAGTCTTCGCTGTTAGACTCAACACTGAAATTGTTGTAATAGTGTGAATTTAGGATAAATATCCACTAATCTTGAACTAAAAACAATTGCAAAAGTTTGTGCTGGTGCATTTTAGAAAAGTGAGTTTTTAATGGCCTAATAAGTGATAATTAACTCTGAGCAACTTCTCTGGCACTGAAAGATTAATTTTACAAATGTAGATTCTCATTCCCTCAGAAGAAATGAAGGTTGCAGTTTTATTTTAGCTTTTCTGTTTTCCCGTTTTATCACTTTCCCTTAATCTTTTCTGTATGTCTCAGTGTTACTCTGCTTCCTGTATAAACATTTACATATAGTTTATATTTCCTGTTTTTGCATTCTGCTTTGCAGTCTATCTATCCCTGTGAGGATTCTTCAGTGTGATTGGCTGAAGAGCCTCTCTGTTGCTTTTCCTGCTCACAGATGCCACAGAGGGCACTGCACTGGATGCCACAGTGGGCACCACATTGGATCAGAGGCTGGATTAGTAGTAATTTCTGCAAACAAGCTCGTGAAAAGTCTCTCGGCACCTGTATGTGAGGTGAATAGCAAAAGCCACACATTGACTGGTGAGAGGACAATCTCGGCCATTGGCTTTCCACCTCTAAGATCTGGATTTACATCCAGCTCTATCTGGTAGGATGAAAACTTCACTGCCAGCTTATCCAGATCTTACTTGAACTGTACAGGTTTGAGTTTTGTGAACTCAAGAATGCAAAAGTTCAATTGCAGGGAAAATGTCTGCAATTTGAGGGAAAATTGCACATTGCTAAAAATTCAAGGTGCACAATTTCTCAATATACAAAATACCTTCCCTTAACCTTACTCTCACTCAGATATCCTATAACATGACAGGAGTGAGAAAAAGAAAGCTAGAAAGCTGTCACACTGGTCACACCAGCTGGGAAATTGGAGCAGGGACAGGGGAGTTTCATATTGTGCCTAGCAGTGCTGTAACTGATCTGGATCTTGATACTGACCCTGGGTGCCTGGAATTGGAGAATGTTCCATCCATCAATGTTATCTTCCCTAGATAAATAGAAAATTCACACATAATGCACATTTCCTACATCTATAGCAAGCTATAAAGTTTGGGTTTACGTTGCTGAAAAGGCATTTCTAGATTTGCAACAGATATCCTTGCTGGGCTAGCCAGAAATACAACCTGATGAGTACAAAACATTCGACTAAATATCAAAAATATGCAGAGGTATCGCCACAGGAAATTTTTAGGATTAATAAAGGATCTAGATTGTCTTTATGGTGATCAATTATTTTGTCTGGATAGGTTAGGGAAATGTAGGCATCAACGGAGGAATGATACCACTTCAAGTGTCCATGTTTATTCAACTCTCTTATATAATGATACATGTTAGCTCCTCCAGCCTGGTTCCCCTCATGATATCATCAGGATTCATTGTTAAAACAAGCACATTCCCATTCAGGAATCATCAGGGGCACAGGGGCATGTAAAATGTTAGCGTTTGCTCTCATTCTTTGAAATGGAGAAGTTTTCCTCTGCAGAAGATTACAAAATAAGTACAACTTATGTCCTACGTGCCTATTACGGCCATTATGTCCAAACTGGCTTGTTTGTCCAGTAGGCCGGTCAGAGTCAGCCCAGCTGTAAAGAAGCTGTTTTGGTTGCCTCTTCCTCTCGCTCTTCCTCCTCAGCTGTTTGGCATATACATGATGGAGTGTGCTGTACCCTCCTGATGCAGCAGACCGCGATGCGTCATGACATGCAATCTGACAGGGCTCCTCCAGAGTTGTCCAGGCAGCAATGGTCTGCTTGATGGTATTTTGTGTGGCAGCATGGCCTTTGTAATGCGCACAATGCATACGTGTGTGCACCGGAGCCACGAGCCACATGGTTAGCAGATAGCCTTTGTTGCCCAGTGTGTCCCCCTCCACCACCACCCATTGACCTTCAGCTCAGCATAGTTGTGCACCAGCTGGACATTGTGGAAGTGGAACCCCTTCCAGTTGTGGTACATCTCCGAATTTACATGCGATGGCTGCAGTGTGACACCATTGCGTTCAGTGGCCCTGCACCATAGAGAAACCTGTTGCCCCGGAGAATGCCGGTTATGACTCTGCCTGCGCAAGAGAGAGTGAAATGTATTCACCTCTCCTTGCATAAGAGCTTGAAGTGAGAACCTAGGCCTTCACCATATGCCACAGCAGAAGACTTCAGGGACTTAGAGTAGCAGCACAAAACTCCAAAAACTCCTACTATCTCAGTTACAGCCCCTAAAAATTGATCAGGAAGTAACCTGAAAATGGCTGATGATTTCTTTAAGTAGCACAGAAGAGCAGTCATTCCTTCATGTTCAGCTGTGGGAGGTTAAGAGGGACAGTCAGCTGGAGTGTTGAGGTTGAAAATGGAGTCAAATCAACATTGATTTGACATAACAGTCCGCCTACTCTACATACTTCCAGATGTCACTTTGGACCTGAAACTATGGAGCAAAGATATGGGCGCTATCCAAATGAAGTTTACAACCCTATAGTCCACCCAGCACAATGTGCAGCTGGACTTTGTGGGCTGGATTTTACGGCCACCACCCTCCCCCCACCCACCGCCAGGCGTGTTTTTGGTGGGGGGTGCCATATGAAATATGAGAGGTGGCAAACCCACTAACTTCCTGCACCCCCCTCCCCACCCCCGAGCTGTCTCCCATAATATGGTAGTGGACAAGGGCCAAAATCGGCAACCCACATACCATTTATAAATAAATAATTAATGGTCAATTGAGCTTGTTACCAAGCCAATTGACCCAAATAATACCTGTCCATGTCATAATACGGCTGGCATGGGCAAGTGGGCAAGAGTGGATAGGCCATTTTTTAAAGCAAGCTGCTTAAAATGTGAGAAGGAAGAGTGGGGTATATCTTTAGGGGGGTGCTCTGTCCATACTGTTGTTGGGGTGGGGGGAGAGGTGGGCGGCCCCCAAAGGTAACAGCCCTTTCTTGGTTCCTCCTCACTTGGCCTCCAAAGCCCCTTTCTCCACCCTTCTCACTCCCCTCCCTAGGCTCCTGATCCCCCCACCCCCCATCCTGGGTCTGATGCCAGGGATATCTTCATCTACCGACCTGCTTGCAGTCCCGGCAGTGCCCACTACTCAGTTCTGGCACTGCTGGGACTGCTAGAGCTGCCGGCCAATCAGACTGGTCAGCAGCTCTCAAGAGTGGGAGTTCCTTCCACTGAGGGCTGGAAGTCCCCTCTTGTCTCATCCACGTGCCACCCACAGTGCGTTAATATGGGGTTGGCTGGCGTCCGATATTTCTTACAGGGGGAAGGGCGGTGGCGGACAATACATCCCCATCCTATAAAATTCAGCCCTGTGACTCCAAACTTCTTGCTTCTGCTACTTTATTTGAAATTCCATTCCCGGGTTATTGATCACTCTTTGTAAAAAGAAACCTTTCCTGGTATCAGTCCTAAATCTTCCTTTCATCCGTATGATCCTGTTCTCTTCTTACAGGTCACCTTGCAGCAATATTCCTGATTTATCTTGCTAGACTGCATTAGGCCTCCTTGCAAGTTATAATCTTTCAAAGCTAAAGAGCCCCAGTTTCTCCCATGTTTCCTCATAGTTAAGTCCCATAACACTGGGATCTGGCTTGTGGCTTCTTCCTAGTACCACCTCCAGAGTTAAATGTTTCCCTTGTGTCTCAGTAACCAAAATTGGACACAGCACTCAAGATTTGATCTGACCCAAGATATGAGTATGACTTATATTCCACTGAATTAGCAACATCCTTTGTGTATATAAAATGGAACAGAATTAGACTTTGCAAACACTAACCTACAGACAGTACCTCACTGAAATAACAAAATGGAACTCAGGATTAATACAATGATTCTCATGATATGATGCTGGATTATTGCTTCACTATAAACTCTGGCCTCAGCAGACAAACCTATATCCTGAACTGAGGTCCAACAAAAAGCAAGGGGGGCAATTTAAAATAGGCACGACTGCCTCAGCATTGTACACTGAGCAATAGGACTGCTTTGAAATTCGAAAGCCATTCTCCATCACACCACTGCCTTGGATTGGAATTAAGAGTCCCAGCCAGATAGTGCCTAGTTCGTTATTATTTCTGAGTAACGTTGGTTGTTGACTTTCTATGATATAAAAACGAATTGAAATGAGGGTGACAGCTGCGGAAAACATCAAGTAACACCATGAATAGACACCATGCACCAACTCGCTTTGGTTTCTTCATTTAAGGGCTTTTTTATTTTGCTTTTGGGTGGCATTTCTGTTATTGCTGTCTGTTGGCTGTTGTATTGGGACTTCAATAAAATAAGAATAAATAAAAATGATTTTTCAGAATAAGAAAGACCTAAACATTGTCTAGTTCTGCTAGCAGGAGTTGCCAAGAGCGCAGGAAGCAAACTAACTGATAAAATTATAGGTGGATGCTGTATGTTTCCTGTTTTCTTTTTCTTCCATTTATTTTATGCCAAAAGCCAGTCTGAACTGGCTGTAGAATGAAGTGAGCGTTGAGCACAGGCCTGCAATCATGTTTGAAAATCAGCGTTTGCTTTTCTAGGCAGATTTAAAAATACACATGTCCTGTGAGTGACATCTGTTATTCTTTTGAAAAGCAAACACGTTATTAATTAGGATAGAAATCTCCACAAAACTATGATTGTTATTTTATAGGGTGGTATGATATACACATTGTTCAGTGACATACAATGTTAAAGCTCTCAAACTCCACTAACCTCTTAAGTATTGAATGACCTTTGTGCTGGACAGGCGCCAGGCACAGTAAGATTTGAATTGTCCATTTTTCAGTTAAAGGGAATGCAAGTACATTTTATACAAGAGTATGTCTCATTGCATTGGCTGTATTTCAAAAAGCATTGTTAAGATAAAATCATGCTCTCTTTTCTTCCCCTTTTCCTTTATACATCTCCCAACCCTTACTTTGTAGTTTTCCCGATTTGAGCAGAGACTAAATAAAGTAAGATTATCGCAGGCTTCCTTCATCGTCGAAACCTACAAGTAAACAGAGAATTATGAAAACATGAAGGAAAGTTTGTGGGAAGATTAACATGTCACAGGGGACTGCAGTGTACAGATTGCATTTCTGATCACCCAGTATAATGCCTATCAGTCACTGAGAAAGAATACAGCCTGTTTCTCTCAGAGTGAATAACAATCACTTGCTTGACAAGGACTGCAGATTCATTAATTAGCAGGGAAACCTCAAGTTTCTCTGAGCCAAACCGAACCAGTGCAAAGTTAAGTAACAATGAACTTGAAGAACATGCAGGCTTGTTATATACTGAGGGAGGGATGAGGGGCTGTGGCAGGGGGGAGGGGGGGGGGTGCGTGGCGGAATAACTGTGCCAGCTGTTCATGCTTCCAACTTTAATGCTGAAGCAATTCTTGGCATAATTAAGAGCATCACGGAGTAAAATGGGAACAGAGTGAGATTAAGGAACAGAGTGAGATCTTGGAACAGAGTGAGTATTGCCTTTTAATATAGGAATTTGGTGAGAGTGGGAATTAGCTAAGCAGGCTGGCTGAAGTCTATGCAGGCAATATAAATTTTGAAAGTAGACAGAAGTAACTAAACCGAAACGTGTTAGCACAGGAGGAGACAGAGATGTGTTATCACTGGAGGTTGTGGGGTTTTCCAGCACCAGATGTTGATTTAGGCAAACACGTCTGCAGGATTGTTAACAGCTCACGTTGTCCCATCTCAGAATCACAGAACCTGAGAAGGAGGTGGAGACAATCTGACAGGTCAGGGAAGGAAAATGTTTATTTTAGAGCAAGCATTTGAGACAGACAGTCACACCAGTGAGAGATAGGAAGCAAGGAATGGAGAACGAAAGATGTATCACTGACTGAGAGTCAGGGAAAGGGCAGGAAGGAAAGGCTAAATGGCAATCTATACTCAAATAGATTTGGGGACAGGTGTCTGGGCAACGGCAGCAAATAAATATCATTTGGACTAAGAAAGAAGGGAAACATCAGTAAAATAGCTGAAATACTGTAATGACAACTACAATAATAACTTGTGTTTATATAATACCTTTAAAGTAGGTATAGTTATATACTCTATAGTAAAACATCCCAAAGTGCTTTACAGGAATTTGAACAATTATACTTTGACACCGAGCCATGAAAAGAGATAATGAGCAAAATGTAATGCAGGCAGGGGGAGAGCGTGGGGTCAGGTGGGACAGTGCTGGATCCTTTCTGTCTCCTTCTGATTAAGTCCAAGGCAGGAAGGCTCGCAGGCAATTCTCACACCTGGAGGCCAATTGAGGCCCTTAAGTGACCACATAAGAACCTCATCCTGCTGCCACTGATATTCAACCAGCAGTGGGCAGGGGTCTCACCATCTGGGGAGGCCACCCAGAAAACCCTCTTTGCGTAGAGGGGGCGGTTGGGAGGGAGATCCCTTGTCCAAAGGCACACTGTATTCAGTCAAGGAACCCAACATTGGGAAAGTGGGGGCCCTTACTGCCTAGCCCCTCTCCACCCCTGGCCGTTGCCCCCCCTCCCTGGGAACCTAATCCCACCTCACTTACCTGACTCCCGGAGGATCCACCACTGATCCTCTGGGTAGGCCCCAGTCTAATACCGGCAGTGGCCACCACTCCTGGTGGCGCTGTCGGAATTGCAGAGCTACTTGCGCTTGATTGGCCCACTGCTGTTCAGGAGGCCCGATGCTGTCCAGGTGAGCACCTGATTACCTCAGAATAGTGTCAAATCTTGTGTGAAAATGTTACACCCCCACTGCCGCTCCCACTCATGTCGCCGCCACTGAATTTGGCCCCTTAGGTCAGGTGACCAACAGCTTGGTAAAAGAGGTAGGATTTTAAAAAGTGTCTTCCAGAAGGAGAGGTGGGAAGTTTTAGGGAGGAGCTTCCAGAGGAAACAGCTGAAGGCATGCTGGCAAATGGTGGATCAATTCGAATGAGGGATGCAGGAGAAGCCAGGATTGGAGAAGTGCAAAGAGTTGTAGAGCTGGAGGAAGTTACAGAGATAGGGAAGGGTGAGGCCGTGAGAGAATTTTGAACAGAGAAATGAGAACTTTAAATATGAGGTGTGTGGACCAGAATTCAATAGTTAACGAGACTGACACAATCCTTTGCATTCAGATTGGCAACCCTGGACATTTGCTGTCTCCCAGCCAAGGTAAGGAACATATTAAGTAGGCCAGAAAAGATTTTGCAAGAGGAAGGAGAAGACAGTTATCGCTGTTGTTACAAATACGAAGTTTTGCAAGATTATTATGTTTTGGGACTGTGTATTTAATGTAGGATAAAATGAAGGGGATCATGTGACCTGTTCTGAAGTTTGCCTGACAATAAGCCTGGGTAACGTGACTGTTAAAGATCAAAGGAAGGCCTGAGTTATTTGCTGGGAAGAAGGTGTAAGGTGTTCACTCTTGGAGACAGCAGCACCTGTGTTTACAGTGGTTAGACTGCCAGGCCCAAATTTTTGAAGGGTTGGAAAGACTCCGTGCCTTAGCCAAAATGGCATGGAGACCCAATCCCAGGAGTCCTGCCCCTGAACCCAGCACCCACCATTTTTACCATTGGGGGGATTGAGGGATAAGTTGTAGTTTGCACATCTGTGGTTCACAGAGGCAGCTGCACATGTAAAATGCAGCTGCCTTCAAACAAATCCAATTTTCATTCATTTGATTTCCAAAACAAAACTTGTGGAATTTAGACATTTGAGCAAAAGGTTTAAAGCTGCCAGACTTATTTGAAGTGGTAAGGTACCCTTTGGGAGAGGTAAGATGCCCCTTTGGGAGAGTTAAGATGCCCATTTGGGAGAGGTAAGGTGCCCTTTGGGAGAGGTAAGATGCCCTTTGGGAGAGGTTAGGTGCCCTTTGGGATTGTTAAAATTAGACATGAATGTGCTAAACATGGACTCAGCAGAACTGCCAAGCTGTCAAGGCATTTAAATCGCCAAGCTATTTAAACCTTTGAAAAAAAAGCACTCTGTAGTTGAAAAAAATCAGGGCTTGCAATTTCACCAGGGGCAGAATATTGCCGTCGGCGTACGGGGGTGGGCCTGACACGTAAAATGATGCGAAATGACGTCGGCTGTGCATCCCAACATCATCGCGTGTCATTTCGATATTGCGTCCAGCGGGCTCGCGCCAGAGGTGGCTGCAAGCCCGCTGAACTGTCAATGACCTATTAAGGCCATTAAGAAAGCAATTTAATTTATTAACAATGCTTCCCGTCCAACCTTAAGGTTGGCGGGCAGGTGAAGAGCCCAAGTGGCCTTCGTGTTTTCACATAAGCTTGAGAGGTTACCGTTATAGGGTTAGTGCTACATGACTGATCCCACTACCTATTATTGTCAGAGTGGGAGAGGAGTGGAGGCTTGTAAGTTTACAGTTTGATTGACTGCTTCAAGTCTGCAATATGTATTCTGTGAATACAAATGTGTGTTTTCATAAAGGATTAAATAATTGAATAAAATATTTATTTTCATAAAGGATTAAGTACTTGAAGGAGTTTAAACGTATTGAATGGGTTTTTTAGCAACAAGTTTTTTTTCCAATAAAGTCTGCAATAGACACTTAGGACTTTATTTTATTTAATCTCAAAATGGCCTTTGATACTGGCATGGAAGGTGTAAGATCAGAGGCTGGTGGGTCTGGGAGAATGGGTTGGCATGAGTTGGCACTAAGTTGACATAGGGGCTATAAGGGGCTTCTTCACTGGAATGGGTATCCCCTTTGCGTCAAACTGTTGTGGTCTCCTTCCAAATAGATTGAATCTAGGATTTGAGCAGAGATCAGTTTTGTGGTTAGTCATTAGTGTGGTAACTTGCCAGGAATTTGGGGGTAAAATTGTTTAAACTTTAACTGCAGCTAAACTCTGGGTTTTTTCAATCCAAATCCATATTTTTACAAATATGAAGTCTATAACATTATTATGTTTTCAGACTGTGTCTTTAATTTAGGGTAAAATATATGGGATCATGTGGCCTGTTCGCCTAATAACAGGCCTGGATGACACCACTATTAAAGATTAAAGGGAGCCTGGGTGATTTTTCTGGGAAGAAGGTGCAAGATGTTTACATCTGGAAAAAAAATGGCAGCAGCATCTGTGTTTACAGTGGTTAGACTGCGAGTCCTGGAAGGTGTTGAGAATATTAGCTTGTAAACAGTTATACCTGTGCATTTACTTCAAAGGTAGAATAGAGTCGGGTCCAAAGAATAGCTAACCAGTATTTCTACCTGAATACAAGCCCCATGCGATTCATGTTTACAAGGTGATGGGCTTTGAGAGGGGACGGATTTAAAAGATATCCCAGAAATGCATAGACAAGTTTTAATTGTCTGCATCAATTGGGATGAATGAAGAAAAGAGAATTGAATTTCTAAAATATCTGCAGGACCCTTTCCTAAAGCAGTATGTCATTAGGCTGAGAGGGAGTCACTGCTAGATCAGGTTATGTGTAATTAAACAGTTGGGTTAGATGAGCTAATGTGGATGGGCACATTGGAAGTAGCACAACTTGATAATGTTTAAAATAAAAAATAGAAAGGAGAAAGAAAATCAGTCTGAAAACTGGAACACCAGACTGAATTAGGGCAGGTTTTAGAAAGATGAGGAGCAAGCTAACAGCAGCGGAGTGGAAGGAGAAAATGACACATAGGACTGTGGAGCAGCACCTTAATGTATTTAAAAATAGATTGCAGATGTATACAAATACATTCCATTAAAAAAGAAGGCAATGACTAGCACTTTTAGGGTGTCATTGATAAATAAGGACATTCAAACCAATGAAAATTGAAGTAGACTATAAGAATAATGATGAAAGATGTTAATATGACAAAAAATGAGATGAATAAAAGGATGAAGAAAAACTAGGAGGTATTATATGGAAAACACACCAAAACTGAAATATTTTACAAGTCACTCAGGAAAAAGAGAGTTGTTAAAAGTAAGGTGTCCCTGGAGAGGAGAAGATTCTCAGTTTGTGGATGAAGAATGAAAATGGAACACCATACTTCACTTTGACATTTATGAGAAAGGACGTTGGAATGCAGATGAATCCTGAAGTAGTTGAGAACAGGACTAGCAACGTTATGATGATAAAACCAAAATTTTAGAGAAATTAGTTAGTTAAAATATAGAAATGCAGTGCACGCAGTGTACATGGGCTTTAGGAATTTAACAAGGCACACACAGGAGATACTAGATAAAATGAAGGAGAATGGGTTTTGGAGGAGGATTACAAACTGGATTGAAAGTCGACCTCTCTCTCCCGACTGCAAACACCAGGGCCCATTTTTGTGGGTCCCCAGTAGTGTCCATGTGCTGCCTTCATCCCATTTCCTTCCACCAACCTTCACACCATTCCCATCAGATGGGGTGGATGTTGGGACTGAGGATTCAAAATAGCCTGGGCTTCACATTGGTGAGCCGGGGTGTACTGAATACTCGACCACCAACCCAATACTGACCTGTTGACCAGTGTGAAATTGGCGCTTGTCAAAGCTGATCCACCCTTAGCTAATCTCCCTCTATCTGCACTTTCTGGAAGGAACCAGTGAATGTTGACCAGGGATTCTGCTAGGTTCCTCTTTGCTTTTTACTGCAACCCCACCTGAGATCAACATGGCCTATCATGACTCCAGAAACCACCCTGATCTATGTGGCACAATGCATTTCCCTGCTGGGCACATGGGAGATTCCAAACCTTTAGCCTTTCAGTATTGTGTTAATTTATTATGTTTTCTGCGTTGTTTAAAAAAATGGAGGGAGAAAGGGAGTGTCGAGCTCCTTCAATTTTGGTCTCTTGCGTATCCCTGATTTCCCTAGCAGTGATAGCCATACCTTCATCTGCCCAGGCTCTAGGCTCTGGAAGTCCATCTGAAAGTTAGTTTGGAAGAGAATTTCATAGGGCTCCTAGTGTGACACTGCAACAAAGGGCCTGAGCACAGAAAGCATCATCAACTAAGTGAAAAGTAAAATACTCTTGGCTTGAGGCCATGAGTTAATTAAATGTCTTATAGCATTTTTGATGATTAACCAATAGGACTCATTGGAAAAATAAATCATAGAGGAATACCATCACTAGGTCTGGTGATTCAATTGTGGGGTTGGAACCTTTGTGCTGAATGTGTGCTGAAGAAGCTATGGAGCAGCATCGGCCTACAGCCTGGGGCTAGATTTTAACCGTTTCAGTTAGTTACAGCATCTTGGCACACTTAGAGTCAAGAAGCTGAAAATTATACTGAATGATATTGAAATAAATGAGGTAATGTCTCTGTTAAAATAATAGACAGTAGATTTGTAATGAACACATTGAGAATCTGTACAATAATATTAATAACAACAACTTGCACACAGCATAGTTTTTTGATTTGCTTTGATCTGGATGCACAGTATGACTTTTGCTTTTGATTAGTTTTGTTATTTCTAATCTGTAGTTCTCATGGTTTACTACATTAAAGTTGAAAGATGATTCTGCTTATGGTTTAATTATGCTGCTTTCTCCTTTTGTTTTAACTAGTATTATACTCTGAAGGAAAAGTGTTTATCAGCATGAAATCTCTTTACATAATGGAGCAACTGACGCTGAAAAGAATATAAGAATGAAAGGCAGGAGAAGAGGACATTCAGCCCATCACGATGTTGGGCAGAATATTTCGCTGAGTGGGCAAGAACGCACCCGACCCACTCAAGTGTAACATGACGTGCGATGACGTCGGGCGAGCGTCGGGACGTCATTGCACACTTGCGTGATATTTCGCTTGGTGGGCGTGTGCGGGAGCTGGAGCTGTGCCCGCCATTAATTAACAGGCCAATTAAGGCCTTTGACAACCCAATTGATGGCAATTTAATGTTGCCCGTGCGATTTTTCGCTCATTGCATGGGCAAAATGGGCAGGCAGGCAGCCCACAATTTGCAAAACCTCATCCACGGGTGGGATAAGAAGGGTCAGCAGCATTGTCAATGTGATGAGTGAGGAGTTTTGGAGATAACTTGCTGATTGGTACCTGTCAGCTTAATCTCTGATTGGGGCTTCATTCTTAGCATTTCCAGGCCTCATTTCTGGAATCATTGGTGTCTCCCAGGCCCCCGGAGGATTTGCACCATGTGGACCCTTCCAGGTATCAGACAGTATTCCCTTACCCTGGTAATGGGGATTGTGGTCTCCGCTGGAGGCACCTCCTCTGAGGAGGAAGAGAGGGGCAGAAGGAAGAGGAGGCCACCTGTCCCAAAGCAGCTTCTAGGGGAGGGACCTGTGGGAGGAGCAGCGCATGCACAAGAGGAGCAAGGCTAATAGCAAGTCCAAGGTGGAAGGGGCTGCAGAAGAGGTCTCTACTGCCAGGGTTTACAGGCAGTGATGCAGCTACCTCAATATGTCTGAGGTGCAATGCCGAAGGAGGCTCAGCCTCTCAAGGGAGACAGTGACCTCCATCTGTCAGATGATCGGGCCTGAGATCACCTTCGTGTGGGTGAACACCACATGCCAGTGGCTCTGAAGGCAACGGTGTCCCTCAATTTCTATGCCTCTGGCTCTTTCCAGGGCTCAGTGGGGGATCTGTGTGGAGTCTCCCAATCAGCTGTCCACAGTTGCGTCAAGTGGTGACAGATACTCTTTTCAGGCGGGTATTGACTTTAATTCATTTCTATATTGACGATGCCAGCCAGGCTGAGTGAGCCAGAGGCTTTGCAGCGATTGCTGCGTTCCTACACGTCCAGGGTGCCATTGACCGCACACATGTGGCCATCAAGGCGCCTGTGGGTCAGCCGGGTGCCTTCGTTAACAGGAAGAGATTTCGCTCCATGAACGTCCAGATAGCATGTGACCACAGGATGCTGATTCTACAAGTCTGTGCAAGGTATCCTGGCAGCTCCCATGACGCTTACATCATCAGACACTCCCAGGTACCGAGGTTCTTCAGTGCTCCAGACTGATTGGATGGATGGCTGCTGGGTGACAAGGGCTATCCCTTGAAAAGGTGGCTCATGACGCCTCTCTGCCACCCAAGAACAGAGGCAGAGCAGCAGTACAACAGGAGCCATACCTCCAGAAGGGCGGTGGTAGGGAAAGCCATAGTTCTTCTCAAGGTGCGCTCCCGATGTCTGGACCGTTTAGGGGGAGCACCACAATAACCCCCAGAGCGGGTGTTACTGATAGTGGTTGCATGCTGCGCTCTCCACAATCTGGCACTGGCAAGGGGGGACCCACTGGAGGAAGAGGATCTTGCCACAGCTCCACAAGCCAGAGATAATGAGTCCAGTGGTGAGTCTGAAGAGGAGCACGGTGAGGAGAACTCTGAGGGTGTGGAGGCAGAGCTCAGTAACCCCCAGGGAGGCAGGGATACCAGGGACACCTTGATCCAACGCTCCTTCAACTAGGCTGCCAAGTAAGAACTACCACCATAAGCCAGGGCTGCCTTATCCATCCTGGATCGTAGAAATGACCCTTTCCTTAGCCTTCAAGACACATTCAGTGCCTGTGCAATAAAGTTTCGAGCCACCCGTGCTCAGCATTACATACTGGCCTACGCTGCACCTACAAAATAAATGAAGCACACTCAGGCCAATAACACAAAAGCAATTGTAATTTTATGTTGGAACTCATAGTCTTGAACTGAAAAAAAACGGTGTTGGTAGTCACACCATTAAAAAAAGAAAAACAAAATGGGGGAACTAAAGGTCACCCGTGACCAGTCCCTCTTGTGCTGAAGGTGCTTTAAGCTTATGATTAGGTGCTCCCCATCGCTGGCACCGGCATTGGAGGCAGCCTGCTCACTCTGCTGTCCTGTTGGCCTTGATGACCTTGGCGGTCGTCCTCTGGTCAATGGAGCAAGTGCTAGCCCCGCCTGGGATGGAGCGTCCAGTGCCACGGCCGGCATCTCCCCAGTCGCTGCAGCCTCATCAAATGCCACGGTCACTGGCTGAGGGCCAGAGGAGCTGCTACCATCATCCAGAGCACCCGAGAGGACCCCGCAGAGGCAACAAGCAGCTCGTCCACCAATGTGAGGTTGCTCTGGACCTCCCAGCTCACCATTGATGGACAGTCACTTAGCTGGGATATTGGGTACCCAATCCATCTCACACATGGACACTGAACAACTGTGGTCAGTGCCTGTGTGAGGGCTTGCAGGTCCGAGCACAACCCCAGGACCCCCTGATTCTGTTCCTGGAGCAGCTTCCCCATGAGAGTCACCACTCTGTCCATGGAGGAGGCATTGCGCTCAGCCATGAGGGTCAATGTAGTGCTCACACTCCACAGGGACTCCTCCACAATGGAGACCATGGCACGCCTTTTGGATCTCCTCCAGATCCTCCCGCACACCCCACTGGACGTCCAGCATCTGCTGCCTAATGGACGACTCCAGAGGCCCATCATCAGCCTTCGACTGAGCATTGTCCTTGTCTTCAGCAGTCCTCTGAATGCCGGTGCCCAGGGCACTCTCTGCCTCCGCCTACACCTCAAGTGAGTATGAAGTGCCCTCACCAATGTGCACCGAGATACTAGCCACTGAACTAATGCCCACCAAGGTGCTGGTATCTGCGCTGATGCCTGCTTCAGGGAGCGGGAGTGATGCAGGTGCGTGAGGAGCATGGTGGTCCTCCGGGGTCAGGGGTGGCCCTTCAGGGACCGGAGTGTGAACGCCTGCTGGCGAACCTAAAAGGGAGAAGAAGGACATGTCATTAGTTAAAGTCATCACACTGTCACTGTGCATGCCAGGCACCCTGGTGAGACCATGAGGATCTGCATCATGGTGCCTTCATCTTTCAATGATCAATGGGGACTCCAGATTTGAGGCTCGCATCAATGAAGAGACTTCACTAGAATGGTTGCATAAGCCAAAATTCTCACCTCAGTGAGCTGCACTCTTACCTTCGTCTGACACCCCAGCCTCACCATGGTCGGTTGATCGAGGTGCATGACGTCTCTTGAGCTCCAAGGCCTCCTGGTCGTACCAGGAGAGGAAGAGGAGGTGTGGGGGTGCTCTGCCAGTCCGCGACCTCTCAATATTGTTATGGGATGTCTTCTCCTGAAAGGACAGAGGAGCATTGATTAGTCCCCTCTCTACCTGCAGCACCATTGCAGCCTGGCCAACCCCACCTGAGGAGCACCCTGCAGGGCACATCCGAGTTGTGGCCCTTGAGCAGCAAGGTACTCAGTCCAAGCAGCCAGAGCTCACCCCCTTGGACAGCTCTGGCGTGATTGACAGTTGGCACTCAGACTCTAGCACCCCTGAGCTCCACGGTGGGGGAGGGCCAGCCCAAAACAATTGAACACACTGACCCATGCCAACACGATACTCACCCTTCCTGAGCACAGAAGATCATAAAGCGCTTCCGGCACTGCATCCAGGTGTGCCACACCATGTCGTGGCTGCTCACCCGGGCTGCCACTTCTTCCCATGCCCTCTTTGTGAGGTGCTGTGGCCTCCTCCTCCCATATCTGGGGACAAGGGTGTACCTGCTGGCAGCCGCCTCCTCCAGGAGGGCAGCAAGGCACTTGTCGGAAAAATGGAGGGGCAATTGCCCACTCGATCTGCTCTTCCGCCTGGCGTTTGCTGCCGCACTCTAGTCCATCTTTACAACGGCAGACAGACATCCTTCCCCGGCAGCCTTTCTGGGGCTGCCTGGGCTGTTTTAAACAGGCTGGCGGGTCGCCGTTGCCGACAGGCCCCCACCCCAGCACATCCTTTCCCAGCCAGTGATGAGCCACATTACATGCCGGACAGGCGTTAATTGGCCCGCCAGTGTGAAATTGCGGTCAGGCACCGATTGCGGGCAGAGGTTGGATTCCAGCCTTCCACCTCCACGTGGCAAGATAGAGGTCCAGTCACTGCACTTATTTCACCCGGTAACCACTTTGGTCCTTCCCTGAAATTTTTCATGTATACCGGCTCTCCCATGGTAAATTTCCTCTTGCGACTATGCCAGTTGTGTCTAGTTATCTGGCTTCCCTGATTTCTTTCCACCTCCCCTCTAAATTCAGCATTATTAAGCTCAATCTCGTCCTGAATGGCATTTCCACAATAGCTCCACAGGTGTGACACTTGTTGTTGTGTGAGGGGTAGTCCTGTAATGAAAAAGAAAACGTGCTAGCTTAGTTGTCACGGAATCTCCAGTTAGCTTTATCGTGCCTGTCTCGAACATTTGAACTGCCATTTTGGCCAGTCCGTTTGAGGAAGGGTGGTACGGTGTAGTTTTTACACGAGTGATACCGGTGAGGCTGATAAACCGTTGAAACTCAGCACTCATAAATGCCGTGCCGTTATCAGAAACTATTACTTCTGGTAGTCTGTGAATGGCAAAACTCTGACATAGTTTCTCAATTGTAGCAGCTGACGTAGGTGACTTCACCTCATATACATGCAACCATTTTGAATGGGCATCGACAATGAGCGCACACATTGTTCCCAGGAAAGGTCCAACTTAGTCAATGTGTGACCGCACCCAGGGTCTACCTGGCCACTCCCATGGGTGAAATGTAGCTACGACTGTGGCAAGTTTTGCAGTTGCTGACATTGCATACAGTGCTTTACCATACTCTCTATTTTGCCATCCATCCCAGGCCACCATTGATAGCTGTGTGCTATGGTATTCATTAAGGAAATTCCTGGATGGGCATTGTGTAGTTCTACTAAAAGAGGTTCCCTTCCCTTTGGAGGAAATGTCACTCATGCTCCCCACAATAAGATGCCATCCTGGCTGATTATTTCATATCTTCTGTTGAAGTGCAATTTCATTTCATCAGATATGGGCTCCAGTCACCAACCACGTAGCTCTTGTTCTTGTACTTGAGATATGACTGGATCTCGACTTGTCCAGTCTCTGATCTGTCGAGCACATACCAGTGAGAAATCTAAGAAATTTAACAGTAAAACAAATTCCAGTAGAATTAGGACGTGCTCATCATTTTCTTGGAAAGGCAAATGACTGAGGGCATTGGCGTTTGCAATTTGATTGTCAGGCCTATGTACAAAAGTATATTCATATGCTGCCAGAATTAAAGCCCTATTAGTATTTCTGTAACTTTTTTCTACGTGCCTTCTTCTTTCTAGCGCAGACTTTAATCTCGGCCTTCTTTTTGACTTTGCTATTGGCCAGACATCTCTCAGATGCAAGCTCAACTTGTCTGAGCTCAGTGGCTGAGTCTCCCAAACTCCATTGTCTGTCTGTTTCTTGGGAAATTCTGCAACTTTTGCTTTCAAAGCCTCTTTGACTTCATTTAACTGATTCTTCAGCTCTTCCATTTCTTTTTTGGATTTGTTTGCTGCCTCCTGGAAAATTGAACATTGTTGTATCTTCTCCGCCAACTCATTCTCCAGTTTGCTCAGAGAGGTGCTGAATTCTTTCTGTTTCTCTTCAGACTTTTCCAGAGGTACAAACTCTGACCTGAGTGAATCTTGTAGTGTGTGAAGATCTTTCAACAAGTTTTCTTCTATCCTGTGAAGGTCGCTCACCTCGTCTCAAACTTTGTCATCCAGCAGGGTCTCTTCGAGTTTCTTCTGCTGTTCTTCCAGGTTTGGGCTTAAGACATCCTACATTTCTTCTTGTTGAGTCCTTAAACACTCATTTTCCAAAACAGGAACGCTTCCAGCTTCCTTTTGTAATCTCACTGGCCAATCAAGGTTAATTTTCCTTAGCCAATTTCGCCCTAGAAGGCTTGGTCCCCTGCCTCTCAATACAAAGGCTGGTAGCTTTGCTGATTGGCTTCCATAATGGACAGTAACTCTCTTTATGCATTTTACTTGAATGTCTTCACCTGTATATGTTTTGAGCTTGGCACCTGTTTGTTCTAAACTTAATTGATGTTCACCATTATTTATATATCTGAAGGCATGGTCCCCAATTACTGTAGTGGAAGCTCCCGTGTCCACTTCCACTCTAACAGGTTTGTCATTTACTTTCAGTGTGACAAATATTGGTTCTGTCTTTCCAACTTTCAAATTAAACAATGAGTAAATGTCAGAATTTCTTGTTTCATGCTCTTCTACATTGTAGATTTCATTGGGCATCTTCTGTTTCCAAGCCTGCTCTTTCCTCACACTGCCTCATCATATGTCCATTTCTGTGACAGTAGTAACATTCAATTTTTTTAAACTGTCAATCGCTAAAAGACTGATTATCTCCATCCCTATTAAAATTATTCTTTGATTGAACTGCTAAGTTAGTTTGCTTTATTCTTCAGCTAGCGGGGTCTGTTTCTCGCTTCTTGGCAGAGTCTCACTTTTTCGCTCACTTTCGCTTGAGGTTTCACGCCTGATGTGGAGGATGGTGCCATTTTGCTCACCCTGTATTGCTTGTGAATCTCTTAAAGTGCTTTCCATGGCCAGTGCTACCTCTAGCACCTTCTTGAAATCCAG
Source organism: Cetorhinus maximus (assembly GCF_964194155.1). Classification (NCBI taxonomy): domain Eukaryota; kingdom Metazoa; phylum Chordata; class Chondrichthyes; order Lamniformes; family Cetorhinidae; genus Cetorhinus; species Cetorhinus maximus. Next base: position 58,985,500 of record NC_135888.1, on the reverse strand, counting down.
ATTCACTTCGGACAATAATCTTTTCTGAAGTGTCCTCCTTCACACCATACACAAAACGATTTCTGAGCATGTCGTTAAGAGTCGTACCGAGCTCATAATGTTCTGTTAGCTGCTTCAAATTTGTCACATGGCATGCAACTGTCTCACCCAGGGCTCCATTTCACAAATTAAACCTGAATCTCTGCATCGTGACTGTGGGCTTGGGTTGAAAGTGACCCTTCACGAGGTCCACTAATTCATTGAAATTCTTTGAATCTGGGACACTGGGTGCTGTAAAACTTCAAATCAAACCATAGGTTTTGCTCCCACAAGTACTCAAGAGGATCACTCGCCTCTTCTCTTCCCCCGTAATCTTGTTCACTTGAAAAAGGAACGTGAGGCGTTCTATGTATTGAGACCAATCATCTGTAGCTGGTTCAAAAGGATCAATTATCCCAAATTGTGGCATTTTGAGAGAGGATAACTTCTTCAATTCTAATGGAGCTTGCTACTTACAATCACTGGGCAAGGTACAGTGCCAATTTCTTTTTAACTTGATTTCTTCTGTTCAATCTTGTTTTATCCTCGTCACCAGTTTGTTGCAAGGTGATTGAATTGTACTATTAGTAATAGAGTTGAACTGCAGACACTTCTTAAGTGGAAAAATTAAGTTTATTTACAATATACGCAGTAGCAACTACACATGTGCTTTCAACTTCAACTCTATGCCTGCACTGTCTGCTGAGATAGCCCGCGCTTCTCTTCTATTGGTTCCTAACAAGTATTATTCTTAAAAGTACATTACATATTAAATAAAATCATAGTTACTACAAGGAGCAAACAGAATCAGAAAAAAAAGAGGTGTGAGGGAGAGGGAGAGGAATAACTAGTATTGCTAACTCTCCAAAATTGCCCTGGAATGTCCAGGAATTAAAAACTGATATCTGGGACACAGTTGCAAGTAACCCAGAAGAAAATTATTTTAAAAAATTTCTTTGACTGTTTTGTCTAAAATCAGGCATGGGTAAAAAGCTCCTTGACTGACAGCTTCCAATTTGTTTGGGAAGGCAGTTCTCCAAGAGTATGGACACCTTCAGGAACATGTACGGAGTTGGCAACCCTAGGCAAAACTGAAAATGAACTATGCCTACAAGAGAGCAATGAGCTAATAAAACAAGTAAAGGGCTATTAACAAAAAAAAATTAAAAGATTGACTGGTGTGCAGGAGCTGTCAGATGTGTGATAGTGTTATAAGATGTTAGGGCTAGAGATCTGCATTGACTGGTAAATGCAACATGTGACACAGACAAAAATAAAAATACCTGGAAAAACTCAGCAGGTCTGACAGCATCTGCAGAGAGGAACACAGTAAACGTTTTGAGTCCGTATGACTCTTCAACAGAACTAAGGAAAAATAGAAAAGAGGTGAAATATAAGCTGGTTTAATGGGGGGGTGGGACAAGTAGAGCTGGATAGAGGGCCAGTGATAGGTGGAGATAACCAAAAGATGTCATAGACAAAAGGACAAAGAGGTGTTGAAGGTGGTGATATTATCTAAGGAATGTACTAATAGGTGACATTAAGGGTAGAAAGCTGGACAAGCAAGGTACAGACAGCCCTGGTGGATTGGGGTAAGGGATCGAAATAGGCAAAAAGGTAGAGATAAAACAATGGATGGAAATACATTTAAAAATAATGGAAATAGGTGGGAAAAGAAAAATCTATATAAATTATTAGAAAAAAGGGGGATCGGAAAGGGAGTGGGGATGGAGGAGCGAGTTCATGATCTAAAAGTGTTGAACTCAATATTCAGTCCGGAAGGCTGTAAAGTGCCTAGTCGAAAGATGAGGTGCTGTTCCTCCAGTTTGCGTTGAGCTTCACTGGAACATTGCAGCAAGCCAAGGACGGACATGTGGGCATGAGAGCAGGGTGGTGTGTTGAAATGGCAAGCGACAGGGAGGTCTGGGTCATGCTTGCGGACAGACCGAAGGTGTTCCACAAAGCGGTCACCCAGACTGCATTTGGTCTCTTCAATGTAGAGGAAACCGCATTGGGAGACTGGTTATCTGTGTTCCTCTCCGCAGATGCTGTCAGACCTGCTGAGTTTTTCCAAGTATTTTCATTTTTATTTTTGTTTTGGATTTCCAGCATCCACAGTTTTTTGCTTTTATCTATGTGACACAGACATGTTGACTAAAGTACAAACCAGGTATAGCAAAGTCAGCTATAGCAAATAGTGGCTATGCGATGTATGAACTTTGTAGTGAACTTAATGTCATGTATGAACTTTGTAGTGAATTTAGTGTCATGTATGAACTTTGTAGTGAGTGCTGCATCCAGTTCTGGTTCACATGAAATGAGAGAGACATGAATGCTGGAGGCCAGCAGGGAAGAGCCACCAGGCTGATTCCCAGGATCTGAGTTCTGAGGAAAGACTGAACAGAATCAAGCTGTTCATGCAGGATAACTTGCAGATAGAGAAGTAGAGGTAAAAAAACTGGGTTCAATTAAGAAAGACTTGGATGATATAATTGGTGTAATTTGGATCTCTTTAGTGGATAATTCATGATGAGACAAATGGTCTTCCTAATCTGTAATTACCTCATGAACTTGTGAATACCACGTGGGAACTTTTATAGAAAGTTTATACCATGTTTTTAATTTCTTTCTTTCATGGGATCTGCGAGTCGCTGAACATTTGCTGTCCATTCCTAATTGCCCATGAGAAAGTGGTGGTGAGCTGCCTTCTTGAACCGCTGTAGTCCATGTGGTGTAGGTACACCCACTGTACTGTTTGGAAGGGAGTTCCAGGATTTTGACCCAGCAACAGTGAAGGAACGGCGATATATTTCCAAGTCAGGATGGTATGTGGCTTGGAGGGGAACTTGAATGTGGTGGTGTTCTCATGTGTCTGCTGCCCTTGTCCTCCTATGTGGTATGCGGGTTTGAAAGGTGCTGTCGAAGGAGCCTTGGTGAGTTTCTGCAGTGCATCTTGCATGTAGTACAAGTTGCTGCCAACTGTGCGTCAGTGATGGAGGGAGTGATTGTTTAAGGCGGTGGATCGGGTACCGATCAAGTGGGCTGCTTTTTCTTGGATTATGTCAAGCTTCCTGAGTGTTATTGGAGCTGCACTCATCCAGACAAGTGAAGAGTATTCCATTACACTCCTGACTTGTGCCTTGTAGATGGTGGGTAGTTTAGAGAATCAAGAGGTGAGTTACTCACTCCAGAATTTGCAGCCCAGCCTCTGACCACCAGTATTTATGTGGCTGGTCCAGTTAAGTTTCTGGTCAATGGTAATGCCTAGGATATTGATGATGGGGTATTCAGTGATGGTAATGCCATTGAACATCAAGGGGATATGGTTAGATTCTCTCTTGTTGGAGATTTGTCATTGCCTGGCACTTGTGTGACTTGTTGCTTGCTATTTATCAGCCTGAATTTTGTCTGGGCCTTTCTACATATGGGAATGGACTGCTGCAGAATCTAATGGCGTTGAACATTGTGAATCCACTTCTGACCTTATGACGGAGGGAATTGATGAAGCAGCTGAAGATGGTTGGGCCTAGGACACAACCCTGAGGAACTCCTGCAGTGATATCCTGGAACTGAGATGATTGACCTCCAACAACCACAACCATCTTCCTTTGTGCTAGGTATGACTCCAACTAGTGGAGCCCACCCCACCCCCCCACCCCCCTCCCCCCTCCCCCACCAACTGCCAGTTCCCATTAACTTCAGTTTTGCTAGGGCTCCTTGGTGCCACACTTTGTCAAATGCTGCCTTATTGTCAAGGGCAGTCACTCTCACCTCACTTCTGGAGTTCAGCTCTCTTGTCCATGTTTGGACCAAGGCTGTAATGAGGTAAGAAGCTGGGTGGTCTTGATGGAATCCAAACTGGGAATGTTATAGATGTGGCAGCTGTAGTGCATAGTGTAGTACTCTTGCCTGTGAGTCAGAAGGTTGTAGGTTCAAGACACACTCCGGAGACTTGCGCACAAGATCAAGACTGACACTTCAGTGCAGTACTGAGGGAGTTTTGTTGGAGATGTCATCCTTCAGATGAGACATCAAACCTAGGTCCCCTCTGCCCTGTTATGTGGACATAAAAGATCTCATGACACTATTTGAAGAATAGCAGATGAGTTCTGGACACTATTTTTACTTTTATTCTTTAAGTGTGTATAAAAATGTGAGACATCTCCATCATACCTTGGGTGTCCAGGTTAATAAAAAGGAGAAAGACAATCATTTCACACTGGTTTCTTCTGACTTAAGAACTTATATGTACTGGTAGAAATTAATCTCCAAATGGATCCTTGCAGAAATTAGATTTTGTAGTTTAAAAGGATTGACCACATTAAATACATTAGCTGGATGCTCATGCATTGAAATGCGCCATATCATTTTTGCCTTTACCATATCCTCTGACTGTCGTGAGCAATGCCATGGGTGATCAGCTAGTAATGGGAAAATATAAGGTGAACCTCACGAAAGAAAATTCAAATGTAAAGTGGCATATTTTCTGTGCACACTGAATTTGTTTTAGATACTTAACACAGTATAATTATCCGCCTATAGATGCATCTGTGGGAAATGATATTGCAGAATTTGTTTTTAAATTTGCAGGTGTTTCTTTGACCTATATACAATGGGAGTGCAGGTTGATGTCATTTTTAGTTTATTGTTTGACTGCAGTTTCTAAAGACCATATTTCAAAGTGACTTTGATTATTTACTTCCTCTTTCTTTTATTATGTCTTGTGATTTATCATGGAGCTGCCCTGAAACCATTGGTAACTGAAAACAAACACACCTCTGACCTTGTCTTGAACCTACTTCATTATACATGCTGTGCTTCTCTAAAACAAAGTGAAACATATAGGCTTTTTTAAAAAAAATGGATCTGAGGGCTGCAGATTAAAGTTACAGTACCATACAGCATGAAAATAATTCAATGTGGATTTTTTTTTTCACTTGAGCTCAGGTTGATTTTGATTCTTGTTTGAAAACGCTTCAACTTTTCTTCAGGCTTCCTTCCCTTTGACTCATGGAGATGATTTCAAGAGCCCCTCTTAACTTCCTCGAGTGACTACGCCTCACCTGTGAGCCCAATGATTATCGATCTTGGGGGAGAGCGTCACCTCCAAAAGCCCTCCTACCTCACCGGATGTCCACGCATTGTTTTCCAACGGGGGCTCACTGGATAATTTTTTTAATTCCAGGGACGTGTGCATTGTTAGCAACACCAAAATGTATTGCTCGGCTCTCATAGTGCTGAGTAGGTGTTGGTGGGCCTTTTATTTGGATCTCTGCAGTCGTGTGTTGAAGATGCTTAAACAATGCTGTGGCAGTCCGATACAAGTTAACAGCTTAAAAACAAAAAACTGCGGATGCTGGAAATCCAAAACAAAAACAGAAATACCTGGAAAAACTCAGCAGGTCTGGCAGCATCGGCGGAGAAGAGTAAAGTTGATCTTTCGAGTCCTCATGACCCTTCAACAGAACTAAGTAGAAATAAGTTAACAGCTTGGTAGGCCGCTTCAGAAGGAAGGTAAGAGCCAGGCCACTTCGTTAAGAGCTAACCATGTTGGTGTAGGGCAGGAGTCACACTTATGCTAGATTGGATTTCCCGAAAGAGCATTAGCGAATCATGTAGGATTTTTCAATGATTCAACAGCTTATTAGACACTTTTACTGAAAGTAACTTTATATTTTCAGATCTTTTTTAAAAAATGGAAGTTCTCCAATGGTCATGGTGGGATTTGACCTTGCATTAATTTTTTGGGTTATTAATCTAAGCCTTTGAATTACTAGGCCCGTAACATAACTACCACACTACTCTTTCCCCAGTTATCAGCAGCAAATCTGGATTGACTTACCCCTCAGCCTGAGGATGACAAGGCTAATTGTAGTGTAATCATTGCTGCATTAGGCTGAGACAAGGGACCAGACCTAGGACCATTATGGTCTGCATGGATCAGAATATAAAAGATGAAAGTGCTTTATGCGGCAGTTACGGTGTAAATGCATTCTCAGTTCAGTGTCCTGACAATGGAGTGAGACTCTCTGGAGGCTCCTATTCACCTTGAAATCAGTTCAGGCCTTCATAGCTGCCTTACAGCTTTGACGTTGGTATGAAGCTAACCTTGTGAGTGCAAATGCACTGTCAGCAACATATTGTATGTGCATATTGCTGCTGGGCTAACTGGAACACCCTGGCATTCATTTTAATACAACTTGTGCTTTGTCTCAACTTGAGTACCATGTAGAAGGAGCAGCTGTAAATTTTACTCAGGAATACAGTTTCAGTCTTTCGGGTGTCCTCACAGTGTAGGACATTGGTTCCCGAAAGTGGCCCTCATTGCACACATTTTGCATGAAACTTGTGGAGCCAGGTCCAAATTTCATGCCCTTAACTCCCCTGGAAAGAGTTGGCTTTCTTCATAGGCTACAGTTGAAGTTGTTAAGGTTTAGTTAGATCAAGGTATTGGCCCACAATTGGTCAATGACGTCCAGGTCAAAGGCCGCAGAATCATAAAGCCGTTTGGGCACAAATTACAAGGACAACTAAATTAAGTTAAGTCTGTATAATTTGGAATTCTAAGAGCTTTTCTGATACGTAACTATGATGTCAGCCAGTTGCAGACCATCTAATTGGAAAGAACCTGTGGTGCCCCAAAATCAGGAACCAATGTTACCTTTGTGTTTCCACCAAACTATGTAGAAATTCATTCTCTATGCTCATCATTCTTTGCCTGAAGAGTTTTAATACTGGCCCTTAAATTTATTTTATACCAGCTTGAAGAATTGCCCTCCAGTCCTACTGGTATATTTCCGTTTGAGATGATACACCAGTAAAACCTCTTCTGTGCTGTTTGCTATCTGACATACTTTATTTAGATCCTCTCTGGAGCACCTTCTATCAAAGCTGAAAGGTTTTCTAACCTTTTCTCATAATTCAATGTCCTGAGGCAAGGGATTGACTTCAGGGCATTTGTGATGACCAAAGCTGCACACGCTACCCAGTGTGCATTCTCCACCATGACATCTAACTGTGTTTCGAAGAAGCCTAATGTTTTAGGATCTATTATTTTTCCGGATAGATTTATGTCATCCATGGTTTGTGAGTTCAAGCATCAATACAGGAGGAACAGCACCTCATCTTCCGACTAGGCACTTTACAGCCTTCCGGGCTGAATATTGAATTCAACAATTTTAGATCTTAAACTCCCCCTCCCCCCATCCCCACCCCGTTTCTTCCCCCCCCCCGCCCCCACTTTTTTTTCAATAATTTATATAGATTCTTCTTTCCCCACCTATTTCCATTATTTTTAAATCTAAAACTAAAACCTTGTTAGTCTTTCCACCCCACCCCCACTAGAGCTGTACTTTGAATATCCTGTCTTCCATTCTTAATTAGCACTTTTCTCAGACAAATATCACCACCTTCAACACCTCTTTGACCCTTTTGTCTGTGACATCTTTTGATTATCTGCTCATCTCCACAATCACCACACCCTCAATGTGTCTCTCTCCCCCCCCCCCGCCGCCACCCCACCCACCTTAAACCAATTTATATTTCTCCCTTCTTCTAACTATGCTTCAGTTCTGCCGAAGGGCCATGAAGGCTCGAAATGTTAACTGATTTCTTCTCTGCCGATGCTGCCAGACCTGCTGAGTTTTTCCAGGTAATTCTGTTTTTGTTTTGGATTTCCAGCATCCGCAGTAGCTTTTAGCTTTTTGTTTTTATCAATACAGGAAGTCCTTGCTTAACGCCATTAATTGGTTCCAAGAAAACGTGATATTTTGCAAAGCTACATTACACAAAACATAGACACAATGTTATAACTGGGGGTTAGGTTCCTGGGGGAAGATTTTTGGGATATAAGTTTCCCTAAAAACATATACATTAACATTATAAAGCTAAGAAAACAAAGTTTGGGTATTTCATTGAGCTTTGAAGCATCTCACTTCTGGCAATGGATGAGTGGTGGTGAAGGTGGGTTTACAGGAGGGTAGGAGGACTATTTGGAAGGCTACCAGAAGGGCTTTTTTGAGAACTATTAGCTGGACTTTTTGCAATATCATTTGAATGGTTCTTTGCAGTGGGGCTTTTAAAGAATTTTTCGACTGACATCTGAAGTTCTTTCCAGGATCAGCCAGTCTCATTCACATTAAACATTTTTTGAGGAGAATATCTCAAAGATTTCACTTAATGTTTTAAGGAAGGATTCAGCTGCTTTATCGGCACTGGCAACTTCCTCTTTTCTATTTTTCCTTATTGCTGTTGAAGAGTCAAACGGACTCGAAACGTTAACTGTGTTCCTCTCCGCAGATGCTGTCAGACCTGCTGAGTTTTTCCAGGTACTTTTATTTTTGTTTTGGATTTCTAGCATCCGCAGTTTTTTGCTTTTATCCTCACTTACAATGATGGTTTGTAGATTAGCATGTTTTTTATGTCTTGCAAACCACTCACAACTAACACTTAATGGTTCGATATTTGAACTTTCACCCCAGTCTTTTTTAAGATCATCGAACAAACTCTTAATCTTTTAGTCATCTGGTAGTACAGAACTTGACTTTTGCTGAAAAAGAGACATGCTGTCCAAGCTTTTCATCTTGCATTCATCAGGACAGATCGTAAGTTTACCAACGGTAAAGGGAACAACAATTTATACTGCATGAGAAGAGAATGCTGATTAGTTGGCAAGCGGACTCTGATTGGTAAAGGCATTGCCATGGAGAATGCAGCAGGGAACAGTTAACTGCTAAGCTGTTGTTCAAATTCAAACCAGGCAGGTCAACACTGATTGGTCAAGGCACATGCTCTGGTTCATTCCCATGGCAATGCATTGACCAATCAGGGATTGGCCATAAATGTTGGCCTAACCAGTAATGCCCACATCCCTTGAAAGAATAGCTAATAAAAAAAGATCAAGACAGCCAAGATGGGCGACAGGAGGGAACTAATGGCTTGCACAGTTCACAAAATGGTGCTGCGCAAACTCCAACTTTTATACTGTACAAGGGGGCGAGAGTTTAATCAGCGGTCTTTAAAAGGACCAGTGGAGACTACAGGACACTGTACCTGGGCCCAGCACAAATAAAAATCAGGGCTGCTTCCAATTTATTTGAGACTCATAACCACCTCCCATTACCTGCTCCCCACCTCACCCGAGACCAGCTTTCTCCGGCTCAATATGGGAATTATGTGAGAAGGTCCAGGTGTATGGTGACATTAACACAAAACAGCAGCAATGTAATGTGAATGTAGCGTATTAACTGAAGATTGACATTAACACAAAACGATGTGCAGGACGACGTTAAGCAAGTACTTCCTGTACAGTGACTTGAGCACATGAGACTGACATTTCACTGTAAAACCGAGGTAGTGCTGCAGTTCCTGAGGTGCCATCTCTCTGATGGAATTTTGAACTGAGGCCCTGTCTACCTTGACTAGAACCATAGAACCATAGAATACTACAGCACAGAAAACAGGCCATTCGGCCCTTCTAGTCTGTGCCGAAATATTATTCCGCTAGTCCCATTGACCTGCACCTAGTCCATAACCCTCCAGACCTCTCCCATCCATGTATCTATCCAATTTATTCTTAAAACTTAAGAGTGAGCCCGCATTTACCACATCAGATGGTAGTTCGTTCCACACTCTCACCACTCTCTGATTGAAGAAGTTCCCCCTAATGTTCCCCCTAAACCTTTCCCCTTTCACCCTAAAGCCATGTCCTCTCGTGTTTATCTCTCCTAATCTAAGTGGAAAGAGCCTACTCGCATTTACTCTGTCTATACCCCCCATAATTTTGTAAACTTCTATCAAATCTCCCCTCATTCTTCTACGCTCCAAGGAATAAAGTCCTAACCTGTTTAGTCTTTCCCTGTAACTCAACTCCTTAAGACCCGGCAACATCCTAGTAAATCTTCTCTCCACTCTCTCAATCTTACTGATATCCTTCCTGTAGTTAGGCGACCAGAACAGCACACAATACTCCACAGTTGGCCTCACCAATGTCTTATACAACCTCACCATAACATCCCAACTCCTATACTCAATACTTTGATTTATGAAGGCCAGTATGCCAAAAGCTTTCTTTACAACCTTGTCTACCTGTGACGCCGCTTTCAGGGAATTATGTATCTGAACTCCCAGATCCCTTTGTTCCTCCGCACTCCTCAGTGCCCTACCATTTACTGTGTATGTCCTACATTGGTTTGTCCTTCCAAAATGCAACACCTCACACTTTTCCGCATTAAATTCCATCTGCCATTTTCTGGCCTATTTTTCCAGTTAGTCCAGATCCCTCTGTAAGCTTTGAAAGCCTTCCTCGTTGTCCACAACTCCTCCAATCTTAGTGTCATCAGCAAACTTGCTGATCAAATTTACCACATTATCATCCAAATCATTGATATAGACAACAAACAACAATGGTCCCAGCACAGATCCCTGAGGCACACCACTAGTCACAGACCTCCAGTCTGAGAAGCAATCATCCACTACCACTCTCTGTCTTCTCCCACACAGCCAATTTCGAATCCAGTTTACAACCTCTCCATGGATGCCAATTGTCTGAACCTTCTGAACTAACCTCCCATGTGGGACCTTGTCAAAGGCCTTACTAAAATCCATGTAGACAACATCCACAGCCTTTCCTTCATCTACTTTCTTGGTAACCTCCTTGAAAAACTCTACAAGGTTCGTTAAACACGACCTACCATGTGCAAAGCCATGCTGACTATCCTTAATCAGCCCTTGGCTGTCCAAATAATTATATATCCGATCTCTCAAAACATCTTCCAATAATTTACCTACTACTGACATCAGGCTCACTGGCCTGTAATTACCTGGTTTACTTTTGGAGCCTTTTTTAAACAACGGAACAACATGAGCTACCCTCCAATCCTCCGGCACCTCACCCATGGCTAAGGACATTTTAAATATTTCTGCCAGGGCCCCTGCAATTTCTACACTAGTCTCCCTCAAGGTCCGAGGGAATACCATGTCAGGCCCGGGGGATTTATCTACCTTTATTCACTGTAAGGTAGCAAGCACCTCCTCCTCTTTAATCTCTATATGTTCCATGACACTACTGCTTGTTTCCCTTCCTCCCTTATACACTATGCCAGTTTCCTGAGTAAATACTGATGCAAAAAAACTGTTTAAGATCTCCCCCATCTCGTGAGGCTCCACACATAGATGGCCACTCTGACCTTCAAGAGGACCAATTGTGTCCCTTACTATCCTTTTACTCTTAATATACTTGTAGAAACCCTTCGGGTTTACCTTCACATTATCTGCCAAAGCAACCTCATGTCTTCTTTTTGCCTTCCTGATTTCCTTTTTTAGTATTTTCTTACATGATGTAATACTAGATGTAGAAGATCCCATAGCACTATTCGAAGAAGACCACAATGGTCTGCATGGCCAATATTTATTTCTGAGCAGAAAAGGTCATTAACCTCATTCTGTTTGGCATCTTTCTGTGTGAAAATTGATTGTCTCATTTGTCTGTAAAACAACAGTGATTACACTTTAAAACTACCTCATAGGCTGTTAAACACCTTGGAATGTCCATAGTGCTATATTAATTTACGTTTTCCTGCCTTGAGAATGGCATGTTATGGTTAATATTACAATATTAATATTAAAATCACTTGGTTGTGCAACTTTGGAAGTCCCTGCCTTAGAATGCAGTGGAGACGGGGTCACTGAATATTTTTAAGGCAGAGGTAGATAGATGCTTGTTTGGCAAGGGAATTAAAGGTTATTGGAGGTAGATGGAAATGTAGAACTCGAAACACAAACAGATCAACCTTGATCTTATTGAATGCCAGAGCAGGCTCGAGGGGCCGAATGGCCTACTTCTGCTCCTATTTTGTATGTTCATTATTACTCCAACTACATGGGCAGGATTTTACATGTCAGTGAGCGGGGGCGTGGCCCGCTTGCCACCGCGTAAAATGACGCGCCGTGACGTTGGGGGGAACTCCCGACGTCACCGCACCCCAGTTAAATTTTCAGGAAGGCGGGAGCACAGCAAAATCAGCTGCACGCCCGCTGACCTGTCAATGACCAATTAATGACAGAGGCAATTAAGTAATTAAAGGACCTGCCCATCCAACCTTAAGGTTGGCAGGCAGGCCAGGAGCCCCGGTGTGAATTAGAAAAAGCATGAAGCCTCATCCATGGGCGGGATGAGGTTTCATGTAGGTTTTTAAAAATTTTAATAAAGCTTTTGTGAAAATTATGGACATGTCCCAACTCATGTGACAGTGTCACATGAGGGGACATGTTAGGGAAATATTATTTTTCTATTTTTAAGTTTTTTACATTTACAACTGATCTCCCTGAGGCTGCACTTAGCCTCAAGGAGATGAGTGCGCTCTTTCGTGCACATGCGCGAAAGAGTGCACTCTTGATTTTGGGATCCCCCCCACAAGAAGTGCATAATGCGTCTGTGTGGACGTCACGCTGGGCAGACCTTAATTGGCCCACCTATGTAAAATGGCGCCGCACCCCCGATTGGGTGCGCCGATCGGAAGCGCACCTGTGCGCGCCCGCCATTCAATTTCGTCCCTGACGGGGGGAAAATTCAGCTCCATGTTTAACTCTCACTATATTAAGTCAATACCATTGATTGAATACTTACACCCATATTTTTGACCTATCTGGAATACTTTATATTTATATCAATGTTAGATTTCATTTGCCATCTGTCTGCCCAGTTGCATAACCAATCTAAAACCTTTGTGAATCATTTGCTGCATCCTTTGTCTCCACTTTTCCCTCCTTTGTTTTTTCAGCAAATTTGACCAGTTCACGCTTGGTTTTTAATATCCAAATAATTTATACAGATTTTCCTCCTGTCCCCACTTCCCCTGACGTCAGAGAGGCATCCCTCTAATAACTCATATAGGGCATCTGGTTAGTCAAGCAAAAATGATTTAGAGAAAGATTACCAGTTTAATTAGTAAATAGGTATATTTTCTGATTGCCACACGGTTTTGTGTGAATTGTTAATGTAACACAAATTAAAATAAATGAGGTTAATGTCTGTCTTAAAATAGAGGAGGCAGGAATTTGTGATGAATGGTACAAAAGCATCTTTCTTGCTGTTGGTTGTTCACCACATGAAATGCACTGACACCTCTGGCCCCGACTCTCAATGCTTCTGTCGTCTGTTTAATACAATGTGGATGGAAGGTTTGGAGATATGGTAGCGGTGTCACACAATTACCTTGAAGAAACAAAAATGGGTTGAAGCAGGTAGCAACCATTTCTAGTTTGAAAATATCATAAGGAAACTGAAACGTCGACACAAGATCAGAAATAAAATGGGAAAAAAAAAAAAGAGAATTGGGTCCAATTGTGCTGACGTAGAAAATGATAAGAAAATTATGGAAAATGTAAACATAGGAATGATTGATAATAAACAGTGATAACATCATTTTGCTTCATTAGCTGTGAGTTCTGATTGCTAATGCTCTTCTTTTGGGACAGTAATCATTATCCCAAGACTGTTAATGAGCACAATGTTCTTTGGAATGTTATTGTATAAAACAGCTTGCTTGCAAGCACTATCCAGATAGTTATCAGGGGTTCACAGGACCCTTGCTAATTCTCTGAAGTGTTTGATTTTAAATCATTTTTGAGTAACTTTATTCAATAATACAAAAAGTTTTAAAAAAAGTCATTTGCTAGTACAGAGCTTGAATATTGCTGAAAAAGAGAGACATATTGCCAAAGCTTTTAGTCTTGCTCTCATCAGGACAAATGCAAGAATGCCAATTTTCAAATTATCACAACAATTTATACTACAGGAAAGAGGAATACGTTCAAGCCTCATGCCATCTTTGAGTTGCCCAGGAGCTTGGGAAACCTATAGTTTCCTGTTATGGCACAGCCCTTGGTAAATGCTGAGTTTTCAAATCCCAAAGGGAAACTTGAAACAACTTGTTTTGCAATTTGTATAAATTTCAAGATGCATGCCTTGAATTCAGTGGTAATAAGACTACCAAGTCTTATAGGTTATACAAAACTAAATTAAAAGTTTATTAATAAGAGAAAAGATCTTAAACACATTTTAAATCCAAAAGTTACTACTATGATAACTTTTAAGTCCCCTACTTAATCTGACTCCCAGTTACACTTTTGTTAAGGCAACAGTAAGAGACATAGGGCAGAATTTTCCCCCCATTGGGAAAACCTTAAGGTTGGAGGGGCAGGTCCTTTAACTAGTGCAATTACTTTTTAAATGGCCTCAATTGGCTGTTGACAAGTCGGCAGGGGCGCAGCCGAATCAGCTGTGTGCCCGCCCGAAAATTGAAATGACGTGGAGTGACGTCGGGAGTTCCGCCCGATGTCATCCCATGTTATTTTATGCGTCGACGTGCGGGTCCCACTCCCACACGCCGACTGGGAAATCCTGCCCGTAGATTTTAAAAGACCCAGGCAAGGTGACACAAAATACCCTGAACCAGTCGAATTCAAAGTGAGTTTTCTTAACTTCAGTTCTTTGAAAACAGCAGCTTGAGGCCTAACCTTACATATAGTCTTCACACATAGTTTCCCCTTTGAATGCAAATTCCCACTGTTTCACTATGTCTTTGGACTTTATCTTTCTAATAATAAAAATCTCTCATAGCACTAAGTTTTATGAGTAATCTTTGGGAAAAACAAACACACTGTTTCTAAACTTCACCTGGCTAAGTGACACATTTCACCCCTCCTTTGAAAACAATCTTATCTGGTTTCTTTGAAAATGCAAATGTCCTTTTATCCCTTATATTCTAATCTTCCCCATGTTTACCATGTTTACATCAAAGCCTTCAGACCAGCTGCCTTTAATCCAATTCAGTCACACACACACACAAACACACACACACTCACACACACACACACACACACACACACAGATATAGATACCACTATTTTACAATAAATTCCAATAACATTATGAGAATTATTATATCTTCCTGACATTTCCCCTGTTGTTTTCTCCATGATAACGCCTTGGTCAATCAGAGCCAACTTGCACCATTTCCCCTGTAGTACAAATTCAGAGGACAAGAGACCAGTTTGGGAGTGGGGAATAAATTGCAAAAAACATGAATGGAATTAATAAACCAGCGTACCCTTTATAAATCTCTCATTTTGTCTTTCTCTTTAACTGTCTTTCTGTTACTTCTCTTTTCATTTTTCACCTTTTTTCTATCACTTTCTACAAATATCCTTTCCTTAGCCATTTTCTTACTATCTCTCTGGCTTTCTCCCTCTGTCAGTCTCTTCATCATTTCTCTGCCTTGCTGTTTCTTTTTTACTCTATAAAGCTTCCCCTTTGTGTGTCAAACACACATGGCTTCATATTGGTCTATCACACAGCTGAAATAAATCCTCCATTTTGTGTACAATCAGATCCCCAGCACAATGGAGGTAAATTAACATAGCCCCTACTGTAAGTGTGAATCTCCCCAGAAGCTGTGGAAATGTTCAAATCCTGCTACATCAGTTTAAAACTTGTCTCTTTATTCAGTAGTATACTGGGGCTCCAATGCATTGTGCAATGGTGCATTATGTTGCTTGTTCACACCTATCATCTGTATTACTCTGTTAGGGGGCACTTAGTACAGGGAAGGTGTTTCCCTAGCTGAGAGTGGTATCAAAGGGATCATTCTCAATTACCTTCTGATAACTAACTACAGAGTGGCATGGGTAAAGATCTCTTTAGTGCAGTGCTGAGGGAGTGCTGGACTATAGGAGATACTGTCTCTCAACGAGATATTAAACCGAGGCTGTCTACTTGTTCATGTGAATACAAAAATTTCCTTGGCACTATTTGAGGAAGAGCAAACTAGTTTCTTCTGGTGTTCTGCTTAATATTTGCTCTTTGACCAACACCTGAAAGAACAGACCAACTGGCCATTTCTCTCATTTGTAGTTTGTGTGACCTTACAGTGCACAAATTGACTGACACGTTGTTTGCAGAACAACAGTGGCTGCCCTTCAATAGTAGTTCATTACCCTGAAGGTATCAAAGATGCTACGGAAATAAAAGCTTTCTTCGGGTAACAGTCTGTTTAATGTACACATTTATTTTGAACGCTGTTACTCAGGTAGTTGAACAGAGATGAGCATAGTAAGGACTCAAAACGTAAACTGTGTTCCTCTCCGCAGATGCTGGCAGACCTGCTGAGTTTTTCCAGGTATTTTTATTTTTGTTTTGGGTTTCCAGCATCCGCAGTTTTTTGCTTTTATCTGAGCATAGTAAGACCTTTTGAGGCCTATCCAGAATGGTGGATAGTGATCACCAGATTCAGTACATTTTAGCTTATCCATCAGGAAGACTGTCTATCACACCATACAATAGGGTCTTGAATGAATATAAAGTTTTTCCACTACTTTGACATTCCAAATATTGATGGTACTTTGCTTGACGAAATTCTTTCTTACAAAAGCCATAATTTGACCTTAGACTAGTTTTCTTTCGCTCACTTGTTTTACCACCATAGCTGCTCTTGATTTACCTTTTCTATATGATTTAATACCTTCCATAGTTTTGTAAGTCTCTCAGTTATCTTCCTTCAAGGCTGAAGGTTTCTGCAGTTCTCATCACTCAAATCTCTGATGTTGGTGACCCAGCCTTCTGGCTGTTCTCCACATTTAAACTCATTCATTCAGCTGAAATAATGTACATTTGATTTAGTTGCAGTCTCGCTTCTTGCAGAAGTGCCATGTCCCCTGACACTACTAGTTAGTACTTTTGGGCATATTAAATATCCTTCCTGTTGCAATGTTCTTTCCCTGCAAGCACCAAGCAATCAAAATATGTATCTAATTGTAAACTCTGGAAAATTCAGTTTTAAATAAGTTAGGATCCTCCTACATGTACATCTAATGCAATTAAAGGCTGCCTTCATCATCTCAAATTCAGTAATTAATACTAAAAGCCCACTCTTTTTCTGAAGAACTGTAGTTTGCATATATTGAGCTGCATATTTAAAATCTACCTACAGTACGAGTGGGCATTACAGCAATCTAAATCTCACTATGATCTGGCACTGGTCCAGTTTGGCACTTACAATGCACACATAGGGCTGAATTTTCCTCTTGGGAATGTGTTTTGCGAGGCAGACCATTTTGTAGCTCACAAACTGCACTCCTGACTGACGTGTGACTTTCCCCTGGATTTTTGTCTTTTCCCGGGGATTTAGGATTTCAGTGCAGTTTGCGAGCCATGAGCCAGTGCGAGACGATTGCTGGTGTGGAGGTGGGCTGGTGAGAAGGCCCGCTTTAGCCCTTGGTGACAGTGAGACAGCTCCTAATATTGTCTAAAGGCTCTAAAACCTCACCCCTCACCCTCTCAGTCTTCCTACCCAACCCCTACCACCCCATGCCCTCTCCATGGGCACTCACCCAGTATATACTATGAACAGTCCTTAGATTTCACGCAATATCAATGGAAATATCTTACATTCCTTGGGAATAAAATAAACTTTTATCATCTAATAAAAGCCTCCATCAAACACACTATCATTGATATTGAGAAAATTGCATTCTGCCACATGAAAAAACTTGTAATACTTGTATTCATATTAGCTTGTGTCAATATACCAGAAAACACATCAAAGGCACAATCTGTTATTACAACTTCTTAAAACTATCATTCATTTTCATATGAATGGAGCATCTACTGTGCTGAAATCCATTAGCATTTGAAACTCAGCCAAGCAATCATAATCGTCACACCTGTCCAAATAATAGAGTACTCTCTAATAGAGTACTTTCCATCTGATATGGAAAGAACAGAAGAGTACTTATTTTTATATAAGGTCAACTTAGCTTTGGAGGTCAGATCCCTATGATGAAGCATTGCATTCAAATACGTCTACAGTATAAGAAGCACCTAATAGTGACATTTGAAGGCGTAAAAACACTTTACACTTACCTTTCAGAATGTTCCAAACTCCTCCACAGGCTTTCCATTTTCTTCAAGAACTCTCAAACCGGGGGCACTTTTAATGGGCTTCCGAAACCCTGCACCGCCAGACGAAAAGGGTGCGTGGGAGGAAATCTGATTTTCATCCCGATTTAAAATGGGAAACCCGACTGTGTGGTGGTGTGCGTTTTGCCTACTCAGCATTCCTGACCCGCAAAAAGGCCAGATGAAAATGGCACGGGATTGGGAATGCGGAGGAAAATGGAATTTCCTCCAAAAAAATTCAAAGCGTGGGTCATTCACGCACTGAAATGTGCCTCCACATCCAGGCAGAAAATTCAACCCGTAGCCTTTGTTGTCTGAGCTCTACCCTGTAGTTCAGAGCATATATAACAGCTTTACACAAGAGTGACCTTTTTAATTAATTAGCATTATTCCAGTCTCTATGTTTAAGCTCTGCACGTAACTCATTGTGGCCTTCTTCAAGCCCAGTTATGGCCTGGTACTTGTCTAGCTTTTATCTGTTTATGCTTGTTCTCCCAGATGGCTTCTCACTTCCTTGAAATCTTCTACTCACTGCCCTATATAAGACCAATTCCTAATAGGCATGGGCCCACAGCACAAACTCTAACTTGTAACCAATTGGCACTAAATAGGGCAATTTTATTCAGATAAGCCTTGGGATAGCTGGTGAGATGAATGGAAATGTGCCACCTTGGTGCACTCTGAGGATGATTTGTTAGTCCCTGTAACTGGAAAGTCAGAATATAAAGGGAAGGAGGATTTGCTACAGCTATACAAAGCCCTGTTGAAGCACATCTGGAGTATTATCATGGAGGTGGTGGCATTGTATTGTCACTTAACTAGCATTCTAGATACTGAAGGTAATTTTCTGGGGACCTGGGTTCAAATCCCACCGTGGCAGATGGTGAAATTTGAATTCAATAAAAAGTCTGCTGATGACCAGGAAACCATTGTCGCTGATCGTAAAAATCCTTCTGGTTCCCAGGATTTACTTTGTCTGGCAATGTAGTTGACTCTTAAATGCCCTCTGAATACAGGCAATTAGGAATGGGCAATAAATGCTGGCCTAGCCAGTGACACCCACATCTCATGAAAGAATTAAAAAAAGTTCTGGGAACTGCACATTGGAAGGGATATATTGACTTTGGAAAGGGTGTGGCAGAGACTCACCAGAATGTTGCTAAGGTTCCAAGGTTAGATTATTACAGAAACTAGGCTTGCATTCCCTGGAATATAGAAGGCTAAGTAGTGATTTGATTGAGGTTTTTAGGATTTTGAAAGGAATTGTTGGGTAGATAGAAACATTTCCTGCTTGAGGGGGAGCCTATGACAAGGGGACATAAAATGCGAGCCGGGCCATTGAGCAGAGACATTTGGAAATGGTTCTACATGCAAAGGGTGGCAGAAGAATGGAACTCCCTCCCACAAAAAGCTGTAGATGCGAGCTCAGTTATTAACTTTAAACCTGAGATTGTTAGACTTTTGTGTTACATGGGTTTTTACAAGGGATATGAAGCCAAAGCAGTTGAATGGAGTTTGGGATTATAGAGCAATAGCAGAATAGGCTTGAGTGGCTGATTTACCTGCTCTTGTTTCTATGTTCCTATAGTGTTGAGTTATATTGTAGTGGGAGCATATTTCTGAATTTGGGGTGGTACAGAGGCTTTATATTAGGGGATCTTAATTTTTTTAACTGAGGAAGGAAGGGAATGGAAGCAAGGATTAGGTAGGATTGGAAGAAAGGAGTTGATACACTTTGGAAGTGTGGTCACTGTTGCAATGTTTGAAATGTGGCAGCCAATCTATGCTCAGCAAACTCCCACAAACAACAATGTGATAATGGCCAGATAATTTGTTTTCTTGCGGTGTCAGTTGTGGGATAAATATTGGTCAGAATACTGGGGATAATTCCCTACTCTTCTTCAAAATATTGCCATGGGATAGGTTAGAACCATATCTTCCAGGGCAATATTTTATTTTAAAATGTGGAGGGACATTGCAAGATCTGGACACTTGGAAGCTGACCTGGATGTTTTTTTTAGAAAAGGATCATAAGGTTCACCATTGGACTGGGAGCAAGCATGCCTTTTCCAAGAAATCACCTGATCAGCATGGTCATTGAGAATGAAGAACTGTTTGCTTGTTTGCACTGTGATTATTTTAATGGATGGGGAAAAAAAGATGGTTTAAAGGCAAAGGCTGGTGATTTACTGGAAATCATATGACATTGGTGAGCTTTAAGTTTTGAATTTGTTTTTTTGAATTCAGTTGGGAATGAACTGAGAAGAGGAAAAGCTGCCCAGCTCGCACTCTCTTTGTCTTGTGTGAAACCATATGACTGTCAGTATCCGGCTAAGAATCCTCATCTCAGTGGAACCTGTCTATATTCGGAAACCTGAGAGGCTGGGATGAGAAGGATTGTTCCAGGCCGTAGCTCCATTGGTGAGAATCTCTATGCCACTACTGGGACTAATGATTTGTCTTCACACGAGGGTGCTCCAGATCAACAATGTTGAAATCCTGCGAACTTTATCCTTTTTTGTTATAAAGTCTATTCTTCAGCTGCCCATCTCTGCTAGTGACCCCTACCTGTTTGTCCTTTGTTCGTTTGTTTGTGTGTGTGTGCACTAGGGAATTTTAAAAGGGATAGATAGTTACAATTCCAGATTTCAATTGTGTGTTAACCAGTTCTTGCAACCTGTTTTCAAAAAAGAAATTTTGTTTTATAATAAATCAATCATTCTGAATTTATTGAAAGAAGCCTGATTAGATATCTTTTAGTCCAGGTCTAACGGTAGCGAAGGTAAATAATTGACCATTTTGGTGAGTGAATTAAACTTTTAAACCAATGGTGGAACCTGTGGAGTAGTGGGGCAAGATTACCTGTACATTCCTTGCATCCTTGTTCTAACAGATCTTTAACATCCACACGAGCGGGGTTATTGATTTAATATTTTATCCGAAAGGTGCCACTTCCAACAGTACAGCTCTTCCTCACTACTGCACTGGAGTGTCAAGAGTTTACACTCAGATACATAGTTTGTGAGGATGTCCGGGTTGCTTGGTCCTCTTAATCTGCATCAAAACTATGCTTTATCCGCAAATTGTTTCCTGACATTACACTTCAAAAGTACTTAGTGGCTGTAAAGTACTTTGGGATGTCCTGAGGTCGCAAAGGGAGCTATATAAATGCAAACCATTTCCTTTCTTTCTTATACATGACCTACAGGGCTTGATGCTTTCCAAAAATAGAAAGTTTTCTACCACTAAGGCATTGATGAACACAACATGAATAAAAGCATCCACGATTTGCTTAAGAAGATCTGATCCACAGACAAGGGAAAGGCAATGTGACAGTGAGCTTGAGGCGATGGGGCTAGGCAGAACCACAGAGCATCCCTATAAACTGAGGAAACAGTGAGTGAGGCTAGATGCCCAAAAATGTTACTTTTCCTAGAGAGAGATGGATCTGTGGAAGAGGATGCTGGAGGTGGTAGTGAAGATTCTTTACAGTCCTTCAAGAAAGAAATAGATGGATGTCTGGGAAAAGAAGCGATCTCAGCATATGGAAGGAAAGAGTAAATAATTCTGCATAGTAACTAATGGGCCGGAGACCACATGGAGTTTGCTCAATCACCTACGGGAAGTCAGAAAGGCATTTTTGACCGTCACCTAAATTGGTTAAAAGTCTCTTGCCCTTTCCTTCTCCCAGTGGTTGGGAGTGGAAGCAGAATGCACGTGGGGTACGAGCAGGTATGGGCCTGATGCTGGCCTCATATCCTTGGTACAGGAACATACATCATTGATATGTTATGGTGCCTATTTCTCCATTAACAGACATTAAGGCAACTTTGATGGTAATATACACCTGCCATCTCAGTAGAAAATGCCACCTAGCTATTTTAATGTGATGCTAATGGGAGAGGATCAAAAGAGGCATGACAGACAGGAGAGATTGCATTCTCCTTCAGACACATTCTTATATTAACTATTGTATACTAGGCCAGGGTCTCCTATCTGGTCTTGTCACAAGAAAGCAACATCTAGTGACCACAAAACTCGGAGATGCTTCTTGCACACAGGCCGTTCAGTCAGTGAATATCTGCTTTTTTATTCCTTTGAGACAAACCTTCTGCCATATCTTTTATCCTTCAACCTATTATTGTTTCAGGCAGGTGACTTCAGTATTGTTCATCAGGACCAGAGATTTCCTTACATTTCCTGTGTAGAGCAGTTTGCAGCAAGAAAGAGCCCTGCGCTTCTCCCATGTTGTCAAGATTCCCACAAATGCAGGGAACCATTAATTCTAGTCTGAATGCAACATCATTTGTGAATGGAAAGAGCCACCAGCCCATCAAAGTACAGTTTATCTGTGGCCACAGGAAAAAAAGGTCAACCAATTATTCTGGCAGCTTCCATGATGAACTCATCCTGCAGTAGTCAAGAGTGCCAGCCCTATTTGAAGGCCCCAGAAAGGTCTAAGGCAGGTTTTTGAGGGATAAAGGAATAGTCTACAGCTGGAGTTCATGACACCAGTGCAGTACCCAAAACCAAGGACTCAGAGGAAGTACATTGCTGCCATCCATCATGGATTGCAGCGGAACACATTTTTGGCATTCTGAAACAATATTTCCAGTGCATGGACCAATCAGATTGTGAGCCATAGAATAGCCAAGTCAAGGCCTGTCAGAATACTGTTGTCAGCTGTTGTCTGCATAACTATGCCCTGCCCTACAGTGGAGCAGCTGGGAGGAGAAACTGGGAAAGAAGACAAGGCCAATCACAAGAGAAGAAATGCCCGTTAAACGAGCTGCTCTGATTGCTGCAGTTACCGGAGAAACTCAATTTCCCAAATCCTGCTGTCGATTCCTCCCCGCATGCACCCATTTCCGTGCTAGCAAAGATTTTCCTTCACTAGGCCACATAAGCACCAGTGTATGCCTTATTTCCTCACCTCTGTCCAACAAACCGAGCATCATTCCAAAAGAGTAGTCGGGACACAATCTAGTATAAGGCAATGCAACATTTGTTAAGCGTTCTAGCTCGTGGTGCTGCTATGTTCAGTGTGCTTTGCTGTGATGCTGCTCCCCAGTCAATGTGTATGGCAGGCGTCTTTTGCTTCCAAGCCCTGTGCCCTTCTAATCCTTCCTGCAGCAGGAAGAGAAAGTGAGGCTGTTGGCTTCTGGGTGCCAGTGCTTATTTAGGGGTGGAAGTGACCCAGTCCCTTATGCTGAGTCCAAAGATGAGCCTGCAAGTGAAGTTGCTAAGATTAGTAAGGAAGTGGTAGCCTGGGCCCGTATCATTCACTACTCAATTCTAGTTATTTGGCAGGGCATTCGAGATAAGGCTTTGCATTGAGAGACATTTCAATTATCTGTGCCAACACCTGCCATTTTCCTGATGTTCGAGATCTCCTCAGAATGGTCAGGCTCTTGTGGGGGTCAACCTCTGGCAGAGGTGTCATAATTGAAGCCTTGCATTATTGTTGTCTCAATCTGATTTTCCAACATGGTAAATCCAAATGAGACAGAAAGACAATTGCAGTTCCAGGTCACCATATACCAAAGCATTCATAGGAGAAACCAAACCTGAGCTATGAATCTTAGCCAAGGGCAGCTTCATTGCACAAAACGCTGGGGTGCTTTGTAGTGCTGCTTCATAGACATCCCACAGTGTTCCAGCTGTGTGGTACCATCTCAAATATCTGTAAGTACTGATGTTGAGCTACCAAAGACATTTGTTTGTACGCCGACCTGAACCTCTGGACTCAGCAGCTGAGGGAGGACTTGAACTGGCCGTTTGATTCTTCCAGTGTTTTCTTGTTCTTGGTCATGCTCACTGCTTCACCCTAAGTGCTCCCTCCTGCGACTTACT
This sequence comes from Cetorhinus maximus, assembly GCF_964194155.1. Classification (NCBI taxonomy): domain Eukaryota; kingdom Metazoa; phylum Chordata; class Chondrichthyes; order Lamniformes; family Cetorhinidae; genus Cetorhinus; species Cetorhinus maximus. The sequence goes on along the minus strand of NC_135888.1, from coordinate 58,961,673 downwards.
AGTAGACCCACCTGGAATAGTTTTATCAATAGTGATGTCTGCCGCTATAGGAGTGCTGTGAAGTTCTAGGTTTCACCTGCACAGTTGGCATGGCCACCTCTTCCTCTTAGGCACCTACAGTAAAAGAAGATTAACATATGGTAGAAGGTATTCAGTGAGCAATACCATGAAACAGGCTAAGCGACAATGTGTTGCACAGATACGATGTGAGTGGCCCTATTTATGAAGGAATCATTAACATAAAAGCGTAAGAAATAGGGACAGCAATAAGCCATTCAGCCCATCATGGCGCATGTTCTATCTCAACTTCACTTTTCCACCCCACCTCGATATCTCTTCATACCATTAACATCCAAAAATTTATTAACTGACTTGATAATGAGATAATCAATGAAAAGTAGAGGATAGTAGCCGAAGCAAAAGCAAAAACAAAAATACCTGGAAAAACTCAGCAGGTCTGGCAGCATCGGTGGAGAAGAGCACAGTTGACGTTTCGAGTCCTCATGACCCTTCAACAGAACTAAGTAAAAATAGGAAAGGGGTGAAATATAAGCTGGTTTAGTGGGGGGGGGGTGGTGGGGGGGGGGGGGGGGGGTGGGGGTGTTGGGACATGAGGATCTAGGTAAAGGGTCAGATAGAAACCGAAGGTTTGGCGGGACCTCTGAACTAACCATCGCCCACTCCCTTCGAACTAACCATTGCCCACTCCCTCTGAATAACCATTGCCCACTCCCTCTAAATAACCATCGCCCGCTCCCTCCGAACTAACCATCACCCACTCCCTCCGAACTAACCATTGCCCACTCCCTCCAATCTAACCATCACCCACTCCCTCCGAACTCACCCTCACCCACTCCCTCCAGACTAACCCTCACCCACTCCCTCCGAACTATCCATCACCCACTCGCTCAGAAGAAAACATTGCCCACTCGCTCTGAACTAACCATTGCCCACTCCCTCTGAATAACCATTGCCCACTCCCTCTGAATAAGTCACCCACTCCCTCCGAACTAACCCTCACCCACTCCCTCCAAACTAACCCTCACCCACTCCCTCCTAACTAACCATCACCCACTCCCTCAGAAGTAAACATCGCCCACTCGCTCTGAACTACCCATTGCCCACCCCCACTGAACTAACCATTGCCCACTCCCTCTGAATAACCGTCATCCACTCCCTCCAAACTAACCCTCACCCACTCCCGCCAAGCTAACCATCACCCACTCCCTCCAAACTAACCATCACCCACTCCCTCTGAACTACCCATAACCCACTCACTCCGAACTAACCATCACCCACTCCCTCCGAACTAACCATCACCCACTCCCTCCGAACTAACCATCACCCACTCCCTCCGAACTAACCATCAGCCACTCCCTCCAAACTAATCATCAGCCACTCCCTCCGAACCAACCATCACCCACTCCCTCCGAACTAATCATCACCCACTCCCTCCTAACCAACCATCACCCACTCCCTCCTAACTAACCATCACCCACTCCCTCTGAACTAACCATCACCCACTCCCTCCAAACTAACCATCACCCACTCCCTCTGAACTACCCATAACCCACTCCCTCCAAACTAATCATCACCCACTCCCTCCGAACTAACCATCACCCACTCCCTTCGAACTAACCATCACCCACTCCCTCCGAACTAACCATCACCCACTCCCTCCAAACTAACCATCGTCCACTCCCTCCGAACTAACCATCACCCACTCCCTCCAACCTAACCATCACCCACTCCCTCCTAACTAACCATCACCCACTCCCTCCGAACTAACCATCACCCACTCCCTCCTAACTAACCATCACCCACTCCCTCTGAACTACCCACAACCCACTCCCTCCAAACTAATCATCACCCACTCCCTCCGAACTAACCATCACCCACTCCCTCCGAACTAACCATCACCCACTCCCTCCGAACTAACCATCACCCATTCCCTCCAAACTAACCATCGTCCACTCCCTCCGAACTAACCATCACCCACTCCCTCCGAACTAACCATCACCCACTCCCTCCTAACTAACCATCACCCACTCCCTCCGAACTAACCATCACCCACTCCCTCCTAACTAACCATCACCCACTCCCTCTGAACTACCCATAACCCACTCCCTCCTAACTAATCATCACCCACTCCCTCCGAACTAACCATCACCCACTCCCTCTGAACTAATCATCACCCACTCCCTCCGAACTAACCATCACCCACTCCCTCCGAACTAACCATTGTCCACTCCCTCCGAACTAACCATCACCCACTCCCTCCAAACTAACCATCATCCACTCCCTCCTAACTAACCATCACCCACTACCTCCGAACTAACCATCACCCACTCCCTCCTAACTAACCATCACCCACTCCCTCTGAACTAACCATCACCCACTCCCTCCGAACTAACCATCACCCACTCCCTCCGAACTAACCATCACCCACTCCCTCCGAACTAACCATCATCCACTCCCTCCGAACTAACCATCACCCACTCCCTCTGAACTACCCATAACCCACTCCCTCCGAACTAACCATCACCCACTCCCTCCGAACTAACCATCACCCACTCCCTCCGAACTAACCATCACCCACTCCCTCTGAACTAACCATCACCCACTCCCTCCAAACTAACCATCACCCACTCCCTCCGAACTAACCATCACCCACTCCCTCTGAATTAACTTTACTCTGCTCCCTCCAAAATTAACATTCCTGGCACTGGAGTGTGACCTCAACAGGGTGCTGAGGGTTTGGTGAGTTGAGGGAATCTTAAATCTCCCTAAAATCTAATATTGTTCATATTTAACATTTACCTGCAAGTACTTTTTAAATTCTCAGTCTCATCCAGGGGCCTATGCTGGGAGATAGAAGCTATCCACTGACATCAGCTGTGGATAGTTAATGAAGGAAACTAGCTCAGGACAGGAGAGGAACTTATATTGGGAGGGGGAGATCCATGTAGGTACCAATGACATAGGCAGGGCACGAAAAGAGGTTCTGCATAGTCTGTATGAGGAGTTAGGCACCAAATAAAGCTGAACCTCAAAAGTAATAATTTCTGGATTGTTATCTGAGCCAGGGGCAAATTTGCATAGGACAAATCAGATTAGAGAAATGAACCCATGGCTCAAAGACTGATGTTGGAGAAGTGGGTTCTGGTTCGTGGGGCACTGGCACCAGTAATCGGGAAAGTGGGGTCTGTACTGTTGGCACAGTCTGCAGCTGAACCGTGCTGGGACCGGAGTTTTAGCGAGCTGTACAACTAGGGAAGTAGAGAGGGCTTTAAACTAAATAGTGGTGGCAAAGGATCAAATTTGGGAAGATGTGGTAAACCAAAGTGTAGCAACAAGGCAAGACAGAAAGGTACTAAAATGGAAAATGATAAACAGACTGTAACAGGAAGGGACAGAGGGTATAAATCTAAGGGCAAAATTTTTAGCTCGGTGGGCGGGTGCGTGACCAACCTGCCCGAGTGTAAAATGACACGCAATCTCGTCAGGCGCGCATCCCAACGCCATCGCGCACTCGCATGATATTTCAGTCACGGATGTAGAAGCTGCTGACTCCTTGCGCACCTGCCAACAATTAAAAGGCCTATTAAGGCCATTAAAAAGTTAATTAAAAGAAATTTTTTGTTGCACGTCCAACCTTACATTGGCAGGCAGGCGAAAAGCCAAGCAGCCTTTGTACATTTTTGGAAACCTCATCCACAGGCGGCACAAGGTTACCAAAAGCAAATAAAAATTTTAAAATTTAATTAGTAAAATGTCCCTGCTCATGTGACAGAGTCACATGAGGGGACATGTTTTATAACATTTATAAAGCCTTTATTATTATTTTTGAAATCTGTTCATCTCCCTGAGGCAGCTCTGTGCCTCAGGGAGATTTGTAAGCGTGCCCTCATGCACATGTATGAAATTTGCGCTTGCCCTGTGTGCACACCCACACCCCCCCAGCGCCTGCACGGGCAGCGCTGAGCGCTGAAGCTCGCGTTTCATGCTTGGCGAGCTTTAATTTGGTGAAATCGTGTTCCGGCCCCAATCGAGGGTGGCGGTCAACTTCCCAATCGCCCCAGCCCGCGTCCCGAGCCTGCCCGACAAGGGCAAGATTCTGCCCTAAGAGTAAATTAACAGATAAGGCTAGACGTTACAAAAATAATAAAAGGACAAAACTAAAGGCTCTGTATCTGAATGCATGTAGCATTCGAAAGAAAACAGATCCAAATAGAAATAAATAAGTGCAATCTTGTAGCCAACACAGAGACATAGTTAGAGTTTGGGACCTGAATATTGAAGGGTATGTGCCATTTAGGAAGGACAGGAAGTTAGGAAAAGGTGGAGGGGTGGCTCTATTAATTAATAATGGTATTAGCACCTTAGAGAGGAATGACCTAAGTTCAGGAAACCAGATGTAGAAGCGGTTTGGGTTGAGATGAGAAATGATAATGGCAAGAAGTCACCTGTGGGTGGGTGCACAGGCCCCCTAATTGTAACTATACAGTAGGACAGAGTATAAAAGAAGAGATAATGGGAGCTTGTCAGAAAGATACAATGATAATCATGTGGGATTTTAATCATCATACAGACTGGAAAAATCCGATGGGCAAAGGTAGCATAGGTGAAGGGCAGAATCGTCCGGTCTCGTTGGCGGCAGGCGTCATGGCGGGTGGGTACAATTTGGCATGAGAGGTAGAAACCGGTTTCATGCCGGCGTGAAAGCATAGTGGGATCATCCGATAGTATCCGCCATGGCGGAACACAAATCCCGCTGGAGGCGAGCGTGAACCCGATTTGCATCCCGCTAATGGGATACAAGTAAGGCCCAACCGGGATCGTCCCCTCTCATCCGGTTTACCGTTACGTGGGAAAATACGCCAGCCCAGAACACATCTGGACAAGCGTGACATGCAGAAGTTGAGATTCACCATTAGGGCCTTGCTCAGATCGCGGACATCCAAGAAGATGATGCTGGAGCCCTACAGCTACCGGACCCTGGAGGAACACGTGCATCGCAAGCTGGGTGGATTCTCATGCACCTGGCTCCCCCATGAAGCAGCACATGGAAGGTGGAAGGTCTCCATTGATGTCTTGGGTCTGCTTCAGAACATCATGGTCTTGGTCATGGGCTGCTACGGATGATCAGTGAAGACTGGGGAGAGGGTGTACCAGGAGGGGTGAGGTTGGAAGGTGGGGTCGAAAGTGTTGGCGGGGGGGGATGAGGTTAGGAGGGGGTATATGAAGGTGTTGGGAGGGGTGAGGTTGGGGGTGAGATGAAGGTGGAATGAGGTTGGGAGGAGCGGGCGAAGGTGTTGGGGGGGTTGTGGCTGGGAGAGGTGAGGAGGGAGTACATGGGAGGGAGGGTGTAACGGGGGAAAATGCACCAAGTATGGAGGTAGGTGGAAGAGGGGAGGAAGGTGTAAGGGAGGGCGTTCGGAGGGGGAAGGTGTCTGGGGGGAGGATGGAGTTTGGAGGGGAAGTGTTCGGGGGAGGAGGGAATAAGGGTGGAGGAGGGAGTAAATGGGGGGATGTCCAAGTGAACGTGCAAGGGAGGGGTCTGTGGAGTGAATGACTGCCTCCTGGGAAGCTAACTGAGGGTCAGCGTGGTAGGCAGGAATAGTAAGTGTGAGAGGGAGGAGAGGGAACCGGTAGGGTGGGAGGGTAAGAGTGCATCGGTAGTAGTACAAGGGGCAGTGAGGATGGTTGGTGGGGACCCGGGGGCAGACACGGACCCTGGGGGTGGGAAAGAGGACGTTGGGGAGATCAATGTGGAAGGGGTGGGATTCTCAGGGAGGCAGGGAGCCTGGACACCCTGGAAAGAAAAGGGTTCAAGTTGGTAGGTGATGGTGGGGAGGTGAAAGGTGATGCCGGGGGGTTCAACAGTGATGGGGGAAAGGACATAGGTGACTGGGGGAGGGGAAAGAAGGGGGAACTGATGATGTACTTGACCACGGCCATGGTTTTCAAAATTGAAAGTGAGCGGAGCCTCGTGTTGGACGGGCACAGGTGCTGCATGGGAGTGTGATCAGTGGGTGGGCGGAGATGCAGGTCAGCTCAGATGGACAACTGAAAGAGAACCCCAGCAGGCAGCATTGAAAATGCTCGGAACATTGAGATGAGTGTGATGGGGGAAGGCTCTGTATGCATGGGAGAGAGTTTGCATGAGGCTCCGAAAGGCCCTGCCACACACACACTTCTCCCTCCAGAATCACTCGTGGTCCAGCTGCGTTGTGCTGAACTGCTAATGGGAAGGGATGTAGTGGGAGTATTAGCGAAGATTGTCAATGAAGCTGAAAGACAACATTACACTTTATTCAGTGAAAATGAATATATTTTCAGATTATAAAGTGATAAAATGCGTTCACCTGTGCAACCACTTTTGATCAGAATTTCTTAACTTCTCTAAGTGCTGCCCTGACATCCGCAGCAGGGGTGGAGACAGCCTGTGCAATTGTTGGCCCTGTTGCCTCTGGTGACTTTGGAATGTGTCCTCAGAACAGCCAAGGCCTTGAGGACCCCTGCTTGCTTTGGCAGTCCTCCTGTGAGCTAGCTGCTCCCTCTGCAGTGACAGAGGACGAGGTTGAGGGGGTCACGGGCAAAGGGGACTTGGAGGGAGCAGACAGCCTTTGAGATTACTGAGTGGATGACCTAGGGGTGTCCAGCTACCACTCCTCCTCCCTTCAGGTGCCCGAGGGCCTGGCCTGACTCCTTGATGGGAAGGAACACCTGGAGGGATGTTGAGGTGCCTCATTTCCCTCTTGCATTTCCACTGCAGGAACTCACCCATGGCTACCGCGATGGAGTGCTGGTCTGCACACATCTCCGCCTTCTGCTGGATCAGGGTCTCCTTGGCATCTGCCATTCCCCCCATGGAGACCTCCAAATGCGCACATATGGGCACCACTTCATCAGAGAGCAGGTGGATGCACTATTCTGGCTTGCGTGCCACTCTGTTGAGGGCTTCCAACAGCTTTGTGTGATGCTCCCTCACCTTCTACTGACTCTCCACGATGAGTTGGAAGGCCAAAACCAGAGGCTCGTCATTTGACTCGGACCTCACAAGTACCTCTTCCCTAGCAGTCCTCCGAGTGCCAGGGAGCTCAGCTGAACCTGCCTCCTCCAGCTGCAGACATGTGTCCGTGCGGAGACCACCAGATTGTGAACCTGAGTCTGCTCTTGATCAAGGCCCCACCAAGGTGTGTCTCTGTGCTGGTGGAGGGTGTGGGTAAGCGCTGTGGTAGGTCTTCCAGGCTGCTTATTTCCAGCTCTTCAGTGGGAGGTGATGGTGTTGTGGTATTGTTGCTGGACTAGTAAACCAGAGACCCAGGGTAATCCCAGGTTTGAATCCCACCACGGCAGATGGTGGAATTTGAATTCAATAAAAGTCTAATGGCGACCATGAAACCATTGTTGATTTTTGTAAAAACCCATCTGGTTCACTAATGTCCCTTAGGGAAGGAAAATCTGCCATCCTTACCTGGTCTGGCTTGCATGTCCAGTGGTTGACCCTTAAATGCCCCCTGAAATAGCCTAGCAAGCCACTCAGTTGTATCAATCCACTACAAAGCCTCAAAAAAAGAATGAAACCAGATGGACCACCCAGCATTGACCTAGGCACCGGAAACAACAACGGCCAACTCAGCCCTGTCGACCCTGCAGATTTCTCCTTACTAACATCTGGGGGCTAGTGCCAAAATTGGGAGAGCTGTCTCACCAACTAGCCGAGCAACAGCCTGACATAGTCATTCTCACGGAATCATATCTTACAGGTAATGTCCCAGACACCACCATCAACATCCCTGAGTATGTCCTTTCCCACTAGCAGGACAGACCCAGCAATGTACCAGTGGTAAACAGTCGGGAGTGAGTTGCCCTGGGAGTCCTCAACATTGATTCTGGATCCCAAGAGTGTCTCAATAGCACCACTGCTGACCAAGCTGGCTGAGTCCTAAATGACATAGCTGCTAGACTGGGTCTGCAGCAGTTGGTGAGGGAACCAACAAGAGGGAAAAACAAACTTGACCTCATCCTCACCAACCTGCCTGCTGCAGATGCATCTGTCCATGACAGTGTTGTTAAGAGTGACCACCGCACAGTCATTGTGGAAACTTCATGTTGAAGATACCCTCCATCGTGTTGTGTGGCACTACCACCACGCTAAATGGGATAGATTTCGAACAGATCTAGCATCTCAAGATTAGACCTCATGAGATGTATGCTGTGGGTGCTCAGCAGCAGCAGAATTGAACTTGAACACAATCTGTAACTTCATGGCCCGGAATGTCCCCCACTCTACCATTACCATCAAGCCAGGGGATCAACCCTGGTTCAATGAAGATTGCAGGAAGGCATGCCAAGAGCAGCACCAGGCATAGCTAAAAATGATGTGTCAACCTGGTGAAGCTACAACACAGGACCACTTATGCTTTTTCCCTCCATCCCAGTTTACTCGTTTTATTCTCCCATCATTGAATCCCCCACTATCAACATCCTGGGGGTTACCATTGACCAGAAACTGAACTGAACTAACCATAAAAATACTGTGGCTACAAGAGCAAGTCAAGAGGCTAGGAATCCTGTGATGAGTAACTCACCTCCTGACTCCCCAAAGCCTGTCCACCATCTACAAGACACAAGTCAGGAGTGTGATGAAATACTCCTCACTTGCCTGAATGAGTGCAGCTCCCACAATACTCAAGAAGCTTGACACCGTCCAGACCAAAGCAGCCCACTTGATTGGCACCACACCCACAAACATTCACTCCGTCCACCACCAACGCACAGTAGCAGCAGTGTGTACCATCTACAAGATGCACTGCAGGAATTCACCAAAGCTCCTTAGACAGCACCTTCCAAACCCATGACCACTGCCCTCTAGAAGGACAAGGGCAGCAGACACATGTGAACACCACCACCTGGAAGTTCCCTTCCAAGCTACTCACCATCCTAACTTGGAAATATATCAACGTTCCTTCACTGCTGCTGGATCAAAATCCTGGAGCTTCCATCCTAACAGCACTGTGGGCGTATCCATGGACTGCAGCAGTTCAAGAAGGCAGCTCACCACCACCTTCTCAAGGGCAACTAGGGATGGGCAATAAATGCTGGCCCAGCCAGCGAAGCCCACATCTCATGAATGAATAAAAAGAAATAATGGAGGAAGTGCCCTCTTGGCTGGAGGTGAGGACCTGGATGGAGCTGAGGGACTGGCTGGCTGACCGTGTCGGTCACTTGGCAGAGCTCCCTGTGAACCAAAAGAGCGATATTAGTGCATGTCAGCAGAGTGATAAATAGGACAAAAAGCTCTCACAGTTGCATTGAGAGAGGGATGATGTGGCACAGGATCCTCACGAGGGTGTTCGCTGCTGACATCACTGTCGCCACAGGCACGGTCTATGTCCTCAGCAGTCAGCCAAAGTAATGTTGGCCAATCCACCCCCAGACTGGGACCTCTCCCTGCTGCTGTGAGTCAGCTTCTCCTGCATGAAAACAGATGGAGAGAGTGTGAGCAGGACACATGGCTCTGCGTGAAATGTTTGTGTGGTGAGCGGAGCCATGGATGGGACGAGGACACAAGCCCCTGAGGATTTGATCCTGATGGAGATGTGAGAGTGTGTGCGAGAGTTAGTGGTGTTGCCCCTTGAGCTGTGAGATCCCTGTGGATGTGTGATAGGTTTGTGAGGGTGTGAGTTGAGAGTGATGAGGTGGTTGACTTACCCTAGTGGAACAGATGAGACCATTCGTCCTCTTCCTGCACCAGATGGTTGACCTCCTCTGTGCTCAGGTGGCACTGACCACCACTGCCATTGCCTCCCATGCCATATTGGTGACTCTGGTGAACCTCCTGCGGCCAGGGCAGGGGTAGAGGACATCGTAACAGCCTTCCAGTGCATCCAGCAGGCACCCCAGAGAGTCATCACTGAATTTGAGGGCTGCTGTCTTTGCTTTCAGGGCCACCTGTTGCCTGGAGCAGTTCTGGTCTGTAGACATGAAGTAGGCTGCAGTCTGGTGCGCTTTAAATGTGGCACACGGCACGAGGAAATGCTGAGGTCTTGTGGCGGGCAAATCTGAGCTGCCCGCTAGCGATCCAGAGTGGTTCCCATGAATGTATTATTAATAAAGATGCGCCAAGAAGGGGTGATATGGTGCAAAAACCCACCATTGTGGCCAGCGGGTAAAACACAATTTTTCACGCCCACTACTGCACTTAGTGCAAATCTGAGATGATCCTGCCCAAAGAGTTCATAGAATGTTTTCAGGATAATTTCTTAGAACAGTACATTCTGGAGCCAACCAGGGAGCAGGCTATAGTAGCCCTGGTATTGTGCAGTAAGATGGGATTAATTGATAATGTCATAATGAAGGCACCCCTAGATAGCAGCGATCTTAATATGATTGAATTTTACATTCAGTTTGAGGAAGAGTTGAGTGGGTCCAAGACAAGTATTTTAAACTCAAATAAGAGCAATCATGAGGGCATGATAGTAGAACTAGCTAAAGTGAACTGGCAAATGAGGCTAAGGGATAGATCAATAGAGATGAAGTGGCAGACATTTAAAGGGATATTTCAGAATATACAGAATAGATACGATTTTTCAAACAAGAGAGAAAAGCTTCAATGGGAGAACCCATAATCTTTGGTTAAAAAAGTTAAAGACAGTATCAAACTTAAAGAAAAAGTACATAATTGCTCAAAGACAGGTGGCAGGTCAGAAGATAGGACAGAATATAAAGAACAGCAAAGAATGACAAAACGATTAATAAGGAGGGAAAAATTAGAGTACGAGGGAAAGCTAGCCAGAAATATAAAGATGGATACCAAGAATTTCTATAGATATGTAAATAAGAAAAGAGCTAACAAGGTGAGCGTTGACCCTATAGAGAATGTGTCTGGGGAATTAATAATGGAAAATAAGGACATGGCAGATGAATTGAACAAGTATTTTGCATCGGTCTTCACTATAGAGGGTACAAGTAACATCCCAGAAATAGCTGTAAATGAGGAAATGGAAAGGAGGGAGGAACTCAGAAAAATTACAATGATCAGGGAAGTGGTACTGAGCAAATTATTGGTGCTGCAGACTAACAAGTCCCCAGATCCTGATAGACTTCACCCTAGGGTCCTAAAAGAAGTGGCTAGTGAGATAGTTGATGTGTTGGTTTTAATTTTCCCAAATTCCCTCAATTTGGGGAATGTTCCTTTAGATTGGAAAATAGTGAATGTAACTCCTTTATTCAAAAAGGGAGGGAGACAGAAAGCAGGAAGCTACAGGCCAGTTATCTAAACATCTGTCATAGGGAAAATGTTATAAGCTATTATTTAAGGGCACTTAGAAAAAATTCAAGGCAATCAGGCAGAGTCGACATGCTTTTGTGAAGGGAAAATCATGTTTAACCAATTTATTGGAGTCCTTTGAAGGAATTACACGTGCTGTGGATAATGGGGAACTGGTGGAGGTACTGCACTTAGATTTCCAAAAGGTATTTGATAAAGTGCCACATCAAAAAATAAAAGCTCATGCTGTAGCGGGAACCATATTGGCATGGATAGAATATTGGCTAGCTAACATGAAACAGAGATTTGGCATAAATGGGTCTTTTTCTGGTTGGAGGGGTGTAACGAGTGGTGTGCCAAAGGGATCAGTGCTGGGACCTCAACTTTTTACAATTTATATTAATGACTTGGATGAAGGGACTGAAGGTATGGTTGCTAAATTTGACACAAAGATAGGTAGGAAAGTAAGTTGTGAAGAGGACATTAGGAGGCTAAAAAGGGACATAGATAGGTTAAATGAGTGGGCAAAGATATGGCAAATGGAATATGCGGGAAAATTGAAATTGTCCATTTTGGCAGGAAGAATAAAAAGAAGCCATATTATCTAAATGGTGAAAGATTGTAGAGCTCTGAGATTCAGACGGATCTGGGTGTCCTAGTGTATGAATCACAAAAGGCTAGTATGCAGGTACAACAGATAATTAGGAAAACTAATAGAATATTCTTGTTTATTGTGAGGGGAATTGAATACCAAAGTAGGGAGGTTATGCTTCAGTTGTACTGGACACTGGTGAGACCACATCTGGAGTATCGTGTACAGTATTGGTCACCTTATTTAAAGAAAGATGTAAATGCATCAGAAGCAGTTCAGAGAAGGTTTACTAGACTAATACCAGGAATGGGCAGGTTGTCTTATGAGGAAAGGTTGGTCAGGCTAGGCTTGTATCCACTGGAGTTTAGAAGAGTAGGAGGTGACTTAATTGAAAGCTTTCTGACCCAGAGGGGTCTTGACAAGGTGGACGTGGAGAGGATGTTGCCTCTTGTGGGAGAAACTAGAGCTAGGGGTCACTGTTAAAAAATAAGGGGTCGCTCATTCAAGACAGGGATGAGGAGAAATATTTTCTGTCACAGGTTCATGAGTCTTTTGAATTCTCTTCCTCAAAAGGTAGTGGAAGCAGTGTCTTTGAATATTTTAAAGGCAGAGCTAAAGAAACTCTTCATAAGCAAGGGGGTGAAAGGTTATTGGGGGTAGGCGGGAATGTGGAGTTGAGGTGATGCTGAACTGTCTTTTCTCTCAGCTGAATGTAAAACATCCCATTGCACGATTCAAAGAAGAGCGAGAGAGTTTCCCCCAGCATCCTGGCCAATATTTACCTTTCAACGAGCGTAACGAAAATTGACTATCACATTGCTATTTGTGGGAGCTTGCTGTGCACAAACTGCCCTTCGTGTTTCTTACATTACATCAGTGATTACACTTCCAAAGTGCCTAATTAGTTGTAAGCTGCTTTGGGACATCCTGAGGTTGTGAAAGGTGCTATATAAATGCAGGTTCTCTCTTTACACATTTACAGCCTTAACCAACTGAGCCACAGTGGGTGTTGATAGCATGGATCCCCTTTTATTTCCTAAATAAAAAGCACAACAGGACCTGTTAGTAAACAACACAAATGCAACCTCCATCTCTTCAGTGAAGACAATGGATGTGTGTACAAGCCAACACTAACACAATGCTTGGCCCCAGGCTGTACATCTCCCACTTGTTTTCAATGGGAGTTAACTGTCAAACTAAAGACAAATCTACGAGCTTAAAATGGTACTTGCTTGGAAAATAGGGAGGGGGAGAATAAAACAAGCAAACTGGGATGCAGGAAAAAAAGCACTTCATCCGTCGATTACTCTCTACACAACATTTTCTGTGTTCTTGGGGCATTGTCAAGGGACCGGCAGCTAAAAATATCAAGATGGGATCTGTAGAAACAAGTCAGCTGTCCTTCAGTGTATAAATAGGGCACATTAATAAATAACTAGTCAATCATTGCTGCTTGTATATTTGTTAAAAATCTGCTCTGCTCAAATACTATATTTGTCACAACTGTTAATTTCCCAGCTGGTATCCAAATGCTTGTCTCTGTTGAGGCTAAATATATTGCAGTGTAAAAAGCAAATGCATTTGCTCATAAAGTTGAACAATCAGGTCTCCCTGAATGGCTTATATGTAGGCTGAGTCATACAGACTAGAAGGTCAGTCTTAATTGCTGGTCTGTGCTGTGTTGACCTCAGCAGAGGCAGAAATAGGAGTGACACAGTTGACTTCAGTGTGACCAGGATGGAAAAAATGACCAGACTTCCTTCCCTTGAACACTTTTCCAATGAGCTTCTGCTTCAGACTGCACAATGAAATAAAAGCAGTAAATGCTGGAAATATTCAGCTGGTCAGGCGGCATCTGTGGAGAGAGAACCGGAATAATGTTCCTGGTCAGTGACCTTTCATCAGAAACGGGAAAAGTTAGAAATGTAACAGACTTTATAAGCAGTGAAATGGGAGAGATGGAAAAAGATCAACAGATTAGAAGGCAGGAGAGATTAAATCACAAAAGAGTTGGTGGTGCAGGACCAAAGGGAGTGGTAATTGGAAAAGTAAAGAAACACAAGATGTGCCCAGAAGAGGTGAGAATGGCAGAATGATGAACAGCAAACAAAAAAGCTGAAAAAGCTATTCTAACACGAGTAAATCAGACCTTTTTACCCATTGTACTGCCTTGTAATTCAGTGGATTTGTTGATGTAGTCCCCTCACAAATTAATGGATTAGTTGATGCAGTAACCTCATAATGGACCTATTAGCCACATAAGATATTAGGCAGATGACCAAAAGCTTGGTCAAAGAGGTGGGTTTTAAGGAGTACCTTAAAGGTGGAAAGTAAGGAAAAGAGGTAAAGCAAGTTAGGGAGGAATTCCCAAGATTAGGGCCTAGGCTAATGAAGGCATGGTCACCAATGTTGCAGCAATGAAAATTGAGGATTGCAGAAGTCTGTCAGGGTTGTAGGGCTGAAGGAGATTACAGAGACAGGGAGGGGTGAGGCCATGGAATGATTTTTTAAAAATTAAGGATGAGAATTTTAAAATTGAGGTGTTGCTTGCCAATATAAATCAGTGAAATGGCTGAGCGGGTCTTGGTGCGAGTTAGAACATGGGCAACAGAGTTTTGAAAGATTTTTGAAAGGTTTACAGAGCATAGACGGTGGGAGATCAGGCAAGAGTGTGTTGGAATAGTCAAGTCGCAAGGTAACAACGACACAGATGCGGGTTTCAGTAGCAGATAAATTGAGGGAACTGAAGCTGAGTGATGTTGTGGAATTGGACATATGCAGTCTTAATGATGGTGCTCATGACTGATAGGAAGCTCACCTCAGGGTTAAATATAGCACCAAATCACAAACTGTCCGATTCAACCTCAGAGAGCTGTTAGGAAGGGCCGATGGTAACTGAACAGAGTTTGTGATGGGGACCGAAGACAATGGCTTCTGTTCATCCAATAATGGATGTCGGGCAAGCAAGCAGACAATTTGTAGACAGAGGAGGGATCAAAAGAGGTAGAGCTCAGTATTGTCAACATACATGTTGAAACTGATGCCAGATTTCGGATGGAACTGTTGATGGATCTGTTGATAAAATCCTTTTCTAGGTTAATGGACCTGTTGATGTAATTCCCATGTAAATGAATATATTTGTTGATGTAAACCCCTGTAAGTCAATGGTATCGAATTTGAAATCTCTGTTTTCAGCAGACTTCTTTATGCCAAAGGACTCCATTAGTGTGTAATTTGTCCAAAAAAAAAATCAATAACTCAAATGGACAAACCTTAATTTACTTGATGTACATGAATAAACAGAGTGTGGAAAACATGAGTTTTTAAAAAATGTTTTAAATGATTAGCACTGACTGGAAGAACTTCTTTGAAATGTGTATGGTAATCTCAATCCAGTTGCTTGTGACATGGGCCCGGTACTCAGTTGGCACTCTTGGGATGGCTGGGGTGGGAAACACAAAAAGAAATTGCCACTGTGCTACAGATTTTGGGGCAAGATAGAGGGAGCTTGAAATACGTGAGCTGAGGATACTTGACACTGGGTGGCTGAAGTGGAGCGTGTCCCATTTCCCAGCACACATGAGCACAGAGCTAACAGAAGGAAAAGAATAAGTTTTTCATGAAAAAAACCTTTCTAAAGCTTATATTCTAAGTCTGCAGCAACATTGTGCCATTTTAGTGAGGTGAAGGCAGCAGTAGCTTGTCATTGGACCTTTACCATTGCTGGTTTTCAGTTGGCTGCTATGAACTAGCAGGCAAGCTGCAAAGACACTCCCTCTGATTCAGACTTCCTTTCAGCAGGGATCTCTGACAAATGCTTGTGGCTCGTTTTATGTGTTTGAAAATTCGGTTTCTGCGGAATGACGGGCACAAATTCACTTTCTTCTGCTGCAGCGTTAGACATTCATATACCAATGAATTTGGAGACCTGGAGACTTTTACTACAAAGCAAATGATAACACTTGGTGCACGCTGCCATTTTGTACAAATCCAAATACCGCAGCAGGGTGCTGAGAAAGATTAAAGAAACCTGTGAGGGCTAACACTCAATTTAAGTGAGTTATTTGAAACTGATCAAGTACCAGTGGAGTTGAGATTTGCTAAATGTTACCCATATTCAAAATCAGAGTCAGAACAGCAATTATAGATCCTACTTCCATTTCATGTAAAATAACCAAATGATTATCAGGAATAATTGTGAGAATCATCTACAAAATAGTAACTGAGAGAGCTGCATCAATGTGGATTCAGAAGGGAAACTTCTTGTCTGACCAAATTCCTTGGTTTCTTTAAGGAAGCGGCAATGCAACAGGATTGAGGAAAGCTGAAATAAAGCCAGAAAGTGCTGGAAACACACTCAGCAGTTCTGGCAACATCTGTGGAGAGGGAAACAAGAGTTAACATTTCGAGTTGAACATGACTCTTCTTCAGAATCTGTGTAAAGCTGTCTGGCCTGCTGTACCTGGACCTCCAATACCCCCAAAGATTCCAAACAAAAGACCTCAAAACCTCAAAACTGTGGGGAGTCATGGAAAACCCTGGGTTTAAGCCCTGGTTTTAAAAACTGGGTGAACTGTAGACAACATGTACTCGTGAGGGGAGTTAAGTTTAGGGCTCCGCTGCTGTTTCTAATTTACATAAAACTCGACACAGAGCGGTCAGAAATCCAGAGATATGAGAGACAGGTGAAGTTTAGTGTATAGTACAGTGCATAGGAAGAAAGTGTAAATGACATACTTATTTTACACTCTGTATTAAAATACTTCAGGAAGAAACTGGCAAAGAAATAGGAATCTCAATGGACTCAATCCAAACATATCCAACCAATGCACAGTAACATTCAACTAAACCAAGGGAATGCCGCACTGCATAGCCAACACCGTGACATACAAGTCAGAGGAAATCATGACCATCCTATGCAGTGCTGCGGTTGGACTCGCAGTACTTTGAGTAATCTGCCCAGTTTCGACATAAGGTGTCATTCAAGCACTAAAGACAATGCAGAGAAGAGCCAGTAAGCGGACTCTCGTGTCAAAGGAACCATGAGGAAAAAAAGGAAAAATCTTTTTAGCCTGGAAAGGAAATGTCTTAGCGATGCTTTTATAGATGCACTTAAGATAGGTCAGGGAATGGAGAATGTAAATCCACAATATTACTTCAAATTAAACTATGAGAGTAGGATAGGGGACACTGAATCAAGTACTAGGTAAACTTAAGAGTGATATCAGGAAATTCTTTTTCACACAAACTGATGAGTGTGCAGAATAAACATCCAAATATAGTAATGGAGACAAAAACCCTGAAGGGTATGATATTTCTAAATGGATGAATTAAAATGGACTTCCACCTTCATGAGCAGCTTGTGAGGTATAGATGGGCCATTATTGAAACCAGGGCCAATACAAAATCAGACTTACAACACATACCTCGGAGACACAGTTGGAGAGAAAAAACACTAGGAAGTAAAGGCTACCAAGGATTTGCATATAATTGAGCAGGAATCAATGTACTTTTAAAACAAACCAGCAAATCTTCTGCATTAATGCTTGCAGTTTGTCAGGTGAACTGGCTTTTTTTAACTGTTTGTTGTAACAGGAGATGAGAGATTGCAGCCGCATCTCTGGAGAAAGTAAGAATCGCAAGTGTTACCATGACAACATCAACCATTAATTGCGACTAACAGTGGTCATGACAGCATTACCAAATCAATCAGATTAATACATGTATGATGCATATATAGCATTGCATTGCATTGCCAATGAGAGCAATTAGTCTTAGGCCAGGATTTTCTGGTCCCAAAAGCAGCGGGCATTGACGCAGGCAGGACAGGAAAATTTGGAGACCGGCCATTTTGGCAGTGATGCTGCCTGCTGCTGGTGGGACCAGAAAATCCCGCACTTAACTGTGTTCAGAGAATCCTTGAAAGCGTTGTGCCCCTACTTCTAACTTTCCCTTTCATAGCATGAAGAGGAGATCGCTGCTAATTTCGTGCATGGTGAGGCAAACTCTCTAATGTTGCATCTCCAAATGCCCAAAGCTACAAACTGCATCTGTGACTCCATGTCAAAATGGAAAATACTAATGGCAGCAGTGATTCCTGTCCAGCAGCTACACTGCTTCCCTCAAAAGTTGGAGATGGAACCTAGCGATATTTAACTAACTGCATAATTGTGAAGCAATAAATCTACAAAGTGACTTCCACTTCCCTCTCCTGAACCAAATAAAGAGACTTTAAAGAGTAAAGTAGGAATCATCTGAAATCAGCTAAGGATAAAGGGTCTGTAATTGGCAGGATGTGACTAGTGGTTTGCCCCATGGATCTGCACAGGGGTCTCTGCTTCATTGTGTTTGGGGTCTAGATGGGTGGCATTTGTCTATTTTCCCTAAGTAGGCTACTCTAGACTGTAATTTGTTAAAATCATTATAATTTATTTACAGCTCTATGTGCATCTTAGGAACGCTGTACGAGTTGGACTTCTCCCCCCGGATCTCTGTTATTTAGTCATGTATCATTACACCATAGTTCCATCAGCATCAGGTGCTTCTGATGTTAACCCTTTTCTCTACTGTGTCAACTTTTTGCTCTATTTATAAATTACTTCGGTGTAGGAATAAAGTTTGCTGTTGCCACTAAGCCAGGTAGTACAATAAATAATGTAGATGGAGCAGAAAGTAGCAAAGGGACATTGATGGATTAGGTGAGTGGGAAAAACAGTGGCAGAAGGAGTTGAATGTGGGGAAGTGTGAGTTTATCCACTTTAAGAAAGATCGATCAAATATTTTCTAAATGGGGAGAAGCTAGGAACTGTGGCAGGGTAAAGAAATTTAGGAGACCTTGTACAGAAATCACTAAAAGCTAGTGGGCGGGTACAACAAAATAATTAAAGGCCAACATCCCATTAGCCTTTTTATCTCAAAGAGGCTAGGATACAAAGAGGGGAAAGTTAAGTTACTCTTGAATCTCTGATTAAACTTAATATACCGACAGACTTATCTACGTGGATTTCTATTGTTATCAAAGTCATTAATAAATTCAGAGAAGTGATAATATTTTGGTGGGAAGAATGAGGAGAGACAGTGTGTAATAAAGGTACAATTCTAAAGGGGGTGCAGAAACAGAGACACCTAGGGGTATTAGTGTATTAATCGTTGAATGCAGCAGGATAGGTTGACGAAGTGGTTAAAAAGGCAGGTGGGATCCTGGGCTTTACATGTAGAAGCATTGAGTACAAAAGCAAGGAACTTATGATGAACCTTTATGAAACACTGCTTCTGCCTCAAACTGGAGTATAGTGTTCAATTTTTGGGCACCTTGCTACTTTAGGAAGGAGGTGAAGGCTTTAGAGAGAGTCTAGGAAAGATTCATGAGAATCATTACAGGGATGAGGGGCTTCAGTTATGTAGATAGATTGCAGAAGCTGGGTCATTCTTCTTAGAGAAGAGAAGGTTAAGAGAGATGTGATAGAGGTGTTCAAAATCATGAGCGGTTTAGACAGAGTTGATAGAAAGGAACTCTCCCATTGGTGTAAGGGTTGAGAACCAGCTAAAGGAAAAGGGCAGGAAAGTGGGAATAGCTGAGTTGCTCTTGCAAAGAGCCAGTACAGCCACACAAGGCAAAATAGTCTCCTTCAGTATTGTAAATATTAATTGATTCTATAGACAGAATTTTCCTAGGCCATTGGAAGCAGGTTTGTGGGTGGGAAAGTCCCAGAAATTAATGTTGGGTTAAGATTTTAATGTGATCCCTCTGGCTTCCGGCTTTTCCTGAGCGGGCATTAAAGGCGAACAGAGAACCCACTTGGATCTGTCAGGTAAGTATTTAAGAGGTTGAATATTGCTGAAAAGGGGGATATGTTGTAAAAGCTTTTTGCATTGCACTCATCAGGACAAATGCAAGAATGCCAGGTTTCAAAAGATCACAACATATTATAGGAGAAAAGGGTGTTGATTTGTTTTCAAGTCAACTCTCATTGGCCAAGACATTACCATGGAGAAAGCAATGAGGAACTATAGGCTCCCCGTGCTCCTGGGCAATTCAAAAAAGGCACAAGGCTTGAACATATTCCTTACTTTTGTACAGAATGGGTCTCTCTGTATGAATGTATGTTGCTTCTAGCAAGTATAAATGAGCCACATTATAAACTCGACTGATTATCATAAATTGGTTGTTAGTGTAGCTATTATCACACTCAGGATTGTTCAGCACATGTGGCCCATCACGGAAATGCATATAACAGTAGACTTTTTGTTTTGGGTTTTGTAAGTGCAGGCTGGTTGTCTGAAAGTGGATGTCTTTGGCCCATTTGTGAGGCTGTGTAAAGCATAGCAAACAGTGATCTGGTCATGATAGACATTGTCACACTCAATTAGCTTTGACACACTCTATTTCTACATCAAAGTTGTAAGGTGAGTAAATAGCTAGGGTCCTATTTACAAAGTTGCTGATAAGGCCGATTTAAGAACACGTGTAGCTATATGAATCCTAATGTGTATATTGACCGGTGAAGGTAAGTTTATGGTAGACAGTGGTACAAAAGCCATCAGTAAATTTCTAATAGCAACACTACCAACCAATTTAAGATAATCAATCAAGCTTGTAATGTGAATTATTTCTGCTTACTAGAAGTGAGATACATTTGTAGTTCTCTGCAAACAAAAAGAATATGTTCAAGCTTAGCACATTTTTTGAATTACCTGGGAGCTTGGGGAGCCTATAGTTAATTCCCTGTTGCTTTCTCCAAGGCCATGCTTCATCCAATCAGAGTCAACTTACCAACCAATCAGCTCCCTTTTCTCCTGTAGTATAAATCGTGATCATTTGAAATTTAGCATTCTTGCATTCTTGCAAGACAGAGAGATTCGGCAATATATCTCTCATTTCAGTAATATTCAAATTCTGTACTACTAAGCAACAATTAAGAGGCTGTTAATGTTAAGTCAAGTATGAGCTGCTCAGCTCTGAATCTGGATTTCCCAGCCATTGAGACTGTTTCTGAATCTGTCCGCATCTCATCAGGGTCACTGAGGTGAGTGCACAATGGAACAGCTTTTTTTGAAAAACTGACAAGCTGGGAAAACTTTGATAGTTACAATGAAGATTCCAGACATGGCCATTGAAAGATTGCTGTTCAAAACACTTCTTCTCTGAGAGTACTTTCACATCTTGACAGGTAATTGTCAACTCCTTGGAAAGCACTTCACTGACCTTGCACTTCACCAACCCTCAGCTGCTCTTCCCTGTTGCCAGCCTTCACCATGACATGGGAGCAGATCTGCACCATCTGCTGAGATACAAGAGCAAAAGCCATACTGCCACCGACAGCTACAGCAGCAAAAAGAGCAACACTTACAACAGCACCCTCAGTCAAATGCCCCTCCGCACGGCAATTTGGATGGTACCAAGATTCTTTGGAAGGAGTCAAGACTCCCAAACAGAGTCTACTGGCAGAGAATCAGCTTGATTGACATGTCTAAGCATTAGTGCCTCAGGTGGTCCAGGTTGTCAGGTCACTGTTGACATCTGCAACCTTCTGGAACAAGATGTTCTTCCCAATGGTATACGTGGACATGCGTTGCTAATGGCTGACCGGGTGCCTGCCAGTAGAGGGCAATCGCCCTCCCCCCAGATCTCCACCTCCCACCAAGTTGAGTGCTCTCTCCTCCTCAAAGAAAGAAAGCAGTGAATCATGGGAAGTTTGCAGGGCAAAAAGAGGCCACTTGGCCCATCGTGTCTGTGCCAGCCGAAAAATGAGCCACCCAGCCTAATCCCACTTTCCAGTATTTGGTCCGTAGCCCTGCAGGTTACAGCACTTCAGGTGCATATCCAGACACCTTGTAAATGAGTTGAGGGTTTCTGCCTTTCAGTGAGTTCCTGATCTTCACAACCCTCTGGGTGAAAATATTTTTCCTCATCTCCCCCCTGATCCTTCTACTAATCAATTTAAATTTATGAGTCACTGACCTCTCTGCTAAAGTGAACAGGTCCTTCCCACTCTATCCAGGCCCCTCACAATTTTGTACATCTCAATCAAATCTCCCCTCAGCCTCTTCTGTTCCAAGGAGAACAACCAGAGCCAATCGAATCTTTCCTCATAGCTGCAATTTTCCAGTCCTGGCAACTCCCTCGTAAATCTCCTCTGTACCCTTGCTAGTGCAATTACATCCTTTCTGTAATGAGGTGACCAGAACTGCATACTGCACTCAAGTTGTGGCCTAATTAATATTTTATATAGTTCCAGCATAACCATCCAGCTTTCATATTCTGTGCCTCACTTTAAATGAAAGGATTCCATGTGCCTTCTTGACCACTTTATCGACCTGCCCTGCTACTTTCCTCAATCTGCGGACATTCTCTCCAAGGTCCCTCACTTCCTCTACACCTCTCAGTATCCTCCCAATTATTTTTATTCCTTTGCCTTGTTTGACCTCCCCAAATGCATCACCTCACAATTCTCTGGGTTGAATTCCATTTACCACTTCTCCGCCCACCTGACCAGTCCCTTGATATCTTCCTGCAGTCTTTTTTTTTCATTCATGGGATGCGGGCTTCGCTGGCTGGGCCAGCATTTATTGCCCATCCCTAGTTTCCCTTGAGAAGGTGCTGGTGAGCTGCCTTCTTGAACCGCTGCATTCCATGTGGTGTGGGTACACCCACAGTGCTGTTAGGAAGGAAGTTCCAGGATTTTGACCCAGCGACAGTGAAGGAACGGTGATATATTTCCAAGTCAGGATGGTGTGTGACTTGGAGGGGAACTTCCAGTTGGTGGTATTCCCATCTATCTGCTGTCCTTGTCCTTCTAGATGGTAGTGTTCGTGGGCTTGGAGAGTGCTGTCTAAGGAGCCATGGTGAATTCCTGCAGTGCATCTTGTAGATGGTACACACTGCTGCTACTGTGCGTTGGTGGTGGACGGAGTGAATGTTTGTGGGTGTGGTGCCAATCAAGTGGGCTGCTTTGGTCTGGACGGTGTCAAGCTTCTTGAGTGTTGTTTCATTACTTTACTGATGATCAAGAGTAGACTGATGGGGCGGTAATTGGCCAGGTTGTATTGTCCTGCTTTTTGTGTACAGGACATGCCTGGGCAATTTTCCACATAGCCAGGTAGATGCCAGTGTTGTAGCTGTACTGGAACAGCTTGGCTAGGGCACGGCAAGTTCTGGAGCACACGATTTCAGTACTATTGCCGAATGTTGTCAGGGCCCATAGCCTTTGCAGTACCCAGTGCCTTCAGCCGCTTCTTGATATCAGGTGGAGTGAATCCAATTGGCTGAAGACTGGCATCTGTGATGCTGGGGACCACCATTCACGACTGGGCGTGGCAGGACTGCAGGGCTTAGAACTGATTCATTGGTTGTGGGATCGCTTAGCCCTGTCTATCACCTGCTGCTTATGCTGTCTGGCATGCAAGTTTTACTGTGTTATAGCTTCAGCAGGTTGACACCTCATTTTTAGGTATGCCTGGTGCTGCTCCTTGCATGCCCTCCTGTACTCTTCATTGAACCAGGTTTGATCCCCTGGCTGGATGGTTATGGTAGAGTGGGGATATGCCAGGTCATGAAGTTACAGATTGTGTTCAAGTACAATTCTGCTGCTGCTGATGGCCCACAGCGCCTCATGGATGCCCAGTCTTGAGATGCTAAATCTGTTCGAAATCTATCCCATTTAGCACAGTGGCAGTGCCACACAACACGATGGAACGTATCCTCAATGTGAAGGCAGGACTTCATCTCCACAATGACTGTGTGATACTGTCATTGACAATTGCAACTGCAGCAGGCAGGTTGATGAGGATGAGGTCAAGTATGTTTTTCCCTTTTGTTGGTTCCCTCACCACCCTGCTGCAGACTGGCCAGCTCGGACAGTAATGGTGCTACTGAGCCACTCTTGGTGATGGACATTGAAGTTCCCCACCCAGAGTACATTCTGCACCCTTGCCACTCTCAGTGCTTCCTCCAAGTGGTGTTCAACATGAAGGAGCACTGGTTCATCAGCTGAGGGAGGGTGGTAATCATCAGGAGGTTTCCTTACCCATGTTTGGCCTGTTGAGTTGATGTTGAGGACCCCCAGGGCAACTCCCTCCTGACTGTTATCCACTGTGCCACCACTTCTTCTGGGCCTGTCCTGCCAGTGCAACAGGACATACCCAGGGACAGAGGTTTCTGGGACAGTATCTGTGAGATATGATTCTGTGAGGATGACTATGTCAGGCTGTTGCTTGACTAGTCTGTGAGACAGCTCCCCCTATTTTGGCACTAGCCCCCAGATGTTCATAAGGAGGACTTCGCAGGATCGACAGGGCTGAGGTTACAGTTGTCGTTTCTGTTGCCTAGGTCGATGCCAGTTGGTCTGGCTGGTTTCATTCCTTTTTTGAGACTTGTAGCGGTTTGATAGAACTGAGTGGCTTGCTAGGCCATTTCAGAGGGCATTTAAGAGTCAACCACATTGCTGTAGATCTGGAGTCACATGTAGGCCAGACCAGGTAAGGATGACAGGTTTCCTTCCCCAAAGGGCATTAGTGAACCAGATGGGTTTTTACAACAATCGACAATGGATTCATGGTCATCATTAGACTTTTAATTCTAGATTTTTTTTTATTGAATTCAAATTCCACCATCTGCCGTGGCGGATTCGAACCCGGGTCCCCAGAGCATTACCCTGGGTCTCTGGATTACTAGTCTAGCGACAATACCACTACACAGCTATCCTCTTCATTTTCAACCATTTGGCCAATTTTTGCGTAATCTGCAAACGTCTTGATCATTCCCCCTACATTTATGTCCAAATCTTTAATATATATCACAAAAAGAAGGTGATCTAGTATTGAGCCCTGTGGGGCCCCAATGGAATCAGCCTTCCAGTCGCAAAAACACTCATTAACAATTACTCTTTGTTTCCTGCCACTGAGCCAATTTTGTATCCAGCTTGCTACATTCACATGGATCCCATGGGATTTTATTTTTTTGATCAGTCTGCTATGTGGGACCATGTCAAAAGTCTTGTTAAAATCCATGTAGTCTACATCAACTGCACTACAATCCTCTTTGTTACTTCCTCAAAAAAAGTAAATCAAATTAGTCAGACACAACTTTCCTTCAACAAATCCATGCTGTCTGTCCTTGATTAATCTGAGCTTTTCTAAGTGCCAGTTTATCCTGTCCCTCAGAATTGATTCCAATAATTTGCCCGCCACTGAGGTCAGACTGACTGCCCTGTAATTATTTGGTCTATCCCTCACTCTCTTTTTAAACAAAAGTACAATGTTAGCAGACCTCCAATCCTCTGGTACTACAACCATATCCAGTGAGGATCAGAAAAT
This sequence comes from Cetorhinus maximus, assembly GCF_964194155.1. Taxonomy (NCBI): domain Eukaryota; kingdom Metazoa; phylum Chordata; class Chondrichthyes; order Lamniformes; family Cetorhinidae; genus Cetorhinus; species Cetorhinus maximus. The sequence continues at coordinate 58,936,489 of NC_135888.1, read as the reverse complement.
GATAGTCAGACCTCTGCTATTTCCTCCGTGGCTTCTTTTAACAGTCTGGGGTATATTTCATTCGGCCCCGGTGATTTATCCACTTTCAATGCTAATCCCCTTAATACTTGCTCTCTCCCTTTGTTTATCGTATCCAATACTTCACATTCCTCCTTAAATACACTATCTGCATTGTCCCCCTCTTTTGTGGAGAAAGACGCAAAGTATTCATTAAGAACCATACCTACATCCTCCGCCTTCAGACATAGGTTACTTTTTTGGTCTTTTATAGGCCTACTATTTCCTTAGTTATCCTCTCACTCTTAATGTATTAGTAAACCACGATTGAGTTCTCCTTGATTTTGCTTGCCAATATTCTTTCATGGCCTCTCTTTGTCTTCCTAATTTCTTTTTTGATTTCACCCCTCCACTTTCTATAGTCCTCATGGTTTTCTGTAGTAGTGAGTTCTCAGTGCCTGGTATAAGCTTTCCTTTTCTGCCTTATCTTACCCTGTAAGCCCCTTGACATCCAGGGGGCTCTGGATTTGGCCATTCTACCCTTTTTCTTTGTGGGACCATGTTTACTCTGAACCCTTTGAATCTCCCCTTAGAATGCCTCCCACTGCTTTGACACTGATTTACCCTCACGTCGCTGTTTCCAGTTCATTTTTGCTGAATCACTCCTCAGCTTAGTGAAATTGGCCTTGTCCCAATTTAGAACTTTAAATCCTGTTTTATCTTTGTCCTTTTCATAATTATGTTAAAGCTAACTGAATTATGATCGCTACCACCAAAATGCTCTCCCACTGTCACTCCTTCCATATGCCCAGCTTCATTTCCTAAAACTAAGTCGAGAACTGCACCCTCTTTTGGTGGACTTGCTACATACTGGCCAAAAAAGTTCTCCTGAATGCACCTTTAGAATTCTATTCCCTCCATTCCTTTCACTCTAAAACTATCCAAGAAGAAACGATGCACTGTTGGACCTGGTTCTTGGAAATGAGGCAGGCCAAATAGATCAAGTGTCAGTGGGGGAGCATTTAGAAGACAGTGATCATTGTATAGTACATTTTAGGATGATTATAGCAAAGGACGATAGGCAATCCAGGGTAAAAATATTTAAATGGACAAGAGCCGACTTTGATGGGGCAAGAACGGAGCTGGGCCAAATAGACTGGAACAAAAGATTGGCAGGAAAAACTGCAACTGAACAATGGGCTACCTTCAAAAAAGAATTGGTTCGGGCACAGTCAAGGTATATTCCATCGAAAGGGAAAGGTAGGACAAACAAATCCAGAGCTCCCTGGATGAAAAAGGAGATTGAAATTAAGATAAAGAGGAAAAAGTGCGCTTATGACAGGTGTCAGGTAGAAAATACAATTGAGAACCAAATGGAATAAAGAAGGTCCAGAGGGGAGGTGAAAAAGCATATTAGAGAAGTGAAGAGGGGTTATGAGAAAAGACTGGCAGCCAACATAAAGGGGAATCCTAAAGTCTTCTATAGACATAAATAATAAAAGGGTGGTAAAAGGAGGAGTAGGGTCGATTAGGGACCTAAAAGGTAATTTACACATGGACAAAGTGGCCATGGCTGAAGTATTAAATGAATGTTTTGCATCTGTCTTTACCAAGGAGGTAGATGCTACCCAGGCCATGGTGACAGATGAGGACACTCTGTCACTAGAATGGTTCAAAATTGATAAGGAGTAAGGGTTGAATAGGCTGTTGGTACTTAAAGTTGACAAGGCACTGGGATTGAATGAGATGCATCCAAGGATATTGAAAGAAATGAGAGTAGAAATTGCAGGAAATTGCATTATGGCCATAATGTTTCAGTCTTCCCTAGGCTCAGGGGTGGTGCCAGAGGACTGGAGAATTGCAAGTATTATGCCCTTGTTCAAAAAAGGTTGTAGGGATAAGCCCAGCAATTACAGACCAGTCAGTTTAACTTCAGTGGTGGGCAAGATTCTAGAAACAATTATTCGGGATAGAATTAGTAGTCACATGGAAAAATATGGGTTGATAAGGAAGTGCCAGCATGGATTTCTAAAGGGGAAATCATGTCTAACTAACTTGCAGGAGTTTTTTGAAGAGGTAACAGAAAAGGTCGATGAGGGTAATTCTGTTGATGTGGTGTACATGGACTTTCAAAAGTCATTTAATACAATGCCACACAACAGACTTGTGAGAAAAGTTATTGTTCATGGAATAAAAGGGACAGTAACAACCTGGATACAAAATTGGCTGAAAAATAGGAAACAGAAAGTAATGGTCAATGAATATTTTTCGGGCTGGAGGAAGGTTTGTAGTGGAGTTCCCCAGGGGTTGGTATTGGGACCTTTGCTGTTCCTGATATATGTTAATGATCTAGATCTTGGTGTGCAGGGGACAATTTCAAAGTTTATGGATGATATGAAGCTTGGGAGTGTTGTGAACTGTGAGGAGGACAGTGTGGAACTTCAAAAGGACATAGACAAATTGGTGGAGTGGGCAGATTGGTGGCAGATGAAGTTCAATGTGGAGAAGTGTGAGGTGATGCATTTTGGTAGGGAGAACACGGACAGACAATATAAAATAGGGGGGGAAATTTTGAAGGGGGTGCAGGAGCAGAAAGACTTGGTGTATATGTGCATAGATCGTTGTGCATAGATCGTTGAAGGTGGCAGGACAGGTGGAGAGCGCAGTTAACAAAGCATATAATATCCTGGGCTTTATTAATAGGGGCATAGAGTACAAGAGCAGGGAGGTGATGCTGAATTTATATAAGACACTCATTAGACCTCAGCTGGAATTTTGTGTACAGTTCTGGGCGCCATATTATAGGAAGGATGTGAACACATTGGAGAGAGCACAGAAGAGGTTTACAAGAATGGTTCCAGGGATGAGAAACTTCAGCTATGAGGATAGATTGGAAAAGTTGGGACTGTTCTCTTTGGAAAGAAGAAGGCTGAGAGGAGATTTGATAGATATGTTCAAAATCATGAGGAGTCTGGATGGAGTAGATAGGCAGAAGCTGTTCGTAAAAGGATCCAGAATGAGAGGGCACAGATTTAAAGTGATTTTCAAAAGAAGTAGGTGTGACATGAGAAAAAGCTTTTTCACATGAATGGTGTAGGTCTGGAATGCACTGCCTGGAAGTGCGGTGGGGATAGGTACAATTGAGGCATTCAAGAGGGCATTAGATGATTATTTGAATAGAAATAATGTGCAGGGGTACAGGGAAAAGGCAGGGCAATGGTACAAGGTCATAATGCTCTTTTGGAGAACCGGTGCAGACATGATGGGCCGAATGGCCTCCTTCTGTGCCATTAAGATTCTGCGATTCTGTGATTCTATCCCAGTTAATAATGAGGTAGTTAAAGTCTCCTACTATTACTGGCCTATTATTTTTGCACTTCTCAGATTTGCGTACATATTTGCTGTTCTATCTCCCCCTGACTGTTTGAGAGTCTATATTACACCCCCAGTAGTGCGACTGCCCCTTTTTTGTTCCTAAGTTCAATCCATATGGTCTCAATTGAAGATCCTTCTAACATATCATCTCTCCTCATAGCTGTAACTGCTTCTTGAACCAAAATTGCCAACCCCGCCTCCCTTTTTATCTCCCTCCCTATCTTGTCTGACAACCCTGTCACCAGGAATGTTGAGCTGCCAATTGCTATCTCTCTTTAAGGCATGTTTCTGTAATAACTATAATATCATACCGTCATGTTTCTAACTGTGCCCTCAGCTCATCTGCTTTATTTGCTATACTCCTCGCAATAAAGTATACATCCTTGAGCGCTGCCAAACTCTTTTTTATTTTCTATCTTTTGTTTCCTCTGCCTTCCAGACTCACTCACTGATTTCCTGCCTTCCGTTACCATTTCTGATTTTGCCCCAACGGAGTCTACACTCAGGGGCAGGATCTTTCCATCGGCGAACGGGGGTGGGGGCTCGCTGACGCGTAAAATGGGATGTTGTCGGGTGGAACTCCCAATGTCATCCCCCGTCATTTCCATTTTCAGGTCGGCAGGGGCGCAGCCGAGCCAGCTGTGCACCCGCCGACCTGTCAATGGCCTATTGAGGCCATTGAAAAACTAATTAAGGTCATTAATGGACCTGTCCATCCAACATTAAGGTTGGCGGGCAGGCCGGGAGCCCTGGTGGCCTTCAGGAAATACATGGAACCTCATCCACAAGCGGGATGAGGTTTCATGAGGGTATTAAAATTTGTATGAAATGTCTAAATGAAGGAAATTGACATATCCCAGCTCATGTGAAAGTGTCACATGAGGGGACATGTCAGGGAAATTTTTTAAATTATTTCTATTAAAAATTTTAATTCTGAGCCGATCTCCCTGAGGCAGCACTTTCCCTCAGGGAGATCTGTGCGCTCTTTCGTGCGCATGCACGAAAGAGTGCACTCCCGGCTGAGGGAATCCCCCTGCCCACATAGGGAGCGCATAGTGCTTCCTGGCCGATCACGTAAAATGGCAGCACACCCCCGATCGGAGGCACGCCCGCTTGTGCCCGCTCCCGCACTTCCCCCCCCAACGGGGGAAAAATTTTTCCCCGGGTTCCCACCCCCCTGTTAAACTAGTTTATACCCTCCCCAACAGCACTAGCAAACCTCGTAGGAAGGATATTGTTCCTGGCCCCATTGAGGTGAAACCATCCGGCTTGTACAGGTCCCACCTGCCCCAGAACCGGCCCCAATGCTCCAGAATCTGAAACCCCTCCCTCCTACACCAGTTCTCCAGACACACATTCATCAACTTTAATGCCCTATTTTGATGCTCACTAGCACATGGCACTGGTAGTAATCCAGAGATTATTACCTCTGAGGTCCTGTTTTTTAATGTCTTACCTAGCTCCCTAATCTCTGCTTTCAGGACCTCATCCCTCTTTTTACCAATGTCATCGGTACTAAGGTGAAACCATGACTTCTGGCTGTTCACCCTCCCCCTTAAGAATGTCCTGCAGCCGCTCTGTGACATCCTTGGCCCTGGCACCAGGGAGGCAACATGCCATCCTGGAGTTACATCTACAGCCACAGAAACGGCTATGTGTTCCCCTAACTATCGAATCCCCTACCACTATTCCCCTTCCACTTGTCTTCCTTACCATCCGTGTAGCTGAGCCACTCAAGGTGACCTGAACTTGGCTCTTTTTGCTGCACTTGTCTGAGGAACCATTGTCCTCACTGGTGTCCAAAATGGAAAACCAGTTCTTGAGTGAGATGGAGTCAGAGGGCTCCTGCACTATCTGCCTGGTCCTCCTAGACTTTCTGGTGATCACCCATTCCCTCACTGCTTGCAAGCTCCTAACCTGTGGTGTGATCACGTCCCTAAACGTGCTATCCAGTAGTCCTCAGCATTGAGGATGTGCCACAGTGACTCCAGCCACCACTCGAGTTCCAAAACCTGGAGCTCAAGCTTCTGCAGCTGTTGATACTTCCTATACATGTGCTCATCTAAGGCATGTGAATGTCCACAACACCCCACATATCACAGGGTGGGCATTCCACACGGCCGAGCTGCCCTGCCATACCTTAAGCTTACTTTTGGACTATTTACTATAAACTGGAGACTAGAGAGTAAAGTAGGCTTACTCACCAATCAGCTCCTTCTCCTGTGCCTATAAGTTAGTTACTTAAGGGTTGTGTAAAACTTTTACGTTTTTCTATAAGCCAGCTATTTACACACCATTTTTAAAAGCAGTGAATTAATCCAGCTATTTGCACACAAACCCTTCAAGCAGATACTCACCAACCAATCGAATTGCTTCTTTGCTGTGATTTCACTGTTTTTTCACTTTTCTTTCAAACTCAGCATGGGCCGGTCCTCAGCAGCTGACTGGTGTGCCTCTCCAATGCCTAGGTATGTGTAGGCCTCGAGCCTCAGTCCTAATTTATATCATCCTGCTTCAGGCTGGTTCCTCACAGGTCTGCTGCTTGTCTGACTCCCAGGTAAGGAGTAGGCCTTGAGGCCTTGGCCCCAATTTATATATTCCCGCTCTGGGCTGGTTCCTTGCAGGTCCGCCATCTCTCTGACTCCCAGGTAGGTCCAGGCATACTCAACGCACAAAGTGCATTCAGAGAGTGTGCACTTGACACATAGAGAAGACTCAGTGGTCGTATGGCTTGTGAGAAGAGGAGGGAAGCACATCATTTGCGGTGGGTGACTGTGAGACATAGGTACAGGAGTGCAATAGGCTGAACATAAGAACATAAGAAATAGGAACAGGAGTAGACCATTTGGTCCCTTGAGCCTACTCCACCATTCAATAAGATCATAGCTGATCTGCTTATGTTTCGATTTCCACATTCCCATCTACCCCCGATAACCTTTGATTCCCTTGTCTAACAAGAATATACCTACCTCTGACTTAAAAATATTCAATGACCCTGCCTCCACCACCTTTGGTGGCAGAGAGTTCCAAAGTCGCACAACCGTCTGAGAGAAAAAAATCCTCCCCATCTCTGTCCTAAAAGGGTGACCCCTAATTTTAAAACAGTGCCCCCTAGTTCTGGGCTCACCCATAAGAGGAAACATCCTTTTGACATCCACCTTGTCAAGGCCGTTCAGGATCTTGTATACTTCAATCAAATTGCCCCTCACTCTTCTAAACTCCAGTGGAAACAAGCCCAGTCTGTCCAACCTTTCCTCATAAAACAGCCCACTCATTCCAGGTATCAATCTAGTAAACCTCTGAATCGCCTCCAATGCATTTACCTCCTTCCTTAAATAAAGAGACCAAAACTGCACACAGTATTCGAAGTGCGGTCTCACCAATGCCCTGTATAACTGAAGAATAACATTATTATTCAATTCCTCTTGTAATAAAGGATAGCATTCCATTAGCCTTCTTAATTACTTGCTGTACCTGCATACTAACATTTTGTGACTCATGTACTAGAACACCTAGACCTCTCTGCACCTCAGAATTATGCAGCCATTCTCCATTTAAGTAATATTCTGCTTTTATGTTCTTCCTGACAAAATGAACAACTTCACCCTTTCCCACATTAAACTCCATTTGCCAGATCCTTGCCCAAACTTTCTATATATATCTCAATCTATCTATATCCATCTGCAACCTCCTCATGTCCTCTTCACAACATACTTTCCTACCTATCTTTGTGTCATCTGCAAATTTAGCTGCCATGTCTTCACTCCCCTTATCTAAGCCATTGATGTAAATCGTAAAAAGCTGAGGTCCCAGCACAGACTCCTGTGGGACTCCACTCGTCACATCCTGCCAATCTGAAAAAGACCCATTTATGCATACTCTGCTTTCTGCCAGCCAGCCAATCTTTTATCCATGCTAATATGTTACCCCCTATACCATGCACTTTTGTTTTCCATAATAACCTTTGATATGGCACCTTATCAAATGCTTTCTGGAAACCCAAGTACAGCGCGTCTACAGGCTCCCCTTTATCCACTGCGCATGTTACTCCTTCAAAGAACTCCAATAAATTGGTTAAACATGATTTTCCTTTCACAAAACCATGCTGACTCTTCCCAATTGCCTTGAGTTTTTCTAAGTGCCTAGCTATAACCTCCTTAATGATTGATTCTAATAACTTCCCCACAACAGACTCAAGCCAACTGGCCTATAGTTTCCTGTTTTCTGCCTCCCTCCCTTCTTGAATAGAGGGGTTATATTTGCTACTTTCCAATGTGATGAAACCTTTCCAGAATGTAGCAAATTTTGGAAAATTAACACCAGCACATCGACTACCTCATTAGCCACCTCTTTTAAGACCTTAGGATGTAACCCATCAGGACCCGGAGACTTGCCAGCCTGCAGCTCCATCAATTTGCTCAGTACTGTTTCCTTAGTGATTTCAATTTCACCAAGTTCCTTTCTCCCTTTCACCTCCTGATTTGCAGCTATTACTGGAATGTTTTTTGTATCCTCTACAGTGAACACAGTAGCAAAATATTTGTTCATTTCATCCGTCATTTCCTTATTATCTACTATTAATTCCCCACTGTCACTCTGTAGCAAACCAACATTCACTTTACTTACTCTTCCTTTTTAAATACCTGTAGAAGCTCTTGCTATCCAGTTTTACATTTCTAGCTAGCTTCCTCTCATACTCTAATTTCTTTCTCCTGTATAACCTTTTAGTCATTCTCTGCCGTTCTTTATATTCTGACCAATCATCTATCTTGCCACTCATCTTTTTGGTTTTGTATGCTTTTTCCTTAAGTTTGATGCCTTCCTTAACTTTTTTAGTTAACCACAGATGGTGGGTCCTCCCCTTAGAATTTTTCTTTATAATAGAAATGGACTTATTCTGAATACTCTGAAATAATCCCTTAAATGTCTTCCACTGCTTCTCTATTGATTTATCCTCTAGCCTAGTTTCCCAGTTCACTACAGGTAGCTCAGCTTTCATCCCCACGTAGGTGCCCTTATTTAAGTTTAAGGTACTAGTCTTAGACCCACTCTTCTCCCTTTCAAACTGGATGTAAAATCCAATAATATTGTAGACGCTGCTACCTAGGGGTGCATTTACTCTGAGGCCATTAATTAATCCTGTCACATTACACAATACCAAGTCTAATATGACCTGCTCTCTGTTTGGTTCCAGAACATGCTGCTCCAAGAAACTATCTCGAAAGCATTCTAAGGACTCTTCATCCAGGCTACTACTGCCAGCCTGATTTTTCCAGTTTATATGTAAATTAAAATCACCCATGATCACTGCCATCCCTTGATCACAAGCACACAATATTTTCTCTTGAATACTGTCTTATACTGCAGCTACTGTTAGGAGGCCTGTAGACCACTCCCACTAATGACTTTTTTCCCCTACTATTCCTCATCTCCACCCAAACCGATTCTACATCCTGATCTCCTAAACCAAGGTCATCTGTAACTATTGCACCAATGCCCTCTTTAATTAACAGTGCTACCCATCCACCTTTACGTAGCTTCCTATTCTTCTTGATGTCATGTACCCCTCAGTATTTAGGACCCAACCTTTGTCGTCCTGCAGCCCCGTCTCCGTAATTGCTATCAGATCATATTTATTTACTTTAATGTGGGCCATCAATTAATTTACTTTGTTATAAATGCTACGCGCATTCAGATAGAGAGCCTTCATTTTTGTCTTTTTGTTACCTTTGTAACAGTCTTGGCTGTTGATGTACTCTTAGGTTTTTTTTCTCTCTGACCTTCCTGCCATTCTCTGACCCTCATTTCTTGTATTATTATTTTACTGTCCTGTCTTGACTCTACACTTTGAATTGCTACCTCTACCCATGCTTGATCCCTCAACAGTCTTGTTTAGCTTAAAGCCCTCTCTACTTCCCTAGTTATGCGATTTGCGAGGACACTCATCCCAGCATGGTTCAGGTGTAAACTGTCCTAATGGTACAGCCCCCACTTTCCCCAGTACTGATGCCAGTGCCCCACAAACCGGAACCCACTTCTCCCACACCAGTCTTTAAGCCATGCATTCATCTCTCTAATCTTATTTGCCCTATGCCAATTTGCACGTGGCTCAGATAATAATCCAGAGATTATTACCTTTGAAGTTCTGCTTCTTAATTTGGTACCTAGCTCCTCATGCTGACTTTGCAGAACCTCTTTCCTAGTTCTACCTATGTCATTGGTACCTACCTGGATCACAACAACTGGATCCTCCCCCTCCCACTGCAGGTTCCTCTCCAACCCTGAGCAAATGTCCCGAACCCTGGCACCGGGCGGGCAACACAGTCACCTGGACTAACGTTCTTTGCTGCAGAGAACAGTGTCAATCCCCCTCCTTATAGTATCCCCTACTACTACTGCATTCCTGTTTGCTACCCCCGCTTGAACGGCTTCCTGTACCACAGTGCCATGGCCAACCAGCTCATCTATCTTGCAGACTTTGCTTTAATGTGAGCACCTCAAAACTGTTTGACAATTGCAAAGACTGAGGCTCCTCTACCACTGTCTGCTTGGTACCATTACCTGCCTCACTGACAGTCTCATCCTCATGTCCCTCACTGCTGACCAAAACAGATGACTCTCTTCCAAGAGATGTGACTGTCTTCTGGAATAAAGTATCCAGGTATTTCTCCCCCTCCCTTATGTTGCACAGTGTCTGCATTTTGGCTTTCAGATTAATAATCCTGATCCGGAATTCCTCAAGCTTCTTATGCTTTCTGCAGATGTGTTTGTCATGGATCACCTTGGTGTCCAAAAGCTCCCACATCCCACAGCTGTAACATAACACCTGTCCCGCTATTCTAACGTTTGTTATTTAGTTAATTTACTTTAATTAATTTCTTCCTATGTATGCTATAATTTACTGTGTTTATTGAATGCTAGAACCACTGACAACTAAAGGTGATATGCTTCTTAACTGCAAAGGTATGTGTTTTAGTTGTTGGCTTAAATTATTTTTATTGCTTTATCTTTATTGTTTGATTTCAATTTTAAAGTTTTCAATTTTTGATTTATTATTTTAAAGTTTTAGTTCTTTTTATTTATAGATCTACCTGAACTTGCCTGTCCTAAGCTGGTTTCTCACACACTGTCCCTTGGACTGAGCACTTACTGGCCAATCAACTTACTAGCTTCCTGTGACAACACAGTTGCTTTCTTTTTCCCTGACTGTTGGCGCACAGCAGCTGAAACAGAGACAGTCCGCTGTTCAGCTCTGCTCCGATTCCCAGTAAGGTAGGCCTCACTCAAATCCCCGGCCTGTATGTATAGCTGCTGTATTTATAGGGTGAACATGTGTGTTGGCTGCTCAGATGGGGATCTGAGGTGTCTGGTTAGATAGAAATAGGTGGAGCTGCAAGGTGTGTTAACCTGAGGTGTGCTCTGTAGGAGACTGTTGGGCGAGTCACAGTGAGGGGCATGGCACCTGAAAGGGTTATGCCACTCACCTGTCAAGCCCTCCTGAGGTCCTTAAACCTCTTGCAGAACTAAATCCAGTTTGAAATAGCCACACTCCTGCTGCTCACATCCTTAGCCATTTCTATCAACACCTGCTTAGTTTAAGTGGCTGGCCTCTTCCTCCCATCCTTGGGAACATCTCTTCACTTCAGTCCCTCAGATCCCACAGCAGGGCTTCCAGATACAAGTGAAAGGCCCAGGTAGCAGCCTTCCCAGGTGTCCTCTCTATTCTTGTGGTCTTGCAGCTTCAAAGATCCAAGTGCTGGTGAATCCTTGTAACCCATGCCATAGTCCCTTTAATTAAGAATCTTTCCATTGACAGATGGATGCATCATCCAGTCTGCCCTCCCTAATTGGTCAGGGAGACCGGAGGTGGGATAACGATTGGTTTTCTGTAGTAAAGAGCAACTGGTGGGCACACCGTTTAGAGAACCAAGTTCCAAACCTGAAAATGGTGCCACCATACCTGCAGGGACTAAGGTGGTAAGATTCCATCCCATGATTTCATGATTATTATAAAGTTGATTTTCCAGGCAACTTTTCTTGGTGGATACATTGAACTTTATTCACAAGACAGCAGCAGAACTACATGTGTGCATCTATAACTAAAGAAGAACTCCCTCGTAGAGGTTCCCTGCACTGCTAACCCATTGGTTTGTACAGATCATGTGATCTTACAACACAAGGTTATTCTTAAAGCTACAGTCCTACGTTCGAGAGGACTAGAATATAAAAGCAGGGATGGGCTGCTGAGGCTTTATAAGGCTCTGGTCAGACCACATTTAGAATATTGTGAGCAATTTTGGGCCCCAAAATCAGGATGGATGTGCAGGCCCTGGAGAGGGTCCAGAGGAGGTTCATGAGAATGATCCCAGGAACGAAAGGCTTAACATATGAGGAACGTTTGAGGACGCTGGGTCTATACTCGATGGAGTTTAGAAGGATGAGGAGGAATCTGATTGAAACTTACAAAATACTGAAAGGCCTGGATAGAGTGGACGTGGGGAAGATGTTTCCATTAGTAGGAGAGATTAGGACCCGAGGGCACAGCCTCAGAGTAAAGGGAAGACCTTTTAGAACAGAGATGAGGAGAAACTTCTTTAGCCAGAGAGTGGTGAATCTATGGAATTCATTGCCACAAAAGGCTGTGGAGGCCAAGTCATTGAGTGTATTTAAGACTGAGATAGATAGGTTCTTGATTGGTAAGGGGATCAAAGGTTACGGGGAGAAGGCGGGAGAATGGTGTTGAGAAACTTATCAGCCATGATTGAATGGCGGAGCAGACTCGATGGGCCGAATGGCCTAATTTCTGCTCCTATGTCTTATGGTCTTATGGTTTACCAAAACTATAATTACTACATTCCTCCCCATTTATGTTTTCTGTACATTTTGTATTTACAAGGATTTTTATCTCATGACATTACAATATTTACACAGGTCATGAAATTACAAGTTCAGTCTTTCAGGTGGTTTCCTGATCCATGTAGAACGTCGCAGCTCCATGACTTCAGATTCTTTGGCAGGAACCACATTCTCTGGAACTCTATTAACATCAGGTACCTCATTAGGCACAGGCAGTTCAGTGTCGTCCACTCTGGCAGAGACATCGTGCATGTCTATCCTTGGTTGAGCAACTTCAACAGGAACCACAGGTTCAGCAATGGTTACAGGTGGAATATCATTTTGCTTGGGTATATCCCTTCTTCTTAAATGATCCACATGCTTACAGGTGATTCGGCCCTCCACTTTCACGTGGTATGACAATGGTCTAGTCACTGAGATTCCTTTAATTTCCTTTACAATTCCTTTTGAGGTTCCCCGTGCTGCTAACTTATTGGTTTACATAGATCAAGTGATCTTTACAACACAGAATTATTCTTAAAGCTACAGTCCTACGTTTATCAAAACTATAATTGCTACAGTGATGTTATAAATTGTTGAGGCCTCAACACAGATTATGGTGGTATATCCCTCGTCACTGTATTCCAATTCAAGTACATGTCCAATATCACTACTCTTTGTACCCTACAGTCTAACCAATCTCCTAACCAAGTCAATAATTTGCCTTAAATTCCATCTGCAGAATTATTTTCTTGGTGGGCGGGCTTGGCAGGGGTGGGTGGGGGCAGTCAGGAAGCGACCACGATTGGCACCGCACTGTGATTTCATGCTGGCGGGCCAATTAAGGCAAGTGCAAGTGGGCTGAGCGCGAACTTCACGCATGCACCGCGTGTGAGCTCTGCATAATCTCTTTGAGGCACAGAGCTGCTGCAGGGAGATGAAGATATAAACAAAAATTAATAAAGAAAATGAAAATGTAATAAAACATGTCCCCTCATGTGACTCTATCACATGAGCAGGGACATGTTATTAATGAAAAATTAAAGTTTTTATTTTATTTTTATTTGCTTTTGGAAACCTCATCCCACCTGTGGATGAGGTTTTCAAACAAATGCCAAGGCCACTTGGCCTTTTCTCTTGCCCACCAACCTTTAGGTTGAACGGGCAGTGAAACATTCACGTTAATTGATAACTTAATGGCCTTAACAGGCCTTTTAATTGCCGGCAGACGTGCTGCCAGCTCCGCATGCACCCGCTGACTGAACTATCGCACGACTGTGTGTTGATGGCGACACACTCGGCTGACGTCAATGTGCGTCAATTCAGGCTCGAGTGAGTCTGGCAGTGTCCGCCCACTGAGCGAAAATTTCTGTCCCATGAAATTTAATTTTAACCAACAGTCTCTTATCACTACATATCAAAGCAAAGGTTCGTCAGGGTAGTGTCCTAGGCCCAACAAAGTCCAACTGCTTCATCAATTACCTTCCTTCCATCATAAGGTCAGAATTCGGGATGTTCGCTGATGATTGCACAATGATCAGCACCATTCACGACTCCTCAGATACTGAAACAGTCCATGTCCAAATGCAGCAAGACCTGGACAATATCCAGGCTTGGGCTGACAAGTGGCAAGTAACATTCACACCACTCAAGTGCCAGGCAATGACCATCTCCAACAAGAAAGTATGTTACCATCACCCCTTTATGTTCAATGGTATTACCATCACTGAATCCCCCATTATCAACATCCTAGGGTTACCTTTGACCAGAAACTGAACTAGACCAGCCACATAAATACTATGGCTACAAGCATAGGTCAGAGGCTAGGAATCCTGACACCCCAAAGCCTGTCCACCATCTACAAGGCACAAGTCAGGAGTGTGATGGAATACTCTCCACTTGCCTGGATGAGTGCAGCTCCAACAGCACTCAGGAAACTTGACACCATCCAGGACAAAGCAGCCACTTGATTGGCACCCCAACAACAAACATTCACTCCTTCCACCACCAACACACAGTGGCAACATGTGTACTATCTATAAGATGCACTGCAGGAACTCACCAAGGCTCCTTAGGCAGTACCTTCCAAACCCACAACCACTACCATCTAGAAGGACAAGGGCAGCAGACACATGGGAATACCACCACCTGGAAGTTACCCTCCAAGCCACTCTCCATCCTGACTTGGAAATATATCCCCATTCCTTCACTGTTGCTGGGTCAAAACCCTGGAACTCCCTCTCTAACAGCGCTGTGGGTGTACCTACACCACAGGGACTGCAGCGGTTTAAGATGGAAGCTCACCACCAGCTTCTCAAGGGCAATGAGGGATGGGCAATAATGCTGGCCCAGCTAGTGATGCCCACATCCCATGAATGAATAAAAAGTAAATAAATATGGAACTTCATCAAATGCCTTCTGGAAATCCATACATACTACATCCCTAGACATTCTCCTGTCTGCTATTTTAGTTACTTGTTCAAAAAGGTCAATTTGGATAGAGAAAAAAAATTATTTCCTCTGATGGGGGAGTGCAGAAAATAATCTTAAAGTTAGAGCTAGGCAGGTCAGGAAGCACTTCCTCACACAAAGGGTAGTGCAAATCTGAAACTCTGTCCTGCAAAAACCTGTTGAGACTTGTGATTGAAAATTACAAAACTGAGATTGATAGATATTTGCTAGGCAAGTATATTAAGGGTTATGGAACCCAAGGTGGGTAGATAGAGTTAAGACACAGATCAGTCTTGATCTAATTGTTTGGAAGAACAGGCTTAAGGGGCTGAGTGGCCTACTCCTGTTCCTGTGTTCTAACCCTGACAAGCCAAATTTTAATTAAAGCCCAATTCTTCCTGTGCAAGATCATTCCAGTTCATCGTGTATAATTTAGTATGCATGAGATTAAAACCTGTTGACAATCTCATTTTGAGACTACAGCTTCACTCTAGGTTAACTTGCAGTTCATTTTCTGCTTGTTTCATTCTACAATGCACTGATAATGGCTGCAAATCAAATCATGAACACCTATAACATACATGAGAGGTATTCATTTTTCATTTTATTTTGATCATTTGGGTCATTGACATGTGGATATACATTTGAGTCTCCAACCAAACCACTCATTTTGACAGATATGTATGTAGTTCACACACTTTTCCAATAGGATTGAGAAATCCAGGGAACTTAATTATAGGTCGGTAAAAGCTAACACTTAGGAACATTGGGCAGAATTTTGCCCTTGGCATGCGGGATTGGTGGGGGCAGGCACCGTGGTCCGGAAGCCGCCCGTGATCCACAGCGATTTCACGTTGACAGGCTAATTAAGGCCCGCTCAGCATGATATGTGAGCAGCAGCAGTGAGCACTGCCTATGTGGGCGGGGGGGAGAGGGTACAAGCAGGCCTAGTGAGAACTTTGCGCATGCGCATGAGAGAGCGCTGAATAATCTTCCTGAGGCACGGAGCTGCCTCAGGGAGATGACGAGATATTTTTAAAAATAATAGAGCAGAAAAATGTAATGAAGCACGTCCCTGCTCTTGTGGACATGTTTTTAATTTAAAAATAACATTTTTATTTTGTTTGTATTTGCTTTTGGAAACCTCATCCGGGCCGTGGATGAGATTTCCAAAAAATGCAAAGGCCGCTTGGCCTTTTCACCTGCCTGCCAAATGTTAGGTTGAACGGGCAGTGAAAAATTAAAGTAAATTGATAACTTAATGGCCTTAATAGGCCTTTTAATTGTTGGCGGGCGCACTGCCGGCTCCAGTGCATACCCGCCGACCAAAATATCGCGCGCGTCATTTCACGCTTGGTTGGATCGGGTACGCACCCACCCACCAAGCTAAAAATCCTGTCCATTAAGTTTGCACAGGGACATTTCTGGAGTAACCTGTTGAAACTGTGAACTTTACCAGCATTGATCATCTGGATCTAAGGAGTACCTCTGTTAAATGTTGGTAGTCAAACTCTTCCCCTTCAAATTCAAAATGCCCAATAAATTTTTATTTAAATTTAAATTTTTATTTAATTGGATGTCCAAATCTAAACATCAAGCTAAATAACCGATCTTGACCTGAATTGTACAAGATTCATAAAGATGAATCCAGTTCTTCCCCTTCCAAATAAATCTACAATCTGCCCCAACGATGTCGAACTGCTTTTTACCAGTTTGTCTCCAGCCCCTTGTCCTACTGTCATGGATTAAATAGTGTGGATTAATCTTTTCTTTGTTGTATTTGTACAGACAATGGCCACATTAGTGGCAAAAAATCATCAATTCATAGATATTTAATCTTGGTTGTCTATAATACATATCTCTACAGGGAAAATCACATTTGTTCATCTTTAACAAATTGGGTTTGATTTCATGTGGGCTGGGCCTTGAGGACTTACCCTCATTAAAACGAGCTTGAACAACATTTGATTAATGAACAGTGGTACATTATAGGGCCCATTTTCAGAACACATACTCTCGGTGCAAAGATTTAGCCACTGGAAATGCACAGTGGACAATTGTGTGACGTGCATCTGCCATTGCCCACTGTGCCCAATGCCAGTGCGAGAGGCTCCATCCTGGAATTGCATTTCAGAAGATTGACCCTTGTATAATGGATAGTTGATCCAAGTTTACATCATCACCCAAAGTCAAAATTACTCCTAATGACTCACAGTTCTGTCCAGGCCAATCGCAGATTGCAATACATCACACTTCATTACCTTATAGTTTCCAAGTTTTTAAATTCTTTAAAGGCTGCTTTTTCAATTCTCTTTGTTGAAGTTGAGTTATTGCCTCTGTGGAGAGACCCCAGGCAGCCTCAGTTTCTGCTCCAGTAATGCATTGTCCCTTTATCTGATGTGGAGTTTGTACTGTGGCAGGTGCTCCTGTTATTTTACCTGCAGTTTATTTTGTTCTTTCATTTTTCCTTTCTTGGTTTCCGCCTCTTTGCTCCTCTCGCCTCCTAAAAGTGCTAATTCCTGTTGAGCTACAGTTCCTTATGTCCAGGGCACCCTCTACTATTTCACTAGTGATCTTGGACTGGATCAGCAGGCTATTGAGCTACAAGCAGCATCATCGGCAGGTCAACCATGTTACTCTCCAGAGATCCATATATGAGCACTTTCCAGTATCCAGGCATCACGAGCCAAGGAGCAAGTCTGGGTAACTCCGTGAATTGAATCTTTAAAATGCGTTTTAATAATTCTTAGTGTTTTAATTAAAATTAGAGTTAAAGAAAAACATAGATCAGTAAAAGCTCTAAGAAACTGCTTTAACTTTTCTTTTATTCATTCATGGGATGTGGGCATCACTGACTGGGCAGGCGTTTATTGCCCATCCCTAACTGCCCTTGAGAAGGTGCTGGCGAGCTGCCCTCTTGAACCACAGCAGTCCACGTGGTGTAGGTACACCCACAGTGCTGTTAGGGAGGGAGTTCCAGGATTTTGACCCAATGACAGTGAAGGAACGGTGATATATTTCCAAGTCAGGATGGTGTGTGACTTGGAGGAGAACTTCCAGGTGGTGGTGTTCCCATCTATCTGCTGCCCTTGTCCTTCTAGATGGTAGTGGTCGTGGGTTTGGAAGGTGCTGTCTAAGGCTTGGTGAGCTCCTGCTACGTACAGATAGTGTATTTGCTTCCTTAACCTCATCCAATAGTAATAACACATAAACATTGCAAAGTGACCTATAGCCTTGTTCCCCAGTATTCAATATTGAACACTTAACTCGCTAGCAAAGGTGTCGCCCATTGTAGCCCCATTAAGTCTGTGTTGCTAATGTTTTATTTTCCACAAATATGCTTTTCTCATAAAATTTGTAAAGCTACATTACATAACAGTTCAACTTTAACACTACATAGGGCAGAAATTTCCTCTCGGCCAGTGGGCGCGCGCCTGACCCAATTGAGCATGAAATGCCACGCGATGACGTCGGCAGAGTGTGCCAGTGTCACTGTGCAGTCGGGCGATAGTTCAGTTAGACAATTATAAGGCCCGTTAAGGCCATTCAATAATCAATTAAGCTAAATCTTTCGCTGCCTATCCAGCCTTACGGTTGGCGGGCAGGCGAAAAGGCCAAGCGGCCTTTGTATTTTTTTAGAAGCTTCATCCATGGGCAGGATAAGGTTTCCAAAAGCAAATAAAAATAAAATAAAAGTTTTGCAATTGAATCAATAGCATGTCCCTGCTCATGTGACAGTCACATGAGGGGGTATGTTTTATTACATTTTTATTTTCTTTATTATTTTTTGTTATATCTCTTCATCTCCCTGAGGCAGCTCTGTGCAGAGCTCACTTGCGCACATGTGCGAAGTTTGCACTCAGCCCACTCGCACTCCCCCCCACTCCTGCACAGTCAGCACTCAGCGCTGCCGCTCGCATTTCACGCTGGGTGAGCCTTGATTGGCCTGCCAGTGTGAAATCACGGTGCAGTGCTGATGGCGGGCGGTGGTCAACTTCCTGCGTGACCCTACCCACCCCCGCCGAGCCCACCCACCAAGGGCAACATTCTACCAATAAAGTGCAAAACAGATCAATTTCTTTCCATACAGCATGTGGCACTCAGAGTTGTCTCACTACACTTACAATTACAGTTAATAATTACAATATTCATTTCATGTCAAACATATAGCCCAAGGGGTTTTTACACAGTTCCTAACCCCTCGGTGTATTAAGGTGTATGGGCTTAGATTGTGGCCTTTCTCTGTTCAGCCTTTGTGGCAGCTGCTCCAAGCTTTATCGCATCCCTCAGCACGTAGTGCGGACCTGGGATTGTGCCAGTCTGCAACACTCGTTCACTGACAGTTCTTTGCATTGGAAGACCAACAAGTTTTGGGCAGAGCAAAGAGCATCTTTTACCGAGTTGATGGTCCTCCAGCAGCAGCTGATATCTATCATAGTGGGCATCTCTGAGACCAGCCCCGTACAACAGAGTCCTGTGTTATATATCTACTCAGGATGAATCTTGGCAAAAACCACTGCATCTGTTTCCAGACCTACTTTGCAAAGACACATTCCAGAAGTAGGTGGACAGTCTCTTCCCACCACAGCAGCCTCGGGGACAGTCTGTGGAGGGGGTGAGACTCTAGGCATACAGGGAGGATATAACAGAAAGGGCTTTTCTCACCACTAGACAAGCTACATCTTTGAAAGTTCAGGTGATGAGGCATTCTCTCAAATGTCTTTGATAGATTCCTCAGCGAAACATCCAACAGTATCAAACATCTCCTTTACCCAAGGTGGAAGGGACCACAGAAGACACCAATATCTTGCTGCCAGGGTTTACAGGCGGCGATGCAGCTACCTCGATATGTCTGAGGTGCAATGCTGAAAGAGGCTCCGTCTTTCACTGGAGACAGTCACCTTCATCTGTCAGATAATCGGCTCTGAGATCAGCTACAACAGTGTGGGTGGGCACCCCATGCCAGTGGCTCTGAAGGTCACAGTGGCCCTCAACTTCTATGCCACCTGCTCTTTCCAGGGCTCAGTGGGGAATCTGTGTGGAGTCTCCCAATCAGCTGTCCACAGTTGCATCAAGCTGGTGATAGGAGCTCTGTTCAGGTGGGTATTGACTTTTATTCACTACCGTATGGACGAGGCCAGCCAGGCAGAGCGAGCCAGAGGCTGTGCAGCGATTGCTGGCTTCCCCCGTATCCAGGGTGCCATCGACTGCACACATGTGGCCATCAAGGCGCCAGTGGGTGAGCCCGGTGCCTTCATCAACAGGAAGGATTTCCATTCCATGAGCGTGCAGATGGTGTGTGATCACAGGATGCTGATTCTGCAAGTCTGTGCAAGGTGCCCTGGCAGCTCCCATGACGCTTACATCCTGAGACATCCCCAGGTGTTGAGGCTCTTCAGTGCTCCAGCCCGGCTGGATGGATGGCTGCTGGGTGACAAGGGCTATCCCCTCAAAAGGTGGCTCATGACACCTCTCCACCATCCAAGAACAGAGACGGAGCAGAAGTATAACAGGAGCCACGCCTCCACAAGGGCAGTGGTAGAAAGAACCATAGGCCTTCTCAAGATGCACTTCTGATGCCTGGACCATTCAGGGGGCGCACTCCTGTACTCCAGATTGTGTGTCACTGATAGTGGTTGCATGCTGCGCTCTCCACAATCTGGCACTGGCAAGGAGGTCACAGCGGAGGAAGAGGATCTTGATGCAGCTGCACAGGCAACAGATGATGAGTCCAGTAGTGAATCCAAGGACGAGCACTCTCAGGAGAATGCTGAGGGCATAGACGCTGACCTGGGTAACCTCCAGGGAGGCAGGGACACCCGGGATGCTTTGATCCAACCTCCTGTAGCTAGACTACCAAATAAGAACCATCACCACATGCCATGGCTGCAGGCTCCATACTTGACCCATAACAGGAGCATTCCCTTGGTCAACAACATACACTGTGTGCCTGTGCAATAAAATTTCAGGAGACACACGTCCATCATAACATCATGGCCTACCCTGCACCTACAGAAGAAATGAAGCATAACAGAGGCCAGTTACACAAAATAACATCTCATTTACCTGTGAACGTGAAACATTGCAGAAATTAACATCAACCGGTATTTTCAATCACACCACTAAAAAATGTAAAGAGAAATGGGGGAACCAAATATCACCCGTGATAAGCCTGTGTTGTGCTTAAGGTGCTTTAAGTTTTTGCTTACAGGTGCTGCGTCTAGGTGCTCCCCGCTCGCTGGCACTGGCATTGGAGACAGCCTGCTCACTCTGTTGGCTTTGATGACCTTGGCGGCCGTCCTCTGGCCCGTGGAGCCTGTGCTGGCCCCGCCTGGCTGGCATCTCCCCAGTCGCTGCAGCCTCATCAGATGCCATGGTCACTGGGAGAGGGGTGGAGGAGCTGCTGTCGTCATCCGGAGTGCCCTGAGAGGAGCCCGCAGAGACGACAGGCAGCTCGTGCACCAACGTGAGGTTGCTTTGGACCTCCCTGCACACCATTGATGGATGTGCATCTAACTGGGATACTGGGTGCCCAATCCATCTCCCATACTGACACTGACCACCTAAGGCCATTGCTGGTGTGTGGGCTTGCAGGTCCGAGCGCATCCTCAGGAACCCCTGATTGAGCCCCTGGAGGAGCCTCTCCATGAGAGTCACCATTCTCTCCATGGAGGAGGCATTGCACTCGGCCATGAGGGTCAATGCAGCACTTATGTTCTGTAGGGACTCCTCCACAATGGACACCATGGCACGCAATCCCTCATGGATCTCAGCCGGATCCTCCCGCACACCCCACTGGACTTCCAGCAGCTGCTGCCTAATGGGCATCATCCCATCATCAGCCATCGACTGAGCATCATCCTGATCCCCAGCAGCCCTCTGACTGCCAGCACCCTGGGCACTCTCTGCCTCCTCCTGCACCTCAAGTGAGTGTGAAGTGCTCTCACCATTGTTCACCGATAGATTACATGGTGATGTTATGCCCACGGAGGTGCTGGTATCTGCGCGGGTGCCTGCTTGACAGAGAGGGCATGACCAAGGTGCATGCTGAGCATGCTGGTCCTCAGGGGTCAGGGGTGGGCCTTCATGCTCCTCTGACCACCACCTGCTGGTGAGCCTAAAAGAGAGAAGAAGGAGATGTCATTGGTTTAAGTCATGAAACTGTCACTGTGCATGCCTGGCACCCCGATCAGACAGAGATCTGCATCATGATGCCCTCGTCTTTCCATTATCAATGGGGATTCCAGGTTCGAGGCTCACAACAATATAGCGACTACACTGGAATGGCAGCAATAACCGACATTCTCACCTCAGTGCACTGCACTCTTACCTCCCTCTGGCACCCCAACCTCTCCGCGGATCGAGGTGCATGGAGCCCCTCCAGCTCCAGGGCCTCCTGCTCGTAGCGTGTGAGGATGAGGAGGTGTGGGGGTCCCCCGCCAGTCCACAACCTCTCTGCATTGTTATGGGATGTTTTCTCCTGGAAGAACAGAGGAGCATTGATGAGTCCACTCTCTACCTGCAGCACCATTGCAGCCTGGCCAATCCCACCTGAGGAGCACCTTGCAGGGCTCAGCCGATTCGTGACCCTGGAGCCACAAGGCGCTCAGTCCAAGCAGCCAGGGCTCACCCCCTTGGCCAGCTCCTGCCTCACTGACATTTGCCACTCACACTCTAACACCTCTGAGGTCCATGGGGGGATGGGCAGCTGTTACCTGTTCTGCAGAGTAACCCATACCAACACGGCACTCAACTTTCCTAATTGCAGGAGCTTGTTGACGCGCTTTTGGCATTGGACCCATGTGCGTCTCACTCGTGGCTGCTGACCCTGGATGCCACCTCCTCCCAGGCCTTTTTGGTGAGGCGGGGGGGGGGGCCTCCTCCTCCCATCCCCGGGGCCAAGTGTTTCTCTCCTCACCGCTGCCTCCTCCAGGAGGGCAGAGAAGCACTCATCCGAAAACGCGGGGCCGACTGCCCTGCCAGCCTACCCTCCCGCTTGACCAGTCCACCCGTAACGGTTTCCATTCGCAAAACTTCAGCGTCCTTCAATGGCAGCCTTCCAGGGGCTGCCGAGGTCGCATTTGAATTGTCCACTGGGTCCATTGGCCCCAGCGGGCACCATGCCCCCGGCCCCGCCCACCCCTTCGCGCTCATTCCCAGGCCGCGTATCGCGCTTGGCGGCCCTTAATTGGCCCACCCACGTAAAATAAATCGTGGTGAGCTGCCGACTACAGGCAGCGGCCAGCTTCCCGATCGCCCCTGCCAATCCTGCACGCCAAGGGCAAAATTCTGCCCCAGCTTTTTTGTTTCCAGAAAAAAAACTGAATTGCAGTTTTCGAATGACCACGACAGAATTTGATTTTACATTCTTTGGATTGTTTATTTGGATTACTATTCCTATTAACATAGCCACTACACTACTCTGCGATGAGCCCTTGGAGTTGAAGAGCTACAAGTACTCACTGTTATCCATGATGACCCTCGAGTTGAATTATGTAGCAGCATTCGTTGTTCAGGCTCACACTTAAGGAACAGTGACATGGTGAAGTACTGAAATGCAGATGGTGCAAGTGGAACCATGGTTCAGCGTGTGCCAGCATCTTCAAGAGGGGAAGGGAGAAAATTGACAAAAGATAGAGCCGCATAATTGAAGACCATTATTTTAGCAAGGCTGTTTTCCGATCAACAGCAACTTTAAAAGTGTTAGCTGTGTTCTGCTAGAAAGAAAGCAAGAATCATTTGCATTTATATAGTGCCTTTCATAATTTCAGGTCAACCTTAAAGCACTTTATAGCCACTGAAGTAATTTTGAAACATAGCCACTGTTCGTTTGTTTTACATATCTTCACACTTTTTTCCTCCCCTGACAAGAGGAATGTTGGAAGCATTTTGCAGGCTGATGTAACAACCTGCTTTGAACCACACAAATGCTCCTTCCGTGGCCAGGAAAGTCCTGGCGCAGGACTTGAGCCCTGGGCCTTCCTGTTTAGAGTCAGGATTGCTACCGACTGAGCTACTCAGGCTCCATTGTAGTCACTACTGTAATGTAGGAAGCACAGCAATTAACTTGTGCATAGCAAGATCCCACAACCGCAGTGTGAGAAAACAACTAAGTAGTCCATTTTAGTGATGTTCATTGAGCGATAAACATTGGCTAGGACACTAGGGCGATCTCCCCTGCTCTTCATCAAAATAGTGCCATGGCATCTTTTACATCCTCCTGAGAGGAAAATGGGGCCTAACATTCATCCTAAAGATGGGAAGAAGAATGCAAGTGGTGGAGGAAGACAATGAACTGAGTCATGATTAACAGACTCGCTACGGTAGATGACTATGAGAAGATTGTTGGTCCATTTTCTTGGCCTGACTAGGAGGATGAAAGCCATTCTCATAGCTGGAAAGAATGGCTTTGGGTTGCAATATTGGATGTCATGGTGTAGGGGACAAGATTAGCATGTGGAGCATGTCAATGATTAAAATGGAATTGATGCAGATCGGAAATTAGAAACAGTTATCATGAGTAGTTTTTTTTATTCTTTCATGGGATGTGTGCATCAATGGCTAGGCCAGCATTTATTGCTCATCCCTAATTGCCCTTGTTCAGAGAGCATCTAAGAATCAACCACATTGCTGTGAGTCTGGAGTCACATGTAGGCCAGACCAGGTAGGGACAGTAGGTTTCCTTCCCTAGTGAACCAGATAGGTTTTTACAACAATCAGCAATGGTTTCATGGCCATCATCAGGCTTTTAATTCCAGACTTATTTTTTAATGATCTCAAATTCCACCACCTGCCATGGTGGGATTTGAACCCAGGTCCCTAGGGCATTACCCTGGTCTCTGAATTACCAGTCCAATGACAATACCTCTATCCAACCCCTTCCTTTCTTAGTGTGGATGATGGCACTAAGAATTCTGGCCCAGTAGACTACCAGGAATCAGATACCTGCTTCCAATAGAGCATTTGATTACAAAATTAACAAGTGATGAGGGCTGTGCTAACTCAATGTTATTACAAGTATACATCTCTCCTTGAAGCTTTTCTCCCACCTAGCTGAAGCTCTGTATCTACACAGCCGAGAAAAGGAATCATTTTATTAAAAGCTTCCATCTCACTGAAGAGGCTTCATGCCAAACCACATCCAACAACCTGCTCTGAAAACTCTGCTGACATTTTGACAGCTGTGATAAATTCTGCCACAGCAGCTGAGACAATCCACAGCATTCTAGAACAATCAACAGCATTCTAAATGAAACAACCCACAACATTAAAAAAAAAGTCAATTTGCCCTATCTCCCAATTTTAACTGATGCCTTAAAAAAAATTGCAGGATCCGGATCCGCATCTTGGTCCAAAACTAATCCGTTCTTCCTCGGGCCATACCTTATCTGTGCACCAAGTTTCGTTGAAATCTGTGATTAGTTTTTGAGATATATTGTTTACAGATTAACAGGGGCAAAAACATTATCTCCGCCCACCTACATTGGCTGAGGTAATTAAAAAAGACCATCAGAAAAGACTTGCATTTATATAGTGCTTTTCACAACCACTGGACTTTAACGTTTTACAGCCAGCAAAGCACGCTTGAAGTGACTCACTGTTGTGATGTAGGTAACTCGGCAACTCCCTTGTCCATGGCATAAATGAAAATACTTAATCTTTATTGCTATCCTTTCCTCCACAGAAACTAATCACAACAGCAGGAAGCTGATAGAAGGATAGGTACAATAGTTTTGGACATTTATAAAAGGCAATTCTTCTCCCCTGCAATTGCACTGTGCAATTTGTCTAAAGGGATAGGCCAACTCAAACCCAAGTTGTACTAAATTTAGGCAAAACACTAACCCAAAATGACTCGGCGCATTGGCAAGTTGGTCATGTTAACAGGACCTGCGATGTAAAATGAAGTTTGTATAAATGTGGCATATATTTAATTTGTGCGATAGCAGAGCAGTTGAGGTGCTTTTTGCACCAGCTTGTTAGTCCTGGTATTGAGTCCGTGGATATGTGTAATGACTTTCAATAATTTTTGGCTAGATCATCATCTAAGACAAGTCCACTTTGTGAAGGAGGTAAAGAAAATACCAAAGTGGATTTTTTTTAAAGTATTTTGGAAAATACGTTAGGTCACTGGGATAAACAAATTGGCCGAGATCTTCCAGTCTGGATCATCAGAGACCAGATGTACGATCCTAGGTGTGTGTCAAGACCCCATGGAAGTCCCAAATTGTGAACCTCCATGGGAATTGCCTGGGCAGTTTCAACTTCTGATGGGCAATTCCCCTGCTCCCTGGGACCTTCCATGAAAGACTCCGGCCCTGAGTTAGTTTTGTGGGAATAGTTACAAAGGAAATGTTAGACAGAAAAATCCTAGGGCAGGATCTTAACCTTGTCGGGGGGGGTTTTGTGGGATCGGGTGCAAGCGGCCGGGTTTCCAATCAGCGCCCCCAGTTGGGGCCGCGTCGCCATTTAATGTGGGTGGGCCAATTAAGGCCTGCCCAAGCGTGACATCCACCAGGAAGCGCTGTGCTCTCCCTGCGTTGGGGGGGGGATTCCCTGAGCCAGGAGTGCGCTTTTTCGTGCATGCGCGCGAAAGAGCGCATAGATCTCCCTGAGGCAAAGTGCTGCCTCAGGGAGATCAGCTCAAGTTTGAAACATTAAATAAAGATGAGAAAAAAAATTACTGACGTGTCCCCTCATGTGCCACTGTCACATGAGGTGGGACATGTCAATTTCTTTTATTTATAGATTTCATACAAATTTTAATACCGTCATGAAACCTCATCCCGCCCATGGATGAGGTTTCATGTTTCTTCAGGAGCCCACTAGGGCTCCTGGCCTGCCCGCCAACCTTAAGGTTGGACGAGCAGGTCCATTAATCACTTTAATTACTTTTTTAATGGCCTTAATAGGCCGTTGGCTGCACACCCGCCGAACTGAAAACCTAAATGACACGGGGTGACATCGGGACGCACGCCCGACATCACCCCGCATCATTTTACGCCTCGGCGAGTGGGCAGCGCCCCCTGTTCGCCGACCGGAAGATGCAGACCCTAGTCTAACTCTTGGGTGACTACAGAACTGAGCCCCCCTCCCCAATCACTCACACTGACCCCCACACCCATTCCCCATCGACTCCCCCCAACCCACCTACAGCCCCAACCCCCTGACTACACCTTTAGCCACCCCGACTACCCCAGACCCAGCCTGACCATCTGACGACCCCCCACGACCTCCCAATTATCCTCGACCTGACCCGACAACCCCTACCCGACCACCCAACTACCCCCATTGACCAGACCTTCCTATCCCCACCGTCCCACTACACCTCCGACCCGACCTGACTAGCCCCCCGACTTGTCTACCCCTCCTTACCTGATCCAGCTACCTCTCTAAACCTACTAATTTGCTAAACTCACATCCAGCATGAGGGCAAAGAAGCATTAGGCTCAGGCTCACGCTTATAAATCACAATCCAATTTCAGAATCTAGTTTTACCCAAGCCCAAACCCCACCACAATTTACTTCTGGGTTCAGTCCCATTAAACTGGCAAAGTCTGGGCAAGCTTGAATTTTCAGCTTAAGATTGACGGTGCATCCTTCAATTCCCCTTCTGGCTGATGGAATGTATGTGGCCACAAGGAACCAGGAAGGATAGAAAAAATAAAACCTGAGTGAAAAAAAAGCAAGTTGTTTGATTTCAGCATTGAAATGGTGGATGTTTCATGCTACCAAACACTATTATTCCCCGCTGCTACCTGCTCTGGGTCCTTTTTTTCCCTGCTGCAAACACAATTGTTCATTTGACAGCTGTCAAAAGGGGCTGTCAACCTTCACAGTCTTTCTTCATATATATTTGGGTCTGGACACATTTAAAAGTTCCCAGAGGCAGGAACATTTGTCCTTCTGAATGACTACCAACCAATTTATTGCCTACAATTGGTGAAAAAATGCTTTATTAATAAATGAATGGGGCTATTTGTGATATATTATTCAAACCCTTGATACCAGCACGTTTGAATGATACATGGAATATAGGCCACTAATTTATTTATTACAGAAAATAATGATTTTCACATTCCATTGCCCCAGGTGACCTGGGCGATAAGATGTCCATGAAGTGGAATTTGAGTAGCATGTCTTCTGAGGGCTTTACTGTACACCATGATTGACAACCGTTTTACATAAGTACACTGAACAAATAATTTATAAATCCATTTTGTTAATGTTCTTTGACTATTTAATATATCTGTTTGAAAGTCTTGAGAACTCACAAGAAACAGCAGCATATTATTGCAAATTAAACAGGGAGGCCTTCTTTGGTATTTAATGATTTAACGTAGTGAATTAAATTCAGCTCCTTTTGTGTTTTCTTGCATGTCACAATAATAATTACAATGTCAGTTGTTCAAATAATATTCTGATGAAAAATATAACAAATCAAAAACCTCATTTCACTTAATAAATTAGCTCATAAATATTTGAATAATCATAAATATGTCATTTGTAAATCTACCATACAGTCTACCTTTTTTGGGAGGGGGTGTAATTTTTTCCTCTTCACTCTCACGTTAGTCCTATGTTTCAGTACTTATAACTCATCTTACTCCCCTGCCAGGAGATTGGCATAGACCAAGGATATAAATGGTCACATTGGCACTCCATGTCTGCCAGTAGGAGGCACACTTTCCAGGGCATAGTAATTATTTCTTTCTCTCTGAAAGAGGGGATTTTTTTTCCATTGAAAGAGACTATTTTTAGTGGCCCCATTCATCAGGGCAGCCAGGCTTGGACAAGGACAAGGTTCAATGTATTTCCCTATGAATGGGAGCCCAAAGGTCTTCATTCGTTCACACATCATCTGTTCCAGATATTTTAAACTTATTGGACTTTTTCCTTGTCTCAGCTTTTATGGTAAAGCTTTATTTTTAGTTCCAGTGCCACAACATGAACCAAATGAACCAGAAGTGAGCAGAGGTTAACTTAAAGTAAATAAGTGGCTTTGCATTTTCTGCTCCACCCCCACCCCTATGGCAGACATAATTAGCTGGGATCTAACAACCCCTCGTGTGCAATCCTATTTACGTTCCAGCTGCTGTAGGAATTAGGCCACAATAAGACCAGACTGGTTTC